>NC_139728.1:27948711-28548711 GCF_964211835.1 Anser anser
ACCTTGGGTTCAGCTCTTGTCAGATCTGATAAGTTAAATATCACTGGATCTGGTCAGTAATTGGATGGAAGACCTCTGAGGAAAACTCGAGTGCTGAAGTAAGTGGCACTAGTTATTCAATAGGTGTTTTTCTTAACCTCAGACTCATCCTGAAAAATGTCCTCAGCATGGTATTATGTGTGATAGCTGAACAAGGCATTTAGATTTAATGTGTTATTTCTGGTAGGCTCCAGAAAAAGATTCCTAACGATTTTCTTTGAAGCCCGCTTAGCCCATTTCCAAGTTAGTTCAGCACACTACTATGTCAAGCTATCTTTGAAGCTTTGAAATCAATTCTTAATAATTTTCCTTTTAAAAATTACAAATCTAGCAATCTATTATTTAAATAGTAACTGGTACATGTCTACATTTCTTTGCCTTTTCTGTCTACATTACCAACCTTTCCTGTTAGTGTCTCATTACATTTCAGGGTGTTCAGCTTCCAGTTCAGCTCTTGTATACCAAATCAAAGACATTTCCTTTTGCCTCTTCAGCACCAACGTTGGCACTTCCAAGCCCAGATACACTCCTTCAACAGCTGCTGATTACTCACTGCTTTGCCACGGCTCCTTCGTGATGAGCAGCAGTGGAGCTGCTCTATGGGATCACCCCCAAACCTCACGGGTGCTGCAGGCTGTGGAGCAGGTTGCACCAAGGACCGAGGACCTAAGAGAAGTGCAGCTTCACTTACAAAGCCAGGACTCCATGCACGTGGCCCTGCAGTCAGCCTGCAGTTCAAATATAAGATCTCTGGGCTTCTGGTACCCTACAACACACCAAGGAGTTATGTACTAGCCCCTGGGATGTCATTTTTCTTGTGGTCCAGCAAGGAGGCTGGACACTGGGGCTCCCAATCCCCAGGCTTGCTGCACAGTGAAGGTTTACAAGAGGTCTGGGGGAACCTCAGCTGTGGACAGCATGCCAAGGTTCATCCAAACACATCTGCCTAAGTTGATGTTTCTGCAGTATATTTCAACACTTGAGAAATCACTTCTTTCTGGCGTTTCATATTTATATTCTTTTCCTCTTCAAGCTTTCCAGGTAGAAATGTAAATTGCAAGTACCAGCTTAGCAACTCATTCCAATAATATAAATGTTGAAATCACAATTTGAATGAAGGATATTTGAAGTACTTCTATTTTGTCATAAATTTATAGATGTCAACTAGATCAGGGCTTCATTTCTAAAGGGGTTTTGCAGTTTACCTGAAAATACAATCATTCACCTGAAAGAGATTATTACATTAGCTTGAGAAAAACCACAGAGGTTTAACAAAACACCTCAAATGCACGTTATTTATTGATACAAGAAAACCGTTCGGTGGCACAGTTTAGGTTCCTAAATGTCTATGTCACTTTTTCTTCTTAGTTTTCTTATTTACAGTCAATAGAGAATTATGACAGAACCAAGACAGAACCTACACAACCCAGTTTTGAAGGCTTCATCCACTGCTACAAAAACATGACATTTTCAAAGATCATTAACAACCTGGATTTTTAAAAGACTGACGGCTGTCATATGCTTAAGGCTCAGTTTGAGACTATGCAACATATACAGAGAGAAGGGATGACAGTTTTCCAGATTCGTGGTTTATCTAGCATTTCTATAGTAATTCAGATTTTCTACTATGGTGGTACATCTCTAAATCAGAGTAACACTCAGCAAATCAGAAAATACAGCGCCCCCGCCATGTCAACCCAATCTGAGGATCAAATTCCAATTCTAGATGCTAAGGAGGCACTATTGCAACTTTAGGAAGGCTTACTTTCACATACATTGTGCATCAAAGATTTGAATCTGTATACCTCTAGGAAAAGTGACAGAAACAGCAGTGTCAGTATCCAGAGAAGTTATGTTGAATCAGTTATAAACAGACTGAAAAGAAATCCAAGTTATTGTTAAGCTGAATAACCCAGTCCCCTCTGATTCCTTCATTTCTCATTAACATCTGCCTAAGTATATCTTCCTTTAAAGTGGAGTTTATTTCCTCAACATAAAAATAAATTTGAATAAAAACATCAAGATGTATGTCAGATTTCAGAGCAAGGAAAAATCCATGTTGTTTAAAAAACAAGGCTTTTGAACCTGTAAGCACGTTAACTCTGGATGTCAAAGGCATCATAGACATGGTCTTTAGCAAGGAATAGAATCTTTCCAAATTTGATTAAATAGATAATGGATTACAAAAGATCTATAGCATTCAACTGAACAGCTACTGCCTGCTGAAATGTAAGTGTTTGGGACTGACAAATGTCAATAAATAATACAGCTCAGGAGTGGGTGGTAAGCAAGACTAGATCCATCTGGCCTGTTGATGAGGAAGAAAGAGCGCCGTAAAATTCACAGCATGATCAGGAACACATATGCAAGGGTGCATAATGGATGAGAAAATGGAAGCATACAGCTTCCTCAGCCTCATGCCCTTCTGCTAACTTCAGATCTGCAGTTACGTGCGCTCCAGCCCTGCGCAGCACTGCCTGTATTTGTGTGGTGTCATTTCCCATGAGGACACGAGGATGACTTGGATCAGAGGAAGTTAAACCCATGAGAAAATGCACTGAAATTAAACAGTACCAGTAAACAAAACAAGAATTTGCTAACATTTGTATCCAGGTAGCCATAAATCTGCCTTCCCCACTTAGTCTATTCTATTAACATCTTCCTTTTTCTAATGCAGGGGGGAGATTGCCCACACAGCTGACACAGCTACTTACTGCTTGGCCTCTAAGATAGTCTGGAAACTGAATCCCTCTCTCTACAGAACACTAATCTGCTACACCTTTAGAAGATGATTTTGCATTGAGCTCGGGAAGCAAGTACTTTGTATGTGCTTTGATGAACCATCAACCATTTTAGACACTATTCAAACTCACCAACGGATTTCAAAATGAAACAAAATCTACCTCTCATCACCTGCACAACAGGATATAACAGATGTCACAGACAAACCAAATAATAGTAGTTTTCATGGTTGAATTTCAACAATAACCTCTGTGCTCCACTTTATGGACTCTGCCATAAAGTCCAATAAGCATGAAAGAAACACCTACCCCAGGAGTCCAGTGTAAACTTTGTTTATAAAAGTCTAGTGACACACAAGCAGGAAACCATCCAAATACATGTCTTTTACATTAAAACCCACCCAAGGGTTAGGATATATCTAATCTTGAACTCCATGAATACACTATTTGCTGTAGCTAAGAAGGAAGCGAGGAGATAACTGCTGGAGAAAGAACAAAATGATGGCTCTTCTGGGAAGAGCAAAGAGTATTGTGCCCATATTGTACAGTATTATTTCAGCTCTCATGGATAATATTTCCTGGCAGGAATGGTGTCCTGGTGGTGCTTCCATCACTGCCCACTTGCAGCCAGTGCACACACTGTAACCCCCCTCTTACAGAACGACAGCATTTGGCAGCTCCTTCCAAAGCCCTCTCTAGATGAAAGTCCAATGACGATCCTTTTCTCCGGCTCATTGCACAGGAGTTGTGCATGGCTCTTCTGTGTAATTTTCTCCTGCAATGTGTACTCAAGGTTAAAACGCTGTCCTCTCTCCTCGGTGATATCTGTCACTGACCTATCAAAGCGTACGCATTAGAGAGTTTGGCATGTAGATAGTCAAGCGATGCCCATTATGACCTCGGTGCATTCCCTTCAAACATCTGAAAAAAAGGGAAGGAAAAGAGCCTCTTCTCTTTTCTATCTGGGGGAGGAGGGAGTTAAGTGGCTCCTTGGGTACAGTAGCCTTCACATTATTGCAATTATTATAGACCCTAGAGCCTTCGGCTGAGACTGGAATCCCTTTATGATGAACAGTGAAAGACATAAAGCGAGAGAGGAGCCTTATCTCAAAAATGCATAAACACAGAAAAAGGCTGGTAAGAAAACATCTTTATTCCCGTTTCCATAACAAGGAAAGGAGGCTCAGAGAATAACTGAGCTTTCCCCCCAAATCACAGTGAAATCTGTGGCAAAGCCAGGAGGGAGGACGCAGGCCTCTGCCAACTGCTGGTCTGATGCCTTCGCTTCAGAACCACTCATCTATGACACAGAGCTCATCTTCCAGAGACTGCAGCTCTTTCGCATTGCGCAGAGCCTTTGAAGAGACCTTGTAGACCAGTTAATCAGCATTCACAAAGCTAATTGCATACACAGGCCTTTCTGGGATAATGGCAGTTTGTTAGTTTCTCTGTGTTTGTTACAAAGCAACAGAAGAGAAGAAAAAGGCAAGTTTCGGACAGTGCAAGTATCAGCTGTAGGGAGCATTCAGGCCAGACGTCTGGCATGACCTCTAACTCCTCTCTTTTACATGGCCTGCATTTCCAGAGGAAAATGTCCATTTGACTACATATTCACCTAAGCTAACGTTTGAATACTCACTGTGTTTTAAACACCACCACACAAAAGAACATTAAAGCTCAAACATGTCTTAGAGCACAGTTTAACAACAATCTTTTGGGAACCATCTAGTTTCAGCTAAAAGGGAGTAGGATTAAATGCAATTAAGGGCTCCCAATGATGTAATAAAGACATCTGAAAAAAAACACAAGGCAAGTGGGCAGGAAGCAATCACCTTTCTGTCTAGAAGCAGTGAAATAATGACAGTCTTATTGTTCTTAGGGTCATCAAGGCCAAAATGTGCAAAATGACCTTCATTAAGTCACACTTTGTACTTTTGCTAGGGGACTGTTGCTACTGCATCTGCTCCATTCGATTTGGCTTGTTTGAGTAACAAAGCTCCCAGTGATCATCTAAACCTCATTTGAAGCACCTGTGAACAATTCATTATATTAATATAACAGCAGGGGAGGAGTACAGATACTAATAAATAGGTTGTTGAGCAGCTTTTGCTGCCAAGGTTGCTTTACCCAGCAAGGAAATGTCCCCTCCACCCAAAAGCTGGGGGGACTGCACTGAGAAACTGGGATCTGTAGTACCACAACCTGTCAGAGCCCACATCTGGCAGTAGAGAAGCATGTAAATTAATTTCTCCTTTCCAAACAGTTGATAAACTCGTGTTCAATACTTTGGAGAGACTCCGGCATGATTTGAAACAATTTGTTCTCAGTTAAAATAGAACAAATGTTCTCCAGCTAAAGGTGGCTATGAAAGGCATTTGGTAACGATTTGTACCAGCTGGGCCCTTCATTACTTAGAATAGATCTGTGTAAATCAGCACATAAAAATAAGCAAGTGGTCAATGCTTTTAATTGCATTTGGATGTAGTGTAGTAATAGCAAATATCTGAACTTTTGCATTTTTCCTCCCATTCTGCAGTTTCAGAAAATAGATTTTTTTTTTTTGTAATAGAAGAGAGGCAAAAAGATTTTGCTGTTAACATTATTTAGTCTAGTTTCATTTAGTCACATTTTGCAAATGTCAGTGAAAAGCAAAGGTCAGCTGGGAAAAAAAAACAGTACACTATGGATCAGTATAATTACAGAATGCAGAGTAGCACAGGGTTATAGAATAAGTTCACAGGGAAAACATCTGCAGTATTGGATGTGCATGCAGCAAAATACTGCTTATGGACCAGCATATCTAACACCTTCCAGTACTACAGAAATATATATTACTTATGTCACTATAAAACCTTTTTCTGAGGAAACAAAGGAGAATGTCATGTTTTCAATTCATTGCCTTTTTTTTTTTCACACTTGGGCAGCTTAGAAACAGCCCTCCTTTTGACAACCAGCTTGCAGGCCAGAACTTTCTAGTTATGCTCCTGCTGCAGTGCATTTTTCTCCCATTGCACAAAGGGGGCGCAGGAAATGATAAAGTCCCCATGGAAGATCTAGGCTGTAATCTTCACTGTAAAGGACCCTGGGAAAATACAGTAAGGTTTAACTTTTAAAAGTGGTTAAAGTTGCCAAAATCAGCATGCCTTAAAGTACCTAAAAGCCAAGCTCCTCTCTTACTGACTTGTATCTCCGTTATTCTGTCGGGTATGGGAGTGTTTCCACACTACAAGCTTTGGTGAGTCAGCGTTGGGAAAGCACACTGAGAAACTCCAAAGGAGCGTGCAGTTAATAATGAGATAGTATCTTGCCCTTATAGATCTGGTGGCAAGCTGGTTACTATTATTATTCTGGAAGGCACACAAAATCCACACAGAAGCGTCTCTAGACAGTTGAACTGGAATAGACATTGCCCTATTTTCATCCCTTAATGTGAAGAACGGAAAATTAAAAAAGGAAAGACACTACATATATCAACAGCCAGGAGGGAGAACATTTTAAACACAGAAGTTAATACGATCAATATAATTTCATATCAATATAACAGAGTAAACAAAATCACTCTTGAAACATCACAGCCTCACATTTTCTAAGTCACCATAGACATGGATTAAAAGATTAAGTTCTTTCAGCCAATTTTCTCTTTATGAGACCTTTTTATTCTGTAAATACATTTGTTGGTTTCTCAACATCCAATTAAACATGTACAGAAAAGCCATAAAGATACTGGATTTATATTTTTGACTTCTGATGAATTATCTTAAATTTACAAGCCATTAGTAACCAAAATCTATTATTATCTCTTTGCTGAAATTGATCCCACAAAAATTGGTAATTGTCACACTGCTTGTGGGTTATCATATATAAAGAAACACTTGCACATATACTATGAAATCCATTCCAGCAACATGAAATTGAAGAATAGACAAAACTGCTTTACAAATAACCACAAGATCATTTTTAGCATTTTTGTTTACAGGACAACCATTTGAAACCCTTCTTTGAGCTGAAAAAAAATCACATGACACAAGCAAGTTGAGGGATTTTCAGTAATTGTATCTTTCACATCTATCTTCCGCATAGATAGCTATGAAATAAATACTGTGTGTGAGCAAGTATAAAAATGTACTTGAAGTACTTCTGTTAGATAGAATCTCATCCCCTTGAAATTGCCTTTCACATGAAAGATGCCCATTGACAACCAGCAGTTTAACTAGCTTGGAATATATATAGTCAGCTACCACTCAGCCTTAAACTGTTATCTGATTTGTCCCATAAAGCAAAATATATGAGGTACATGATACAGCATGGGGATAATGTACAATAAACATAACTTACACTGCAGGAAAACGAGTTCCTGTTGGATCACCTCACAACAGAATCAGCTGTGTAAGAATCTGCCCAATCTGATCAAACTGTTTTCTTGTTTATATTACTTTATCCCGTACGCATAACTAAAAATAGTCTTTTTGGTGAGATAGTTCTGTACTAGCTTTTCAATGACTAATGCTAGTGAAGCCTGCTAATTTTTTCCCCCCTTTCTAAAACTAAATGGGCAATACTTCCTGCTGTTGAAAGGGTCATCCTAATCTTTTCCCAGCTTTTCCACCTGAATCCTTACAGAGCACGTGATCAGTGATTTTTTTTCAGGTTCTTTTTTAGGACATGAGAAGCTGTGGTTCATAAAGAATGGAATCTGAATATACTTGAAAGACTTTCAAAAATCACAAGGTTAGAAGCTATAAAGCCTTCTGAATAAGAGCTTGCTAAATATGTTTCCATTTCAGTAACAGGAATTAATAACTTATGTTTCTAGTAAAAGATCAAGTGGAAAACAAGGAGTCTTATCCATAGCGCTGGATTTATTACGTATTTTCACACGTATTAATAACCACTTTAGATATTCTGTATCCCTTTAAGTATCTGGAAAGACAGTCTTCCCATAGCTTGCATTCTCAAATACTGGCTACAAACCCAAAGGCAGAGGTTCTGGCCTAACTTTCTTCACCCATGCATGTGCTTTCTAAACGCTCACATTGAGGAATTCGATGTTACTCTTCTTTTTTAAACACATAACCCTCAGGCCACGCACCACGAACAAGTACAGGGTTTTCTTTGTTGCATCAGGCCCCGCAGGCCCAGTAGGAGTTTCTCCTGTTAGATACTGAGAAAACACAGGTCGGGAGGGCCTGTGCTCAGAGAAGCCCATCGATCACATATGGAGGCAGCAAAATCTTTGGCTGAAAGGGTCCCTGGAACACGTATTTTGATAGCCACAAGTTTATATCCAGGCCCCAGCACGGCTCGTGCATGGGCACACAGCACAAACTCTTCCAGCCGCAGATTTTACATGCCCAGGCCTATGCACAATAAATTCATCACCAGTTTTAAAAACAAGCAAGTCGAAAACAACTTTGGGTTTGTTCCGGCCCCATTCCTGATTTACACACTTAAGAGGCTTCTAGGCCGCCTGGTTTGTTAGCAATATGCAGACTTGACTTTGAAGAGTGGAAAATAAAAAAAAAGGCCATAGCAGGTTGGACCAACTTTGGCCATAGATGGGTTTGTAGGAAAGACTAAGAGTAGTGTATATAGTAATTACCCTAAGTTCCTCAAACTTCCCCTTGTAGTCACAAGTTCACTGCAAACCCAGTAGGAAGCTTTGTCTGTTCCTGTCACCCACCTCCCTCCAGTTTTCTTGAGCTGCGTATTTTTAATTATTTCTTAATTAGACTATAAATACTTCATATAAACATAGTAAAGCACAGCCTCTGAGCCACTTCCTGGTGACAGTGCATTTTAAACATATATATTAACCTAATGTTTTAATTTCAAAAAGAATGCAAATTAAATTAATCTTTCAACAGAAGCAGTAACTCGTCACTTCCCTCACTGCTTGTGTCTTGAACACACAGAATGTGCTCACTGTTTAAAAAGACATATTTTAAACATAAAGTAAGCAAAGCTGCTCGTTAACCTTAGAACAAGCCCTGTTGTCTTTTGGAATTCCAGATCTGTTCTTGACAGAGGGATATCATCAACACAACATCATTTTCCAGCCAGTGCTCTTGCTCCAAGCTTTACAAGCCACTGGAAACGTTACACCTTTTGGTGTCTGCTTCCCTACTGTTGGGAGCCCACTTTCAGCTACTGAAAAACATATTTCTTGACTTCTTTGCTTTGTTAAAAGCTTGTTTTAACCACAAGCTACCCTTGCTACCTGGGCAGTGTCCCCTCATGTCCCCGGGGAGGATGGCTGGGAGGTGTCCCTCATCCCCAGGGATCCTTACAGGCCTGGACAAGGCAATCTGTGCCAACTGCCCGTGAACCTTGCTGCTGTTGGAAATAAACTGGCATGCCTGGTTGTGGAAACATCCTCATGAGAGCAGAGGGGGGCTGGGGAAATGGGGGTGCAGGGTGTGGTGGGAAGGGTCACGCTTCTTCATCAGCCAGCAACGAAAGGAAATGGAAGCAGGGGTGACATTACAGGATTGTAGTTTCCTTTAGAATCATAAAAATAACATATTCAGCATTAAAATAACATTCTTTCACAGGCCCTATTTACCTCTGAGACCAGAGTCTCTTCCTCCTGACAGTTAAATTATGGAGGAATATCTTCCAGGATTTATCTTTGATTTTAACTAAACAGTTATTTGCTCTTTGGGACACCTCTGAACCATTTTAACCAATACTGCCTGAAAAAGTTGGCCGGGACATCTGATACTTGGTGTCAGCTCTGTGGGGAGAGCACAAATGCAACCAGTTATTCTCAGATGTTTTCTGTGTCTCAAGCCCTTAAAAATAATTTTAACTTTAGAGCTTAAATCAGCACCATGGGTGGCATACAGTGTTCCTCTTAATACAGCAGCGCAAGGCTGCCAGAGGCATTACCATTGCTGCACTGAAGCTTGCTGTGAGGTGGAAATGCTACCCTGGAGTTCATGACTTTGTAGCTGTAAGAAAAGATATAACCATCAGATCTTATTATTAGCATCACATGCACAACTCACTAGAAAGGGAAAATCCAATACAGGACTCTGGGAACCAATAAATCCCAGAAAAGTTTTTTGTGGAGGAGAAAAAAAAAAAAAAAGCAAAACCCAAACAAATAGAAGGGGCAGGTTTAACTTTCCAGCTGTGTAGTACAGACACCCCACACAAAACTGGGAATTTACAACCTTAAGCTCATTGTGTGACTGGCACATTAATAGAAAAAGTCCTGTCAGGTTTGCCCTCCTGCGCAGTTTGCACCCTCACCAGCACAAGTCGGGTCATTAAAAATGCTGCATTTGTGGGAGGCAGGGGAGAAATCAGTTTGCCTAAAATGTTTTTGGTTGTTTTTTGCTTCGTAGCAATAGAATAGGATAGCTTCATAGCATAGATTTCATAGATCTAGGATGAAATTTCTGATCAAAATCCATGAAAGAGACTGAGATAAGAGAAACCCAGGTTTAAGTTCATGCCCTCCCATGTTTGAGCCCAAGTATTCACTCTCATTCCCCCGCCTTTAGCTCCATGAATATTAATTCTTACAAAGCGGAAGAGCTTGAAACAGAAGAGATCAAAAGCAACAGAGTAAATCTGCAGCCCCGTGGCCGAGCCCTCCTCCGCGTGGCCTGCAGGAGGGCAGGGTAAGGCTCCCGCTCCCAGTCAGGGCCCATCCTCACCACCAGCTCCCAGCCCCTGGGAGGGCTGCGAATAGCACAGAACTGCTCGATCTAGGTTATTGCACATGCTGTTCATCTAATTTTGTATTATTATTAATAAACATTTCCATTTTTAGAGCCGCATGTCTGCACTTGACACTTACCTCCCCATGCTACAAGCCTTTGTAGGAATGTTTAAAGGGTTCGTTGCCCTTCCCCTTACTGACAGCTCATTGGAAGGAAACCCCATTAATGGTTCAGTGGTGCTCATTGTACGCGGG
Organism: Anser anser; assembly: GCF_964211835.1. NCBI lineage: Eukaryota > Metazoa > Chordata > Aves > Anseriformes > Anatidae > Anser > Anser anser. The sequence goes on from NC_139728.1 coordinate 27,959,416, forward strand.
ACAGCAACGCAAACATTGGCTCGGGTTACTTTTATGCTCGCTTTATGCACCGAGCAGTAGTGTTGCCAGCAAAGTGATCAGGCAGGATTTCACACACAATTACGGTCTGCGGATACAGTTTGATGACTTGCAGAAAATATCAGGAGATTGATCTACTACTGAAGAAATAAGGCCTGATTCTACCAACTTTTAGGAAAGAAACAAAGCATTCACTTTCCAGGACACACTTATTTTAATATAACCCAGAGCTCTGAGTGACACTATAAACATTCCATTTGCTAAAATATTAATACAAATATCTATGCACGGGGAAGATACAGTTGGGCGGTGGTTTTATCTCTTGACGGAGGAAAAAGCCAATTTAAAAAATACATATTACTTCCCTCAGAGGTTAGCTACAAGGAACTCATAGGTCACATGAAAGTGCAATGATAAAAAATGCAGGTGCTGTGAAACATTTATAAAGTGAAAGTACGAGGGAGTATGTAGTTCGGAATCTGAAATGACATTTTGGCATGGAACAGATCTCCCAGGGGGCAGCTCTGAAACTTCCAGAAACTCTTAAAATGACATCTTTCAAAATGAACAATCATCAAATACGCCGAAGTCGTTACCTCAGAGTGCTTTGCTGATAATTCCGTCTGGGAATACGCTAAAAATAAGGTGCCCGGTTTGGCAGCCCGCAGAACCGCTCTCGCAGCCCCACGTGAGCAAGGCCTGCGCCGCCTGCCAGGGGTGGGCCCCGCCACAGGCCGCGCTACCTCAGGTTTATCTCACAGAGCTGAAGGAACGGGACAGGGACCCACATCCACAGAGGTGAGGGAAAGGCACCGTGTCGAGGGATGCCGTGGGTGGATGCCCGGGCACTGCCCCGAGGCGGGACAGGCCACCCAAAGCTGTGGTCACCCTTTGGGTCAGCCCAAAATGGCCCCAAAGAGGCGTCGTCGCTCGGTGGCATCTCTGCCCCGCGGCTGCTGGGACAACACGCGCTTGCTTTGTGGGGTTGGTGGCACAAAGAGCGTTCTCAAAATGCTGAGCTTGTATTACTGAGCCTGTTTAGTTCAGAGAGGAAATGAGAGGGCAGGAAATGAGTGGTACAATGCAGGCATATAGCCATTTATTTAATAACTTCTGTGGAATTCAGAAAAAAAAAAAACTTGAAAGGAAATTCCTTTTTTTGTGCAATGCATAATTAACCTATGGACCTCTTTGCCACAGTCCCTGATAAGCATTAAAGCATAGTAGGATAATATGAGTTTGCTACTGTTCTTACGTTTGCTACGGCTCTTTTCTTTCTAAAAAATGGGAATCCTGAGGTGCTAACCACAACCTGACAGGAGCCTGGCACTTACAGGCACAGTATTTCACAGTGAGTTTCTTCTCTCTGAGTTAAAGTCACTAACCACTGACAAAACCGGAATAGAATAGATGGTCCATTGCTTCCTCCCACCACTGATTTTCCTTTAAATGCAATGATGTTTCTGCGTTCATTTCTGTAACTACTACAGACACAAGCACAAGTCTGCTTTCTGCCCCCAGAAGAAAGGCTTACTAAAACTAAGACCTCTCCACACAGACCAGAGTAATGCGTAGCACAAAATCTACCACCATAAAGGTGCAGAAACGCTTTTGACTGTCACCCCTGTCTTGGCTGTGTAATTCTGCAAGAAGATGAGTTGGGTTGCTCCACCAACCTCAGTCCTTTCTCCACCACCAGCGGGGCCACCCATGCTGACCTGCCACACGCGGGATCACACAGTTTGGTTCCACCACAGGAATCTGGGCGACCTCAAGCATATGTGAGCAGCAGGGATTTTTCCCCGTGTGCACTTGAATAAATCCAGGTTAGCAAACAATTACGCACACCTTCCCTTGTGTTTGGGTCTCCCACACCGCAGCTAGGACAAGGAAAAAACCCAAAACCTCACATGGAAACCCAACATAGTCTCATGCAACCTTAATTCCACCCCATTCTGTGCTGGATACACCTCCTCGTTTCGTGGTCATGGGCCAGTTACACCATGAGTGGCCACAAGGGCTGTTCGTGCAGCAAGCAGCTGGCAAGAGCACTTCATTTGCCCGGCCACGGCGCAATCCCACGCCACACTTACTGCACGCCATTCACGGCCAGCTGTGAAGAGAGACTGCTCCTTTATTTACACACTGTTCTGGGCACTCAGCATTATGGAGTGCAGCTTCCCACAAGTGTTTATTAACCTCCATAGAAGAGAATGTGTTATCCCCTTTTATAGATGAGGAGCCGATAAAAGGTCGGCTTGGGCATTCAAAATCAGTGACTGGCTCTTAAGTGTGCAGTCCAAAGCACAGAGGTGCTAGAATCTACAAAGGAAAGGTCGCAAATATTTTAGGATACTTATCACAAAACAAACAAAAAAACATTTTCCCCCTTCACCTGCGTCTCCAAAGGCTCTCTCTGTGCTGCTCACAAAATCTTCCCACTCCGCAAAGTCAGCTGGAGGCAGACACTCACCACAGATCCATCAGTCTGGCCATTAAAAGACAGGATATGGGAACACCTCGCTTTCAATTGCTCCTATCATTGCATCTATAGGAGGAAAATGCACTTCACCAATTGCACAATGGCAGGACCAGGGCGCAGACTTCCCGTTGAGTAAATGTTTTCTCTGCAATTACATAATACAGCTTTGTATCAGAACGGCAACTTCATAGAAAGAAAGAGAATTGGTGCCCATGCAGTAATTTAATTCAGAGGGGCTAAATTCAGCAACCAGAGCAAATGATGACTTTATTAGGTGCTATTCCAGATATTTGTGTGCTTTTAGTGTACCCTGATGTGTAATTGTTCAGCTGGTGAAATAGCGACATAGCTGCAGACATCAGTGAAGCTGTAACAGTCCAGCTAAGGAGGATGTCCAGAGCCGTATATGTATTTTCCCCTTTCTTGCTTTCATAATTTCAGCATTAATTTGGTTCCAGAAATTCAACCCTTGAACAGCAAAAAAGACAGCGACGCAAGCTGCTCCTTTTTTACATATCAACCTCTCCTTCCACTAATTGCATGACTTTGCCCTAAGCAAATAATAAAAATGGGACTTTGTTCATTTTCCATGTGTTCTTAATTCCAGACGGAAAACACTCAACATACGCTGCATAGGACAAGTTGGCTTCCAGTCCCTTTTCAACCTTAGGTAGCTCCACGGGACTTACAGTGGTGTAACACGGAGCAGAAGCTGGCCAAACGCTGGCAGGACTGAAATCCTGCTGGCTCAGGAACACAACAAAATGCACATGAAAGGCTCTGAGCTCCTTCAGCTTATGTAGCTCTACGCACAAATCACACATAACTAGGTTGACTTAACTTCGCTCTAAAATTCAATGACGGTAATGAACTTTTACATTTCCTCTGCTATTACCGACTTGCATGTAATAATCCCCATAATATTATCTCGAATTCCTATGATACTACAATATTAATGGAAATGTAAAACTAAACTGCTAAAACTTAAAACCGATTAATAAAATATCCCGTCAAACAGATTCATTTCGCTTCCTAAAGCAAAGAACTTCACTTGATCTCAGAGCATTAGCTATTTGAAATGCTAAAACATTTTTCTTTCAGTTTTAAAAGATTTTTCCACAGGCAATAGCTTATTTGTCACAACTCACACTGCAGTCTTTCCACGCAAAACAGAATCCCGCTCTGCATCCTTGCTAACTAAATAGTAACAGATTATCCAGTGAGTTAATTGGGTATTGGTCTAACTAAATAGTAACGGATTATCCAGTGAATTAATTGGGTTTTGGAAACGGTTTGGAAAGAGATGCTCTCTCAGGTTTTCTGTCCTGTTTGGGATACAGTTACCAGTCTCTACAGTCAAAATCAGGATCCCTGCAAGGAAGGACAGCATGAGCACATCTTCAGTCACATCTCCTTTAATAGCCTGGAAGTGAGACTAAAAAAGCCAAACTGAGAAGAGTTCCACACTAAAGCCCTGGAGGTGAAATTTCTTGGGTCTGAAAATCTAAGTTCAAGGTAAATTTGTGCTGACCTTATCGCAGGTGCCTCGCCATGAAAATCCATACCTGGGCTTAACAGAAAAGCTGATCCGAAGAGGAAAAACAACCCAGCACATCCTCACGACTGCCAGAAAAACACGAACATACTTTTCCTGCTTCTCCTCTGGTTCCGACCAAGTTGAGCACTCGGAGCTCTCCGTGGGGACGCCGACACGCAGACACTTCGCAGGACCAGCAGCGCGCGATCCCGGACCAGGTGCCTTCATGCTGGGTGCCCGTCGGGCCCAGCACGCCCCTCTCCCGTGCACCCAGCTGTGCTGCAAGCTGCCGAGGAGCACGCAGAGCAGTGCAAATTAGCCTGGCAGTGACAGGCATCTCATCTCGTCTCATCTCATCTCGCAGGCTGGAGATGTGTGCTTCGCAAATGAGGGAAGAGAGAGCTTGGGGCATAGATGCTGAAAACGTACCCCACTGAACTCCGCTCCTTCAATTAATCCCACCGAAATCGTCGTTCTGCACACATGCACATTCTTGCAAAACAGCAAATCTCATTTGTGCCATCGGAGAGGGCTGTTAGGGCTTCCAGCTTCACTACGGCACCGCCACCCACGGAACAGACGGGTCCGTACATGAGATGCATTTGGGCCACCCAGACTCAAAGATATCGCTGGGCCAGGAGCCTCCAGCAGTCGTACCACAGGGCAACGAGCAGAGATGAGCTCTGTCCTCGGTCACCTGCCATCGTATCAGTCCAGATGAGCTGGCTGGACTTTCCCCGAGGTCACTTCATGCTCACGGCACCGCTCAGAGGCAGCGGGACTCACCTGGCTGCCTTGGGCCAGTGAGATCCATTTCGGTGTCCACGTAAGAGCAAGAACCACTCGCACTGCCACAAAGGACAGCTTCCATTTAAAGATGTGCAGCATAAACCTACTCACAGGGCTTTCTTTGCTTTCACCAGAAGCTTCCTTGTTCTGAAAGCTCCACTATTACGGGACTATTAAAAGGTTTAATGATTTAAATAGAGCTCTTGATTTAAGCCAGATGCTTTCTCTCCCCACCAAGTACCAGACCCACAGGCTGCTAACACAAACACAAGAAATCCTCTTGGAAATCTTTTAAGGCTGATAGCACTCAATTTAGCACTTTCATTTTAGCCAGAAATTCCTCTGGAAATACTCAAGATTTCCACAACCTTAAAAACTAACCCACTTATTAAGTTCTAAATAACATTTATTTTAGCTAACAGCAGTATTTTAAAAATCCCTGCCTCTATAATCCTATTAACTCCTAATGCCAGCAAGTTCAGCTACAGAAAAAAAAAAAAGCTTCCTCTTGCCACATATTGACACTGACTGATCTAAATGGCTAAAATGCAATACTAGGATTATTACTGCATAAGAGAAAGATGCTTAAGCAGGGACTCGTAGCAAAACCCACACTCACAGAACAATCAGCGAGCGGCACAGAGCTAAGCCGTGCAGGCAAGCACCTCTTCTAATTTAATTGTATTTATAGGTCAGCCAGCTTTATTTTGAAGCACAAGAGATTCTCTGGGAAAATTCATTACTGCCACTTGCTCTGATTTTCTTTCTCAATATAATTAAGCTTTGCTAATTGTCTATCATGATTAAAATCATGCCAATAACAACCTTGTTTCCCCATTTGGCTGTGCTCCAGACTCTTCAGAGCTCTTGTCTGAGGGCAGTTCATCCTGCGGCAGTTGTGAAAGGTCTTTTCCCAAACACACGAGGTGAGCTGTTGGCCTGTTTGCCAATAAATTCATGGAAACAGGATTCTACTCGTGGATTTTGCAAGGGAAAAAATACGAATAGGCAAAAAGAAAAGATGAGACCGACAACTGTACTTTAAGTGAAAGGTGAGATTTGATGAGGATGCAGAATTAATTCTTGAGGGTCAGAAAAGTGACCTCTAACGACAGACACAGATAGGGAGGCGTTGAAATGAATGATTACTTCAGGGCTTTATTATCCTCCCTGCAATAGGAAGCCCATGTAAGGCATGAAAATGCAGCCAGAAAACACAAAAGGGGAGAAAAGAGGTGTGGGGGAAAATGGAAGGAAGGGAGGAAGGAAGGGAGGAAAGGAGGCAGGAAGGGAGGAAGGGAGGAGAATCAGTGCTGCTCTTCTAGCACAAAGTGCTATTTTTCAGCCTCACCCTCTCAGCTGAAGGCCAAGCAGAGGTGCAGAGGGCAAGTCCTGGAGCTCTCCTTTGAAGTGCCCCACACACAAAGACACAGAAGAAGCCCTGGCAGGAGGAGCAGGACACAGCTGGGGGGCCAAAACTATCATTGGCTTCTTCCCACCTTCCCTTTACTGCCTACCCCTTAGGAACTTCCCATGATAAACAGAGACAGAGGTGGCGTTTAGCAGTGCTCATCAGCAAACTTCTGACAACACAGATTTCCAGGGAAAAACATTGATTTATTGACACTAACATGCTTTAACCTTCAGTGCTCCTGCTTCCCAAAAGCTCATTTGCTGTCTTGCTGGGGAATCAACACTTCCAGTGTCCACTGCCATGGGCAGTCCCGGAGCCAGGGACAGCAGTGCAGGGGTGCTGGACTCCCCACCAGAACCCCAAAATTTTGGGGCTCAGTGCTTCCCAGTACACGATGATGGGAGAGAAGTGAGCTTCTCTCACTGCCGTGAGCTTCAAACAAGTGCCTGTGCCCCCATATCACTCGAGTCCTGATTCCAGAAGCCAAATAACCAGAGCGCTTTGTGCCTCACCTTTTGGCAGTGTAACATGTGGACCTGGACTTTTCCAGCTCATTCACAGTTAAGTCCGTGCACTTCTGCTACATAACACATTCCAGGCCTCATTTCCCCCTGGGGGGGGAGGAAAAAAAAAGGCACTGCCTTTCTTTTCTCTTCTGACTAATCTACATGGTAACCTCCTTGGGCCAGGACCTATTTCTTGTTATGTGTTCGTACAGTGCCTGGCACAAAGGCAACCTAATCTCAGGCCCCTTTTTAATGCAAATGTAATAGAGAACTGGGCTGTTTGAACAGAAAGGGTAATTTTGGTTCCCCCTCGGTAATGGACTTTTTCTCTGGGAACAGATAATTGGGCTGTTTTGTCATTATTCTTTTTAAGTGAGGTTAAGGTGTGAGCGGAGGTAAAGTGAAATATGTATTGTGGGCTAATCAGCAATTCACATCAAAATGTGCTGGGGCAGAGCTCACCCGGCACTTGCTGAACTCACTGGATGGGTTGTACTAACACAATTAAAGGAAGGATTTGTGGATCGTTATGCTCGCATGTCTTCTTTTACTGCAGAACGGAGAAGGGTCTGAAGACTGGAATCATGTCCGTAACAATTATGGGTCTAGACAGGGACATGCCTGGAGGCATCAGCTGTGGTTAGAGCAGCTTAAGGAACTGCCTCCTCTGGAGGAAGCAGTCGGCGAGGCGGGGATGCTCATGCTCCTACCACAAGGTGCAGCAGAAGAGGCTTCAGCCCAGCGGCAGGCTGAGCGGAGACATTTCACGGGGCTTTGCAGAGGACCAGGAGGGTGGACACGAGCAGGCAGTGCCCCTCAGCTGAGGGGGCAGTCGCTGTTAGAACCGCTGGCAGCTGGTTGTGCTTTCTTGCTCCGGAGCCACTGGGGTCTGGGGAGATGCAACCTGGTAAATTTGGCCCAAGGAACAGAAGATTTGGTCCTTTATCCCTACATGTTACCAGTTATGGGAAGCCTACTTCTCCTCGCAAAGGGAAACGGGTTTTTCATGGTGCAAGGGCTCAGAATTTAGAGAAAAAAATAAATATTCTTCATCAACTTTGCTGTCAAAACGCATTTCAAATGCACCAACCTCTATCTTGGTGATATTTGTTTCAGTCCGAGAGAAAGCAAAGGGCTGCCAATCTTCCATCATTTCTTAGCATGAAGGTCAGCTTATCAGAAAATAACATCAGCGGCAGACATTTAAAATACATTTATTCCAAGGTTTCTTCCACCCTTTCCCATGAATAGTAGATTTAAAACTTCTACCAGATAGTCCAGCTTTTCCAAACCAATAATGGGCTATTCTGGTCAGTTTTTTAATGCAATGCACCCTGTTTGCTTCCGAGTGCAAGTCAGAGTGCTGATATGAATCACGAAGCCGTATATGAAATACACTTTGGCTCTATTAGAAACTTTCTTCCACTGCAATATCCACGTGACCAAGATTTAAATCAAAGGGGTCCTCTCCCCTGGCATGCAGGAAGAAAAACCCTCGGCTCCAGCACTTAAACCTTTCCTTAGCAAGACGGGTCCAAATTCTGACAACCCCCTAGAGACATTGTAAAGAAAACCTGCTCATTCCAGCTGTGACCCATGTCTCAGAATTCCTTTTACACTTAGATTTTAATCCTCTAATTACATGATTTGTAAGCTACTGAATTCTCTGTTCATGAGAAATTGTCTGGGATAGCTTGCAGAAAGAAAAAGGTGGTATGTTCTTACAATGTTTAAATTCTCACACAAGCAAGAAATTTTGGACCAAACCTACAAAAGCCAATCTGAGTAAGAAAATAATTAGCGTACACTCATTCCTTTAAATGTCAGGAAAAATTGTCCAATATGTTTGAAACTTCAACAGCTTTTTTTTTTTTTTTCCCAACCTCTTAGGCATCAATGGCTTTTTAACAGGACGTAGTATGCGATTTTCTTAAGGCAATTTTCAGTGTTTTTTTTCACCCTTGGAAATAATGTACTGGGTTAATCTTTCCCTGCTGACATCATAAGGATGATTTCTCCACTTAAAAAGGTCTTCGGAACAAAAGGAATGAAAAAAAAGACTCCATTTACAGTTTCTCTGCTGAGCAGACAAGCCATACTTTAGGATCATTCAATGACAGCCTGTGGGACAATTGTCCATGCAAATGATTACACACTGCAATATATGTCCCAGCAATCCCTAAATAAATTCTTACATTGCAGTCCAGGCTGCTGTAGAGAATCCAACTGCCTCTCATTTGTGACTCGGGAGAGCTGGGTTATGCTCCTCGCCTTGCCATTGCCCTCTGGCACGCTGCCCTGCAAAAATCTCTTTGCCTGTCTCTGTTTCTCCACTTGTAGGACGGGGATCGGGATATCTTCACTAAACACCCTCCTATAGAGGGATCAATGTATGATTGTTGTTTCATCCTTTCAAATGGCTCTCTTGGAAAGCAAAGAATTTCAGTCTTCATTTAGAGCACAACAGTTGGTGTGTCTGCAGCATTTTTAAAGGCGCTTTCACATCAAGCTCCGAGGATGTGTAAAAGAAAATACCTCTGAAACAAATTCTGTTTGTTTTTCATCCATTGTCTGTATATACTGACATGCAGTTCATCTTATCTTCAAGGGGGAAAAAAAAAAAGTTAGCACTTAAGCACTTATTTCTGCTGCAAAACCATCCATATAAATAAAAGAGAGACAGAGAGAGACAAAGTGCTCTGTATGGGCACTTTCCGCTGACAGAAAATGTTCCTACCCCAATAAACTGGAGCACGCACCGGGAGGACAGCACTATTCTTGATTTTCATCTTTTAAAGAAAATGAAGAAGAATGAATAGCTATGCCTCACTTACTCTTGAAGCAAATCAAAAGGAATATTCTGGTATCTATTTTTTATCCTCCTGTTCTCGTTAATGAAAACAAAAGACCTAAATATTTGATTACTTCCCCACCATGTCAAAGATAATAGTTCATGTCCTTTCTAGTTTGACAGAAAGGAGACTTGTTAGATCTAAGTCCTTTCATCTGAAACACTATCGCACAGGTTTCCACTGGTCTAACCTATTAAAATAAAGTTGAGCCCTGAAAAGCTTGGTTTCTTTTTTCTTTTTTTTTTTCCTTTTGGAACTGCACTGCAAGCAATGATTAGATTGCATTTCCCAATAAATCTATAGGGATCAGTGAACCAAAATAGCTACTCCCTTTCAAACCCATCAATTACCAGGCTTCCTTTGCTAATGATGTTACCATTTCGTGATTTGCCTTAAAACTCACCCTGTTCCGTTCCGAGCCCTTAAAAAACAAAAATTACCCATGCTAAAGGCTGTGTAAAATGCATTTGGGATGTTCATGTTTATGAATTTGTGTTTTAGTTATTTCAGCAGCACTCGCAGTTTTAATTGGGGAGAATCTCAGACATGCAGGATCTTTAGAAAAGGTGGTTGAAGTGAAAACACGTCTCAGCAAGATAGCAGCATGTCAGTACAGAAAAAATCTAAGTGACCAGGAACTGATTTGAACTAATAAGGACATGAAATAATAAGGGAGGATAATTTTAAGAAATTTATAGGTATAGATAGGGAATTGTATTTCAGAAAATCACATGTAGCATACAATTACCAGAAAGTCATGGGAAGAATGACCTTACTCTACTGGGGTCATTCAAATTATTCTAATAGCAACTTCCTGCTTGTGAGTATTGGCCATAAATATGGGTATTTTGACTTGTTAGTTGCATTTTTCTTTCCTTGATGTACTGAATAGTACATTTTATTACCACGCAGTTCCTATTTCATTGCCACCACTTGCACTCCAACTGCATTCCAGTTCAGCTGTTGACCCAAGAAATCATCAGGAATCATCAGGAACCATCTTTGTACCCAGCTGTACCCCAGTTCTGCCACCATCCCATATAGAACCCTCACTTTTCCACTTAAAATTGATTTGTTCTACACAATTCTCAAAAATCAACGCACAGTACGATGCATGTATTTATTTAAACAGAAATTTTATTTCCAGTCATTACTGGTGCAGCAGCATTTTTCTTGCTGAAGTTTTAAGTAATCTGAAGAGGAAAACAGGCAGAGAGAGAAGATAAAAAAGTCAATTAAATGACTCCAGCCTTTCAGAGGAGTTGTGCCAGCCTGTAGCTGGATGGATCAGGTGGAGAGTTCTTTCCAAATGGTTGTGTAACCAAAAAAAAAAAAAAAAGGGAAATAAATCAGGGCATGATTAGTCTCTGTAGCCAGAACTGGGTAAGAGAACAAATCAAATTTAACACTAGGAAAGCAATAATGGGAAGCGCCTGTCTCCCCGACAGTTCCCTTGAGATAAACAATCCGACAGCGCTGAGTCGAGCCAAGGCAGCCTCCTCTGAGGTATCAGGAAAGCTGCTTGTCCATGCTGAGAACTTCGCAGAAAAAAATACCAGCCGTAGCCTGTCCCTTGTTAGCATTATGGATCCCTATCTTTAACAAAGATAAGCAATTTAACAACATGCTATACTCCAGAAACTTATTAGTCACCCTCTGAGATGCTCAATTAACATTTTCACAAGGCAAAGAAGCTAAAAGGAGCCAAAAACTCTCAAGTGCCTTTGAAACAGTTTATGCTACATAAAGATCACATTATTTTTTTTCCTTAGTGTTTTCCCTGGAGCTGATGGTGTAGCAGTCTCTAACACTTCCCGCTGGACGTGCTCCCTCTGCCCATGGTGGTGCTGAGCGCTGCCCACCAGGCGCTGCCTTCCACGAGCCAAGAAGTCACCACAGGGATGGAGCCAAAACACTGAAGGCAGACAGATCGTTCCTATAAGAAAACCCACTTGATAACTACTAAAGCTTTTGTTCCACATGATGAAAACCAGCACCGGTATGGGTTACACCACTCAAAGAGAAGCCTGCTAATAGCGCACTCGCAAACCTTAATTCATCCATTTTGCTAGCTGCATTTATCTCAATTTAATTTTAGAAGAGTAACGTGGCCCTGGCTAAGGCACTAGCAAATATTCAGGATAACTCACACAGACATTAACATTCACCAGATTATCAAATGCCTATGTGAAGTCAGAACTAACCACGGAACAAAGTGACCAAAGAAACTCATCTTGTATTCACAGCAAACCAAACGTCTTTGGTTGCACGTCTGCCTGCTTCGGCCCCCCCAAGGCCAGCTCAGTGGCTTCCCGAGACCGGTGGGAAGCTATGAAACATGTGCTGCCTCCATCACGTTACCTGACACGAGTGGCACAGCCCTGACACGGAGTTTAAGGGGCAGATGCAGCCCGAGATGTGAGCTGGGACTGCAGCCTTCTACCTCGCCTCACCTTGCCAGCCAGCAGGGCTGCACTTCATCCCTGCCTTCTGCCAGCCAGGAAGAAATGAGATGGTGAGAAATTTATTAGGCTTTATAATCATGCATAACAATCTGCTGTACATCACGACTTAAACTGGAAAATATGCCTGACAGCAGAATTTCACCCTCGTTAGAGAAAATGAGGAAAGGTGATTGTGTGTGATCCTTGCCCCGTGCCTCCATGGTGAGACAGAAAGGAGACACGGCAACAGCGCTTCTTATTAATTACACGTTCTCTGTTTGAATAGATGGGGGTACCGAGATCTGTTTGCTTCTCCCTCTGTTCACTGGTAGGGTACAAAAAAAACCACACTTTTATTAATTGGACAACAATACTTAAGGCTATAAGACACTTAAACTCCTAAACTCCACAGAGGAATCTGGAGCTAAAAATGAGGTACTTAACTTTCCAATATGGATGAAGGAGAACCAACAGTGAATTCTAAGATAACTGAAATTATTAGAGCAAAAAACCACTCACAGCTGTCAGGGAGGCACATGCCTTGTGTCCGATCCTTCTCCTACACAAGAGGCTCTACCCCATTGGACATTCCCTGCTTTGGGTCTATTGCCTGCATCATTTCCATTAAAACTAGATAAGCAAGGAGAGGGGACTCTGTGTGTTCAAAAGCAGCTAGAGAAAGTGTCCCTTGCTCTTCCTGTGCTCCCTGGTGACCAAAGCACTTAGGAAAAGCCAAACTGTACCTAGAGGAACTTCTCCATGTTGTGCAAGAGGCCATGCCTACACCAGGGCACCCTGTAGCAAATTCCAGATAAATGAAACTCAAACATCCTGTGCTCCATCACCCCCGACAAACTTCTAGCTACTCCTGGAAGCACCAATAGAGCTTGGTCCCCAAGACATCTCTCGTGCCCACAGTCCAACTCGAGAGCCAATTCTCCTTGCAAGCGAGTCTGTAAACTAGCTTGCCCATCCTCAGCTACTTGCTCCTTGGCTCCCTTCATCCCCTTCTCAGCCCTTCTGAGAATGATCTGAGATCATGGAGTTATGAAGTAACGCATCTGAGGGTTTACATTTACACTTGTCTCTGGTTTAGCAGAGTGTTTGAGTACTTCAAGTTTTTCTCTATTAACTATGAGCACTAGAAAATTAAAACCCAAGCAAGCTGCAAGATTGAGACCTGGTACCCAGAGAAAGTAATGACACCGGAGAGTTGGCAAACTCATTTAAACATCGACGTGATGCTGCTACACTGCACTGCACTGAACGTGCCTAGCAGTGCCTGGATTTCTCCAAGAACTTACACTCCACTGTCACGAGATTTCAGACACCTACAGCTCTTGAGGTTAGTGCTCTAAAACCTAGAACAACCTAAAGCGTTGCGGGTGGGTGCCACAGAGTAGCCACAAGATGTTTGTCAGTGATCCCAGTTGCCTTACTCCTGCAGTACTCTGACTTTGCTCAGTGAGTAATGCCAGAGTAAGGACTGCCCCTTCACAGCACCAGCGCGGGTCAGTCGTGGCACTCGGCATATAAATTAGCTGCACTCGGCTGTAATGTTTTCCTTCCTCTGCTGCACTGCTCCGCAATTAATTAGTGCCATTACGGCACCTACACAGAGTGCGCGTGACAACTCGCCTCGCATAACAGTGTGAAGAAAGAGCAAGTCCTTCTGAATTCAGGGAAAAATCTCTGAAGTGTAAATAGATAATCAAATTCAGACGAGATTAAAATTAGCAGACTATCAACCAAGTGACACTATTAATTAATGTCCACAACAAGCAGGGACAGAAAGGGCTCTGAAAAGACCAAATGTAATTTAATTAAACAAATGGGAACATATGAAAGAAACCATAGCAGATAACTGCATGAAAAGACAAATAAAGATTTCACCAATAATTGATGTTACATTATTCACTGTATAAAATAAACCATATTAGTGTTATTCTCTATTTACATAGTAAAATGTAGTTGGAAAACCTTGGGATTTTAGCTGTAACCATGTGCAATAGTGGTCTTGTCCTTCGCATTAATAAATGAAGTTTTGTTCTCTTGTAGCATGTAACGTTAGACCACGTGAGTACAGAATATACATATGTACCCACAGCAATCTTGTGATGCAAGGGAATACTATTATTCTGATTTTATGGATAGAGTTTTACAACCTCATTAGTCTTGAGGCAACAAAGCTTTGTTGGTAGGGTTTGGCTTGACATTACAGAGCGTGAAAAATCACTTCCCACAATCTACATGACTGAAATAGGCAAAGTTTCTGATGTAAATGCAATGAGGTTGACATCAGCTTTGCTTCTACTTATTTGATACAGCCAGCTACACTGGCAAAATACCTCTTCTACTGCTTCTCCACTGGGGATTCAGCCCACCAGGCTAGTCGGGAGGGATTTGGTGGCACAGATAAGCCTCAATTCATGAGGGAAGGAAGGGACTTGCCAAGGGACATGGGTGCTTGTGCTACAGCAGGGAACCAGCTCGCACAAGAAGAGCCCATCCTGGATGCAGGAGCGGAGCAGGCACAGCAGATGCCAGCAGCTGAGCCGGCGACTCCTCGGAGCCAAAATGCATACTGGCTCCTCAAGGAAAAAACTAGGACAGAAAGAAAAGAAACTCACACAAACCACAACCTTTAAAAACTACAATCCTGCCAGTACTGAAGCTTCTTCCAATGTAAAAATTTCGCCTTAAAAATCGCAGTCCAGAACACTTGTATTATAACAAGATGTTCTTTTCTCTATTGAGATAGGCAAAATTCTTTTAAAAGACAATGCCACCAAATGGTTTGCCATTAAAATCTATCATCACAGCACTGCATAATGTGGCAGTTTCCTAATTGCCACTGTTTCCTATATCATTTTGCTAATCAATCCATTTGATTTTACTTCCTTTCAATCACTCCACACAGGAATCATGGAGTGGTGTGTGTTTCTAATGAGATCCTGCAAGGACCCTGTGTAATTGACCCCAAGCTATACAACATTTTTATCAACAAGCCAGAAGAAAATACGAAAACATTATTTGATAAAAATGTCAAATGACTGACAAAGATTAGAAGAGCGGTAAATAATGAAGTGGAGAAGGTATTGATTCAAAGCAACCTGATAAGATCGACACCAGCAAACATTATGTGCTCCACAGTACAGATATTGAATGTGTCCTAAATCCTAATTAGGATTTAGGGTAAACTGAATCCTAGGAGCAAAGAACACAGGAAGCTTTTACAGGTTGGAGAACTCTGTTTTGGAAAGCAGAAGCTAAAAACCAGAAAGAACTGGAAATCGTGATGAGGAGTTGCCTTTGTAGCAAAGGGGCTGATGCATCCCCTGACCGTGTTAACAGAATAAAGCCACACAGGAACAGAAAGATTGTACCACCCTGTTAATGTGCGTTGGTACAACCACAGCACTACACAGCAGTGCTGTCCCCATGGTGGGTCTTGCATTAAACAGCCACAAGAGTGATTAAAAGAAGAGTAAACGTCCTAAGCGCATCATGTATATAGCTTGATCTATGCAGTGTATCAGAGAGAAGAGGGCATGAGCTATCACAGCTCACTAATACCTACCTGGGATAAGCAGCTCAATAGCTGAAGCATCTTTATGAAACAAACGGAGCTGCGACACAATCCAATAGCCGGGAACTAAGCCAGGCAAGTTCTGACTTGAAATGAGATGCTGGCTTTTAATAGTGAAAGTAATTAACAACTGGAAACGATTTATCGGGAGTTAAGCTGCGTTCTTCAACACCGAAAAGCTGCATTTGACAAGTGGATGCTTTCTGAAGGACACGGCCCGGCTCAGCTGGATTAACTGGGGCGGCCTTGCAGCAGGTGCTGGGCGGGAGGTCGGGGCTGGTCCCCACTGGCTGCACGAGCCCCGGGGCTCCGGGTCAGCCCCTGTGCCTTCACCTCTGGCCGTGAGGGCTTCCTTCGGGTCGCTGAGTTTAACATCTACTCTCCTTTCATTTAGAGTATGCAATTTAAAGCTATAACTGCTGCTTTAATTTAATGGTAATTAAACCTGAGACAGCCTTGGTGTTTTCTCGCTATTTCTCGCTAGCAACGCGCTATTGCAGAGGAGGAGTTGGATGTGGTCTGCTGGAGCTGCACGGGAGGGGACAGGGACACCAGCACAGCCGACTCTCCCGTGGGACAGTCGCAGCCTGCAGTGTAGAAGGACATGTCATCAGAAACCTTTTTCGGCACAAGGGACCACCAGAGCATGGGGCAATTTAGGAGCAAAGATCCCAGGAGTTCATCGCGCCCTGCCATGCAGGGGACAATTCTGCCCCCTGAGGTACGCTTCCCTCAGGCTCCTGTCCCGCGGCAGTGCAGGATTGCCCTCATCTCCATCCATTTTTCCTCCCCAGTGACACCATTTGGCCAACACTCCCCTTTCTGAAAAAGTTTTTCCCCCTCTGTCCCTTGGCCCCAAGTCTGAGCCCATTCAAGCCTCGTGCAGGTTTTGGGAAGCACCCGCAGTCCTTCTGGCACAGCAAAATAAACCAGCCCGACACAGCCCACACCGGTTCTGAAAGCATCTCGTTCACTGGTACTGCACGGAAAAGTGCAGACTTATTGAAAATAAACACAATTTTAAAGGTTTTCACTGAAAGCTCGTTCAACTGGTCAACAAATTGTGCGATGTTGCAAATATTATTTACAGGCAGGGAGCGCAGAGCGCAATATATCCTCGCTGAATAATGCACTCCAAGCGAGCACCCATTAGTGGTGATGATTACGCACCAGAGCACCTCATTAAGCCTTTGACTCTCTGGTATCCGTCTCATCAAGACAATTGCGCACCGTTGTCGTGCTCTGCAGCTATGACACAACCTGCCACGCTAGGAAAGGGGCAACTTCTGAAAACTGCAAAGGCACTGCTGCCAGCAGCAGTGAGAAACGGGAAAGGCTCCATATGTTTAAGTGACTCCAAGAGGGAATGTTTAAAAACAGAATCCAATTACTGCAGTCCTGAAAGGCTGATGCTTCCTGTGCTGGGGACACAGACACGCACACACAAACACACACACACCATATCCCAACATAAGCAAAGTCTATTTGTTCCTCTTTGTGTACAGGCACACATCTCACTGTGTGTAACAAGAGTTACATGCCTGCACTCAGGGGAGTCTTTAGCGAATGGCAAGAAGAAATACCTTTAATCTTAATAAACTTTAGAATAGAATAGCATAGAATAGCATAGCATAGAATAGAACAGAACAGAACAGAAGACTTTCCTATGCGTTACATTAAATTAAATGAAATAAAATTGTACTCTTTAACCAAAACCAACAGAAATACAACCTGGAAATCTTTAAACAAAAGGCTGACATATTTTTTCATACAACACCCAGACTGGCTGCAAAACTTAGGCCTGAGAGCCATGCATAGTAGAAGTGTTTTTTAAAAGCTTTGTTGCGTAATGAGCACACAGCCAAGCATTCTGTACTTTTCATTTGCAAAGCACCTTCCAATCATTAGTTAAGGTAGCTAACAACTACCAAAAAGCAGAAAACAAAACCTGTATGCATATGATGATCTGGAAAATCATATCTAACAGTTATGCTTTAAAACCCCTTCTGGTTAAAGCAGAAGGCATAAAAGACTTTGCTCATTACACATTATCACGCACATGACTAATAAAAGACTCAAGAAGAGTCTACAGAGAATGGAGTATGAGATTTACTCAACCACCGTGTTCAATAGTGATGACACAATCCATAACCTCGTCACTGAAATGAGTGCCTTCAAGCAGTAGCTAAGTTGCAACCAGCACCACCAAGCACCACTTCAGATGACAATACACATAAGCAAATGACAATACACCTAAGCAACATGTTTTTCAGATGACAAACATTATATTGCTGTCTTTGGATTTTGGTGTGGTCTTGAAATACAACTTGGGCTTTATATAAATGTAAGTGTGCTTAAAAATGAAAACTAATGCTTGTGGTAGCACTTCTATGTCAAGTGCTATGGATCTACCAACTATCAACCAACAGGAGTGATAAAGAAGAAGGAGCCCCAAACAAGCCATGCTCTTTGGTTCCATTCCTGTTATCAGCAGAGAAATTGCAATTATTATTTCAATGCTGTAAACACACACAGTTCTTGGAAACTATCTGAGGCCTGAGTGGATAGGACTTTGCTGAGCGTTGCTTTGGTGAAAGCAGCTCTCCTTTCATTAAGCTATCAGCAGGGAGGTCAGTAATAAAAAACTTCCTGAGGAATACTTCAAATTTTCAAGTGGAATACTTTAAATCTTCTAACATGAAATTCATTTTCCTGAAGTACTCATGGGAGTTTATATGGAGATGAAGAACATGAGTGTCACTTCTATGCCTCAACCATTTGATCATGCAGAATGCACAAGCCTTGATGCTGGGCAGGTTTTAGTCGCCGAAGTGACAACCTCCTTGCCACAAGCCTTGGTGGCTCCTCCAGCAACCGCTTCCCACAAGTCAGCACCTCTTCTGCTGATCTGCTTTTTGTGGGGCCCATGAAAGATTTCTTCTTTGAAACAATGCTGGTGACACAGCAGGGCCATCTCAGAAGTTTCAGGAACATAATAAAAGCCTGTGTGCTCTGAAATAAAATTAGGATACTAATGTGACTTTGGCTTTCTCAACAGAGTGGAGCCTTGTTGGTTTATTGCACACAATTCAGTGACAGCCATACCTTTCACAGGGTGCAAAAGTGTGTTGTTTCTTTTTTTAATAACAGCTACAGAAAATCAATAGATTTCATGAGTTCAATTAATCCCCACAGCTGCTGTGCTAGAGGCAGATGGAAACAAAGACATTTTCCTTCTCTAACCTTTGGGACTAATCTACCCCACTGTTGTCTGTAGACAGGCGTAGCCTTTGAGTACTTTAGACTGTGGTTCCCATTAAAGCAGGTTTTCCTGTAATTTGTGATTTTTAAGGGTAAGCCCTTACAATTTATCAAGGTAAGCCAGTGCTACGCCATGTTCTGAACTAACAGACTTATGCAGTCATTTATATTTAGATGCGCTGGATGGCCCTTCAACACAAAGGCACTAGGATTTAGGTTTGGATAATGGATCAGGGTCTGCCCCCTCTTAGCCTTGCAGAGTTACCCGGAGATTCATGCTACAAGACCTACCTACTGCTGGTGCTTATCATTAAGTAATTAGAGGAGCACTGCCTACATGAAAACCCCGCTTCAGATTTTTTTCCTAGGGCACTGTATTTTCAGGAGGCTGGAGAGCCTTGTGGGCAACTTTCCAGGGGAGCCCTCATCCCGTGTTCAGTGGCTGTGGAGCACCAGGTATCACCGACACACATCAGATTTCTCATCTTTTTTGGGGGCAACTATATATGGTTTGATTCCAGTTTAACCCTTTTCACCTGTATGATTGAAACCGGTCAGATCCTTCTTTTTGTGACATATTTTCTTGTCCAAACTCTGACCTGGCTTTGACAACCAACTGCTTGACAGGGCCTGGACACCCGCGAAGCAGCCCGAGCACACAGGGGACCTTACTGAATTGTGCGACATGCAGCCCACATCTTCCCCAGGAAGAAGGTTAGTGCTTTATTTCTCCTTCTGAACAGCCAGTTTGGGTCCCCTAATGGGCTATAAAGCTGGTCCTGACTAATTGCTCTGTGGTAAAAACAGTGACCTCAAGTAGATCACTGTCCTTTATCGCTGCCTGATTTTATACCCAGAGAGTTATCCTGGTGTAAAAAGGTGCCTTTTCACAACACAAACAAAATACAAGCTTTTATGTTTCCAACTCTCATGTGGCGTTTTTTTGCCAGTGGCAAATTTGAGCTAAATTT
Organism: Anser anser; assembly: GCF_964211835.1. NCBI lineage: Eukaryota > Metazoa > Chordata > Aves > Anseriformes > Anatidae > Anser > Anser anser. The sequence goes on from NC_139728.1 coordinate 27,979,279, forward strand.
GAAATGTTTATTGAGTGATTCACCTTTTGCACAGCCCAGAGCAGCTGCCTTGTGACAATGTCTTTTCCCCCAAAAAAGCAATTTCTACATGGGCACGCAGCACACCATGACAAGGGAATGCAGGGGACCTACTGAAGGGCTGCAATGGCCAAAGAGAAAGTGATGTGCCTCGGGTCAGCGCTACAGCCCTGCACAGCGGTCTGTGTCCTGCCATCAGCTTCAGACGTATGGGGGTTTTGCAGCAATACAAGATCATTCGGCTCTACTCTATCTATCACAAGGGGGAAAAAAAAAAAAAAAGGACAACACTGAAATCTCTGAAGGGCTGGTATGTTACAGGCTGGGTTTCTGTCCTGTCTTATCTGTTGCCACATCTCACAGCATGGCAGGCACCTGCTGAAGGAGGAACAGGAGCTTCTTCTGCACTCTCCTGTTGGAGTGCGGATCAGTTTGTATTTCTCAACATGACGATTGGGGCTGCCAAACCTGATAATGAAAAATTGAAAGTCAAATAACCCCTATTAGTCTGTCAAAGGTTGATGGAGCTGGTATTCTATTTTCCCATTGTGAACGACGACCATTGTTATGAGCTGACAGGCAAATCTCCGCAGAAATATGGACTCTTTGTGGGAGCTATTTATAGCAACATATGACAATGCAGTGCTGTAATATGCATACTAAAGCATTGCTCAGGATGTGCACAGCCCTGCGGTACAATCTCTGGATTGTAAGGCAAAATTCCATTAAGATAAGAACATCTGAGAGGCCTAAACAGATGAGATATGGAGAAGCGAGGAGGAGTGATTTGGGTTTTGTTATGGCATGGCAGCAACAGCGTGAGCATGTACAACAGTCCTTTGGGGATGAGTAGGGACCACATTTATCAATAGCACAAGAGCAAAACCCATCAGTTTGGAGTTCATTTTGTTCTGCTTCTCTTTCTTTTATTTTGTTGGATTCATTTTGTGACCAGTTAAAAAGCAAACCTGGTCTGTGCCTGGATGCCAGAAGAAGAGGGAGGTGCTGCTCATGATGCTCAGCTTTTTAAACTTTTATTTCCCATTTTTACCTCATTCTCAGGAGCTGGTAACTAGAAGCATCTTCACTTGATGACAGAAGGCATCATGGTAATGCTACATGGTTTGTAGATTGAACACTGTAAATCAGGGGTCACTGCTACTACAGGGGCTGCGTGGGATTTTGACCGCTGTCTTCAGTGCTGCCATATAGCCTAAATGTTTTTGAACCCTATGGTGACACACGTGTATTAGTTAAGAGCAGCAAAACCCAGCATGAGTTAATGGGACAGGAACTCCTCAAAGACAGCCTCAGTTCATGGTAGCGGTGTAGGCAGTAGGAAAGCAGTCTAATTCTTTGTTTCCCTATTGAAGACGTCAGTTTTGCAAAGCTTCTACAGTCTGCACTAGCTTACTTGATACAAAAGTCCTGAGCATACAGATAACACACTTATGGGCACTATATAGATATCTGTGCTAGATAGTGTTATTGTGAAGAGATAAGATACGAACACACGCACCTATAAAGAAAAGAAGCTGAGACCCACAGAACAGTATGAGCACAGAGAGCGGCTTCAGACTCACCAACTTCTCTGGCTCTTGTTACCACACGTTTTAACCAAAAACAAAACAAAAATAACCACAAAGCTCAGAGACAACCTTTAAAATCCTTGAGCACGGAGGTCACCAAATTCCACACAAGTCAGCAGTGCCACACACACTCCTTGCTGCTGTCCACACCAGCTTGCCTTTGCTCCAGACTCACCAGTTACAGTTTTTTCCCTTTCTTGCCTTGTTTTCTGGTTACCAAAAGACTAGTGTATATAGGAGGTGATCTGCATTGTGCACGGGTTTACATTTATGGCATACAGTTGTTCACTTAGTCAGGAGAAGAGAAGGTGAATGTTAGTCTCTTAAACTGCATACAAGTGTTTATGAACTTCCTCCTGAAGGGAAGAAAGAAAATTGTGCATTTATGTGATGACCACGAGTTCTACTGGCTCTGAAAACCACCTCGCCTCTTCTAATAACCCTCCTTCTTTTTGAACCAGGGTTTTCAAAGCTGTTTGATGCTTGTTCTAGTCAGATGGAAGCAGCTGGGGCCTCACCACCGATTTCAAGGAGAGAAAAGCTGGCCAGCAAAAGCCAATTGAAAACACCTTCCTGAAACACCTTCTGCATCTGCTTTGCTGTTGTTTTTGCTAAACTTCAGATTGCTTCAAGTAGGAGCTGCCTCTGACCTGAATACCAAAGCTCTCTTCATGTTCAACCTTTCTAGTACAATAAAAATGGATTAATAATTTACTTCAAGCAATCAAAAGATTTCCAATAATAATGAGGAAGTGCTTCAGACTGAGACAGTGAAAGATAATTTTGATCACATTAAATCATAAAACAAGATCACATATGTATGCGCTATGAATACATATGAGGATTAATGTTCTAATATGATATGAAGCTCTAAAATGTATCTGAGGAAAACAGCAATGTGAAAATATATTCCAGGGCACAACAACAAAATCACAATTATTCAACACGATTTCCTATTCAGAAAGTTTTCAAACTTCTCAGGCTCAACCTTTCCTTCAAAATAACTGGAATGTTTCCAATGACACTCGAGGTCCTGCCCCTCAGTACTGGTTATTGCTTAAAAAGCTGATGCAAACATCTCCCATTTTGTTTTCTTTACTTTTTCTGTTTGGTTCCTCGTGACAAATATGAAATAGAAGTAAAACTGCTGTCCACTGTTAACTCAAAGTTATCTGCTGATTTCCAAAGGCTTTGTATCGGCCCCTTAATTTTGGCTGTCGCTTTTGTAGGGGTAGCTGCTTCGTGATCCTCCCTCTGAAATATCAAGCTGGTTACAGGTTCAGGAATTACCCAAGATCTATTTTTTAGAAAATAAATATACATATATATGTATGTATATATATATATATTACCATCAGATTTGCACTAGTCAACCATATTTGAAAGCTAATTGGATCAAACACTTGAAACAAGTTATAGATGATTTAAAACAATTAAAATCTTATTTCAGTAAGATTTCAGTGGCAGAGCTAGCCTTAAAAGCAGGGATTTCAGCTCTAAGCCAGGATGAATAATTAGCTGACTCAGACATGTATTTATGGGGACAATAGCACTGCACTAGGCAGAGAGACACTAAAATAATGACAAGTGAATTAAAAAACCTGCGTTACTGATGTGAGGAGATGACAGCTGATGCCTCTGTTGTCACATAAGAGGAGGGGTTTGCTATTATTTGGGCCCCCGGAACCTTTTATGAAGCCGTTACGCTGATGACTGACTCGGAAGGCGGTGTTGTAGTTGATTAGGGGTACTCAAAATATTTTGTTCAATCGTGCCACGCATTTTTCACCAGAAAGGAAAGACGGGGGGGAAGGTAGGAGCTGAACTGGCTGTGAGACATCATTCTCCGCAGCTATGGCAAAGGCAGACAATAAAAAAAATGCAATTCAATACCAATTCCCTATCAGACAATACTGCATGTGCCCTACCCCATAACTACGTCAGCCTGGCAGAGCCAAGTGTGGGGCTGCCGCACCCTTGTGCCCACGGGAAGGTCCCCTTCTCCTTAACGATGATGGGACCATGAGCTTTGTGTCCTCAATGCCACCCCAAGAGACCCTCATCGTGCTCTGCCGGGAGGCCTCCAGGCTCTGCAGGGCCACGGGAGAGCCCCTTGGGGTGCTGAATGATCTGGGGAGGGCAGCTGCAGCGTACAAAGGGACAATGTCAACACTTCGCTCTAAACCTGTTTCTCAAGGCCTTCTGCAAATACCACTGCAGCATCCACGTCGGTTCAGGGGCTGACCTGCTGAACTTGCAAGCCATCAGTAGAGGAACCCACTCACAAGTCTTTATGTGGAATAAGAACTGCCGACTTAGTTCCTTAGGTACGTTAAATAAGAGAGTTTTGACTTTAAGTCCAGAGAAAAGCTCAGAAAGTTAAATAAAAAACACAAGAGATTATGCAGAAAATGATCCTTGAAAATTCTTGCACTTATGCAATACCAGAAGATTTTATCTTCTCCGAGGTCTTAGCTCATTAAATGCCAATACTTTGGCCTATTACTCCAGTTTGTGTTGTGGTTCAGAGCCTATAAATCTGACGTGGGTATAGGTGAACAGCTGCGCTGGGGAGGCTGCAATAAAAAAAATACACAGCAGGGCACTGGATCTTCAGTACGTTGTTGTTCTTTACACCAATCTCAGGAGATTAACCAATGGAAAAGTGTGTCAGACAGCAGGATTTCACGGTCCAGAAATCCAAAAATAAGATAAAACTCCAAAATCGAATTACCACTCCTGCCAATAAGCTATTACTGTGCAGTTATTAAATACACACAGACATTCACATGACCACGTTGCACTGTAAATCACACTTGCAGACAGTTCATTTAATGAGCAGTGTTTGAGTAGACAATCTGTTTTGGATTAAATTAAATATATAACTCCACTTGCTCCAAAATGTGCTCACACATAAACTTTGCTGCAATCCTCACTTAAGGAAAAGGAAAAGGGAAGAAGAACAAAGCATCGCCGAGTGCCATTTTTCTGTTCTAAAAAGTAGCAATCAGGAACTGAAGCTTAATTTAATTTAATAATTTACCTTTAAAGAACTTGCTGTAAAGCTGGATGATAGCCCAGAAGAAAATACGTAGGATTTAGCCTGAAGTTTTTAGTAATTAAAATATTACACCGCTGATTCAGTTTACTTATGTTACAGTAAATGTTTTCCGCCTTGAAATACACTTTGTGGATGTAAACATCACGCCCAGCCTCCCGGTGGCTGCTCCTACCTCGCAGCACCGCTCCGTGCCCTGCCTTTGGCACTTTGCTGGGGTCTGCTCCTGTAGCTGTGCCCAGCCTCGGTGGCCCCTGCCGAAACGAGACGGGGACGGGGGAGCTCAGCAAGAACCCAAGGACGTTAACTTGCCCCGAAATCGGACAGTGACACATTTTAACGGCACTGGGGACACCCAACAGCAATGGGGATAACGTGACTGCTGCAGCTGTAATGTGCATTTTGTACCCGGAGGGGATTTAAAGGGGATATGCAATCTCACGCTGCAGGGGCTGAGCCAGACTCCAGTAGGTGCTGGAGAAGATGCCTGTGTCTTATCAGGGATCTGCTGCCTGGGAGCTTTCTTGAATTTTCCTTGGAAGCATCTGGTGGCCCCTTGGCCCCATCCTCAATGGGAAATTTTAAATCCCACCATCACAGTGCAGTAACAGGAAATAAGGCTGTCCTGACCAAGGAGCAGGATGGCACAGGCCATGTTTCCACTGAAGGTCGTAAGACCCTATAGCTATGAAGCAGAAGCATGAGCAGTCCCCATGCAGGCCCAGAAACTATCAAGGACACCGCTTCTGGGCCTGATAAATCAAGTTAAAGAGCATCTAAGAATGCTCAGCCAGATGGATCACTTGAATGGCTAAACAGTCTAATACATCTTTTTGAGAAAAGATATTGGCTTGTGCAATGAAACAGATAATTGACTATTCCGTGGAAACCGTTAGGGCTTTACCTCTGGGATCGACAGGAACCCATCTCTCTTACTACAGAGGTAAGTCTGCGAGTCTTTGGGTTTGATTTTATTCTCTCCCGAGCATCCCTTCCTTCCAGGAGGAAGATTCGGAATAGAAGCCAAGCCCGGGCTGGTCTTCATCAATCCACCCGCCCGTGTACTGCGATAATCTGCAATTGAGCGCAAGTGCAGCAGCCTCGTAAATCAATGCAAACAGCAGAAGCTCATAAAATAGTCACCGATGGAGGATAGCCCGTAGTGAGCCGAGGTGTGTCGGTTTGAAAGGAGCTCTCCAAACCTCCACCATCGATTGCAGTAAGCCTTCCCTTGTCTCCCTTAACGTGAATCCAGTGTTTGCTCTCTGATCTGCTGCTACAAGGACAGAACTGATTTTTCGCTGTGTTGGGTAGAGGTGGATGAGAGGAGAGAGTGTCGCCCACACCCCTTTCTGGCTTTGTTGTCTTACAAACACAACATCAGCTCCACCATCTATGAAATTTGGCCATTTACCACTATTCTCCGCCAAACAGCTGCTGTTGCAAATGGAGCTGTGACGGCAACAGAAAAGGTGGTGGTGATGAAGGCACAAAGGTGGCAATGCAACAGCAGATGAGTAAAAGCTGTTACCTCGTGGCATGGAAGAACACAGCTTCCTGAAGCCAACAAAGCTGCGGGAGGGGTGGAAACATTGTGCAGTGGCAGCTCAGAGTCAACCGTTGTATGAGGATGTTCGGTGAAGCCCTCTGTGGGTACAGCTGGTGAGAGACAGGGACAGTCACCACTGCCAAATGGAGCAAGAGACTGGAAAGCTTCTACTGGACATGGATTTTTAAAAATATTACAAATGAATGAAATCCAGGTCATGGAGCTGTAATTCCAGCATGGAGCTCCTCCAAATGCACGGGTGTCTTAGCATTTTATTTCCCTGGTTTCTCAGGACACGCGCTCCTTCATGGAATTACCACGCTGTCATTCAAATCGCTGGTTATTTGTTCTGTATGTAAATAAAGGGAATGCATTTAAAGGGCTGCGCTAATGTATTCAAATATTTGTAGGTACTCCACAGTAAATCTCAAGACTGGAAGATTTTGCATAAATGCTTGAGTCTGTAACAGCTAGGAGGGAATTCCAACTCCCTGACTGAGTAAATTACACAAGAAATCGCAGAATGATTAAACCAAGCACATTAATATTCACAATAAGTTTTGTCTGTTAACACATAGACTGAATTCAAGGATTGCATCCTTCTTAGTATTTGTATGGCAGGAGGGGAAGCCAGCCACAATCAGGGTATAATAGTAACAGTGATACATATAATTTTGTTTTTATACAGCACCATAAACCAGATGGGATCGGGCTGCTTATTGTATTTATTTACAGTTTTCATACAAGTTTGGAATAACAGTTGATCAGCTGAGAATTTTACTATCCAAATATTCCTACTCTCTACATTTTGGTAAGTTAGAGAGACATTCTGAAAGCCCTTGAGTCATTTGGGTCTTCTACAAATTGCTTGTACATTTGTCTACCAAGAAGAGAACCACCTTCATCAGTAAAGGTGTTAATAATATATACACATATTATTAACTGAACTTATTTTCATTTCTTGCCCTGGAGTCATCATTAGTGAAGATTAAACATGCATAAATCAGTCTCTCTTGAATTAGTGAACATCATCAAATGTCACCTTGTTGAAACCAATATATATATGTGTGTATTTTGTTGATTCTAAAAATTGGGTGGTGTTGAAAGATAGGCACGATTATCCCACCACCCACCCATTTTTAGCCAGGCCACTGGGCTGCACCTAGCCACCGATCCCATCATTCTCTCTTTATCTTTAAACCAGGAGAAATCAAGGTCAGGTCTTGAATGACAGACTTCTGCCCGCATCTTCTACAAAGACACCTTAATTTTACCAAAAAAATCCAGTGTGGTTTGCAAATCCCACACGGAGAGGACCAAATTATGTCTTCAGCTACTTACATACTCTGCTGTGCCGTTCACTGGGAAGTCACAGACATGTAATAGAGAGGAGATTAGCTATCAATATTGCAAATAAAAACTAATTAAGAGAGAATGGTTTAATGATAGAAGATCATATTTCAATGTTGCCAGTTCCTGCTATTTTATCATGAGTCTCTTGGAGTTTATTTAAAAGCCTTGCTCCTGAAGTAAGGTGATTACATTAGAATCCCACTTTCATTAACCAGGAGTAATTTCCCAGCTTTTCAGTTGCAAAGAAAAGCTTAAAGATATTAGCTAAGTATACCTTCAAGGCTCGGAAATGAAAACATTCAACATTTATTAATCTCAGCAATTTTTGAGGGCCTGCTCACATTACTGAATGGTTAGGGTTGGCTACACTAAGACAGCAAATGCACCAGCTCCATCCCAAATACCAGCAGGCTCTTCATCTTTTCACAGAGGGGAACACTGATGCTGTTTATTCATAGCTGCTAAGTTTAGCACAGCTCCAAGCGTGAAGTATTAAGAAACGTAGTTATGTTGATTTGCATTTCTGCTAATTGTTTGCACTGAGCTGTCACCTCCAAAATTGCCAGACAGAATTGGCTCCCCTAAAGGGCACTGGACAGACAGGCACAGTGGGAGAAGAAGAGGCCAGGCAAACAAAATTCTCCTATGCACCCTGCCTTGGGGAAAAAAATGGGGATTCATCACTTTTAGAGGCTGCCACTGCCAAAATTAGTTATCAACATGTTGGGGCAATCTAGTGATAGGAGTGCACACTTCGGTTCTCTGTATTTCATCTGCAGCATCTTACTTCATCTTTTTTTTAAAGTTTTCTAGACGATTCAGATTTTTTCGACCACCAGTTATTTAGGGGTAGGTTTTGAAAGGCCTTCAGTTGTCTGACAGCTCTGATTTTGGGGCAAATTAGGCACTAAAATGCTTCTGAAAAGTCCACGTCTAAGGGAGCAGGGAAGACATTTCCCCTTCTACCTTCTGTGGCCACCTGAGGACCCTCTAACTCCTACTGAGGTTCACACATGCCTACAGCCAGCATTGGCACACGTCCCTTGGCTGCCACCAGAACCTTTAGGTCTTGTCAACCTTTGCTGGTCTCTTCATGGGAGCTGCCCGGACAAAAAAAAAAGTCAATGGCACTAAAAAGTCAACTACAGTTGTCCTGTACTAGCAGTGAGATGGTGCCAGAGCAAGCACAGGAAGGTTTAGGGTGTTTTTTGCTAAGGTGGCCCTTGCTTAAGCAGTCTGAGCCTGAGCTTGTCATTATCTCAGCACTGTAATTTGGGGCTGTCCACGTAATGGAGATGTGCTTTAAAATCTCCGTGTTCCCTCCCTTTACAACGATGATAAAATTCAGCAAATGTTAAGTGCTGTGCAGACACAAGGCATTAATCTTTACGTCTTTCCATGCTTTGTAAGTGCTGATGCAGAACAACAGAAATATCGCAAAAATCACCAATAGCAAAAACATAATATTAGCTTAAAACAGTGCCTTAAAAGTTAGCTCAAAACATTTATGTAACTTTTGAGGAAAATACCCCAAGATCCCACTGAATCACATCAAAATTGGAGCTAAAAGTGGTTTAGTTATTGATCACGTTAATCTTTTCTCCCAGTTAGCACTGCTAAAAACCCTTCCTGTACACCTAGGAAATATTGTTCCCATTGACAGTGCAACTTGACAGCTTCACGAACATGGACACACTGGTGGATATTTTTCTGTACTATTACCCTTGGACTAAGTTCAGAGCACACACCTACCTACCAAACAATGGATAAATAAACCAGGGTATACTTCAGAATATAAATAATAATAGAGTATTAGTTCATGATGTTCCCCATTCAATACTGAGATCTAGGCTCTATGGTAAGGCAGGCTTCTAGCCTCACCTACCGCAGCCCTCCCACTCTGTAGAAATGATTAAAAATTAACTAGGCAAAGGAAGACAGATTGACTTTATCAGGTACTGCCGAGATCATATTAGTTCGAAGTTCAATTTCTTGCATTACTGAAAGTTTAATTTTTAATCTTTCTTTAATAGTAAAGGCCCAGGTGCGTACCCTGGATAGGTCTTGCCCCCTATGTAGGACCTTCAGACCATAACCTTCAGAAGCATTGATGATGGGCATCTGATGCTTCCTTCTCCAAAAGAATCAAGGTCTCTTGCTGAACTAGAGGTAATCCTGGAAATAATCATGTCTCTATTGCTCTTTTTATGACCAAGCTATCCTCCTACTCCAAAGGGCAAGTGCACCTTTGGGTGGGAGGGAGGCCTCAGCAGACTGCTGCAACTCTCCCTTCCCACCCCATGGCCAATGCCACCTCTGAAGACTAGTAGCTCAAGGTTTTCATGTACTAATGACCAGACAGTCTGCAAGTGTTTGTGACCTACACACAGCTTTTACCAATGCTGTTCTGTCCTACCTCTCATTTCAGAAAGACCGCTTCAGCCGTCAGAAGACGCGCTCTTAAAAACTTGGGACATTCCCCATTTCTGCCACCATTTGATCGTCCGCCTTTACTGTGCTTATTAAAGCTGCCAGCAGAATCACTTAGCCTAACATCAGTAAATAATTAAGAACAAATGCTTAACACACGACAAATCCTCTTCTGCCAGCCCTTTTAGATGTACACATTGCATCTCACACAACAGAGCTTTGTTTAAATACATCAGCTATTGCAAAGGGTACAGAAGAAACGAGAAACCTTTTTTTTCCCCACTCATTCAAAACCAAATTGACTGCTCTGGGGTGTGGATGGGGGACATTCAGTGCCTTCACATATGGAGAGCATATTCTATATGTTTATTTCTATATTTCAGCCGAATCTATTGTCTGCTACATCTGGTATTCTGAATAATTAGTCAAGTGAAGAGTAAATTAAATTAAGGCAAACCAGTGTCATAAACCTAAAGTGCATTTCTAAAAGTTCTCCCATATGAAAAGGGAGTTGGCTTAGAAGGCTTTAACATCCTGACTCTGAGATCCTTAATTGCAAACAAATCAACAGCCTACGTGGTTGCACCCATGGAATAGCCCAGTGCAGTTGATTAAAACTAAATACTTGTGAGAAACGACACAGATGGGTTTTCCAGCATAGAAACCTGCCATGAACGAAGGGCTTATGACGATGGCAACCAGAGCTGTGAAACCGAAGTAGGAATGTGCAGGGAACTGCTGTGCTGGTGCTGCTCGCTTTGCCCGCCCTGGATCTGACCAGTTGGCTCCGAGAGAGCAGGGCAGCCTGGCGGTGGTAAAGGAGCTCCAGGAAAGATGAGGTTGTTCTATCTGCCTGCCTGCCTGCCGCTGGGATGAGCGAGGCTGCTGTCCCGAGCAGCTGTATCCAAAGGGCTCTGGATGTACCCCAACATCTCCCACCATCTCCTGGAGCTACTGGCTGAATCCCTCCAGCATCAACCAAAAAAATGATCTCACAGCCAAGCAACACAGAGCAGCAGCTCATTTCTCTGCAAGCTTGTCCTTGGGGCTGCTCCGCACAGCCCTGTAAATGCAACGATTGTACCGATTTCAGCTGAACGATCGTCTTTTTGTGTACCTCTAACACCACCGAGCACCATGCTTTACCAATAAGGGGCTAATGAACCAAAACAGTCGTTCGTATGTTTACTTACTCCTTCTCCAAAATGTCACAATAAATCTATATTGCTGGCTAACAGCAAGCAGATGGATATCATAGCTTGTAATTTGGCATAGGTACTCTCGCTCAAGTCAAAGATTAATTCTCCCCAGTGATAACCAGCTTTCCCATTTGTTAGAAGCCCATTAGCATTTTCTAAAAGGTTTCTCTCAGGACAAGGGTAAAAACGCCTCTCTTTGTCCTATTGTTTTATCTGTTACAGAGAGAGTGAGGGAGACGAGGTGGAGTTAACCATGGAAAATGACATCTTCAAATAAGTGTATAAACAATGTCAAAAATGTCCTAGAAACCCTTTATCGACAGAGTAAATGGCTTCATGGAAGGTATCTCCTCTTGTTGTGTGAGCAGTCCAGGGCATGTTTTCTGCCAGCTTTGTTAGGATTACTATTTCCCCAATGAGACCGAAAATTAAAAAAGATCAAAACCAACGAAACAACTCTTCCTGAGAGGCAGTCCTCTTGCAATAGCAAAAAGAATGCATTCTTCTTTTGAAAACAATCAAATTAAACATTAGAGAAGAAAATATGGATTTTAGAAGATTGGCGAAGTAAACAAAATAAGCAGGGGGTACAGTGCCATTTGCATTGATACAGAGAGGCCTAAAATTTGTCAGTGAGTGAAAACCCAGGCAAATAAGGTGAGCCTCAGTCCTGACTTGTTGGGACCAGATCCCACCTTCTCCCCAGTCTGCAGGAAGAGTGTAGCATGGCTGGGAAGAAAAATTCCATTTCCTGACTCTCATTCCTCTGTTTTCATGGAATACTCCAACAAACATCCCCTTAAGGTATTTGTTAACCTTGAATTTTGTTTGCTAATGAGCTCCTAATTGTGGCATAGCAAGTTCATCAACTATTGCACTTCTACAAAACAAAGAGGTACCCCAGCTAATTGTTTGTTAAACTCATTATCAGAGCTCTGCTACTGTTAAATTTTATAGCTAGTAAATTTTCCAGCTGGCAGATTCTGCTGAAAGACCCTTTGGTAAGGACTCTGGCAGAGGTCTTCTGCCAGACCTCAGTGGGACAATGCAGCTGTTACAAGTGGGCATTCACTGCCATGTCACAATGAAGTGCAGGGAGTATGGAAATGTGGGTGCTTCCTTCTTCTTGCTCCTACTATAGAAATGATACTCACTGGCAGAGGAAAAACATACACTACAGGTCCCAACAAGTCAGAGGTATCTGTCCAAACTTACTATACATACCATATACCAATCTGAAGTATTTTAGTGTTACAGTTATTTCCTTTCCAAGTTGAGGCAGCAGTTTTGCATCAAATTTACCAATCAACACCTATCAAGTAAAATAAAGACAGAATGTATCTTCAAAGAAGCCTAAAACTTAAACAGCTCACGACTGCCAAGATTAATTGCAATTAGGACTGCTTTGAAAACCTTTAAGCAATGAAACAGCAGCGATATGGGGGGCTTTGGAGTTCCTGCTTTTCTGGTAGGAACCCTTAGCACTTCTGTTGGTGGCATCTCAGGGCATCCCTGGGTATTCAGTGAAGCCCAGGGAGATCTCTCCTCCACCAACCTGCATGGGAGCTGGGCAGAATCACTGCAGGTGATGGACAAGTTTTCAGTCTGCATACTGAAGAACAACAATACATCTGTAGAAAATTAACAGCTTAGTTAGCTACTGATTAATAGTGCTGGAGCACTCTTACGATTTGAAATTGTTCCTGATTAATAGAAAAGGCAAGGAGATTAATAGAGTGATCTCACTGCATTGGAAGCATCAGCAGCAGAGGACATGCAGGTAAAGAACATGCAGGTATGTAACTGTAGTACTGACTGCAGTGGCTGACATCTTGCCCTGGAAATGTGGATTAGCCTAACCCAACTAAACACGGAATCTAGGCTGGCAAGAAAGTTTCAGTATTAATTCTGGGGGTAAGACACTTCAGGATCCTGCCCCAGCAGATATTTATATTTTTTAAATCTGTTGGGAGAACGTTATGTTCCCCTTTCTGCCTCCCTCTCTAAGTGATGTGTGAATTGCGTCTGGTGTGAGGCTCCCTGCCGGTGAGGCTCGCCACCCCAAAAGCTGCCGTGACATTGTGGTGGGAACACACTGCTCCAAGCCTTTCCCACCTTTTCTTTCTACTCCCTGCTCTGGTGCATCAGGGTCAAGGAACAATGAATGAACAAGCCCAGGTCTCCACTAGAGAAATGAAATGTGCCTGTCTGGATACGTCAGAGCTGAACAAGGCAACGAAAGTACCAGTGCATTAGCTTTGTTGTATATATCGAATGTATCTGGGGGACCGTGGTCCCAGTTCAGCCGCTGACTCGCAGTGGGTGTGAGCATGGCCTTTGCTGTAACACAGATCTGCCGTGCAGTGAGGTGGAGATCGAAAAAAATTCGGGAAGCTTCAAGGTAGAACTGTCATATTACAATATGACAGTACTCACTTTTCTGACTATTTAGGCTGAGTAAGAATGCAGGCCACAATAATCTTGTATTGTAAAGAAAGCACCAACCAAAACCAAAAGACACCAGCCAACCTCAGCTACAGACACAATCAAAAGAGGTTTTGTTGACAGCACTTAGCCATGCAATATCAAACACAGATACGCATTTATCCTTAACAAAGTAATAACCCTACATTATTTGATAGCTGGTGATAGCAGATTAATAATTTTAACAAATCAGAAGGAAGTTAATGTAATCCTCAATTTGCTTTACATCTTCAAAGTCACCTCCGGCACTCTGTAAGGCAGGTAGTATTATCACAGCTGGACACCTAGGTAATCTTTTGAGCTCTTTTTCCTTTCCAAAATAAATGTTGCAGATTTACCGTGAGATTGCTAAAATAGCTGCTAATTTACTTTGAGAGATGAAAGAAAGCAGGTGAATTAACAGAGCTCCATCAAACTGAACAGAAATGCCAGCAGGGCAAAACACAAATGCGAGATTCAACGCTGCAGCCGGGCCAGCGATGAGAACCTCCAGCCACATCTCCCCACTGCTGCCGAGGTTTGGATTCAACCTCCTGCATCTTGGGTTTTCATGCGTACTTTGATCCAAAGCTGCGTGATTTGCAGAAGACAGCAGATGCTCCACAAGAGCAAACTTGCTATTTGAAAACATCAGGTTTGCTTTTTGAGGCTGAAACTGTAAGAAGAGCTAATGAGGACCCCAGCGCTGAACTATATTCCTCTTTTCAGTCTCGTGTTCACACTCTGGAAACCACTCCAAAAGCTTAATGGGCTCAAAACACTGAGACTAGGGAAGATTCAGCTTTAATTAGCATCCAGCTCAAAACATCAGAAAAAAATAAATCAAGGCTCGATTTTAACCCTTCTTCTTTGGGGCACAACTCCTATTGAGATTAACCAGTATCTTAGCTCATAGGAAAAGCACAGCTCTGCCTATAATTAAGTTCAGTTTAAAAGCTCAGGAGATATGTACCCACCCCACAGAAGACCCTACGTGCCCACGGAACCAAAAGCTTGATTTAAACCAGCAAGCACAAATTATTCGTCTTTTCCGTGGAGGACAGATGTTGGGTTTGCCATCACCTGTAGCCCAGCTGGATTTCTTTCTTGCCGAAAAGCCCTGCAACCACGAAGTGCCCGAGCGATGCACACCCCACTGCCTGCATGGGGTCAGCAGGACCGCACGCTGGGCTTCTGCCTGCCACCTGCAGCATCTCAAGCCCCCCACGGCCGCCGCAGTGCACCAGGTGAAAAAATACTGATGTGCTCCATGGAAAAATATTACTCAGGTAAATCTGTAGGGGTGTTGCGATCTTATTTACCAAGTGGCCTTCCAGCACCACTCAGGACCAAAACCTGCTGTGCGCAGCCCGACTCTCCACTTGCCACCACCGGTGCAAGGAGCAAGCCCTAACAGTTGCTGTGTGAGGACCTGGTATTGGAAATCACTGGCAAGTCCAATTTTATCACGTTTTTTACTGGACAACCATTTTATTCAGTGACTGACCATGGCCTTAGTCTAACTTTGAGCAATTACAGAACACTACAGCCAAGCCACAGCCACTGTATAAGAGCTCGGTGTAAAAATCTGGTAAGCACCAAAGGGTCTCTCCACTAACTTTCTGCACAGATGCTCACCCTTGTAGTTCTTTTAAATACACATTACTCACATGAATGCTTATCTCAGGCTCTTCCTTTTAAAGCTTAACTGCTCTGGGATACTACTGCTTGCTTTTAAATGGATCCTTTAAGATATATATACCATTCATTTACAAACATTTACATATCAGAAAAGCCTAATCAAAACCTCCCTTATTTCCATGTCAGCTGTCATAGATGCTTTAGCAATCAGCAAGCTTATATTAAAAAAAACAACACGTTTTTGTCTTCTTACGTAAACTATTACAGCATTATAATGCAAAAAGTTAGAGACCTACATGACACTTGAAGAGGGGGAGCTGTAAAAGCTAGAATGATTGATTTCATACTGTTTTTAGGCGTTATAAATAACCTTTAAATGTCTCTTCTGCCCTCATTTGCATAAGTGATTGACAGTTCATTAGATATGAAAAAACACCAGACAAAAACAAAGCCAAGACAGTGCCAGGGACTTAGGTCTAAATAAGGACCTGGAGAAGGGACTGGGACTTTGCAGAAGAAAACAGCCAGGGCACAGAGTCCCTCTGCAGGGCTCATAATTAGGAAAGGGTAAATCAGTGCTGCTTCAAGCTCAGGTCACCGAAACACCTACTGCAAATTCAGGAGGATTAGCAGTGGGTTCGCACTGCACTCAGGAAACGTTATGAAAAGGGCGATAGAAACCAGACCCAGAGGCCACAGCATCTTCAAATGGTGTGGGACATTCATAGGAAATTCCTCCATACCCAAAGCATTTCCAGCGTTTCCTACAGCCTGGACTGGAAGCACCCTTTGTGCTACACCTCGGTGACTACCAACATGCCAGGGTGTGGGGCATTTCTCCCCAGTGGAAGGTATGAAAGGTTTCTGCTCACTTACAGCCAGATCCATTTGCTTCGAGCCACAGCCCGAGGTAGCAGTCACAGGGCATGAAAGGGGAGGATGGGAGAGCAGGGGAAAGGATGAAGACAAGGGAAGATAATTGAAAGTACCAGTGCATTAGTTATGTTGCATATATCTAATGTAATTAGTATTAATAAGCTGTCAGTCAGAAGATGTAGTTGTTAAAAAGCAGTTTCAATAGTGGAAAATAATAATTGAACTCCTCCATGTATTTGTCTGTACTTATTTATTCTGCTGCTTTTTTTTTTTTCAGCTCATTGCCATGGATCCACGTTCAGCAAAACTGAAATAGAAGGAGTAAACTGTGTTTTTATTCATTAACTAGAAAAAAATATATACTCCACTGCTCTGAGCTGTGCCAATCACAGGGGGAAGGCTCAGGGAGGGAAACGGTTCAATTCTGCACTCAGTTCTCACCCAAACCACAAAGTTTTCAAGCTGCAATTTTAAATGAATTCTGTTTTGCAATATACATACTCGTTCCTGCGCTATCTGGCATGCTGCTTCTGTTACTTTACTCTGTACGAGGGGGTAAAAACACTCCAGATGCTCTGCAGGGTCCTGTCTTGTGTTTTAACGCTGCATTTCCTAAAGCTGGTCAAATCATGTGCAGTGAATAACGTATTCAATAATTTCTCTTTTTTTTTTTCATTTTTCAATTGTCTGCAAGCAGCTTACAGTGTTCCCCAAAGCATCTGTAATGAGAAATTAGTCACTAAATATTTTATACAAATAGTTATTAGCCTGTATCTTGATCACAAGCAGTTAGCTGCAGATTCAAGTGGGACTGCTGGATTTGGACTGGATTTGTGTTTCTGACTGCAAATTGGATACATCTTGCTCCTGGAGACAGCTTTCCTCCTCTGCCTCTCCAAAGAGACCTCATGACAACACCCGGGGTATCTCAGGTAGCCACGCTGAAGTTCCCCGAGCTGCGATCCCTCTCAAACATCCCAGTATGCCGTTTATACTGGGGGAGCCTCCTGCTCTGCATCTCAGAGCTACGGACATCCCTATTTTAGAGAAAGGAAGACAGCGTCAAAGGTGGCCTTAGCCACCTGGAGGAGGTCTGGGGGTATGGAGAAACCCTGACTTTGAAACCTGACGTCAATAGCCCTTTTCTCTTCACACTCAGACAGCCTCGTCCATGTGTCTGACTGTGCACGGTGGCCCTGCAGGTCAGAGGGTGTCCCCTGCCTCCTGCCTCTATTTGAGCCCAGCACACCATCAGAGGTTAAGATTAACACCAGGAATTTCTCTTCTGTGTGTCATATAAATAAGAAATGCTGCTTTTTTGCCACTTAAATCACCTGCTAAATTTACAGAGTCTGCAAGTCATAAATCCATGACCGGCCTTCCGCAAAAGCTGGAGAATTGTTTAAGCACCACTCTGACTGCTGCATCCGATTTGTGAACTCTGAATCTGTAAAATCTGGGCCAAAGTAACTGGAGATTCCTACGGGCCTGCAGCAGCCCCCTCCAGCTCATGGGATCAACATGAACCATTTCTGAACCCATACCACTGCAGACAAGAGACACGTGGCATTTCCTGACTCAGGCTACTAAAGGGAAAAATAAACCTTAGGAGTGATATGGAATTAAAATGAGAATTGTGACAGGTCCCGCTCCTGCAGGGTGGCAGGGAAGGAAAGGTGCCAGGCCTCTCGCATGGCCTGACCTGACTGATTCGGATGATTAAGGCTGGAGCTTTGTTTGAAAAAAAATGTAATTGCTTTCTAAATGTAATTAATAGCCATAATTTGTTGCAGGTGTTGAGAATGAGGCCCCATGTAGCACCGGGCAGAACACGAGGACAAGCAAAGCCCGCAGTCCTGGAAGTGCTCTTAGAGCCAACAAGGCCATGGCCTCCTGGCACTACGGGCCTAGGGTCTCCGTTTTCGTGGGGGGTTTCTTCCTCTCCTCCTCCTGCCCAGCACCAAACCAAAAATACATGACTCCAGTGATTTTGAGGACAGAGAAGACTGAAGAGAAACAGAAGTGCTTTAAAGGCCTTCCACCTTTCTGAGAGGAAATGTCTGCAAGGAGCTGCGGAGAGAGGAGAGTTGTAGTCATTCAATGCCATGTCCCGTAACTACAAAGCTGGATTCGGTCAAGGCATGGCTCCTCTGTATCGAGAAAAATCCACACCAAAAAGCCAGGCTCATCTCCATGACACGTGGCTGCTCCTCCCACCCCTCGCCCCCCCCCGTAAAGACAAGGGCAGCTTTGCCCCACATCCAGCCCCAGCTCCCCAGGACTCACAGACGACTGCCGGGCACTCGTTCTCGAGGCATTGCTGGTGCAGGAGCTGGACTTCTGGCCCCAGCCCAGGATATGGGATTTAAACCCATTTCAGCATTGGGTATTTATGCAGGGACAAAAATGATTTTCTTCCAGCTAGGTTTTCCAGTGTCAGCCGTTCAACATGTTCATATGTTTTTTTTCCTCCCTTTCTTATTACCTTTCCTGATGGTAAAGACGTTGCAGATGGGCATCAAACTGTGCAAAATGTAAATTGTGATTGGGTAGAATCAGAACATATAAAAAAAAAAAGTTATTTGGATGCATTTTTTTTCTTAAGGACCACAGCACATATGGCACGCTAAAAAAATGTCTCGTGTTCATTAAGGCTAAATGAGACAGGTTAGAGAATCATAGGCACCAAATGGAAAACTCTGGAAAAAAAAGCTGGCTGGCAAATCATTCTGTTGATAATATTTTTTGGATGTTTCCCTCCTGCCCTCTCTCCCTCATTTTTTTTTAAATTGCAAGGACATTTTCACAAATATTTCACAAATATCTGATGGCTGTTGCTTAGGAATTGGTCCTCCCTGCTGTGCCTTCCTCATTTGAAGGTCATAATCTCCAGTTTGTGAAATCATAATTATCTCGCTAGCGAGGAACTCTGATGTCACAAATGGAGGATTATGATGACTTCAATGGAAAAAGCAGCAGCGGGAGAAAATGAACTCCTCAGCCACCAAGAGCTTGTTTTCCTCCAAAAAAAAAAAAGATACAGTGGAGAAAAATATCAGCAGAATGATCTCTAAATAGACTATTTTCCATGCGGTATCAGTGCCACTTTCAGAATATGAGGGTAATTTCTGGCTTGTGCCAATTTAGCAGAGACTTCCACTTTATTTTAACACATAGCAGGTCTTATATTTAATGTGATAGCAGAATCTTGCCACTTCTTATAGAGCTAATACAGAGACCTCGGAGTTCTCCTATAAAAATGAAATGAGCTTCCCTTTAACCCTTAGCAAAATGAAACAGCCAAGATTCACCACAAGGTCACCTATGCCCAAGGCTTCACTACTGTGGAATAATTCACCGCTGTATCAAAAAATACAACAAGTAAACTCTGTCAGCTGAATAAGGCGTACTCACTCAACGGACAACTAACCTTACTGCTTGTTATGAAGCATTCTTGCCAGCCGAGCTCACAAACTTGAGTGACTCGTGGCGGGTGACAACTTCTCTACTATGAAAATGGGAGAGGCAAACGGTGACGGGAGCAGGGCCAGGACCATTGCTGACGCACGTCCCCTCTCAGGCTCATCCCCTCCCCGTGGTACAGACCAGATCACGTTCACGCCTCACTCAGGCAGTATTTAATTAGCGGCAATATGACGACAATGCCAGCAGCATTGCCTTCACGTGACACTGACATTCCTCCAGGACAGACGCGATGGGAGCGCCATTCAGAAATTCTGAGCAACATTACTTCGAATAAAGCTATCAATGTTTCTCGTCAAGAGTTTGGAATACAAGCAGATTTCTATTGTCACTATAAAAGCTAGCATGTGTCTCTTGGGCATCAAATAAAATGCATTTCGATGTTGCTGTCTGCTTGAATGAGACATTAAAGGAGCTATATTCTGAATTCCTGCCGGTTTATAAAAATATGAACTAATAGGGTGATGACACGGTTCCGCCGGCTGTTCTGATCGCTCATTTTAGGCACTATCTTGCAACACATTGATGTGCAAAAGCAGTAGTGTGCTGTGACCAACCCAAAGGCAGGGGACTGGGATGGATTCGGCTGCACGAATGAGAACAGAAGCATTTAGTGCCGGGGGCTGGAGGAACCTGAAATCCCCAAACTGCAGCAGCACTCCCTGCCACTTGGCAGGGCTGGGTTATCTCCGGGGGATATCCGTGGGGGCAACTCCATCCTCGCAGAAGAGCTGCGTCCAAAAGCGTATCACAGCAACAGCAGCCTGATTTCAGCAGCGGAGGGCAGAGGGAGGAGGGAAATGAAGCACAGCAGCTGCAGTGCCACGGGCCTCTGGCCTGAGGGGTGTGTTGGCAGACCAGCACGCACACCCCCTATTCCAAACCCTCAGAAACAACATATGGTGGGGTGGTGTTTGTGCTGCCTTTCTCTGCCTGCCCTGTTTCGCTCAAGGTGTGAGTGAGTTCAGGCAGAGTCGCTCCGCACATGGGAACAGATCGTCACAGAGAGCAGGACCGTATGGAGTTGGAAGGATGCGTAAATTATTTATCAGGGTTATTTAAAATCTTCCGCAGGTCTTCATCAATTCTGTAAGCTCCAGAGGCACCAAAAAAAAATTATCACACTTAGTCATTGTGCTGGCCAAAACCTTCCTGCGCTTTTTTCCTGCTCTCACTGCAGCTGTGA
This sequence comes from Anser anser, assembly GCF_964211835.1. Taxonomy (NCBI): domain Eukaryota; kingdom Metazoa; phylum Chordata; class Aves; order Anseriformes; family Anatidae; genus Anser; species Anser anser. The sequence continues at coordinate 28,000,124 of NC_139728.1, forward strand.
TACGTCCCATCATCGCCACCGTTATTCACCAGCTCCCAAAGCACAGAGCACTGGGCATAAAAGAATCGGATGGCGTTTGTAAACATGCTGACAGAAATGGAGATGGCTAACGTGTCCCCGCGAGCATCCCGCCATCTCTGTCTGTATTAGCTGCTACAAATCACGCACAGATCAGCCAGGCTACTGCCTGGGCACAGTGGGCTAATGCCAGGCTTGGAGCAAGAGGATAAAACATGGAATGGCATGGGAGGAAGTTCAGAGGAAGGCATGGGCTGACAGCACTGTACGGATATCAGCTGAAGCAGGGGTGTTACTAACACAAGAGGTACGAGAGGGTTACTGCAAAGCATGCAGCCACGCATCGTGGAGGCGCTGGAAGCTCAGCGGCTTGCAAGAGACGCGCGCAGGAGAAAAGAAGAAAAGTTTTTAATTGCCCCTCTGTCAGAAGCAGGGATCAGTAATTTCTCCTAACATTTAGACTGCTTTCAGTGTCGCGAAAGGTGAGGCGAGAAATGCCAGCCCTGCCAGAGGAGCGGCGGACGGCAGCACCCCCAGCAATGACTCACCGCCGGATCCCATCAGAGATGACACAAGAGCCGGTGTCACGACTGCGGAGTTAACCCGTGTCACCTCCGTATTTAGCTGACTGAGTTTCTCCCTTAATGAAGCAGTTTGATTTATGTACGAGTCATCTGCCTTCATAATAAATTTATTAAATGATCATCTTTTTTCCCCTCCAGATTTGTCACTCGAAACGTGATAATTGGTGTTTAAACCTGCGCCGGCGTGTCATCAAACCAGTTCAAACAACGCTACGCCTTCCTGGCTCTCCGTGCCGTACCAAAGCTCGGCTGGCAGCACCAACCTGGGGACAGGAGGACGCCGAAGACGAGGGGAAAGCCGGTCCCCTCTGCATGCCCCAAGCCTGGAACCAAACCTGCTCAGCCTGAAGGCAAGGACCTTTGGAAAACACCAGTGCCTATATGTGCGGCTGTACCGGTGTCTGTACCTACACCCACACCTACCTGTCTGCTTCTCGCAGCACTACCACGTTCTGAGTCGTGAGGACATCACCCAGCTTCATAATACGTTTGAATACGTTGTTGAATCAGATCCTAAACTCTCATTCCTTTAGCATCCCGAAATATGAAAACATGCAAGACTGTGCCAAGAACCTGCTATAAAAATTATAGCTCTAAGTTTAAGGATGGAGTTATAAAATACCTATAGAGTTGCAACTGATCTTATTTTCTCTGCAAGCATCATTGCACAGTAGATCATTGTTTTTCATTTACAATTTGAATCAAAAAAGTACTTCTGTTTTAATTAGTTTTATAAATTTGCTCAGCTAAATGAATACAGTAATAAAAAGAAAAACTATAGAAAACGTGCATAATCTAAGCAGATTGTATTACTTGTGGAATAAATTGTAAATCTATTGCTTAATTAAAATTATTTGAAACGCCAAAATGCGAAACTTGGAATTATGCTGCCATATGAAATTTACAGCTGATCTTAATAAATTATGATCTCCTGAGCTACAAAATTTTCTAATTTGAAAGGTTTTCATTTATACATGTAAATTTTTTCCCCATGTTATATGTCTACTTTTAGGACCTCATTTGCATCCTGATTTGATCAATGATCGCATAAAAGAGCACTTGGGCTTCTGTTCGCAGCGGCAGCGACTGAGAAAGTAATGCAATTGGAAGACATGAAATTTTAAAGCACAGCTCGCAAGGTGTTGGTGCGGGAGCCCATTTAACTCGTGAACACTTGAGGTTCGCTCGGTGCAGCTGAGAGGAGCAGCCACGCGCGGAGCTGTAGCACGCCAGAGCTACCCCAAAAGGGTGGCTTCTCCAGCCCAGAAGTGCACGCTCAGCGCTTCTGGAGAGCAGCAGCACAGCCTGCTGCTGCCCAACAGCACGCCACATGGCCACCAGAAGTGGGTAAAGATGAGGAAAAGCAAGGTGTTCGGGACAAAGGAAGAACCTGGGAGCAAATTTTGGGCTGTCGGTGTGAATTGCCATCGACACACAGCGATTTGGCTTCACCTCTGATGTGCCTGCCTTCTCATCGGCTCCCCACGAGCTGGGTTTTCTCTTGGCACTGGACAAGGCTTAGAAGACATGAGCAGGGCCCCATCCTTGAGAGCACATCACTGTCTCACCCTCTGGGTGATTAAGCAAATGTTTTGCCACATTTTTGCAAGGACGGAGGTCCAGATGTAAGTCTTTTCTCCCCGAATATCACAGACTGCCAAGAGACGCACAGTTAGCTGCAGAAGCCCCAGCAGCAGGCTGCGGAACGAGCTGGATGCATGAAGCCAGGTGTCTGCAGACCCTCTGACACCCCAAACTGTCACTGCCACATCTCAGACTTTGCTGGAAGGTTTGTGCAGACGATCTGCTCTGGAGAAATTAGCTGCTGCATGAAGATGAGCAATCCTACAGAGCCGAGGGGTTAGACCGAGAGCGGAAAAGTCTTAAATTTATTCTAGGACTCAGACCAGAGACTTTTGTTCTAGCTGATAACAGTTTTCTCAAACCCCTTTACAATCACTGTATAATTTAAACTACACCTCTCTTTCCTTGTGATGTCCTAGTGTCAAAGCAGTGTGAGTGGCAGAGACAGACAATATCTGAATTTAGCTTCCAGGGCATTAAGAATCATGGCAAGTTGCTCCTTGGAGCAGGCTTCCCTTGCCCACTGGCTGTAGACTGCTAGAACAAAACGCACCCAGCAGAAGTGTGTTTCTGCACAGCTCTGCCAGCTGGCCACACTGCTATGCACAGAGCTCCTTCTACTTGGGAAAAAAGGAGAGAACTGAATATAACTTTCATCAGGAATTTCAATTTAATTGGGAGGATGATCAGCAGAGATAAAGGCAGGAGGCGGTTTATTATCACAGTAGCTTTCTACCTCCTGATACACCTATGACTATGTATCAACACGTTCTAGAGGAAAACTTTGTGCAATCTGTACCACGTCGTAGCAGCCATCGGTATCACACGTACCTGCTTGGAACTGAGCAAAGGAGAAAAAAATCTCACTCGGTGCTGCAGGAAAGGGAACAGATGGTGCAAAAATTCACATACACACAAATTCACACTTTTTTTTATGACACGAGGTTACTAGCAAGATCCTTCCACGCTTATGCTTAAAAGGATTATGGCTGGAGTGAGTCGTTCTAGCCACTAAACTGAGCTGTGGAAGGGCTCCAGCAGGTGAGGAGCAGCGTGGTGGGGACAAGGGGTCAGCAGAGGTCTGCAGCCGAGGACTGAGCACAGAGCACACGGCAGGCACAGATTTTGGCTGGCGTAGCTCCTAGGCTGCGCATTCACTCCAGGACGGCTGGAAATTGAGACCCTTTGGGATACACCTTTCCAGGTGATGGCTGAGTATGAGCTCTGCCCTTCTCCCCCTGCTCTGGGCTCCCTGCCTGCCCAAAGGGAACGGGGACGAGAGGACGGAGCACCCCTCGGTCCCCCCCCGGCTGCCCCAGTACACAACTCACAGGGCAGCCCAGCATCTACAGACGTGCGGTCCCACATGTTTTCTTGAAGAACGTGCCTGCAGATGGTTCTCTAGAAAGCACTCCCTACAAATAAAACATGTTTAATAAACCAAATAAACCAAGCAAAATAAATAAACTGTGCTACTGAGTGACAACTTTCCTTGCAGAAGAATCTGTAAAACACTTGCTGGAGCTTGCAAAGTGCCTTCCTGCAAAATGCTCTGCACAACACGGTATTGTTGCTTAAGCAGCTGAACGGTGTGCATGATGTGTGAGCTCACAAACTCCCAGCTCTGAACCAACACAAACCAAAACAGCCGGAGTTTCAGCTTCGGTCAGTGATGAGTTTTGTAAATGCCAGTAATAACTTATTAGGAAACAATAACAAGTGCTTTATTTCGCAGGCACAACTGCCTGAGTTTCCACTGCTGGAAATCAGCGCAGCACTTGCGGTGTCCTTAACGCTGGGCTGTCCTGCCCTGCTCACCGTCCTGCCCACCGGACTCACCGGACTATCAAGGCGAGGGGAGCAGAGCAGCCCCACGTGCTGAGGGACACATGCTGGGGGCTCGTTTCTGTAGGAAGGTTGGCGGGACTGAAGCCAGACTTGTCAGAGGTGGCTTCCAGAGTCAATTTGTTTTTCTCTGCCCTTTTTTATTCTCTACATAACGCTGAGCATGCAGGAAGAGAAACGAATCCAATTCAGCACCGACTCATCTTTTTCTCAGGACAGAAGCTCCCTTTCATTAAAAAAAAAAAACACAAAAAAAACTCCTCTGTATTTCCATACATGCCGCAATCTGGTAAATTACCAGAATGTATTATTTATATAAAGCCTTCTGCTTTGGAGAGATCCATAATTGTTGGCTTCCTTGCTATGCACTACAACACAGCTTGCCTTGTTTCACAGCCAGAAGTGCTGCTGCATCTTTTTGTCTTCCTCTCCCCAGTAACTCGGCTATTCTTTTGAGACATACTGTACGTGTCAACAGGTGGGACGGGGTGTTAGGAGGCAGAGGCTGCCGCGTTTCTACAAAGGACCATCTGGGCACGACGTGTGGGCACAGAATGCAGACCCCGCAGCCAGCAGCGCTGGAACATCTGTCTGCCTCCAGCCCGCTCACCTACGGTAAAGGTTACGCACCGTCACGATGCCAGCTGTGCCAGGTACTGGCTGTAAAAAAATCATAACAACAGCAACAACAACGAAAAAAAACACCCTAGACATATTTTCGGCCTCTTTATAGATTTTAAACACACGATAACGTGCTTAATGAGAGCTGAAATATCCTCCCACCTGCCCCTGCACAGAGACCTTCCCTGCGCAGACCAAAGGTGCCTGCCCGACGTGCTGCGGGCGCAGGACGCCACTCCACACGACAGCGGTGGATGCGATGTGCCGTGCCTGCATAAAACTTGGCATTAAACAGGCAGCCAAATATTCTTCAGCCAGATTTCCAAATGATATTATTGAAGCAGGGAGCCTAAAAATATTAACATGCTATCAGCCGTGCACTCACAAACCCAAAGAGGAACCCAGAGATAACAATTTCCCCCCTGTTCCTAATGGATTTTACTATAAATAAACATAAGCATTCCCACCCCGCGCATTCCTGTTCCAAGACTGCTGCCGACTGACATTTCTGATATTCCTCTGAGTAAAGCAGTGCCAAAAATTTCCCTATCTTTAACAGCAACCAAAGCAGCATCTACTGAGGGCTCCTGCAATGCTCACACTGGTCACAGTGACAAAGCCAGACCCCAAAACTTCCAAACAATTTCTGTGGCTCAGTCCCAGAGTTTCATCTCTCCGGTCTTTCTGAAATAGCACCTTGCTCCCCCCAACAAGCAGACAAGAAACAACATCACCTTTCCCTTTCTGAAGGAAGATGCAAAGCCGTCCAGTCCCTTGGCCAATGTAGCACACAGCCTGGGGACTTTGGGTCCTTTTCATTTGCTTGAGCACAGTGCTTTTTCAATGCATTTTCTTAACACTTTCTGGCTTTTTCAGGGAATACTTGGCAGGACACAGCACCTGGGCAATGGGACCTTCACCTTGGTGCGACTACACTGCAGAGCCAGAGCTGGGAGTGTGGCTCGTCCCCACCCAACATTTTGTGCTCCCTTTTGATCCCCAAGAGCCGGACTTTGTCATTTTTTTTACAAAGCTTTTTGATGCCTGCTTGTAAAATCTCTGCCTCTCCTGGCCTCTCCCCTATTCCTCATCCCCACCGAATGACACCGAGGTGCACCCCCACCCTGCGAGGCACCGCTTTCCGGGGCTTTTTTGTACACCAGCCACTGGTAAACGAGGCTCGAGGCTGGTGTGACAGCCCACTGGCTGTATAATGAGTTCATCCTCCAGCCCCACCGAGAGCGAGGCACTTTCCTGGCCCATCTGTTCGCTCCGCTCCTCTCTGCACGGCGCCACGAGCGCTTGCTCTGAAGGGAGCGGCGAACGCCCGGCGGACCGCTGATGTGCAGCTGTAACACACAGCCGAAAAAATGGAAAGAGACAGAGCACGGGGGTTACTTCTGAGCCCTTTCTTGAGATTCTTAAACTGACAAAAACGTAAGTGAGGAAGAAAGCCTCCAGAAGCTGTTAGAAAAAATCTAACAGAGCAATAGGTCTTCTTCAGTCACCGCTATTTCCTCCACGTTTTCCAGGAGAAATAAAAGCTCCAGGCAAGTCACAGGTCTGTGAACAGAAGCGGTCGGAAAGTCAAAGCGAAGATCTAGAGAGACTGGAACAAGAAATGACACTTCAAGTATCGAGGCACGAAGCATATCCTACCTTGACCAAAACACTGGGACACACGACCTCAAAAAACAAAAGGAAAGGAAAGAAAAAAGAAGCAAAAAAGCTTAGATTCCAGCTTTAAGTATTTTCAGCACCAGGGAAAACTGGTACCTCCTTCAGCTGGAGGGGGGATGAACAAAAAGCGATGGGGGGATGGACGACAGTGGCAAACATCACACTGCAAAGTGCCCTGCCAGAACGCTGTGTGGGGTTTTAAACCCAGCACTGCCCCCCAGGCCTCACTGCTGCCGGACACGAGTGGTGCGGGCATCGGTGAGCCCTGTGTGCACCGGGGCTGATGAAGGTCAGGAGAACATCCTCACTCGTGTCCGACAGGACTTCTCTACAACAAACTCTCGCAGTCTGGGCTGGGATACGAGCCAACTGCTAGCAGGCAGAGCTTGCTCCAGGTAAATCCTTCCGGAGCTGCCTGTTATCCCACACCACCCTGGTTTTCCTGACACGCACAGCACTGTCTGTATAGGAGCAAGACCAGACACATCGCAGGTGCAATCCAGTATGGAAAATCCTATTTGGTTGTACAAATCCATTACTGTCTTCTCCCTGACTGTACTGACGTCTGAATTAAACAGTAATACCTCATGACTGGAGTCTTTCTTTAATTCATGCTGAAGAGCCCTCACACAGTCTGTGGCACCGAACAAAGCAGTAAATTCACCTCAACATCTTTATGCTTTCCTGCAGTCCTTAAATCATTCATATCCAGACTTCCTGTGAGTTTGGGATTGGACTGAAACGTTTCTAGCCCATAACTTCTCCATTAATGGTTTTGAGGGGTGAACTCGGTAAAGACAAAGCTCTGTTCTTTAACCATCAGCAGAAGGAGCTTTGCCCACGCTCCACTGCCCCAGGACGAGCCCTGAGAAGCCCCCAGGCTGCCGGGAGCGAGCTCTCTCTGACCACTGGCAGAAGTCAGGCCCCAAATACATCCCAAGGCAAGAGCCCACACTGCAAGGAAGGGTTTAGGGTGCTCAAGGTGCACCTGTATGGGCATTAAAAAAGTTGTGCAAACTCACATCTGTCATGCAATGCACCTCTATGATTCAGAGTCTCCAAACGTGCTTCCCTCTCCCAACTAATGCAGGCATACTCCAAGACTTGATAAAAATTTGAAAGTAAGTTTGAGAACAAGCTCCACTGCATCGTTTGAAGACACTAAGTGGGGTAACAGTAGAGCAGCACGGTAGGAAATTAAAGACTTCTCTGCACCAAAGCTAATTTGGGCGACATCTACCAACATTATCTTCACTGAGAAGCAGCACGCCAGGGCTCACAGGTGAAAACCACTACTGAATACAGCAAAACACATTAAAACTACGTTAAAGGGATGGGCTTGAACACACTAAACTCTGTAAAATTCAGAGAAAGACCTTCCTTAGCAAGGACTGCAGACCTCAAAATTCTCATCATTTATTTGAGCCACGTATAACTTGACTCTTTTAGGGCCAGGGGACATTTTGTTGAAAGCACAAAAACGTGCTTTTGAAACAGCAGAATATTGCAAGCAAACATGAGCCTGGTCCAACGGCTGCTGTTAGTCAGTATATTGTTTCCTTAGATGCTCCAAATTTGTCTAAGTATTGCTTGAGGCCACTCTTAAATACAGCCCTGTCCTCCTGTGTTCCTACAGGTCTCTCCCTCCTTCTGAAGCTGCTCTGGGATGGCTTGTCCCGCTGCACTGCTCCCCAGCTGTATCCCTCCAAGCTGCTCCCAGCTTCTGCCTCCAGCTTCTGACCTTTTGACGGCTACCTGGGAAATCCCAAATTCACTGAGAGACTTTTTAAAGCAAACAGTATACATATGATTAATTCTTCCTGCAGACCTCAAAAAAACCCTTCCTGATTAACAAAGGTCACTGCATCTCAAAAGTTTACTCCAAACAATCAAACACATTACTATATCCTCTTAAAAAAAGTGAAGTAAAAGCAAAACTGCCTTCATTTGAAGAAGATGGACGTGGTTGGAGAAAAGGCAAGAAGCTGGCTAGATACCACCTAGCTGATGGAAGAGCAGTTGTGTGCTGACACCACCAGCAACTTGCCCCTGTAAAATGGAGAGGGACAGGGCAGGAGCTCTTGCCGCAGCAACCTCCAGGGCTCACCAGTCACAGATTTAAAATTATATATCCTATATGCCTGGGGGTCCTGCTGGAGTCGCTCGGTAATAGGATATTCTCTGTGTGCTTTTAGGCTGCACTTTTCCTTGCTAGATGTCAGAACACTTTGCAGAGGCATGACACGATGCTATCTTCACTCTACGCCAGGGGAAGTGAGAGGCAGCGATGGGAAGTTACTTTCCCCAGATGAGATATCAGGTCATCAGCGAAGTTGGAGCACGGTCCCTAACGGTCCCTAACCCCTCCAGCATCGCTGCCGCCCTCCGCAGCATCCCGGGGAGGACAAGAGGCAGTGACTCCCCTCGGAGCACGCCAGCACTTCTCAGTGGTGACAGCTGGGGACAGTGCCAAACAAAGCACAGCACCTAAAGCCCTCCAGCTGGGCTGGCCCATGGAAATGCCCTGGTGGCACGAGGACTGTCCCCCCGTGGAGCAGCTGCTCCCTAGGCAGGGATGCTCCAGACCCTGGTCAACTCTTGCAGCTCTTGGGGACCAGCAGCAACCTCCTTAGCAGAGGGAGCATATAAAAATATTAAGAGGAATTAAACCCTCAGTCATCTTCCCTCCTGTTCCCATCATACCTTTCTCTGGTAGGCGGCTGTGATTTTGCTAACCTGACTGATCCATAATTCATAACTATTATCCATGCTCAATAATTACAGTGTTAATATTTTGGTAATTTAGAAGTACCTTTCTCAGGCAGAGTTCAGTCTGTACCACTGACTAATGCATTATTTAATCTTTAAGTGTTTATGAACAGAACTGTTCCCTCTCCTCTTTCTTTTCATTCTCAATTCATGCCTTATAAATGTTTTCAAAATGTTGGGGAAAAGAGGAATTTTAAGAGGAAATCTCGCTAATTTAAGGCCAAATTTAAACACTATGAAATGCATAATGGGCAATCTATCCATCAAAGCCAATTCTACAACACGGATTTACTGAAAGCTTTTCACTTTCCAATCACTAACAGGTAACACTACCAAATTCAGTCCTGCACTCTATTAGAAGTGCAGTAGAAAAGCACTTAGTGTGATACCCGCAGACAGCTCACCTACCAGTGCTCATTTGGCTCATAGACCAAATGTATTAATAACGTGACGGCTTCCTTAAACCATGTGTTTTATTGATACACTCAGTAAAGGAAATAAAAATACCTAACCAGAACTTCCCTGGACAAAAAAATAATAATCTAGCTTGTGTTCAGCCAGAGGACCTCAAGTTTTCCATAGCTAGCAAGCTGGTTTGTGAAGTACTCGAGGCTGGGTTTCCGTCCTGGCTGCAGAGCCCATCACCTCTGGCTAAACGCAGGAAACCCTGCCACTTGCTGCTCCACTCACTGCCTGCTCTTCCTTCTGACCACGTTCATTTCAGGCTGCTCTGTCTGTAGCAGAATTTGTATGTCCTCACCTCCTATCTCCTCGTTTTCCCATCAGTCTCCTAAACACCAAAAACACAGCGTTGGCTGGACAGCAACGAACTCTTGCCAGCCTTACCTCCTTCAAATGCGGCTTGCTTCCTTGGCCTTCTTCAAGAGAAGGATATGCAGAGACACCAAGCATCTGCGATCGGGTCCAACATTCACGGCCTCTCTGTTCATATTATTGTCAACCTGAAACTTTACATTTTTCTAAGGCTTACTTGCTCTCCAGAGTAAATGTCATTGAGTGACAGTGAGCTGCTGCAGAAAACCTGAAGAGATTGAGCAGAACCACCCACCGCAGGCAGCAGCAGAGCTTACACGAGGGGCTGTAGCAAACACAGAATTTACACACAGGGAGACACGGCACAATGGTGACAAGTAGTACAAAGGCTTATTTGATCCAAAGACAGAATGACTGCATTGCTCATGTCAAAAAGGAATCAGTGGAAGCACAACAACAGACCATTCTGCATGCTACACACACCACATAAAACACAAAGAATGCTCTTTATGTTTTCTCTGCTTTTTTAGCCTGGTTTCCTGGAAAAATAAAAGAAAAAAAACAAGAGCCGTGCAGTTGTTCTGTCAGTCACTGCTTCCCCAAATAACTTCTGAACCTGTTGGCTGATCGCAGGTTTGACAGATAGGCAGAGGTCTCAAAGGGATTACATTCCTACCAGATGCGTGAAAATAATAGAGCCTCAAACTAGTGCCTCTCCTCACTCACCTCCGTGCCGCGCCTCCCTCTGCTCCCTACCTCGGGGGCACCAATTAGACCACGAGCCTGAGCAGCTCTGCGGATAAGGGAACGGCGGAGGGAAATACTCACTTAGATCATCAGACAGTGCACACAGGAAGACTAATGTAGTGACTGCTCCAAGCACAGGACGCACTTAGATGAGGGCTCCTGCCTGCTCTGATCCATCATCTTCCAAGCACAAAATCCAGAGCAGAATCCACAGACACCTGCGCAAGCAGCCTGAGCAGCTGGCTGGGGCATCTCCCCTGCTTGCTTTGTTCTCAAAACAGAGGTCAGCGATGGCATTTGCAAACCCATGTGTGATGTCAGTGGCAATGCCCCAAGGACTGCCCTGTTTCCCCAAGGCACAGCAATAAACAGCATTACCTCCCCCTGCCTGCCCCATCGGAGCACCCTCTCGCTGCTCCAGCACAGGTACATTCACTGTTGGCAGCACAAAAAAAAAGAGGAGCATCGCCTGGCAAAGAGCAAGGTTTCTATTCACTTTTAAGGGGACGCGTATGACAGGGAAGCTACAGGACTCTCACTAATAGCCAATGCTGCTAATTAAAACTGTTTCGGAAGGTCTGCAGCTAGCGTATAAATCACCCCACTACGCGCTATAAATAAGAGGCAGATACTGAATTGAATAGTTCCCATTTGTCAACTGAATGAAGAGATTTGATTGTGCCTTTTTGAATAATAAATCCAGACATACCTAGCAGGGCACGGAGAGGTGCTAGAATTGTCTCTTTTATCAAACAACAATGATTATATTATAGGGTATGCATTATGGGGGATCATCCATTTCTCTTGTTTTCTCATTTATTGCTGACATCCTCCCTCCCAGACGAAACGTTCGGCTCCTTGCACAATGTGTTCATTTGAAGGTCTCAGAGGCGAGGCAGGCGCGTACGCTACCAAGTAGGCTGATGCGATGTGCACCTACCGGGATGTATCACAGAGCAAAAGAAAGATCTGTAGGAAAACTGAGCTGTGAACACCTAAATACATTAATTTCCTACCTAACCTTGTTCTACGGCATTTCCAAGGGGCTCTCAACATGCACCAGGTCTCAAACAGAGGGGAGTCGCATGGTTCTCACTGGCAATCAATGCCTGCTAACACAAAGCACCACTGAGACACAGAGCTGAATTTCTTAGGATCATCTCCTAACATCATTAAGCAACAGAATCTCCCAAACGGCAGCCACGCAAGCAACAGATTTGCACCTTTATTAATAAAAAAAGTAAAATTACCTCGCTCCTGTGCAGAAAGCTCTTTTCAACCATGAACACTAGATCCCGCTCACGGCCACCATGTCTCTCTCGCTGTAAAAAACAAACAAATGGGCACCAATTAGGAAATGGCATTTATTAATTCTCAGTTCAAAGTAGCTTCAAATCTTGCACACACACTCATAAAAAAGAAGATTTAGGATTCCCTGTCACACGGAAGGCTGCAGAAGGTTAATTGAGTTCACTGTAGAGGTATCATTACCTCTATAACACACCTATGGAAAAAAGCACTGCAGTCGCGTTATGGAGATAGATTTATTTGAAGCCTTTAAAACTATTTGTTAAATTTCTGCCCTCTGACAGGATGATGAGTCCTCTTGCTTTGCCCCCCAAATCCTCCACAGCTGAACAGCAACTTTTCATGGCCCCAGATAAAAACACCGCTGCAAACTCCGATCTTTCCTGAGGTTTGCATTGGGTGTGAATGGGCTGAGCTGGTTGTGACACTGCAGCACCAGCCAGCTGCAGCAGCAACGTGGCAGCGACCGCTGACGGTCCTTCCAACACCACCGAGACAAATAGCATCCTCCTCGTGGTCTGCTCCTCATCTGCTCAGGCTAGCGAATCTGCAACCCATGTGTATTTATTTTATCAACAATAATTGTAAATCAGGGTGATTTTATTATTTGGGGGTTATATTTGTCAATAAAAAAAGGAAAAGGCAGTGCTAGGCTGAAAGAATTTGATAGCTACACATTGATTTTGAAATCACAGCCATGCTGCCTGGATCCTGAAGTGCTTACCTTGCTGTCTGCCCTCCCCTTGCTCCCCTGATCGCTCGAGTTCCTAAGTTTTAATAATGTTTGAGATGCTTTTACTGAGGCACAAGCTTTCACTTAAAATAACCTTAAGTAACATACATCAAGCTACAGCTACATAGAGAGCTCTGTCTGCCACCCCAGCAAAAACTTCTGCATTGGAGCAATACGAAGGCACATCAATGAGCAGCACTGGGGATGGTCAGAGCACACAGAGGATAAAGCATAATTTTAATAAAATCAGATGATCTGAGCTTGAAATTAAGGTGTTAAAACCCAAGACAAAGAGGATTTCTGATTGGCAGGCAGTGATGTCATACCTGTGCCAACCACAGAGGTAATTCATGTGTCTGCCTTTACAAAGAAATAATTCCCTCCCTGATACAGCAATAAGACATTGCAGACAGCCCATTTGCTGGGGATTACATGGCACTTCTCAGGTAGTTAAAGTCACTGAGCCTTTTGACCTTGCGGCTCCTAACACTAGCGGAGGTATAATCACATAGGAATGCTCTGCTTGTCATGTGTGCCCTACTGCTTAAATAAAGTCCAGCCACCCAGCAACGTGAGCTGTGGTCCTCCGGCTCACTTCCGATGAATTACGATGAGAAAACAACATGAACGTAATAAACAGCACTATTAATTAGATTATTATATCATTTCAGGGACGGACTACACAGATTAAGAAACACTAGAGGAAGTGTATGCCAGGCCAGAATAAATACACTCCTCAGGCCATTGCCTTAAACACAGATATTTCATGCTACCATAGTGCTTCACAAGACAAGTAAATCTTCGCAAGTTTGTCTTGAAGTCACTAGAACTCATCGTTTTGCCAAAGGAGATCCCAGCTCGTTTACTGTCATAATGTTCAGCTCATAATGAATACCAGGCAAGGTGAAAATTGATATAAAGAGCACTTCTAAGAGCTAAAAAGTTAACATCTAAATTGGAAATCAATATATGCTTTAAGTATTGATCAGCCATACGGAGATCTCCACTCTGCAGAGAGAATACCATTACAGGTTGAGCTAAAGTAGACTAAACCCACCCTAATTTTAAGATTTATAAAACAAAATACCCCAACCTTACGCTACAAGGAACGATTGCCCAACCCTAGCACAAGCACACGTGTCCGTGCAGAACAACCAGGAACACACTAACCCAAACATCTTTGGTGACTTTTTTTACCGCCTCTTAGTTGTTGAAGTTGTGCTTGCCTCCTGAAAACAAAGAGCAAAGAGCAGAAGGCAGAAGGAACCACAGCCAAGGAGCACCACAAGCAGCCCCTGAGGAGCACAATCACTGGTACGGGCACGGGAAGGGCAGGTCTACACTGGGTGATGGAGCACATGGCAAAGTCTTCAAGCTTGGTCCGTACGTGGAAGCCCAGATCTCATCTCCACAACACAACGTGCAGGCTTTCTGGTTATTCTGCATGCAGCACTGAGAGGAGGCAGCCATATGGCTTTTGGGAGCAAAGTCAGTACCTCGAGAGCGCTCTGCTGAATGGTGGGGATATCCCCTTGGGTCAGCGCTAGGTGAAGAGCAGCTGCAGAGCACGTCATCACATGCTGTATAACTGCTCAGAAAAAGCTTTTCAGGCTCACCGATGAATGAAATAGCAGTGAAAAACAAGTGTCCTGTTGTCTGAGTCCTCCAGCATGCAAAGAAATGGGAATTTCCTTGCACCACATCAAAGAAACACTTGACCCTATGTGATCAATTCCTCCTCCTAATTACTACACCCCGAAAGGCCTGATTTTCTGGTGTTCTCAGGTAAAAAGGGGCAAGAGTATCTCAGGAAAGGTTAGAAAAAACTGTACATCTCTATAAATATTTGTTGGTCTGCATTCCTTTAACTTTGCATGATTAAATACAGCCTGCTTCTGTTCTTCCACTTTATCCTCCGGGGAAATTTATCATCAAAATTATTGTACAGCATTCATTACTCTAGCCTCATTTAAAACCTTGCCCTACTTATTATTTAGGCTGCAAAAAATGTTGCTTTGTATAGTATTTCCTATAATAGTCTCAATCATTACATTTAAAAGACTGCTGTAAGGCAGCTTAGCCTGCATTAGAGAAAAATAAGTGGAATTCCATAGTTAAGTGTTACACTTCTTATTCAGCTTTTGTTTCCCAAATCATAACAATGCAACCTTTCAATTCCTTAAATGGCTCTCCCTGCTAATTACCAACATCCAGGGCTTCAGTTCCTTGCTTTGAAAGGGACATCTAGTGGCTCTTATCTAGCTTTAAAAGGTGTTAGGGAAAAGGAAAGGGGAAGGGAAGGGAAGGGATGGCAAGGCAAGGCAAGGCAAGGCAATTCTGCACCAATTCAGGGGTGCAGAGGTTTCTTAAATCCGTGGTACAGGGAACATTCAGTTGAAACAGTCAGACCAGCAGGCAAAGCAAACAAATAATATATTTTTAATTCCTATTCAAAATATCTGTGTAGAACAAAGACACAGACACAGCTGTTTAAAATAAATGAGATATAGTATCTAAAAGGAGAGAGAAAAGCTAACTTAAATCCCAGGGGTAAATTGGGATATTATTCATACTGGTATGTGAAGCCTCTGAATTTGGGTTCCCTCACTGGTGGGACTACCCTGAAACAAAGAGCCATTGCTGGTTTCAGATAATACCATGTATGTGTTTGTCTCACCCTTCTGTACTTCTGAAAAAGGATCATTAATCGGAGTCTGAAGCCACCAGTACAGTTTTTTCTTGAAACGCAGACCCTCATGGGGAGGTTATCAGTGAAAGGAACAGGTCATAACTTATCCCATTAACAGCCCCAACAAGACCTTCTCCTACAGGGACTGCAACTCTGAAGGGTGTGCTTTGTTTCTTGTTTCACTATAGTGAATTCAAGCAGAAACCACAAGATAGGTAAACACCATCCATTAACACTGAATATTTTTTGGATGTTGTGTCATATATTTACCAGCTTGTTTAGGTCGTTCTGAGCTTCCTCACTGTCTTCCCTGCACTTGACCAACCTCACTGGATCTGCCCACAGATCCAGCTACCTTTCCACCTCTTCTCCATCCCAGACCAAAGACCTGATACAGGATTTAGGAACACAGGAGGAACCTCTGGTTTAACCCTGTGCCATGTGAAAATTACCCAGTTATACAGATTCACAGATTCACAGATTTCTCTAGGTTGGAAGAGACCTCAAGATCATCGAGTCCAACCTCCGACCTAACACTAAGTACTCCACTAAAGCATATCCCTAAGCTCTACATCTAAACGTCTTTTAAAGACCTCCAGGGATGGTGACTCCACCACCTCCCTGGGCAGCCCGTTCCAATGCTTAATAACCCTTTCGGTAAAGAAGTACTTCCTAACATCCAACCTAAAACTCCCCTGTCGCAACTTTAGCCCATTCCCCCTCGTCCTGTCACTAGGCACGTGGGAGAATAGACCAACCCCCACCTCTCTACAGCCTCCTTTCAGGTAACTGTAGAGAGCGATGAGGTCGCCCCTGAGCCTCCTCTTCTCCAGGCTGAACAAGCCCAGCTCCCTCAGCCGCTCCTCGTAAGACTTGTTCTCCAGACCCCTCACCAGCTTGGTCGCCCTTCTCTGGACTCGCTCGAGCACGTCCATGTCCTTCCTGTAGCGAGGGGCCCAAAACTGAACACAGTACTCGAGGTGCGGCCTCACCAGAGCCGAGTACAGGGGCACAATCACTTCCCTCGACCTGCTGGCCACACTGCTTCTTATACAGGCCAGGATGCCGTTGGCCTTCTTGGCCACCTGAGCACACTGCTGGCTCATATTCAGCCGACTATCCACCAATACTCCCAGGTCCTTCTCGGCCAGGCAGCTTTCCAGCCACTCATCTCCCAGCCTGTAGCTCTGCTTGGGGTTGTTGCAGCCCAGGTGCAGGACCCGGCACTTGGCCTTGTTGAACTTCATGCAGTTGACCTCAGCCCATCGCTCCAGCCTATCCAGATCCTCCTGCAGAGCCTTCCTGCCCTCGAGCAGATCGACACACGCACTTAGCTTGGTGTCGTCTGCAAACTTACTGAGGGTGCACTGGACGCCCTCATCCAGATCATCAATAAAGATATTAAAGAGGACCGGCCCCAGTACCGAGCCCTGGGGGACTCCACTAGTGACCGGCCTCCAACCAGATTTGACTCCATTCACCACAACTCTCTGGGCCCGGCCATCCAGCCAGTTTCTAACCCAGCGAAGCGTACGCCAGTCCAAGCCCCGAGCAGCCAGTTTCTCGAGGAGAATGTTGTGGGGAACGGTGTCAAAAGCCTTACTGAGGTCAAGGTAGACCACGTCCACAGCCTTTCCCTCATCCACCAAGCGCGTCACTTGGTCATAGAAGGAGATCAGGTTCGTCAAGCAGGACCTGCCTTTCATAAACCCATGCTGACTGGGCCTGATCGCCTGCTTGCCCTGCAAGTGCCGCGTGATGACCCTCAAGATAATCTGCTCCATGAGCTTCCCCGGCACTGAGGTCAAACTGACAGGCCTATAGTTCCCCGGGTCTGCCCTCCGGCCCTTCTTATAGATGGGCGTCACATTGGCTAGCCGCCAGTCAACCGGGACCTCCCCCGATAGCCAGGACTGCCGATAAATGATGGAAAGCGGCTCGGCCAGCTCCTCCGCCAGTTCTCTCAGTACCCTTGGGTGGATCCCATCCGGCCCCATCGACTTGCGCACATCCAAGCTCCGTAGCAGGTCGCCAACCATTTCCTCATGGATAGCGAAGGCCACATCCTGCTCCCCATCCCCTTCCACCAGCTCAGGGCACTGGGTGTCCGGAGAACAACCGGTATTGCCGCTAAAGACTGAGGCAAAGGCGGCATTAAGCACCTCAGCCTTTTCCTCATCCTTAGTAACTAGGTTTCCCCTCGCATCCAGTAAAGGATGGAGATTCTCCCTAGTCCTCCGTTTCGCGTTGATGTATTTGTAAAAGGATTTTTTGTTGTCTTTAACGGCAGTAGCCAGATTGAGCTCCAGATGAGCTTTGGCCTTTCTAATTTTCTCCCTGCACAGCCTCGCTACATCCTTGTAGTCCTCCTCAGTGGCCCGCCCTTTTTTCCAAAGATTATAAACCCTCTTTTTTCTGCTAAGCTCCAGCCGCAACTCTCTGTTGAGCCAGGCCGGTCTTCTTCCACGCCGGCTCATCTTTGGGCACGTGGGGACGGACCGCTCCTGTGCCATCACGATTTCCTTCTTGAGGAGCGCCCAGCCTTCCTGGACTCCTCTGCCCTTCAGAACCGCCTCCCAAGGGACTCGGCCAACCAGCGTCCTGAGCAGCTCAAAGTCAGCCCTCCGGAAGTCCAAGACAGCAGTTTTACTGGTCCCCTTCCTGGCCTCGCCAAGAATAGAGAACTCTACCATTTCGTGGTCACTCTGCCCCAGACAGCTTCCGACCACCACATCTCCCACCAGTCCTTCTCTGTTTGTAAAGAGAAGGTCTAGCGGGGCACCACCCCTGGTAGGTTCACTGACCAGCTGCGTCAGGAAGCTATCTGCCACGCTCTCCAGAAACCTCCTAGACTGCTTTCTCTGTGCCGTGTTGTGTTTCCAGGATATGTCCGGGAAGTTGAAGTCCCCCACGAGGACAAGCGCCGACGATTTTGCAACTTCTGTCAGTTGCCTATAAAACTCCTCATCCGTCTCCTCATCCTATCTTTGTTTCACTTCTTGATTCACTACTATACTTTTTCCCTTTCACCTACCTGCCTTGTATTTCTGACTGCTTTCTGTGAGAGGCCTTACAAAGGCCTTACCTTTCAATATCACAAATAAGTGAGATAAACCAGTTCCTCTCTCTTCGTTTCTTATTGACAAGTTCAAAGACTTCTAAGAGATTAAGAGTGAAAGCCTGTAAGTGACCTGCTGGGTCATCAAGTCTAGGCTTTCCCTATCACTTCCAACCATATCCTACACTACCTTTCTACTGGATAAGCCTGATCTTATCAACACCTCCCAAATGTTTTCTTTTTTCTTATCATTTCAACCAGTTTACCAGGTACAAATGAAAGGCTTAGTGGTCTGTAACTCCCTGGATCATTTTCTTCCCAGTGTCACAAGAAGGCATTTTGTTCTTTCTATCCATTGAGCAGACACTGCTCACCGCCCGCAGGAAGGGGAAGAAAAAGAGGTCAGTCTTGGTGGAAGGAAGAGAAGGGAACAGGACGGTGGAGCTGATATCCACACAAGATGTACTGTGAACTCCAGCACATGCAGCTCACAGACAAACCAGTGAAACAATGAAAATTCCTATTTTATGAGAGAGAGGTTACAGTAGGGATCAGTATTTTCCTTGGGTATTACTTTATCACTACACTTAACATATAAAAAAACATTATTTTTTACTGCTAATTGAATGGATTCAGAGTTAATAATGAAAGATATGCAACATCCTGCTATTTGCCATGCACAAAATACACTTTTTTCATGAGTCCCCAGCAGTGGCTGTTTCCGATCTGTCGTGGTGAGTGTCTGTGTGCTTCCTGTGAGTGGAGGGACTGTGCTCATTAGCTGTGCCGTGCTCGAGAGGGGCAAATTACCGCACACAAGCCTCGCAGCCGGCCCAACACCCAGCTCTGTACACCCGCAGCTGCTCAGCACGTGCAGATGCACATCGGTAATCTCGCTGCCTTTCAACAAAACGTCAGGAAAATCTGTAATGCTAACATATACCTATAACCGTAAAAGGGTTTTTCACAAGAGGAAAATATTTTGTGCATTCTTTCCCCAGCAGCCATTTTAAGTGCATAAAAAGCTTCAGACATGTAGCCCTGCTGCAAAGAGCAGCAGAGATCTCCCCCAAAGGGGACACAGCTCTGGCTCAGGGCCAGAAGAGGTCAAACATCACCACAGTGCTACGGTCATGGGCAATTTCTGGCAAGCCCGAGCCACGGCCCATTAACCCACGTGTTATGCAAACACACCAGGTTATACTGCTCACGTGAGAGGGAGCAGCTTGCCACCCTCTCCAGGTCCCTAACAGCCCCAAACCTCTTCCTACACCCAGCAAACACTCTAATATGACACTAGTTCACCTTCAAAGGTTGACCCACAAAACATTTTGGTGTGATCAAGACATCTCCCCAGGCCAGGTCCCTACAGAAACCTCCAGAACGTGCTGGGGTGACGAAGGGCTCAAAGCAGGCAGTGAAGCGTGCTTGCTCCCACAAGGCAGGAGGGGAAACCTCAGCAGACCCTCAACACTGCAGCTGTCTTGGACAGGAGGGGGAAGGAAGAAAATTTGTTTTGTTTTCTTAAGAGTGATGAATTAATTTTATAATTTGCAATGATATCTTTTCCATTTTGAGAAAAAAAAAAGCTATTGTTTGTTTTCTGCAATAAATCAGCATCATCCTCTATTTTATGAACCAATACTACCTATACTTAGATATTCAGAAATATAGTTAATCCCTTACATGAGTATTTAACAAAAAAAATTAGCTTGAAAAACTACAGAAAAATATTACCTATGTTTGCACCTCACCACAAATCCCAGAAGGGGAGATAACAGCTACCAGGTGAAAAACACAAGGCACAGCTGGTGTTTTGGAATTGCCATCAAACCCGACTCTTTCCCATGTGGATGCGCAGGGTCAGTGTGGCCCCCCCATCAGCTATCTCATTTTCGGCCCCCCATCCTCATCCCATTGAGAAGGGGGAGTGAGAGGGTCTGGGTGGATGCAGGGCAGCCAGCCAAGGCAACCCCAAAAGGATGTTTTAGTTGCTTCCAAACCAGCGTCCCCCAGAGAGCTAAGTGCATCATACCGGACCTGCAGATAGTGTCTGAATGACAAGACGTTGTCCATAGGCGGGGACAAAAAAGGGACCACTGGATCCTGAAGCCACCATTACCACCGAGCTCACAGAGTCTGGCACTGGCTAGCCCAGAAGAGGGCAAAGTTGATCCCAGCATGACAGCCTTTCTGTCAATCCAGCCTCTATCATTTATTTAAGTGTTCTTCCAATCTTCCAGGCTGTGGCTCATATATTTATCATCTTAAATTCTTTATGAGCAGCAGGATTAACACCTCTTTCATCAAGCTGGAAGCAAGGCTGATCCTGACTAGTTTTGATCTTTTCCAGGGACTCGAAAGCTTTCAACAGGTGTTACATTCCGAGCTGTGATTTTCCTCAGAGAGATAGCTGCAGCTTTTCCCATAGTACAGCGTACAACGTGAACATGTTTGTAACCCACCGCTTCTGCGAGAGGGCCTTAACGCCCCATCCGCTCCCCGACCCCAAAAAATAGATGACTTCCCACCATTAGAAAGAAAAAGTGGCACAGAGAGGATAGCTGGGGGATCACCAGCTGGTTGTAAGAACATGTCTCACACAAATCACACCCCTCCTCATACACCACAAACCAAACAAGTTGCCTGACTGACACGAGTCTTTTCTGTTTGGAGTACCCAAAAGAACCAATTTTAAGCATTTTAAGCAGAAAGGTCCACGCCCTTAAGTCAAAGAAACACCTCTCTTCTGTGGGCCCTGCTACTGGTTGTACAGGAGGTCACCCAGCAAGGCAAGGTGGTCAGGTCATCAAACGCCTTGCGGCTGAGGAGAAAGAAGAACGGTTCCTAACATCCCACTTGGAGTACCAAGCATGAGCAGGCCACGGCTGCAGACTTTACCTCCCATGTCAGATCTTCTCTCTCCAAGGAACATATATCAAATGTGACCCCCCTCCCCTGCTGTCTCGCCTGTTATTTGGGCAGACTCCGTTCCATCTCCTGTTCGGTCCCTCCCTGGCACAGATGCATGAGCCCCACGCACCAACAAGGCCTCAAAATGTCCGCCCCCTGTCGTGTGTGGTGCGTTTCAACCCCTGTGTGAGTGCTTGCACTCTGATGAAAATAAAGACAACTCATTAGCTCACCGTGTCATTTACAGGGGAAAAAAGGCTGATTTTGACTTCCGTGTAGTTGTGTCTAATTCTCTGTGAAGAATTCACTGCTGTTTTCCCCTCCCAGCCTCTAGTCTGTTAAAAATGAAGGGTGTTGAAGAGGAACATGCAAGGGTCATCTCTCCCCGTGCTTCCGTTCCACAGCCAGTGTTGTAGAACAAATACTGATGAGGATCATGATGATAATGAGGAAAATAATAATGAGCATTGATCTCAATGGAGATGCTCCTCTGTTCTACCAGGCCACTGAGATGAGAATCAGGAATCCCCTGACATAAAGGATGTGTCACACTGAAGTTTAATTAACAGCAATTCACAACCCAAATGACATATTCCCCCCCTCGCCATCTCAATTTTTATAACCAACTTTTCACAACAAAACTCCGGGGGACATTTGGATATAGAAAAGTGAAATCTTCTGCCCCCACGTACAGCTAGCTACACTGAGGAAGGCAGTCAGCCGTGATTCCTCTCTGGTTTTCTACGCTGTAAATCATGAGCAACTTCACCGTAGTCCACTGAGAGACATCAGTACAGATGAGAGGAGAATTAGGTCCAATGTGCTTCAAAAGACATACTCGGCATGTTATTTCACAGCTTTGCGTGCTAATGGCAACACGTTATCCTCTGATAATGGTGCCATCAGCATGTGTCAGCTGAGTACATGCCAGTACTTTTCAGCTGTTTCCCTGCTATGGCCAGGAAGAACACTTTACCCTTCTCCAGCACCGTTTCCCAGCATTTTCCCAACAAAAATAAACTCAGACAGGTGGAAACACTCAGGAGAGCCCCATTAGAGAGACAGCATGGGGCTTCGCTGTAGGCTCAGCTCATTTCGGCTCCAAACCATGCTGCTGCGCTGGAGATGGTCTTGCTGCAGGATCCCAAACCCAAGCCCCAGCTGTCTGGTGCCACATAACCACTGAGAAAAACACATAAAACTACTGATCACCCCCAAAATCATTTTTTTTGGATTAGTTTTCAGCCAGATGTGGGTCCCCACAGCCACTCCTGATGGAGCAGGAGACCCAAACCACGAGTGGTGGGCAAGGCAGGACCTCCCTGTTTTTGCAGCAAGCAGGATTTGTACTGGTGTCCATCATGGTGCTGTGACATAAGGTGCACTACAGATTTATAAGGTTATTCCTAGCTCTTATCAGGATCAGGAAAGACATCAATGCTCAAGAGAAATTCATGTAGCTGAAAATAATCAAGAAATAACATTCAGGACTGAAATATTTACTTTTTCAGATATGATTTTTGCTACTGATACTTCTGTGATAAAAATATTTTTATCTTGCTTTCAAATGCAAGACATATACAAGTTTTTGCCCAATAAATATAAACATTTTTGATTGACATACTCCTCTAAAACTGCTCATGCAAGATAGTGGGGAGGCAAACTTGGGTTCCTTTACTGTCAAGACCTCAGAGAGATCTTGTTTACAAACATGTAGAATTATTTAAAAGACTTTTTTATTTGCCACGTGAAACAGTTGACACATTTTCTGGACTAAGTAGCAGGAAGTAAGGAATACCTAGGGCAATTCCATGCATTTATATTCATTACATATTAACTCATTACATATTGATCGTGAAAGGAATCAATTGTTCCAATTAAATCAATCTCATGCAGGATAAGGTCATAGACTTGTGCTAGTAACTGCAATCAGCCACTTAAGAAGAGAATACCAGCAGAACAGTTCAAAGAGCACACATACTATTGATAACATATCCCATAAACATTCCCCATGGAAAAGTTAATGTAAAAAAAAAAAACAACAAAAAAAAAAACCACCAGCTGAATTTGAAATACTTTCAAGGAACCATCCCATGCCATAAGCCAGCCAGCCCTGCTGCCTGTGAGCAGCTTTCCTACAATGAAGAACAGCCCTTTGGGACAGGAGGAGATTCAGCTGATGAAGCAAACACCACGAAGGAGGAGAATGCAAGGATGCACAAATCCAGTCCTTATCCACGGCTGCACCCTGCATGTGTGTAATCAAAAATTAAGGGCAGGAGCCAGCACAAGGTGGGCCAGCAGAAAGGAAGACTTGATCCTAACTTTAGGAGAAAAAAAATAAATCAGACTTTCAAAAAAAAAAAAAAAAGTGCAAAATAAAAGGCCAAGTTTGTACAAAATTCAAGCAAGTAAGTCTTGCAAATCATATCGCAACCAGTGTCTGGTCTGATTCCTAGTTCGCTGTGCTGTCAGACAGCTATCTGTAATCTAATTCAATAGCTTGAAGTGCAGTGCTATTAGAGAATCAAAGCTCCTGTGTCTCAGCTTCAATATCTGTGAAACAGAAGTAATAGTGTTTACCCACCTCACAGAGATAATCGGAGTAGTTCAGTTTGTACAGAAATGTGATCATGTAGAAAGCACTGTGGTATAAAAGTGCTAAATATTATTATTAGGTGTATGTTTTGGTACTCCTAAAAAGCAATTCATTCAAGCTCTTCTATTTCTTTGACACTTGTAACAGGCTTCCAATGTGGCTTAAAACCCCTGCTCAAAAATAAACATCAGAATAATGAGCTTTCCTTATTTAATTCACCAAATCGGCACAATAAGCTCATGTTTAAACAAAAAATGAAAAGGAAACTTGCCGCTGTGCCAGAACAGCAGCACAATCAATTTTAATTAGCATTGCTCATTGTGGGAAATGATAAGGTATCAGTCATAGTAATTGGTGGTGTTGACAATTAGTCAAAGTCATTAACATCTCAAGACCCAGGACAAAAAAAAGCTTGCTGAATTTTAAATATCTGGAGGAGGCTTTCTTCAAAATCCTTAATTTTTGCAGTCTGATAACATTGCTTAGATTTATTATTTGCTAGTTTTCCACTGAGCACAAGCGCTGTAATAACACAAGCAGCCCGAATGTCACTGGCGCTTGATCAATACTGAGCAGGGCTCCCCTCGCTGCCCCCTCCTCCTCCCACCAGCGGACGCATCCCCACTGCCCACATCGCTCCTTTGTTTCCATGCCCCTGCTCTGGACGTGCTTCCCAGGCCAGACCCTATCCCAGCAGAGGCATGCAGGTCTGAACGGCTGAGGAATTGCTCCCAGCTGGGTGCTGGAGCACTTCCAGACCCGACATGGTCCCACCTGAGAATTTAAGTCCTTACGGACACAGAGCCAAGGCACTGCTGCTGCAAGCAGAACCAACCCCTATGTTCACACACTTCCTGGACCACATCTTTTAGTGGCTAACACAAGCAGTTTCTCCTGCCGCTGAGAAGCTCAGGTGCAAGTCAAAATCTACCGCAGACAAAACACAGGGAATTTGAGGGCTTCTGCCTGGTTCTGGTGACCTTCCCACACTTGTGCCTGCTGTCTGACTTACACAGAGAGAGAATCTGGGCTGGCAACGGGGTGACCGAGCACATCAACCCGCTGAGCAAACCAGATAGCCCACCGGTGTGGTGCGGATTTACACTGACACTGACCTAGGTTTGTAACGTTTCAACGACGTAAAAACAAAGGATTTTTGTTTAGGCGGCACAACAGTGTGTGTCAACACCACGTTATTTTACTCGCCATCAAAACAGTGAACTTGCACCCTCACTTTTCAGCTGATGATAACAGAGACACCCACCAGGAAGGTGCCTGAGAGCAGGAGAGGCCCCACCACATCACGGCCTGCTGCACCAGGCAGAATGAGCCCCTCAGTCAGGCTGCAGGACCGCTGACCGCCTGCCCTCGGATAAAGGTACAAACCATTGAAATCCCTGCCTGTCAGTTGATTTCTGCTTGACGTGTTTCAGTTAAAACACAATATATTCCATCCCCCACACCCTTCTGTACCTTTACTGGAAACAAAGATGTATATAACACCACAATAAGCATCCTCCTGGTGTAAGTAGGTGTTACGGTTTAAAATAGCCGAGGTGACTTACATTACTCATTCGTCCTTTTACTTGCTTTAATGTGTTTATTTGTATGGAAAGTAAAGTTGGGTAGAAATATCATCTTTCCTTGTGCATGCATCCATTACATGGTCATGGCTAATTCTCCTGACCCTGGGCAATCACTGGTCCCAAACATACAGGATCTTTCAGCGTAGCAAAATACGAGACTGGCACAAAGGCACAAACGCTGCCTGCCAGGTGCTGTCACACCGCTGGGGACCCTGCCAGAGTACAGGGTCTTGCAAGGAACTCCCCCAAACTCAGCTGAGACTCCAAGCAAAGAAGCTCCCGTGTACATTCCCCCCTCGGCCCCACCCCTCAGGCACAAACCTCAACCTCCACAGCCACTGTGTCCGAAAGATAAACACCATTTTCAAGGTCAATTTCCTATGACCAGTTGCTTCATTTCTCATCATTTTCTGTCCAACTTCATAGATTACCACTTACAATTGATTTATTCTTTCCCTTTCCAGCGTTACTTTGCACTTCATTTAAAACTGGGGGGGTGGATTTCTCCTCTGTTCTCTACAACGGCGCTGCCACGAGACGATGAGGCTCAGCTGGGTTTCAATTGACTAAAATGACTGCTCAGTAAAGCAGCATGTTATAAAAGCTAAACCAAATCAAGAGGCATCCACCAACCATTTTCCCCTCTCTTCCCCACTGCTAGAAATATTGTTTTTAGATACAGCGCTCTCGCTCTTTTATGTGGTGGCGCTTTGATTGTAAAGAAAATGTTTTAATAGCCTCTAATAGAAAACAAAAGTTGGATTTAGGCCTTTCCAGGGTTTGCAATTCCTTTTGCAGGCCGGTAGCATGCTCACTTTAGATCAGATTAAAGCTGACAGAGATGAAACTGCGCTGGCCCACATCCTTGGGCTTGCTCCAGGGCCTCTCATCTGCATTTCATCATGATGTGAGCACATGTTCCCATCATTGGTACACTCATCTGCATCACTCTGAATGTTAATCACAGGCTAACCCAATTTCTTCAGCGAATTTATTACTTACTGTTCATTAAAGTTCATAAAACCTAATGTGCGCCTGAAATAAGCAGAACAACCTTAACAAGTAGTCCTCAGCCACGCAGCAATTCGGACGCGGCAATGTAAGCCTGGGGAGCTCCTCCTTCAAAGGTGGGTGCCAAAATCTCTCATAAACCTGCCGGGGGATGCGAGGGGAAGAGACGAGGCCATGAGGTACCGAGGGCTGTAGTAGTCCTACAGAAAGCTCTCAAATCGGCATCCTTGCAGGAGCTCAATTATCAAAACAAACACTGAATTTTTTTCAGGCTATTTTGTCAGTGAGCGAGCATTGAGGGGGAAGGCAGAAAAACTTCCTCCCTCCCTCCCCCTCAGCCCCTCGCAGCGGCTCACCAGCCTTGCAAAACGCCCAACATCCAGCGTACCCGTGCGTAGAAGCGAGGTGTGGCCCCAAAGGCCTGCAGCATCGGGGCACAAAGGGGAGCAGGACCAAAGGGACGGGAGGAGCTGAGTGGTGGCACTGCAGCCGAGCAGAGCAGGACCGGCACTCCACGGCTCACTAAAGCCGTGCGACTGCATCCACCTCGAGTTTTTGGCTCAAGTTTTTGGAAGAATGCAAGGAACGTGCATGAAAAGCCCACCAAATCGTGGATTATCAAAAGCATGCCTGCCAGCTGATATGAATAAATGACAGAGATTAGCATGCTGCAGCCCGGCCACGGCACAAAGGGGCACGGGGAGAGCTTCGTGCACCACCCTTGCAGGACAGAGGAGAGCCAGCATCCCGTTCCGCGGGGTATTTAAGCACAGAACAAATACTAAACCTTTTCCTGGCATCAGTAAACATGCATTTTCTTGATTATGTCCCCAGCAGTCAGATCTGACAAGTGACACGTTATTGCATTAACCTTTGCAATTCACTAATAACGCACGGCAGGAACATCACTCAGACAACGCTCACGCGCTTAAAAATAAGCACATGCTTAGCTGCTTTGCTGAGCAGGGCCCAAAGCAGCCACGTTTGTGTCTTTCATACTGGAAGGAGGCAATCTAATGTATTCCAACCAATGGCTAGAGTAAACATTAACATCTACCCCCCATATGAACACTGTGCATCTGAAATTATCTGCATTTCCTACAACAGTTCCTCAAAACCTCAGGAACACACACGAATACAAGCCTCCCAAATCCCAAGGGTAAACTGCTAAAATTCTCCAAAGGACATTATGATTGAAATATTCAATCAGATGATGCTACCATCAGAATAATGAAGCCTTTGGAGGATTTGCTTCATCAAGTATAAAATAATTTTTAGAGACACTTTAAAGGAAGAAACCATGTCTGCGGGAAGAAAAATGACCGACTTTTTGCCAGAAATAGGATTATTCCATGAGCCAGAAAATGACACCTCTTGGTAGTGCAACATGAGATCTGTTTCTAGGCTAAAATTATACATCACAACATATATAAATATCATTTTTGCACAGCTGTGTAAATGAAAACACATCTGTCGAGCAAAGAAATTACAGATGTTTATTATCCATTCTTCAAAATTTCCATAACCATAGAATGAATCCAGGCTGAAATTAGAAATTTGCTCTCTCCTTTAATTAAATCAATTTGCATTTTTTTTTCAGCTTATTAAATAATAGAAAAGCAGGGAGGCAAGGGCGGGTTTTTGTGATTAAGGCGCTGGACGAAGACCCAGGAGAGCTGAATTCAATCCCTGGTCCTGCCACAGACTTCCTGGGCGACCTTGGGCTTAATCTCCTAGCGCCTCTTTTCCCCACCTGCGAAAGACGGATAATATTGCTCTCTGCCATGCAGTTTTAAGATGAGAGAGAGGAAAGCGGAGAGAAGGCTCTACTGGACGTAGCACCTAGTGTTTTAGGAATGGAGAATTTCTTTCAATTACAGAAGGGATTTTTTCCATAATGAATGCTTCTCATTGCAAAGCTAATCCCAAAGTTGGGGCAGGGCTGAGCCTGGCAGGCCAGGTTTGCAGTATAAAGCATGGCCAAACTTTTAATCGCATCCTGTTTTTCCAGCCCTAATCCCATTTCACAGAGCACAGCACTACGTGGCACTGCGTTTTTGCAAGCAAGGGTGAGGTTCAACCCTGCTGCAGATAATAAGAGTCTAAAACCTGATTTTAATAGGCCCAAAATATGACGCAGGTCTCTGTCAGGACAGTATCGCGGGTGAAGCCTGCAGCTGAGCAAACCCAGCAAAGAGAAAACAGAAATTCATCTCAAGAAAAGAGACTAGATCTTAATGGAATTATTTTAGAGCACAATAAAACACCAAGCTGTCTTCATCGCCGCTATTACTCTTGCATGGCAAGACGGCAAGCATATCACTTCAAACCGACGGAAAGTAAATGAATATCCTCAAAAGGGAACAGTTAACCATGTAGCACACAGTCCAGCTATCAGGATGGTAAGTTTCCTGGTAGTGTTCATCTTAAAAAACCCTGTGGTTACAAGACACTCTGTGGAATTCATCGGTTTTGATATACATTTTTTTTAATAGAAGCAAAATAGCACGATTTTGAAAGACTATTTCTAGCTACGCTGTTTTAAAGGATTAGCAAAACATTATGTACTGGAGCATACATAATGGAATCCGCAAACAGGAATCAGCAAGTAATCTTCTGTCTCTGTGTAGACTAATGTGTAATTGCCAGAAGCACCCTGGGAATTTCTGCCTTTTGTTAGAGCTTCAGGAGGTGATTGTTGTTGAATTTGACAGAAATACACAACACAATGATCAGTTATGGGCACGAAAGGTAATGGTTACTGTTTAACACAATAACACAACTTTCACAACAGTCGTGAGCTAAAGCCTGCGTATTGATTTGCAGACGGGAGTGCTAACTGTCGTTATTCAGCACATCACGAGAAAGGAAGAGTGAGCTTCTGAATGCTATGGACAAAGCCAGTCATGATATGCAAGCTGAATTCTATGAAGCAAATTCTCTTCATGGAGCCTTTAAATGGACAGGGTCTCAGCTTAATTCCATAAACTGATAGCCACGATCGGACAGTAGCTAGGCATCGTATTTCCCAAAGCAATTGCTCTTCTATTACGAAGCTCGCAATCAAACACCTGATGGGGGAGGGCGGAACATGAAGAAATAATATGAGAGCAAAACCCAGAAATGTGGCAATATTACGAAACTAAATCAAAGCCCGCGTCTTTACAGAACACATGCATTTGTGGCATTACAGTGTGAGTGAGCACCAGAAGGGACGTGCCGCACACGGCCTGCCTGGTGACCAACTTCAAGGCAAAGGCAATGGGGGTCTGGAAGCTCACCTCCTGGCACAACGGCTTTATACATGTGCTGTGTGAGTGCTTAAAGAAAGGCTGCATGTCCTGTACAAAACCTCAGGAATAATGCATCTGATGGCACTGATCGTGCTGTAAGGACTTGTCTTCAAGAGAGCAGCAGCAAAAGGAATACTTAAACCAGGATCCCACAAATTCTGTAAGGATTACTGGAGTGCTCTTCCAGCTGGTTTCTCTCAACAACGGCTATTGGCACCCAGGGAGGAAAGAAAATAGCTGTACAGCCTTACGCGACATTCGAGGCTCAAACGCATTGTTTTCCTGCAGCCCAGTATTTCACAAAGTTGACACTGGAGTCGGATGGACTCAGGCCATTAAGTCACATCTGGCAGAAAAAGTATGCACACTCCACTTAGCCTTACCTCTTCTACTCCTAATAAATGCCTTTAGAGTCTATGGCTAAGGAATTCCAGATAAAAATAGCATTTGAAAAAGAATATTTTTCTGTTCTGAAAGCCATCGCAGGCAACTGCAACATGGAAATCTTGAAGCCATCATAAACATCCACACCCAACTGCTGAAGAACTTTGCTCATGTTAAGGTGTATAAAGGAAGACAAAGAATGTGAAATGGGTCTCTGACCGTAACTTAAGAGATTCCTTTGAATTAATGTATTAGAAGGGCTAAAACATCCTAAAATATTCTGTGGAAGATCTGAGGCAACCCTGAGAATGCTTCTGAAAGCCAGGAAGGGGAGTCTGAAAGAGTGACAGAAACAAATATGTCCGCCTAAATCACTCTGACAGACCTACCACATATTTCCAGACTTCTTTGAAAAATAAATATTTTCCATGGTTACTCTCTCTGTTCTTTTATTCTCTGAAGTTTTTCACTCAAAGTAGCTAGCACAGTTTTGGTACCGGCAGCCAACTCTACTGAAGAGCCCAGCTGAGGGTAGACCCTTTCCTGAAAGGTCATACAGTATCTACTGAGGGATGCTAGCAAGACATCGTCCAAATAACTCAAAGGAATCGTATAACCCCATTCCATAAAGCACCATTCCTACACCCAAGTAACACCTTTCCATCTAGAGAAGAAGACACCTAGAAAGCCACCCCAAGCCCTGTTAAGATGCTTGCTTCCACTTGACAATATATAAAACCTGCTAAGATATACTTTTTCTTGCATTTCCTAATGGCAACGGGAATCAAGAGATGGCTGCAGAAGCATGGTTACCATGGGTGTGATAGGCACCGAAGTGGGGAAGGGCGCTGGGGCAGGCTAGAAATTTTGTAGACTTGCCACCAAGGAGAGCCAGCAGCTCACAGCCTGCACCAGGGGAAGGCCTGGGAAGGCCCAGGGGGCAGGAGCAGCACGTACGCAGGACGATGGGCAGAGCCCAGGACACAGCGCGATGATGGGAAAGGTGCTATAGGAAAAATGCCTGAAGAGAGAGGTGGAGGAGGAATATCACAGTATGACGCATGCAGAGAAATAAACTGTGAATAGCTTTAGAAGTTGAGACCCAAAAGCAGCAGAGAAGACTGGCCCCCATCCTCATCAAACACGTCAGGTAAGAAGCTGATTACGGCAGCTGCATTTTGAATGGAGCTGCAGGGACCAGAGGCGGGGGACGAGGTCTGTTAATCTCTCACTTTTACACAATGACTGTGCAAGACACCGTAATCAATCATAACAACGCTAAGAATAGCATCACGGCGTTGGAGCGCAGGCAGGTTTTTACGGTGACTGCTTTCTCCCCAGCTGCTCCAGATGAAAAGATTTTGCTGAAACAACCGTGGAACAGTTTCCTGTCCCGTGGCTGAGCCGCAGCAGTCTGCTCCATCGCACGAGGCTCGCCACTGTAATTCTGTTGCATTAATCCATCACAGGAGCTTTGCCGGATAACTTTCCCCCTCTATTTTCCGAGCAAATCACACAAAACCAGCTGCTGGCCAAGCCAGAAAACTGTGTGCAGGTGTTCAAAAGCAATTTTAAACATAAAAAGCAGTACGGATTACTGAAATAAATGCAATTACTATTAATAAACCTTTTAGACTTCTACCGGTGCTGAGCGGTCAGGTAGCGGATCGCGTGTGGTGGTACACACCACCTGCAGATGCCTTCAAACCCGCATCTGTATTCCAGCAACACCTCAGGTAGGAAGTTGGAGCAATATTGATAAATTATATTCTGTCCACATCGCTGGGGTGCCAGTAACGTTTCAAAATGCCTGGAGGATCAGTGGGCGACTCTCATAATGTATATATAAAGAGAAATCTTGCTTCATCTCCCTAGAGACAGCTTCCCTTCTAATGGAGTGTGGTTGGAGGGACTCTGCTTAATTCATGCATTTAACTCTTGATCTCCATCACTTCACAGTGTTTTTGTGCTAACTGCAACATATAGAGGCCATTAGGCAGTAAGACTAAGATTGACTTTTCTTCCTTCATGGATTATACAGAAGGAATGGGAACAAGTCAGGCTCATTAGCATACGTTTAAAGAGTTCATGGGGTTGGCAGTAGCAGAAAGTACCCAGCAACCAGCAGAGACATTTAATTCTAAACCTTGCACATCAACATTAAAAGGAATATCTCTACTTCTCACTGTTACATCATTAAATGAACCAGAAGTAGCTAAACTAGGACCTCCGGAGGTGCTGACAACAGAGAGCCTTCTGAGCTTGAAGAAAGAAAACATGAATTTTAATTATTGCAGCGAACTAACTGTTAGAGTACTTATTCCCCTTCAGTGGAAGGAATTAGCGTTGAAACGGGTGCCTGAAGCCTGGCGGTGCAGCCAGGCATTGGAGAAACGAGGCTGTGGCTTCCCAGAGCCTGGCGGGCACAGCTCGGTCCCGGTGGCACCGGCACGGCCATGGCCTCTCACCGATGCATCGTGGCACCTCCCGGCTGGGCAGCCCAGGGCTGCCACAAGCAAACCTCCTGCACGAGGCACAGGCTGCAGACAGACCCAAGCGAGCTACGCCACCTCTCTCCAGCGACCCTTGGCCTTCTCATCCAGAGAAATCAAGTGGTGTTGGCTTGCAAACGCGTGCAGGTTGGGTTTGGGTGACCGAAGCAGTGATGGTGTCACTGGTGTCGTCTCTCCACAGGGCACCGTCCCTGCAGTGAGGTGAGCAAACAGCACATCGGCCCACTAATAGACTTTGCTGTAACAGAATTTCTGGGAAGGCAATAGTGCTTTCTGCTTATATCACAGAGCATTTGCATGCCGTCCTCCCAAATCCCACACCCTCTGAGAAAGAAAAACCTTTTGTTTAAAGATTTGAATTCGCGCATATGAGGCAGGCTCTGGGGTGCGCACGGCAGGGGAAGGGCAGCACAACCAGCGCACGTGTGCTTGTGCTGCGAACGCTCTCCTTGCTTGAAATTTTGAAAAATGTCAGATATCGAGGAGCATATGTTAGAAGTGCCCCTGAGCAGTCACAGAACACTACATTTACAAACAGAGAAAACCAATTTGAATCACTTGCTACATTTGCATGCGACGTCCGTGGAATGTTTTAGAATCAAGATTAATATGCACGTTTAAGCATCGGGGCCCCGATGGCAGGCAGGAGAGTGGGCTCCGCAGCCAAGGAGCGGCAACACACGCTCTGAAGGATGCACAGGGAAATGGCAGCACTTCACAAAACCTCCCCAGGGCAAGAAATGGCTTTCTGGTGCCATGCAGGATACAAAGGGTAGCTATTGCTTCCGTAGATTAGCACCGCTTACACCAAGGTTGGTAAAGGCCACTTGAAATTAGATCTCAATCTCATGCCCTGGTGGCTGGCAAAGATCTGCCTTGGTCACCCTCAGGAGCCACTTCAGCTGTTCTGTCACCTTTATGGGTGAAGAAGCTGGGTTCAAAGACCAGAAGGGGGGAAGCAAAGCCCCCCAGACATCTTTTCATGCTTTTATTTATTTATTTATTTATTTAACGCACTTATTGCTTATAATGAAATGGAGAGTTTGTTGTTGTTGTTGCTGTTGATGTGTTTTTATGTGTTTTTTATTATTTTTTCAATGAGCAAATTGCAACAAAAAGCAGAGAGAGGACACCCCACTTGCTGACACCCTAATGCTCAGCTCCTCCTCATAAAGCGGTGGCTACCGCACCGGGCTGGAGGAGCTGGGGCTTTTGAAGCATAAGGCTTTAGTTTATCAGGTAAATACGCCTGGGAGGTGATAAGCCACTCTGAAAACCCGTCAATAATCTCAGTGATATATGCCTTGAATTCACGCTCCCTTCAGATTTTCTAGGCTTTTTAATGACAGAAAAGAAGATCGCAGTTTCAGAAATATTCAGTGTCCTCTATTGTCAGTCTCTCGCTTAAAAAATAATTAAGTTTACTCTGCTGCTAGCCTGTTATCAGGTCAGTGCAAGATGCTAAGAGATCAGTATGCCATGGTAAGAAATATTTCGGACTGTTTAACCCACTAATTCAATCTCAGTAAAGAATGAAACCCATGAAGTATCTATTTATAAAGTAAATACAGCAAGTAGAAATCAAATATTGGTCCTGTTTCAGGCCATTAGCTGAGAGGATGCTGGGAAGGTAATAGCCACAATTTTCACAGCGTTGAAGGGGAGTGGTTTGCTCTTGCTGCTGCTCTTTGTCATTTTTTCCACGCCCATAAGTGTCATCCTGCAAATGTGAAGGGGAGCACTGGAGGAGAAGTACCTCGACCGCGATCTGAGAAAAAACTCCTGCAGCGTGTTCAAGTCCAGGCACTTTACATGGCAGGACATGGTGCCCTTCACTTCACACCGTGCAGGTGAAACTATCAGACATCAAATGGTCAATGCATGGAGCATTCAGGCAATTATTGCTGGCTGTCAACAGCTCACTTAATTTTCTTATTTTCTTTTTTTTTTTTTTTTTTTTCTGTAAATGCAGCTTTGAGGACTGGCAATTTCCATAAGGGTATTCATTTTCCTTGGAAACTTTCACGTTTTTGCAATAATACCTGGTACCTCCCTCCTGAATTTCCACTAGTCAGCCTCCCTGCGTGCCTCTGGGGGGTTTAACTGGATTACTTCACGGAGATTATTTTCCAGTACAGTCCAGGCTTAAATACACTGGGATGCAACCCCTCCCATCATGCTGATGGGGGACTCCACACTCTGTGGGAGGACAGTCCTGTGGTCCTGGCATGCAGAATGAAATGAAGGTAGTATGGACAACCTGGTGGTGTTCAGAAGCATCACCAAGGACTCCTATAAGCCAAAACTGGGGGGAGGGCAGGAAAAATTTAAAAAATCCAGTTTTTAGCATTTAGGTTTGTTTTTTTTTTTTGAGCTAAAGCAGCCCGTTGTACAGCACACTCTTCATCATCCCCTCACATTGGGAGCTGAACCAACTCCAGTCTACCTTCCCTGTTTTGCAAATCCAGCAGAAATTTTCTATTCTATATTCTCAATATCCATTCATCATATGAATTAATGCAGAAGTTTCAAGTGCCAAACTAGCACAGCTTTACAGTGCAATTAAAGATGCATTTAATTCCACCAGGATTTCAGAAAGAACATTTTCACAAATAGCAACCCTTTCCAAAAAAAAAAAAATTTAAATAAATCACATAGTAAACATCACAAGTGTCTTAAATAAAGGGAATTGCTATTGATCTCTGAGTATCCTAAATTCAGCAAAATACTGTGGCAAAATTGTTTTCTAATGAAGCAGTAATTTAAATGTCATTAGTTTCATATTTACCATTGCCTTTTTACTACACTAAACCCTAAATAAGAGACCTTAATGTCTCCTGTGTCATTTGGGGATTTAATGGTTTTGATCCAAATTTAAAGGTTTAGAAGTGTTTTGTTTGGGAGTTTCTTGCATATTCTCCTAGGATTCATTAAACTGTGGCCAGAATGAGGACACAAGGTACAGTTCCCAGTTGCACCAGGGGAGGTTTAGATGGCCATTAGGAAGAATTCCCTCACACAGAGGGTGGCCAAACTTGGGAACGGGCTGCCCACGGAGGTGGTGGAGTCCCCATTCCTATAAGTATAGGAGAGATGTACGGATGTGGCACTAAGGGACGTGGTTTAGTGATGGAAGCCAGCAGGTTAGGTTGATGGTTGGACTTGATGATCTTGAAGGTCCTTTCCAACCAAAATGATTCTATGATTCTAATGGTAGTTTCCAAATAAACATGTATTTTTAAACTGGGGAAGAAACCTCAACACCTTCCACTTCCTGAAGCCCACTGTCACCCGTTTCTTTCCTCCTCAGCCCTCCCAGAAGCCTCCTCAGCTGCCACCCACAGCAGCGGGCCTGGCAGACAGACCCGTCTCATGGGAGGCTGTGTGGCCTCAGGCACATTTCAATACAGGATCTTGATTACTTTCTAAACCCAGCCATGAGAAACAGAGTACATCAAACCACAAAAACCCAGCTGCTGCAGATGAGATGTTAAAGCCAGCCCTGTTATGGCTGCAGCAATCCTTACTAATTTCTTGGATGCAGTCCCCTTGGCCGCCGAAGCCAAGCAATGCGGGCTGCTTCCCCTGAGACACCACCGGCTGGCATGGTGGCCACCGAGGGTGAACCCTGACTGGCAGGCTGGTGACTCCTCTCCCACTTCACCAGTTCATACCACAACACGGAAAATTCTGCACCATTCCCTACAGACAGCGCACACAAAAAGCACAAGCCCCTTGGGTAGGCCCACGTTCTGCAGCTGCAGGGGACAAGCACAAACCCACCAGATGTTCATTGTCCTACCCAGAGAATATTGACTTCGGTTAGTAGGGTGTGAGGTGACAGAGCTCGCAAACTGTGCGGGATACAACGACCAAAGGAACTGACTAAATGCATTTTCTAGGCAGAACTGGATGGTTGTCGAATGCCGCGGTGGCCTCCTCCAGGACTTGCACCGTTTGTGTCAAAACTTTTAACA
This sequence comes from Anser anser, assembly GCF_964211835.1. NCBI lineage: Eukaryota > Metazoa > Chordata > Aves > Anseriformes > Anatidae > Anser > Anser anser. Next base: position 28,036,810 of record NC_139728.1, read on the forward strand.
CACTAAAACTCTCGCTGTTCTCCGACATACTGCATATCTCCTCTTAATCGCCCACGTAGAGAAACTAAATAGTTCAACGTGGATTTGAATTCTTCATTTAAGTGGCTTGTGTCTTTATTGGCTAATCTCTTACATGCGCTTCATTATATCAATAACAGTAGGAAATTATTGATTTTTCTAAAGCCATTAAGTTCAATTAGCTTTACAATTCAAATGGAAAAATGGTAAATTACCTTCATTTGACGATAAAAACAGTAAGAGAAAAAAAAAGGATAATACCCTAATTTGTGAAGTATGTGAGCAAAGTGGTAAAGGTAAAACAAACAAATGAATATTAGCATAACAGCTCTAATCAGCACCGCTCGGCATTTAGAACTGGCATCATTATGCTTACTGGACTGTGCAGCAGTAAGTAGTTGTGATGTTGTTTACCCACTTAATCTTGTGAATAAATTAAAGCAGAATAAATAATAAACAATAGGAAAAAGGGTGGAAAATCACTTGGAACAAATTAAGCCTCCACTCATCCTAGGCTTAAGGTGCACACGGCATATCCCAAAAGTTGTTGAATATTGAAATATAGCGAAGTCAAAATGGAAACCCAGACCCAAGCCATCACAGGGTCTTTAGGAAGCAAACCTGGACCCCAAACCCAGTTTCTACAGGGAATAATAATACATAGGGTAGCCAACCGTCCCTGGACGTTGATGTCGGTGACAGACTACACGTCATGGACCCAAGGAGCGTTGGCTCTCCTGTGGCATCCCATGTGGGGTATGGGTGGGTTTGTCCCCCTGGCTAGTCTTCGCCGCTTCACGGGTCAGATCTGGATCTACATTCAAAAATACCAAGTAAAAATGTAGTCATGCCATTTAGCCTAACATGTATTCCCCATTAAAAGTTCAACATTGAACTTCAACATTCAACATCATTCACCATTTTCCCTTTTTGTTGCAATTTACCTTGCTACAGATTTTTTTTTTTTTTTTAAATCAGCTTCTTATATTTGCTACAAGCTTTTGGATTACCCGGCATTTTAATGGTATACCTAGGAATTCTAATGCAAGGCACTAGTATCACACAGGACTCTGCAGAAATCAAACGCAATAACCCAGTCCAGCTTCTGTGCGAACACTGCCTGTAAAATCCATGGGTATGCAGATTGATGAATTATGAACTGAAAGCCTGATTTAAAAATCCATTAAAGCCTATGCTAGTGATCAACTAATATATGATAAGCCACCTCCTCTAGAGTGGATTTTCCTTATTAATTTTACAGGAATGTAACATTTTTGCTGCTGTTCACAAATACCACACAAAAATCAAAGTAGAGATAAGAACAATGAAGTAATAAAACTGAGAATGTGGTGAATTAAACAACCTTTCTTAATCTAAATTTGTATTTTAAAAGTTTACTGGAAAGCCATAGCAAAGTTTTATCATTTAATTTCAGTTATTGCTCACAGAAGACCAGAGGAAAGACACCAAGGGCACAGACTCAAAGCCTTTAGCTGCTTTTATTTCCCCAGTAAAAATCATAATTGATTCTTTCTCTGTTTACTACAGCACCGAAAAAGAACTTTTCAGCAAGCTTTGGGTCACGCTAAGGAGTGCCTCCCTCCACCCAGCTGGACTTGCAAATACTTTGTATGACATCCAGGGAGGAGTTACAGTGCCATGACAAAGTATATGCTATAGACTTACAAATATACAAAGAGCTATTTTGCCCAGTTGACCAGGCAAGATTGAGAGCTCTACATCTTCTCCATTCAGTCCCTGCTAGAAGGTACTGGCACCTTGGAGGATTGGTACCAGGATTTGTAAAGCCTCCAAGAAAGCTCCTGCACAACACTGCCTTTCTGCCTAATACTGTTTCAGTTCCCAGCCAAGTCCAGCCTATTGATTTCTGCAGTGACTGCAATCAGTCATAATGAGGAAACAAGAAAGAAGCCATCCATCCAGCCATAAACCCACAAGCAGATATTATCTGGAGCTCAGTGCTGATTTAATTTCTACTGACCCAGACATCTGGGCTGGCTAGGGGTTTTGTGGGGGACTATAGAGTTCACTTTGTGTTCAAAAGTAATCTTAGCATTATTACTGTGTTCATCATCTTCAAGGCATTCTACAAAGCAATATATATATATATTAATTTCTCTTATCCTCACATGTTCAAGTTGTATCATCTTCTACTTTCACAGGTTCATTTTGTTAACAGTAAGAGTGATTAGTCATTTCCTTATCAAATGTCATGCTAACTAACCATTTTTTGCTCAATAACTCACCTTTAATGCTTTTTTCCCCTGTGAATTCATCCTCTCAACTTCATATCCAGCTGCAATGAACTTTACTGCTTTATAATATAAAACCCAGATACATTTATTTTCTGGATGAGGAGTGGAAACTTAGAAACCGTGTATTCCCAAGACTGTCCCCCACCAGTACCTGCTGAAGAACTTAAGAGGATGTGCTCACTTCCTCCTCCCTTTTCTTTCTTCCTTTCTACTCCCTTTCTCCCATTTTTGTGCCTGGTTACACCTCCAGCTGTTTAATTCTGATTTGTGAACCAGTTTCCTTTGACCTTGAGCAGCACTTTGTAGGACACAATGGTCTACGCTTCAGCAGCGGTATAAAAGAAATAAAATCAATTCCATAGATGGGGCAACAGAGGCACAGAGACTGCATAGCTGGATCGAGACCATGTTCCAGAGTGCACACCACCATGGAGAAATGCTTTTCATTCAAATATTCATACCCACGCTGGTCAATGTGTTCAACGGCTATTCCTGCTGCAAGGTACCATTTTTCTTGGTCTTTCATAGTGATGTGCTCTCGCTTCATCTTCTGTGGGAAAGGCTTTCCTCCAGCTCCATTCTTTTAGGACACTAACATGAAATGATGACCAGGAATATTCATGGTTTTGCCATCCTTTGACAACTTTGTCCCTGCCTATCACAGTAGTCCATGATCTTGACCCACGGTATGTGAAAGACCTGGGATGAAGACAGAACCCTAGGCTGGTGTCTGCCTTCCAAAATTCATCTGCAACTCACTATCTTATTTAAAAAGTCTTTCTGTGAGTTACACAGAATGACTTTGCAGAGTGTGTGCGCCCACGGGCCATCCTTTGGGAACTCTTTCTGCATGATGAGTTAAAGCTTACCCAGGCAGAAGGCAGATGTTCTTGAAGGCAAGCATAAGGCTGAAGAATAAACTGCAAAGCTTAGGCAAAAATTCACACCCATTCGCTTCAAATGCAGGACACAGTTCTCAATTGTCCCTGCTTTAACTTCAGTACACAACAACTGATGCATTAAAAAACAAAGAGAAACTCCTCTCTTGCTTCAGAGGAAAAAAAACTTCCACAATAACAAAACCAACCAAACAAAAATGCTATTAAAATAAAACACTCCATTGCTCACACTTCTCTTCCTGGGGAGAGATGACAGAATAAACACCACATGATAGATGCTAGTCCCGCTGCTTAATGCACTACAGGATGGCACTCAGATGTCAGTGATGAAAACAGCCTAAGACTGACACAAAACAAAATAGGGCAGAATGCAAGCGGCATCCCAGAATGAAGTTTCTGGCCTAGGGCTGCCTCTCATTAAAAGTATGCAAAAATTGTCACTTCAACATAAATCTAAGTGCAATTCAGCACTATTGACTCTTATCTGTGGGGTTTTATTTTATTTTTTTTCCTAAGCCTGGCACCGGAGGGGAACCTTCTAGTGTTCCCACAGATAAACTGAGCTAGACATGCAGAAATTCCCAGCTTGGGAATTTTGCACAGTTGTCATGCAAACACTTCACTTGCTCCTTACTGTACGATGCTCATCCTGCACAAAGAATCTTTTATTCTGAACTCTTTTTTGCCAGGTATTCAGTCATTTTATTCTACTTCCCCAGTATGGTCACACTATTGATTTCTTTCTTTACTAATGCAATCATTAGTAATGGGAGAATAACAAGGCATCTATCCCAGATTTCAGACCTGCAATCAGATCTCATCTCGACTTACCATTGATTCAATTTTTTAGTAAACATTTCCAATCTTAATCATTGAAAGTGTGGCTTCTGTAGATGTCAGGAAAATATTTTCCATTTAACATTTTGAAAGAGGCTGTGTATAAGAATTGATTTCCAGGTGTTAAGTTGTAATGTCGAAATCAAATCCCTCTCTTTACCAAGCCCAGTGGAAATCTGAATGGAAATCCAAATACCCAGTGGCAAAACCAGCCCAAAAGTGTATTCAAAATACATTTGCACCATCACTGTACGCATTTCTCATTCAACTGACGTATGCTTTTCTGATCAGAGTTCCCCTGCTCATCTCTGATACCTTCAGCCATATTTTCAAGAATAGAGCCTTCTTCATTAGGAACCAACATTCAAAGGCAGCCCATTATTTGTCATGTAATTATTATAATTGCATGTACGGTAGAAAGGAAGGAAGAATTTTTAGTTAAAAACACTAAACCGGTACTCAGAAGATTTGGGGACCTTTATCCCACACAAAGCACTTATCCTCTTTGAGCATCACCTTCATAATCATAAATTGAGATTCTATCAGACCTACATGCTCTACACTTTGACCTTCCCATAAACACACACACACACACATATATATACATTTCTATGCATACATACAGGGAAAAAAAAGTGTTTCATAGAAGTCTGCCTGACAGATAGCAGCTGTCTATCTTTGTATTGTGTGGCATATTGCAGCACTAGGGCTTAGCCTTTCTCCCACAGAAATTGCTGCGTTCTTTCCTACTGAATTTCTGAAACAGTGTGGTCCCCACTTCCAGTGCTCAGAGCTTTCATTGTTAACAATCACCATAGTTGCTTTTTCTTCATTATTTTTGACTAGAAAATAAAAAATAAAAATAAAAAAAAGAAGAAAGAAATAAGTCACCCTTCTGCTGAAAAACTGAAATTGCCTAAAGAGGAAATAGCTACTCTTTAAGCATTATTTTTAAGAAACTACCCAAAGCATGGTAGAAGTGTCTTATCTACTTTGTGTGTATGCACAGGGAGGCTCAACTTTTAAAGACATAGTGATGAGAAAGCAGAGGCTGACTGAAACAGCAATATCAAGAGCAGAAGAGTGTTCTGCAAAAAGGAACACTTGGCGTTTCCAAAGGGAACCGGAAGAGAAAACAAAGGAACAAGTGCACGTATTGGAACAGGAGCAAATTCTTGAGCAGCTAGGATGAAATGTCTTGTAAACCACTTCAACATTTAAAGGAAGCCTGTACACAGAGATGCAAGTTGCTCTGAATCACATTTACGTAGGTCTCTCCCTGTGATCACACTGGCCGATTGGATGTCATATGAGGGTTCCCATTTGGGCGAAAAAGCAGGCTTTCCCCCCTTTTTATTTTTGATAAGCAGGGCAGGTGGATTCTCCACCATTTCACTGAAGCCTGAGTGTATTTCTGAAAGAAGTGCTCAGGTTCAAGCACAAAGCACCGCGCCTGATGAAAGGATTGCTGAGTGACATCCTTTGGCCCGGGCTGTGCAGGAGGCAGGACGCGATGATCATGATATAACCTCATCTGGCTTTTACCATCTGGGAAGCTGCGAAGCGTAGCCTGAAAGAACGAGAGTTTCTGAACATTCGTAAGGTCTAATTGTATCTGTACCCAGCCTAGCATGACAGTTGCATGTGCTAGATGAACAGCCAAATTTAAAACAAAATGTGTTTTTCATGACACTCTCCCAGTGGCCATTATTTGAAGGGCAGTCCCACTGCAAATACATCAGAGCTTGTGGCTTGGTTTCAGCATCAGCATGAATCAGCCTGTTTTATAAACCAGAGAGAGGCCTGCACATCCTAAGGTGGCTCTTCCATTGAATCAACCGCAATCACAGTCAGCCAAATACCATTTAACGTTACAGATGATGTAACTCCACCGGGATGCAGTTAAAACGAGTCCCAACTCACTCTCCCTAGAGGAATGCAATTTATCTGGGCTTACAGCTGTTGCATTCACAGGATAAGATTATAAATAATCCTTTCAGGAGCATTAGGAGATACGGTGGTTCCAGGGTGGCCAGAGCAATAGAGTCGCGCTGATGTCCCAGGAAACGCTCTGACTGCAAACGTGATTTGGGGAAATGAGGACGCGTCCTTCAGGACCTCTGCGAATTTCACTGCATCGGCTTGAAAGGCTTGGCTCTTCCAAATGCTGGCAATTGGGAAGGGAGCCCACTGCATGACCAAGCATTTTCATGAGAATCAATAGTAAAAGGAGCAGAGGAAGAATTTAATGGAAGCGCAACTTGAACTCAGTAGGACAGAATTACATCCCCACGATGCACCCCGTAAATATAACAGTTTCCTAAAGTTGGTGCACACCCCGACACCTACATAGTCCGTGAACACATTGATGACTCCCAGCAGGTATGGATTTACTGCCTATTATTCATTCCTCCTTAGTAATAATATCAATTTAGCTGTTAGTTTTTGTTTTGACTCAGTGCTTAGGAATCAGCGGGGCGATAAAGCTATTTAAATGGAAATACTATTCAAATGCACAATCACCTGATTGGAACACGAACAGCTCCTGCTCCTGAACATTTCTCATATAATAGCTGCTTTTTCCCTCATTAAATGCAGAAATCTGATTAACATTTAGATCACACATGCTTTACTTACAGCAATTAGGACCAGATACTAGAGTTTTGTTAAACTATGTAGGATTTTTATGCTTTATCATGAAGGGAAGAACAAAGAAGCTCCATAACACTACATCTGGTCCTTTCTACTGCTTCTGTTATACTCACACTGTCAAGGACAAATGTAACTTTAAAGAGAATTCTGCAGGGACAAACTTACTGAGAAAAAAATTGGACACTTGGATGAACTCAGCTTTGTAATGTGGTACAATGGTTGGTAACACTATAATTCTGTGTATTCGCTGGCAACATCCAATTAAACAGTCTAAGGGGTTACAACAGCTACAGATTAGGAAAGAGCTGCTAGAAAACCACGAATGCGTCCTGAAAATGGAAACCCTTTTTGCTCTGATCAAAAAATAATAGTAATCTGCAATTCATAAGGTTCAATTCAAGTTAGAAAAGATCAAGTCTCGGTTGTTCCAAGAGCTTCAGAAATATAACTGAAGAGAGGGCATTTATGATGTCCACTACATTATTTTTCCCAAGACATGTTGTCACATATTTCACAAGTTTTCACGCTGTTCAGCGAATGCTAAACACACAGTTCAACCCTTCAAAATGAAAAGTACAACCAGAATTAAATGGCTAAACAAAAAATGCAACCCTTTCTTCATCCCCGAGTCTTTCAACATTTCCTGCAACGGTCTGATCTTAATAGCCTTGAAAGAGTTTCAAATAATTTAAACAAAGCATTTTCCCAAATTAAATTCCAGGATAGAAATGTGCTTCCCAGCTAGACAGCAGGGCCCGGCGCTGCTGCTTACCCACGGCCCAGGAGCAGTCCATGGCTTCAGCCCCTGGCCCCATGCGAGGCTCAGCAGAGCAGATGCCTTCTCCTCGAGCGCACCACCCTCAACACTCCTGCAAAACCCCACATCTTACAAAAAAGTCATCCTTCACCAGGAACACAATTAGTGCCATGCTTGCTTCTTGTCAGTGTGCTACACAAAACCAACAGAAAACACTTCCCTTATCTGTTTTATTTTTTGACATGCCACCCTAACGCTCCACATCATCTGGAAATACAAAACACGTGTGGCATGCACGTGTGGTGAAATAGATCTTCTCTACACAACATACAAAACAAGTTTAAAAACAACACAAATCCATTTTCTTTCTTTACAGGTCGCCTCTAATCTTCCACACAAGGACTTACTCAGGTCAAGACTGAACTGACTTCAGAGAAGGTCTCTGAGTCCTTTGAAAGGGACTGTGAGTACAATCTTGTGTTTGCATTTAATTAATCAGCTGAAGCTCTCAAATCTGTGCTATTATCTCTTTAATAGACCAGCACCCTGAAGGCTTCTGTGCAGAGCATCACAGCCCACGGGGCATACTGATGCAAACCATCGCCAGCCGCAATTCCCAGATTTGTGGCAACTGTGCATGACACGAGGCACGCGAACAAAGAGCTCCAAGTCTGGGAGACTAAATATTAATGGATGGTAAACAGAGTAAGATTTAGTGGCAGTGATTAGCTTTCCCAGTTGCTTTACGGTAATGTTGTTGTTGGTTAATGAACTGTGTCTTTTTCTTCTTTCTTTTTTTTCCTTTTTTTTTTTTATTTTTGTTAATCTTGCAGATGTCCAGCGTGGAAGAGCTGCTCCTCAGACAGCTCCCAGATGAACGGGCCGGTGAATGTCTAACTTCCCACGCAGTCTGTATTCCTCAGACACTAATTAGTGATATTTCGGGAGCTGTGAATGATAGAAGAGTCTCCTTTTTTTGTTCGAGAGATGTTAATAATCTAAATCAGGCCTGCTCTTGCAATCACTTTACATGACTAACTTGATGCCTGCTGAAATACCCTGAGGGTTTGAAGGGCACAGGGGGTGCCTCCCATGCAGGGCTGAGCCACAGCTTTGCTTTGTGGCAAGAAAGTGAAATAAAACAGGGAACAGTCAGAAACACGTAAATAAGTTGCAACCTGGCTGATTTGCATGGTTTGTTACCTGCAGCCCAAAGCCAGCAGCAGCTTCTGGCTTGGGCAAGAAGTGCCAGCGAGACTTTGTATTCCCCAACATCACACCTACAGGTATAGATCTAGGAGGGGAGTATTTGTATTCCTGTTAGCACCTTCCTCTTGTGGCATATGGGCATTACATGGCCCAGATGAGACTGTAACACAAGGAGAGATCCCATCGCTGTGCTGTCAGGCACTCTGCAAACACCTGCAATGTACTTGCTTTCCTGAGCCTGCTTCCCTTTGGATTGCCCAATAAAGGTCCCTTCCTTCTCCCCAGGAACTAATGAACGAGCAATTAGCAAATTGCTCAATACACTATTTAAAAACCCCAAAGCAGCCTCTGAGAACTGATCTGTTATGTACGAACCAAGATTTGACCCAGTAGCTGGCTGAATTTGGGATCCAGCTCCCTCAAGGCGCCGCATCACACCGCTGGGGTACCACGCACCCGGCAGCCTCGGGGAGCCGGGAGGAACCCAGGCTCTTCCAGGGTAAGTCCTCGCACACAACTGTGTGAAATCAATAGGCACTTAGAGTAATTTTCTGTAACAGTGGCACATCACATGATAAACGAATTACTTCAGAGGAAGAGATGACTTTTTTACTGTTACATCCAATTTATCATTTAGTCTTTCCGCAGAATGGATTCAAAACAAAAACGTGGATTTATGAGCAAGCTTCTTCTCCAAGACAAACATCATCAGCTAAAGGACGGGAAAACTAATATTGGGGTTTTCTCACCTTGCTGCCCCTTTTCATTTTGCCTGCCACAAAACCAAACAGTTCCACTTCCACCTTATTATCCTCACAGAGAAAAAAAGAAGTCACGTTCCTTGCTTGAAGGGAAGCCAAACTTGAAGTCAATTATTAGCAAAGAAAAATCCTTTTGTCACTTTCATGAGTCAGAAAAATCAAAGCAACTTTGATACCTGACTTGCTTCCATTGCCTCCTAACTCCTGGCAAAGCTATCAAATAATGTGTCTGTGCTCTTTAGCTTTTTGTCCTCATTAGCACTGCGAGCTACAGGCAGAGCCAGCACTCCTTCAGTAGGAAGTCAGAAGCCTCCACCACTTGTCCACCAGATGAAGAAGGCTGGATTCAGTCCCCTGCTGCTCCCAGGAGGACTCGCACCATCATTCCTCCCTTGGGCATGGCAGCTCCTGCCGTGGTGGCTTTGCAGATGACATTCTGACACCCAGCTCTTGCAAGGAAGGAGCCAGCCCAGGTGGAGGACAGCACGGCACGGAGCCAGAATGATCCCTACGCACCTTTCTGACACCCGGCTTGCGTTTGGTACGCTGAGCCCTTAATGCAACATACAGCAACCATTTCTGAACCAAGGATCTGCCTTCAGTGCTAATGGCCCTGCACACAAGGTAGCAGGCCCGGCTCTACCCCTTCCAGGCATGCTTTAAGAGGAAAAAAAAAAGAGTGAAACTGGCTCCACCTTCCAATAAATAACTGTAAATGTGAAGCCCAGGAGAGGGGTCAGGGCTGTGAATGCTGAAGGACTGGACACCAGAGAACCTGCATGTACACAAGCATATGCTACTCTGGATACAACACTAAGGCATCAGCTCTCCCCTGTAGCAACACCTCAGCACTTAACTTTGGGCCCCAAATTCCTTCTGACTTCCATGAGTAGACACTAAACAGGAGGAAAAAAATTTTGGTTTTGACTTCACAGAGCATCTCTGTTTGCTCTTTTGCTCATTTAAAATGAAAATCTTTCAAAAAAGCAGAGCTTCCAGGAACCACTGCGTTATAGAGCAGGTCAGAGGCCTCATTTCAAAGCATACCTTTTACACTGACAATCCTGGGAAACGTGCTCCAACAAGGGAATTCCATCAAGGGAAAATAAGGTTGGTTGTAGGACCGCTCATGCTAGATTTGTTTTCACTTAAAAAGACTCATTCAGGGCTGAGACAATATATCCGTGGCCCCATAAATCTATAAATGTTGCTAAAGATATTATTTGGGATCACTGAACTTTGCTCTTTCACCTGATACCAGATCCCTTCTGCTTCTGAACAGAACAGCCCCTGCAGCTACACCAGGACACAAACTTGTCCATTAGTTCGTGCACCAAACAGCGCTGTCCACATCAGAGTTGCTGCAGAAATTATTTTGTGCACAAGAAAGAGAAGGAGAAATCAGTCACTATGCAGAACTCAGGATCCCAGGCACGTGCTCGCTCTCTTTGGCAGAGTTTCACATGCTAATGAGGAAGCAGCATATGTGTAACCTGCCTTAAGGACATACAGACGCAGACCACAGACTCATTACCGTACGCCTCAACTGGAACGTCCCATTTCTGCGGGAAGAGAAAACGAGGTCTGTGCATTGCACTGCACAGAGCCCTGGACACGGGGATGACTGGAAAACCTTACAGAGACTCGTGGGCACCATGCTCTCAAGCTCCAGTGTTCAGTAGCTGCATGCTTTATAATCACCCGTGTTGGAGAAATGGCTCATTGTTTTATTGTCTTGTTAGATTGGTACTAAACTTTCCCAACACTTCCGAATCAGTCGCTTCCTCTTGCACGGATGGTGACCATAGGAATAGCCAATTTCCAAAGAAAAAAATAGAAATAATCATTAAAAAAAAAAAGTAAATCAAATCTAGAATGACTGTCACAACACAGCAGCTCTTCACAGAACAAGGAGAGACCTGACTGTGCTCTGCTTTCCTCCAGGTGACAGCAAGCCAAGTACATGCTGCCGACAGCAATGACAGCATCCAACCTCGCAGCCAAACCCAAGATGGGAGCAGATACAGCTCGTCCTAGGGCAGAAGAGCAGTAACAAAGACTTGCCAACATGGTGCTTCTATGGGAAGTTCTGTGCTTTCCCTTGGGAAAAACCTAGTTGTTTTATTGCCAGGAAGTATTTAAGGATTGCTACCCAAAATAATTTAAGCTCTTGGACCATATGTTTGTTGCGTTAACCAGATTTTAAAACAAAATATTACAACCTCATTACTGTAAGTATGGCCAGTCGAAACTGAAACATTAAGCTGTCAGACAATTCCCAGCGCAGCCACTGTCTGGAAAGCCCCCATCAGAGACGGTGCTCCTCATCACAGCTTGTGCCTCGCAGGAGGCAACTCTGCGACCGCATTTTGCCTGACTGAATTACGGTGCTCTGAAATAGGTCATACAGGAGTGTCAGATTCACATTTTCACAGGAAATTTGATTTAGGTTTAGCAGTACATATATTCCTTTTGTTTTAGTTCCCCACTGGGAGAGCTGATTAAATGTGCAGAGTACTTAGGACTGCTCCTGAGAGCGGGTCCTTCGGCGCAGCGACAATCCCAACGTTGGCGGCTCCTCGCTGGATGGCCGGTGGTGCAATGACGTGGTGCTGCACGTGCCGAACCCAAAAAACACAGCCACCAGAAAGGCCAGTAGGATCGCATTCGGTTACTGGAAAGGAAAACAAAGCCTCTCCCCACTGCCTTTATTCCGTACTAAAAACCTGCAGTCATGACTGCCTGAAGGGAATGAGCATAAGTATGTGTACATTTTATTACGGTTTACTGTCTTCTTCTTTACATTTCAGCACACCTTAAAACTTCCCAAAACAGTGGCCAATAGCTCCAGACTCCGCATCTTAGTTAACCTGCAGAATGGCTTAAGAGTTGAATTAGCCCTGAGAGTTGGGGGTAGTTGGTTTGGGGTTCTGATTATTTTGTTTGTTTGTTGCTGTTAGTTTACTTTTTTTCTTTCTTTCTTGACTTTACAAGGGCTAATTCAGTATCAAAAGCTGTGTTTTCATGTCTGTTGGTGCCAGGTGCTGCAGTACCACAGGTAAAAAACATGTCAGCCCCTGCTCCAGACAGGACACAGCTTCAGGTGGGACACAGGAGCAAGCACATGCAAATAGTGGGGTCATATTCCACGATAGGCACTAGAACAAAGGAAAAACTAATATTTACAAAGCTTTCGTAGGCACGGAAACAAAGGTTAGTTTTCAGAAGAGAAATAAAAGTGTTTTCTTATTTGCAGATGCATACGGCAATCTTATCCCCATGCATTACATACAGCTCATAGGAAGTGGCATGGAATAGTTCCTTGAACATGGATACTGGCATTGTGTTTGTCTGAAGAGTACTCATTGCAGTAGGTTGCAAGTCCATGCCTAGGTCTCCTGGACCCTACCGTAAAGGTAACACATAATGGGTAGTGCTACATGATGATTTTTGCCATCAAGGTGACCATATTTTGCCAATGAGCACCACACCCATGCAGATGTGTGCCTTTTTTTTTTTTCTCCCAAGGCAGGGTTGTTGTTTTTTTCTTTTTTTTTTTTTCCCTCCTTAAGAGTGCAGCCAGAAACGGTGATGTTATCTTTGGATAGAGAAACACAAAGACCTTGCATTCTATTTCCAGATGGATAATCTTCCAGGACATCAATACTCACTAAAACGTTTAGAACAATTTATATACTCTTTATACTCTCTAAAAAGGAAACAGCCTTTAAAAGCTGAGTTACACACTATAATTACTCTAATTCTCTGCATCTGGCATTCAAAAGAACCCAAATTAAACACCACAGAGCACCTCAAGTGCATCCATGGAGCAATGAAGGTGGAATTAACTCCAAATTAAATGGGACGTCTTCAGAGACTATTGAACCACTATTCAAAGTGCATAGATTAAAACCTTTTTACGTTATTGCACTGATTATTCCTCTTACGGCAAGGTAAGTATTTGAGAGTTAGCTTCAACACTTCACAACCCTACTTGGACTAGAGAAATGCATACATTGCAAAATCCTGCAACTAAACACCATAAATATTGGAGATGTTCTAGGCTGGATCGGCTCCAAATTCTACAGCTTGGCATGAGTCATTGATCTTGTGGTGAATAAAGACCTTTCTCCTTCGCTGTTACCGCAGAGGCAAACGCAACCAGTACAGCATGCACAGCCACTACTGCTCTAACCCTCTGAACATCTACAGGATGGTGAGATTAGGAGCTGTCATCAAACTCAAGGTATGTGACAAAGGGAAGCTACAGAGCACATTCTTCTGGGGTTATTTGAGATGGGCTACATCACACGTATGGAGGATTTAGGAATCAGTTTTTGTGTTCTTCATCCTCAGAGAAATAAAGCCGATGACCCAAACATTCCATGACTAGCAGATTTAGATTTGAAAGCTGCATGTCCAACGTGGGTCACATCAGATCCACATGCCATCGCTGTTTAAATGATCTCTGTGGAAGCAGCAGCATTTTCCCACTAATCCACAGTGTCAGACATTCGAAGAAGTGGAGGATTGCTTCCCATAGAAGTAAGATTTATAGGTCTGATAATTTAGTCCATGTGCATAAAATTGAACAGGGCTGATTCTACTTCAAGGATGTGAACCCTGCTCACTGTGCGACTATATCATGATACCTAGAAAAGCACAACTGCACAAAAGGAAGCAGAAGGACAACCTCCGTGAAGGACGCACCCAAGCAGCCTATGTCTTCCAGATGGTAAGAAAGGGGGGCAAGATGTAGTGGAGACTGCAGATGCTTCCCATCACTGATCTGCAGAAGGGATTGGGTTTTCAGGATCTGAAACACATGGCAAGTAAGCCACACAGGTGCCTAGCCAAGACAATCCAAAAATCACCTTCACTGCGTGCCCAGGACTCTGCCTCATCATTCATCAGAACAGGACAGAGGTGAGAGGTCTCAGGAAGGGAAATCACCCTCCTCACAGTTGTGCCACAATTCGCAGCTGCTTCACCAGAAAGAAAAGAGGAAAGAGTATGTCAGATGAGAAGACCAGCAAAGAAAGTCACACTATTTTTGCACTTGGGAACAGATTCTGAGTCAAGTGAGTTGTTTTTATGCTATACAGCAGCCCAGTCGCAGCACCCTGCAGCACATCCTAGCTCATCAGATTTGCAAATGTTATTGATTTATCTACACAGCTCTTTACAAACAGTCATCCTACTACCCGCATAGAAATAGCAACAACTAATAGATTCTCAAAGGATAAATAGCTGAGAGAAACTATCTGGGGGATGAATTTACATCCAGCGAGTACAGGAATCTCATTCTAGAGGTCTTGAGTGTAATTATAGCATTTCTTCTTGATACTATCTCTCTTCACACGACTATGGCAGCTGTGTGCAAGTAACCAGAAGCCATTACAACAAATTGGTTAATTTTAATGAACATGCTCAATACGATGTCTAACAATACAGTATATGTAAATGTGAGAACAGTACTTGTAAATGCTTCGGGAGTTCAGACGAAAAATGTGGCTGCCCGCTGCTGTATGCTGTCTAGGCCTATAGCCAAGAAAGACCCAAGTAAAGCCACGTACATGGGGCTGCAGAGGTAGTCCCCAGTCCTTTGTTTGGTGTCAGGTTATTTCATCTGATTTAAATGTCATTCTGCTACACGTACTTTAACATATTGTTTGCTGTAATGCACTGATGATAACATTTGTGATGAAGGCAACACCATCCAACTACCTTTCTCATCTGTTCTTTTTCCATCTTGTCAGTGTGCAGCCATGGAGGTTATTTTGCTGCATCTTTTTATATTTCCTGCTTTGTCTGTCCATAGGCTTATCTTGCTTTACCATAAATCGTGTAGCCTGCTTATCTGTCTGTGCTCTTAATCTGTGATGTATTCAGAAGTACTATAGGTTGCTTACCTCCTCTGCTCTCTCTTTGTTTCCCAGTTCTGTATTCCTGTACATGTTTTCTTACCTGCTGCAAATTCCCTTTTCCAGGTCATTAACATATGAAACATTACAATTCCTTCTGTTGTTTCTATGCTGATAACTCAAAATGACTTCAAGTCTACCAAACAAAATCCTAGTCTCTGAAGGAGCCTAAAGACACTTGTCCTCAGCTAACAGAGGAAAAGCAGCCTTTGAATGCTGTATGGTCAGAAGACAGCTTTATCAAGCTCCTGATACATTGTGACTCTCTTTTTTTGGCTGTTGACATTGGTTCCTAAAAAGAGTTAATTAGATTCTGCATGGAATTACGTAATTTTGAATGAATAGTAATTATCCTGATTTAAAAGAGCTTTCCAAGCTACACCTTATTTGGGCTCTTAGAGAATTTCTGGGGCTCCTACTGATTCCTATGTTAGACGTAAAACAGACTCTTCTAGGTCCTGTTTATGAATGCATTCCTGAAGGGTCTTTGAAAATTTATCAAATGCCTTTCTACACCTAAAACAATGCAGCACTACAGTTTTCCTCAATCTTAAGTCCTTTTTGTTAATTCTCACTCTTAAGTTTTCCAATATAGATTTCAACATTTAAGCATTGTGATTTCCGGTGTGATTTCTCTTCACCTTTCTGCCACAGTTTTCATTTCTGCTTTCTTTTAAAAGCTCAGGAATTTACATTTATTTCTTATGGCATTTACCTTCTATTTTCCTGGCAACAAAGAATTACTATTTTTTTTATTTAGGCACTAAGTAATCACACCAGCCCTGTTCAGCAAAGCATATATGCACGTCTGCCTTGCATCAGCGTATTAAACAGTGTTGCACTGTGGCCTCGGTTAGTAAATAACCTTTACAAGTTCTTGAAGCTCTGACATTTTACATTCAAGAATTGGACAAATGCCTTATTATTTACATCTATCTTTTATGCACATTCCCTTTAGTCTTCACATCTGCTTTCCAGACCATATTTATTCTTTCTCTTTGCTTCATAATCTCCCTTATCACCATGTTTTACTCTTGATACGTGCTTTCTCTGTGCTTTGGTTATCCTTACACTCCCCTGTTCATTTATACAGAGGGTATTTTAAGTGTATTTAAGCTGCCTGCTTGATTAGAGCTACATTACACCATATGATGCTTTACGTCCAGTTGCTTCTAGCTTCTCCGTTATACTCAGCATGCCTCCTCACTCCTGTCCATCTGGTCTTTACTACGTTCTTCCCAACTTTGGTCTATGGAACTTCTATATCCTTATTTCTCTTCCTTTTGCTCATATCTGATATCCATCCATCCGCAGCATTTACAGACCCTCATCACAGCACACCTAAATGCCACCCGATTACATTACAGCCGGTGTTCTCTGCGTACCCCCTCGCCTCTCCATCTGATTGCACCTAGGCACTACTGAAAAAGGTAAGGCCAGCGCCTGCCCCTCCTCTACTCGCACAGCCCCCTTGGGAGCCCAGGGCAACTCATTCCTGCACAAGCTCCTTGAGCCCATCGTGAGAATGTTTTACAGCAGATGAAGGGAGGCAAGTGAAGAACTGGATCACGTCCTGTGCTCCCCGTAGCACAAGGCATCGTACGCACGCGTGTTAAACCGGCGCTCATGGCCTACCACGTGGGTGCCTGCAAAGCCTGGGGCAGAGGCAGGGTGGAAACAGCAGCCGTAGAAAAACAGGCAAATTTATGATGGAAGTATAAAGCAAGGGAGGGCAAAGTGTCCAAACATGCCCCTTGGCATGCTGAATGCTAGTTATAGATTACCAAGTAGAAGGGAAGATGGCACAACAACACTGGTCCAAGCACATCCTAGGACAGTACTCCCTCCACAAAGGGCCTGCATCAGTTTTTTGGCTTCCGCTGAGCTCCATCCGTTACAGACAACCACTTGAGCTCCCCCCTCTGAAAAAGCACGGCTCACCAAACACTAGTGCCTGCATTAATATCCCTCCACGAGATCAGCAATACGCTGCAGGACCAGGGCATCACCACACTCAGTTCACTTCAGCTGGCGATGCGAGAGCCAGGCCCCCACCAGCAGCCTCTGTGAAGAGGCTTCTAACCAAACTGGGCGCCACTGGCCTGCGAACACCACAAAGCAAATCGACAGCCACCTGCTGCACCTTCGGCATATGAACGGGAACATGTTTCAAAACTAGAGGCATTACAGAGGGGTGAAAATCATCAGCATCATTCTCCAGAGAACAGTAGCAGGGCCATCCAGGCCGCAACCCCACAGCAGGACGACAACAGCGTTAATGCACTCTTCGTCTCATGAGATGCTGCCACAGGCTGCCCACTTCGGCACATAAATTACCTGATGAGCTTTTTCATTGCCATCCACCAGTGCTCAACACGTTCGCTGGAAGCCAGTCCTGCAAAGCAGCAGCCAGGGAGCACCACTGCAGCTGGACGCTGCAGCTGGACCCAGCCCAGCTAACACAGATGACACTCACCAGCCACCCAACCTGAATTCCCTGATGCTTATACATCTAAGAACGTCAAAAATCGGGTACTAGGTGGACTACAATGTTTTACTGAAGCTGTGACTAATTTTCCAACTCGTAAAGCCCAGTGGGTCTTAGTAGCCCATGCAGGCAGACCTGTCAAAATGTTTTCATACTGCTTTAAAAAATGTAATTGCCAATTGCTTTTTCTGGGTTTGAAATTCAGTATTAAAACCACGTATTACCCAAATACAGTTTCCAAAGGAACTGGGGATTCTAATAGTCTAATGACTGTCTCCTAGAGTTCATTTTTCACTTTTCAATAATTGGTTTTTCAGTTGCATTTGCATAGAGTACATGTAAAATTCCATAGCCCATTAAGTTAATCACAACATGAAGCTAATAAGCATGGACACACAAAGACATACCTAAGCCCAGATCAATTTTTGAAGCGGTGATTTGAAGTTGCAGCAGAATAACTACTCCTCAAGCCTGCCAATTTGATAGGTAAGAATGTGTTTTAAAGAATTGAAATCTACACCGAAATTTTACACTGCTGAGAATAGCCCGCAGTTACGCAACATACTCTTCTTCTAAGAAAAAAAACCAAAACACTTTGAGAAGAGGGTTTTAGCAATAGTTAAAGCAATTTAACCTGCAGTTTCCCCTTTCACATTTGCTTTTTTCCCCTCCCCATTCAGCAGCATCCCTCCTGCAGCAGGAGGAGGGCAGTAAGGACTGCTGCTACACAGCATCCAGCTCCCATGGCTTCACGCAAGCACTGCTCTTCAAGCACTCCAAACCACCACGTTTACAGCTACCCCTCCACCCAACCTAACTCTGAGGAACACCTACGTGTCATCAGGCTCCTTCAACTCACACAAACTGGCTTTGAGGGGCATTTTTCCAGCCCCTATCACCTTCAAGTGGTTGCACGCACACATTGTGACTCTGTGATTCATTCCAGCAGGCTCACAAAAACCTGCCTTCTAATCACGGGGTGTCCAACCCAGCCCTGAAGGCTGGACCCATGTCCTAACTCCTACCAACTCCTGCTCATGGATATGGAGGTTTCCACGGGAAGGGTTCTGCTTTGCAAAGTGGTTCTGCAATGATGGCTTCCCATCTGCCTGCCTGGAAGGCTTTGGCTTTGCTTGATCCTGGTCTTTGAAAACAGGGTTTTTCTGGAAATGCCTGGGAAAAACGTATTTTTCTTTTCTTTCCCTTTTTTCTTTTGGGGGGGGGGGGGGTGTTTCATCTTCATGCAGGATGGGAGAGGGTTTTTTGTTATGTTTTCTTTTTTTTTTTCTAAACATGCCCTTTCTCCCGTGTGAAAAAGGGATTTCCATTTTCTGGCAAGGTCTGTACACAAGGACTCAAACAGAATAGATGATGTCAGAGCTTAAGAGCTTTCTGGATGATAGTTTTGTGTCTGTAGAGCTGTGCTCTTTTGAAGCTTAAGGATTTGAACTAAATCATGGGAACGTAGCCAGAGGCAGTTTGTTCAGTGCTGGCTTTAGAGGGGTGGGGGCTTGGCAGAAGAAGAGAAATCACTGCTTTACTGAACAATAACATTAAAAATATGTATTTGAAGGCATTTTGTCTTTATTTAGACTTCTTGTCATTTTTCTGTTGATTTGTGGAATGGTATGTTATTTATAACCCATCGTATAAATGAAGACGTGAGGTGGTTTTTGGTCGAGGTGCGTTTCCTCTAAAGGGAGAAGTACCAAACCATTGACTACAGTGCTCTGGCTTTTCCTAGGATGTTCAACAGGACTTGGCACAGATTTCCTTTTAATGCCATGGCTACTCTTTATTTCTCTGCACTTATTCAGATACGAAGCCTTAATTTTGTTGTTGTGTTGTTTTTGTTAATCATGACATCATGGGTGGAAACAGGGCAAAGCAAGCAGCCCCAGAGGGAAATAAAAATCAATCCAAGCTGCTCATTAAAAGGTAAACCGTCAATAATCTTTGTCAGGCCTTTTTATCTTGGGTTTTAGCACAGTGTGATCCCTAAGGCAGCATGTGGTATTGAGATTTAAAATGGCTCCTACTTTTCACATCTCCATCAGGAAGATTAACTCCTTCAACACGGGCTGAAATTACCCCGATTCTAATCAGCAGATAAAAATGGTGCGGGATTAAAGGGATAATTTTGTAACAGCTTTTCTGTAGCTGTGCTGACAGAGAAGGAAAAATCAGTTGAACTGATTGAAGTGGTGCAAGCCAAATATCTCCACAGACAGTCTCCACAATGAAAACTGAGATCTAAATCTGACCGCTTCATACTTCAAGCATTCATATTATTAAAAAATAAATAAATTGAACACATGGGGGGTTTCCCTAACTTTTTTTTTTTTTAAACACAAAACATTGGCTATCTAATTTAGGCAAACACCATAAAAGTTTATTTGGAAAGTTTATTTATCTAAATACTTGATGCCAAGATTAAAGATGTTTCTATCAATTTTCTGGGAGTAGAGCCTCTAATGCATCTGTGTGTCTTTGAAACTGGAGTGATCTCCTATCATCCTTAACACAGGGTTAACTACAGAAATGATAACTCATTTCAGTAGGAATAGCATTGTTCCATCCATGTACCACATATTCTGAAAAATTAACTTCCCAAAGAAACATTTGTTTCAGGAGACTGACAGCTATCTTCATCTACCTGCGTGGATGTACTGCACTGGATAAAGAGCCATTCAAAAACATTTTGTTGTTGTTTTTCTCTTTATTATTTATTTATTATTTTATTTATTATTTATTTTTATTTATTATTTATTTATATATTTAGCCTTAGCTGGGGTATTTAAGAGGTAGGTTATGGAAAGGTGTGGCTAGTGCATACGCAGACCATGTTTAACAGTTACCTCAAGCGGGGATTTCCATGAGAATGGAACAACTAAACCTGCTCAGGACTTCTTGGAACAAGGATCTTGGTGCACAGGAAGCAAAAACAGCTACATAACACAGAGTAACTTGGCTGAATGGTCAAATATTAGGTCCATTGACCCAGTTATATCTCTGTAAATTGGTTTGCTAAGGGGCCAACCCCAGGATGTTGGTTATTTATGATGAAAGCACCTCCTTACTCTGCCAAGTCCCCGCTTGCGGTGTGGCAGCGCAGCACGGCAGCAGCGTGGCCACCTTCACGGCTCCCAAAGGGGCTGTATGGTCACGCTTTTCATGCAAGTCCAGGAGAATCACGGAAACATACAACATCCTGAGACGGAGGGCACCCACAAGGATCGCTGGGTCAACTCACGGCTCCACACAGGACTTCCTAAACATCAAACCATGCCTCACAGCATTGTCTCAGAGACCAAAGACCATTTTCCCTGTCACAAGCACCCCCCACGGGGAGAGCTGGCCTGATTAATATAGACCTGTTAGTCAGGTGGGATAATAACACTGAATTTTCTAGAAACCCTGGGATCTTTAGGGGGTTGAGCAGCAGAGGAAAAGTAAAACAAAAAGATTTCATTCTGAATTACAAAATACTTCAAGAAAATACAAGAAGC
Organism: Anser anser; assembly: GCF_964211835.1. Classification (NCBI taxonomy): domain Eukaryota; kingdom Metazoa; phylum Chordata; class Aves; order Anseriformes; family Anatidae; genus Anser; species Anser anser. The sequence continues at coordinate 28,058,140 of NC_139728.1, forward strand.
TGACACTTATGTTTTATCATCTTCCTACAGCCAGGTTTTCTTTATGTGATGCTTGAACTCCAGCAGTGAGGTAGGATTAAAAATAAAACCCATCATAAGCACACGAGCTTCCGACAGGAAAAAAAAATAGTTTTGTAACACCAGTTTAAAGTGATCACACTAAAAAGACAGTAAGACAGCAAAGGAATACAGCTTCTGAGAAGCCTTATGAGAGTTGTATATTTATCCGAGATCTCCCCTATTTGGAAAATGCCAAACCAAAGAAAACAGTAATATCCATCTTCGGAGGTATGCACTTAGCTTAATCAACAGTTTTTATTTTAGCTCATCAGATTGAATAGAGCCCTAAAAGTGTGCTGAATTATTTAGCTTGTTAGTGCTGGATAACAAATTAGGGTAATAATCTGCTGTATTTACAATACTGAATAGGTTCTGATTTTCCTCCCTACTTACCCTATGATGTGATTGTTGAAAAAGAAATGCAAAGTTTGTTAACGTTTTGTTTGGGACTGGAAGGGCTTAATTTAGAAATATCAGTAACCCAGTTGGTCAAGGGCTAGGTCCCCAGGGTACCAAACACTGCAGTACCTAAACACCAGCACTGAAAATGTTGTGAAGGAGGCATGTGGCTCCTCCCTTTTGTTTTAAACTGATAAAATAAGATGGGTTGGGGAAAGGAGGACTCACCCTTCGGCAACACATCCTTTTTGTAAGCATAAATGCAGTGCTCTTGGTCATCTCACACGAGCTACACCATCACAAGTTACCCAGTAAAAAGACAAAGATGGTTTTCAACTTTTTTTTAATATCGCCTTTAAACCACTACACCACTTGAAACTAAAGTTAATTTAAACCTCATGTTATGCATTTATCTGAAAATATCTAACAGGAATCAACCTTGGGCTGATCAAATGATCAAACACCGCCAGCCAGAAGAGGCTACCAGAGGAACGAAGGATGAGAAAAGTAGTCAAAGAGATCACGTAAAAATCAAGTGAATAAGCCAGCTACCTGAAAAATATGTATTTATATACAGCCACCTTTACTTTTTGATCTGAAAGCACTGAAGCCTCAGCCCCAACTCTCAGCCTCCCATCTGCACCCAATGGGCTGGAGAGCTGGAGCAAGAAGCAGAGTTGTTTACAGCTTGAAAGGCACAACACAGATTTACCTGATCAACTCCATAATGACTGTGTCCGTTCCTCACCCAGACCCACTCCCTGATCCTCCTTTGGGAAAGTACTGCCATGATTCAAAGAAGAATCGAAGGGAGAGGAAGGAAAAGAAACCTCTGGTTGTGTTTCCATTGATGTATGAGTGTTCAGGAAGAAAGGCTGCAGAACAATTAAGTTACGTGGTTTCAGCCACTGCGAAGGAGTTAACCAGAGGGAAAGAAAAATCCCTACTAACCTCACATGGAAGTCATATTGTCTTTCCTATCTCCCCTTCTAATGGCACTTTTTAAGGACCCTGAATCTCCCACAGTCTCCCCACAACTTCACGGGCAGCACTGCCATGAGCCCTGCAGAGGACCTAAGCAGAAATACACCACGTGAAGGAGAACATGGTGAGTCATTTCAGCAGGCATGGCTCTGCGTCACATTTCAGAGTATTAAACATCGCATTTAGGCAGAGTCTGAATTCAAATCCTTATCTAAGATTAGCTGATATAAATAAATGTGCACTGCTAGGCAATTGAAATCAAAGTCTTTTTGCTACAGTAACTTTCATCAACTGAATCCTCATCCCACATACCAGGGTGTTTATGGAAAAGATCTTAGAGGAAATATGACAATATTAAATCGGTGTGCTACACTCATTTACCATATGCTATGAAAATATAAAATTGTATGGAACCTGATTCCCAGAACACTTGACACAGTTCAGAAGTACAAGGAAGAATTAGACAGTTCCCTTAGTGATGGCAGGCACTGAGTATATTTGATAAAACAGAAGTGCTGTATGGCGCGAAGAGAGAAACTGTAATCTCAGACAGACAGACAATTCCTCTGTTGCTAGCTCCTGGCACTGTGGAATTTACTTGTTAATAAGATATAGGAGTTTCTCTTGTAATGCAGACCCCCTCAAAATGTTTGCATTTCAAACAAACAGATAATAAAGGCAGAGATTTCTCTCTTAATTTAATCCACCATCTATCTCCGTCTGTGCCTTCATTACAAAATGCAACAATATGAGTGAGCAAACGAATATCTTAACTTTGGCATTTCAGCTGAATTTTATGTTTGGAAATGATGCATCCTCGCCTGTGAGATTTCTGGAACACTTGAAGCACTCCCAGCAAGTTATTCCACAAACTATCTACCAGGCCATATGCTTGCTGCCTACAAGTCTGGGCAGGAAATGTCCAGTCGGAGCCACATCTGAAAGGAGGAAGCAGCAGCAGCCAACAGCGTTCCCATAACTAATCTGCATTTGCAAATGCCACATTTGAGTTGGCAAATGAAGCATTTCAAGTGCAAATAGCTGTGAAGACATTTGTATATAGCACTAAAACTGATGGGTGGATGCTGGTTGTCTTTCTGTTTAAGTTTAGTGAAGTTACCTCGTCGGTAGTAGAACAAAGCCACTTTCCCAGGATTTTATTTTATTTTTAAAGTCCTTGTTACATGGAACATGCCAATTTATCCTCTAAATGCTCATTTTGATGCACAGCTACTTACAGTAATTGTGCAAAAATCATAGCAATTATAAATACTTATCCTCTGAACAATTACAAGCATGCTTTCCTAAGAAATATGGTCCTACAACCTTAAAGCAAATACACTAAACACGGCTGTAAAATTTATAAACAGCTATGTACATGTTATACATATAAACATACAAAAAAAATGTTTGCGTTATAAAGCAATGTTATTTTCAAACTGATTTTAGAATTCAGTTATGTACATCTCAAGAAGTCTTCCTAATTTTTATATTTATACATTATACTGTGGATAATGGCTGTATCATATGCATGCAATTAATAGATCACACACTAGATGATATGTTTTCTAGTAGAAAATCAATATAAATAGTCTAAGGTTGGGATAAATCAACACAAAGATGAAATATTATGATCTGGGCTTGCATTTACAGGATATAATTCCCATCTGATGAAAAAGAGTTTCTGAAATATGTCTCTGTCACTTATCATTAACACTGACCAGCCATAACCCCAAGATTATGCTAATATAAGACAACATTCAATTAGAATACAGAGTGCTCTCTAATCAAAAGCCCACACAGTATTAGCAAAGTTTGAGGTTTCTTTTTAATCTGTGCTGTGCTTCTACTTAGCAAAGAAAAACACTCCATTTTCATAAAATTAGGCACTGGGAAATCGTTTTAACTTTCTGGTGCTAAAAGCACACGAGAAACTTAGAAATTCAGGAGGGTTTGAGGCTGCTGTTCAAAAAAAACTATGAGTACCCTTTAAGTTGTTCAGCAGTCAATAACATATTCCTGGAGGCAACTACCAGACCATATTGATGCAGTAAGTTTCCTCTTCACCTACAAATTCACCTCCTACAAAATGGGATCATCAATCTAATTAATCCATAGAGGTATTTTAAACGTGAAATGCACGCAGTCCGTGTGAGGCTCCCTTTGTTGAACCAAAACACTGTCTTAATAACACTCATTTCCAAATGCCTCCCTGATGGATGCTTTCCTGTCACCCTCTTGAGAGGTTTCTGAGGCAGAAACCCCGAGATGGAGCCAGTGCTGAGGTTTGGGCCTCCCACTCTGAGTGCAGGAGCATCAGGCAAGGCAACTCGGGGACTTCCCAAAAAAAAATGAGAATAACCCCCTGAGACAAAATGAGGATTCGTCTCCAGAGAGATATTTTTTAGGCATTATCACTTCCAAAAACACTTCAGTTACCAAAATAACCCACCTACTTTTCCAAAGGACTCTGCTTCCTGCAGCTGCGTCTCGCCCCAGGAAGCAGTGGAAGTTTTTCAGCTCTTTGGGAAAAAAAAAATCATACTATTCAGCCAAGTGCTTGCCAGGGGGTCCTGAACTGCTCTCAAAGCAACAAAAAAGAACCCTCTGAAGCTGTTTTGCAAGTGCAGCCAAGCATTTTTACAAGCCTTCCTAAGCAATGTTTTCAGCAATTTAAAATTCAGCTTATATTGTTGTAAATAATGTACACGTACATGTAATGTATATATGGATTAGTCAGCTGTGGTTTCACTTCAAGTAAACATCCGTTTGTCCTGTTGTTTCCTGATACAGGTCTAAAGAGAGCAATCAGGAGGACTAATAAAAAACAGATTTAAGTGCTTGGGATTTTAAAGTTCACTAAACACAAAAACAATTAAAAACTACTCTATTTCCAGTACCTAATCCAACACGTAACCAAGCTGCAGCACGAAACTTTTTGTTTCATGTTTCAAAGTAAACACTTGTGACTGATCCCTGTTTTATCCTCGCCTCCCACATTGCCATATGGCTATGGATGTCTCAAGCAGACATTATTCCGATAGCTCATTACTCACCATCTTGTACTGAAGAAGAAAAGCTACAGACAGTTTTGACAAAAACAGCAATTGCCGAAAAACGTTAAGCATCGCAGTCTTGCATCGTCTTGGACGTTTTTAGGCTGGTACCCAGGAGGAACGATTAACGCCGCACGTAGGGAAGAGTGAATCAGCATGTCTGCACCACGTCCCCAACAGTTTGCACTAGCTGAGGCCATAATCCAGCATGATTTAACGAGAAACAGACACTTCTGATGTGAATTCAGCACACGTCCAGCCTAATTAAAGGCAATATCCTCTCACATCAGTATTTCCTTTCTTAAATATTGCACAAAGAGAAGACTTCGTTCTGCTCACAGGTTGGCCCAGGTGAATCTCCTGCTAGGCCTTGTTGCGACCTGCAGGCCTTCACCCATGGCCTCTGTGGGCCGTCAGGGGAATTTGCCAACTGCCGAGGGGTCCTCCCCACAGAGCAGCTGAGGTAGCTCTTGTGGTCACAAAATTGTTCCCCTTGTGCACCAGTGGAAGACCGGGTGTTTTGGAGAAACAGTACCATCAACAGGGCACCGTAGACTCCTTTCTTTGACAGATTTATATTCAAAAGGGTGTGTATTTCGAAGCGAACACATGGCAGCTCTGAAATTAATGGGTTTCCCTGCGTTGCACCCCAAGGCTGATCAGACCTCTCTGGTGACAAGAAAATGGATTTTCTTCCTCCAAGGCAGCGTCAGGCTGCCGCAAGCCATCACGTCACTGCGGTTCGCCTCCTCACGGGCTGAGGCATGCGCAGCACACCCTGGAGCCCCAGCCAGGCCTCTCTGGTCAACCTGAGCACTTCTACAAACCACTCAGGCAAATGTGTTTCACCCCGAGGAACAGAGCTGGTCTAAAAGCCTTCGTGAGGGCAGCTGCAGCTACCAACAAGCGGTAGCCTTTTTAATTGCAGTAGCCCAAACCCTTGCCAAAACCGTCAATGTGAGCTCAGGGCTAAGGAAAACCCACGTAATGTTTCAGGAAAAAACTCCAAGATCAGTCTCCAGCCTTCACATTACTTTTCAAGGCTGGGTAGGTTTGGGGAAGGGACGAAAAGGCTGTGAGCAAGAAGGAAGAAAGGGAGAATGTGAAGTTTGCCCTGTCTCATCTTTCTACGAGATTTTGCCATTTTACCACTAGGTCATCTGTTTCACAAGGAGATGGCGAACCAACTTTGGTTACTCCCAGACAACAGCCCTTCAGCTCACAGTGAAGTGGCTCTGATTGTATCCTGGAGAGGTGAAAGTACACACAGAGTCATCTGTGCATCCATATTTTAGAAGTGTCAAATAAGGGACTTAATCATGTATGAAGTTTGCTAACGAACACCAGGCCAGCCCTCTGCTAGTCCAACCAGTCCAAACTACCTTCCACCTCTGGCCTAACCTGATTTGATGTGATCCCAAAAACATCAGTCCTCTTGCTATAACGTACCTGAGGCCCCACTTCTGGCACACATCAAAGTCTGCCAAGAGCCAGCAACTTGATTTATAGTCCTCTGGCAGGTTCTGTTGAAGAGCTTCTCTAGCAACATCTGGCTTGCCAGACAGATATCTGGCAGGCCACTGCTATGTTATTGATGAGGAATGCTTGGATTTTAAACACAAGGCTAGATACTCAAAATATGTCATTATGAATGCACACGCACATCATATATATACACACACACACACACACACATATATATAAAATATACATAAACATGTAAAAATCAGTGCTTGCATCTTTGGAGGGCAGAAGGCAAGGCAGCCAAGGAAATCCACGTGCACCAACATGGAGCCGGTTCAACTACAGCATGCAGGGATGGCGACTCAGGCAACTGCAGCAAATTCACTCCTCTCTGCCAGATCAGAATTGGGCTTATTGAACAAAGATGACAAAGAATAAACAAGGGTCCTTATTTTTAAAACACTAAGGGAGACATCCCAAATAACGCCTTCAAACTCAGAGAGGAAAGACTTAATTCAAGATACATCTGCTTTTGCACCAGAGGTATTTTCCCTGCTAATACCTAGGACTCAGAAATGTGTTTTGATCATGATAGGACCAGCCACGCATTTGACTTCAAAGTACACTAAGCTAGAGCCTGCCCTCAGGTTAGATGCTCACTGAAATTAAATACAGTACTTAATCAAAAGTTAATGCCTGTGACTTCTCCAAAGGTCAGCCTTCTTGTGTGTGCAAGTTTTCCAAGTCAATAGCTTCAGAAAGAAAGACTGCTTTCCTCGCGCAATTGTGTCTGGCATGACTTTCAATTGGAATTAAGAGTTATGTTTGTTGCATACTGAATGTCAGCCCTGCTCAAGAATAATAAAAATTAGGAGAAATTTCTTCTTCCCCACTTTCTCTCCTCATAAGAGATTTGACCTTCTTGGAGAATAAAGTCTATTTTTGCTGCAACAATTAACACAGGATAAAGAACAGGTTTCCTTTATTTATTTATAAAAGGTATAAAATTTTGTTCTTCTCTATTTTTCAGGTGAAAAGTGACATTCTTTCCTGTGGATCTAGACTAACAAGCTTCCTGGTGGTTGGACAGTGCCCAGTCTGCAAGAGTTCAAGTAATTCTTAAATGAGGTGTACAAAGGGACTAATCTCCAGCAGGAGGCACAGGCACACTTAAAAGCATGCTGAGAGAGGAAAGAAACCCAATGAACTCTTTGACTTTTACCAGAACTAGAGAAACCTCCCCAAAAACAGTTCATTAAAACTTCCTGTAGAACAGGAAGAAAAGCAAAATAATCAAGATCATTGTTGGTAAAAATTCCTGGACTTTCAAAAACAGAAAATGGATGTGGGAGGGAGGTGTTCCAATGAACTGCTCCATCCTCACTTTCCCTGTAGGGGGCCAGAGCAATGCTACTTCCAGTTCTCAGATGCAGTCTTAGTCACATCTACTTCATTTTCTGTAATATCAAGTGATGTGACCTACGTAACTCTGCTACTACATCACAAACAGAGGAAGAAACACTGAAACACTGACAGAGGAAATAATTCCCATGGGAGCTGCAGAGGCAGAACTTCACAAGTTGGATGATGCCAAATACATAGGTTGATACTAAACTCATCTTTGACATAACTGTTGCTCTCGGACTATGAACTGGGAAAAGCCATCTTTGCTGTATATCAGGTACTATCACTACATATTTATTTTTTAACTTTATTATAATGTAATATTACAATTATACACAGTAAAAGCTCAAAACGTAATGCACGTGTACAATTTTGCAGCTCACCAACTGCTGAGAACAATCCAATCCAACATCTGCTCAAAGCCAGCAGTCAAGGGATACAAGAGGCAGATCTACAAGGTGTAGGAGCAGGAAGGACATGGTTTTGCCTAATAGAAGCACGGAATAAGTTTGAGCACTGTTGCTATCAAAAAGCCTTTCTGAATTTGAAAAGCTTTACATAAACTCTGTTTCCAGGAGCTATATTGTGGTTACAGTTCTGACAAATTTTCTATTGGGGAATTTGACAATGCATTTTTTTTAAACCAGGAAAAAAAGTAATATATACATTAAAAAATATACTGTATTCAATTACTTTCAGTACATTACAAGCATAAGAAGAAATCAATGAGGATGTTGAGGGCTTACTTTATTTTTTATTATTATTAAAAAAATGCAGACGGCAGACAACTAATAATCTTATAACAACTTCAGCTATGCATTTTCCAGCTCTTCTTTTTCAGTCACACACCAAACACATTTATATGGCACTTTTTGTACTATGAATTTTAATAAAACTAGCAAAAGAATTGGGAAAGAAGCTAATTTTTCTACATGCCTCTGGCAAACAGGAAGAATTCAAGAATAAGTTGAGAGATATCTTTCTACTACTGAAAATTCATTTTCCATAACAAGACACTGTCATCTTCCTGAGGAGCCTGTAATTCCAAGATAAAGATGAAAAGATGTTGTTTTATCATAATGACAAGTATCTGCATCCATATTTATTTTGTGCTCCAACATCACCGTACAGTTTGTATTGTCATGGTACATTGAAGAGTAGGAAAACATTTAGCTATTTCAATAACAAGAGAATAAAGGATAAAGTACCGAAGGGAAATAGTACAGCACAATCATTTCTGAGTATCCCTAGGAAAATATTTGACCCACATAGAGGGAACAGAGAACAGAGTTTGTTTCCTTGCAACCACTTTTACCATTTTGCAGTGCCCAGGACATGCATTTTAATCGACAAGCACCTCCAGTATTCACAAGGCAAGCCGCTCTGCTCCAGCTACACAATCAAAACCAGGAGGGAAACAGTAAATGGGGCGAGGGGAACCCCCCAAAACCAGTCAACTGGTTCACTATTCCCCAGGGGTACAGATTTCATGGCGCTCGGTGGGTTTAGCGCCACGTGGCCACTGGTTCAGTAGTGCTTGCACTAACACGGCGTAGCGGTTTTGGGTACAGCAGGCACCGCTCTGAAGCCCGGAGGCAAGTGTGGAATTTTGTCAGAAGACAAAACAATAGTGGGTAACTCCTCCTGGTAAATAGCTTAATCACTTCTCTGATAAAATTCAGAATGGCTGGCTTGGAAATGTCTTACTTGCCTGTTACACAGTTATATACATGTCAGATAGCATTATGTTAGTGGCTTAACTTCCCCCTTGTTTATAAGCTACACTGAGGTTATCTTTTCACCTTCTTGTTTAAATAAATTCCGAATGTGTCAGTATCAGTGCCTCTACCACAGATTAATAGAATCAGCCAAAAGGATAGCTGACATTTTTGTTGCCATAGAAACTGGTCATGATGTTACACAGCTTGTCTAGTTCCCATTTGCCATATATCTAGCCAGCTACTGAACATAGCCCCCTTTTGTTTCATGAGGAATTACATTAAAATATTAAAATATAATTCCATCTTAGTTCAGTCCCCATTCTGTAGTAAAGAGGATTATGGAATATTAAGATACATCCTAAGGAAAGTGCAAAGTGATGATAATATTGCTGTATGGCTTATGTGCATTACAGATTAAAAAAAAAAAAAGAAAAAAGAAAATACAAGTGGAATAATTTATCCCAGAGCCCTATATCCCAGTTATCCTCTATTGAAGTATCTCCATCAGCTTCAAATAAACAGGCTTTTCCTCGCTGAACCTCAAAGTGCATGTACTTCAAATATGATTGTACATGACAAAAACAAAAATAGAGACATTAGTGAAGATATTTTTTAAAACGCCATCAACATTTTTCTGCATAATGCGTAACCTTCTCCGTGCTGCGATCAGGCTCCCTACCACAGAGGCACACAGCCTCGAGAGAAAACCACTCGCATGGAATTAAGATGTGAAGTTTCAGCACTTAGCGATGCAGTGTATATGTATATTGTGCCAGAGGGCACTGTACACTTTGAGAAAACGCAAAGCAACTCAAGCAAGAACAATATCTCAGGACTCCAAACTGTCATGGCCCTCCTCTACCTCTCCAAGACACGCTAATTCTCTTCATTTGAGAGGAGCCCATTTGCTGATATGGGTTTGACGGCGGGGAATGGATTCCAGGCAGTTCATTTTCCTCTTTTTAAAAAAACAAAACAGGGAAGTCAGAAGGAGAGCTGAAGGAGCTGAACTCCATGCACCAGGTGCTACCCAAACACACAGCAGCTCCTGCTTCGAAAAGACTTTTCCAAAGCAGAAGAGCAGCATTTGTGCACCACTCATCGCCCAGAAGCATCCAGCCCCACGTTCTGGTTGCTGTCATTCACAGGTAAACCATGGCACTGTCACCACTTCCACAATCCACCACAGGCACTGCAATCATCCCATCACTGAGTCTGATCCTCACAGAGATCACTCGGCACCATTCTGCTGGGATTTTCACTGTTCAGGTGGGTACATGTCACTCATCGCTGTGGCCAGGGACTTTCCTGAGCTGCTCTCAGACACTGCAGTAACGGGCACAAGCAGACAGGTAAGATTGCACAGAAAACCCTCCCCAGTTTCCACACATTCAAGCAGAGCCATGAAGAGTGGCTTCTCAGGGCTTCCCATTACCAGATGAAAAACTTGTGCAGAATTTCTATTTCACTTCCCCCACAAGCACGTAAAGAGCCACTGACAGTTGTCAGATACTAAGAAAAAATTCTGCCCCAAGCAAAGTGCTGGATGCACAAGCTTACCTGTGGCATGCCATGGCCTTTGACTCTAAAGATATTCATGCCCAGTGCCAGCCTTTTCTTCTCCCTGCAGCTGCTCATTACGCTGCATGTGGGGCACAGCAACACAACACATGGGTTGCTGGCAGCTTTACGTGGGGCTGATGCGGGTCCCCACGGCAGTGAGCAATATTGCTGTTCCCTTCCCCGGGAGGGAAGGAGATGAGGTGACCCGTGTGCCTTACCAGAAAGGTAGGCACAGTCCCCACAAGAAGCCCAGTTAGCTGCAATCCTTCCCAAGCTAACCCAAAAGTCGAAGAGAAGCACATCCTTCAGAGCAGCCCCTGACAGAGAAATGGTGTTAGTTCAACCCCTGCCCAGACTGGAATTATTCACATTTTATAACTGTTACATGATCATAACCCTCACAGTACTCCTCTTCTGTAAATTCAATGAGAATGGAGTAAGAAGGAAGATGGGGAGTGAGGTTTGTTGAACAATGGAAGCTGCAGAAGAAGCTGCTTGTTGTCTCGCGTTCCCTGGGCTGGAGGATCAGGTTAATTTTGCATGCCTGGTTGCATCAGCATGTTGAGTTATGCAATGTAGCAAGCTGTCGCACTGTACAAAGCATGATGTATCATCTCATTGATGCATGAAATTAAAAAGATGTGGTTTGCTGGGTCACCCACAGATAAACCAAACTTGATTTTCAGTCAGTCAATCTCCCTTTAATTATATCTAAACCTTCCGAGATAGATGAAAAATAAAAAAGAAGAGAAGATTGTGGAAATACCTCCTGATGTACTAACGGTAAATAATTCCAGCCAGTCAGAGCTGGGTGCAGCAGCGGGGGCTTTTTCTTGCTGTTTTTGACGCACTGATGAAGAAGCAGGCATGATGATTGTCCCATGGTGGGCAGGCAAGCGGGGAGCTGAGCAGCCTTTATGGGGCACCCCAGCACGGCAGGAGGCCACAGGGGCTGTGAAAACTGTGAGTATTCACCTGAGGCACCCACCAGAGTGCTGGCACCTGTGCGAGTGGGACTCCTCAAGGCAGGTGGCAGAAATAACAGTGGAAAATAGTTGCTAAGAACGAGACACTTGTTTTATGTAAAAAGTCTCTGTCTTAGCAAACCCTGGTTGTTAGGATCCAGAGGGAAATCACACACACCCCAGTGCTGCTCCCACAGGAGCCTGTTCTTCACGCATGCCATTTAGCTAGCCCTCTTTGCCTGTGAAAACAGGCATTTCAGCAATGTCAGAAGAAAACTGGCATAATTTAAGCACATGATCCCAACACAGATCCCTGTAGCAAGAGATGGCAGGAGGGCAGCACACAGCTGAGCAAGCCTCACAGAGCAGGGGTACAGGAATGTGCAACAGGAGCTTGTGCACTTGGAAAAAAGCAACTCCTGGTCACAACATAAAACGTGGAAATTGCTGGAAGAGGCCTTCGGAATAAGCCTGCTCACCTCTGGCTCTGGGGAGACTTCCCTCTTAACAAAGACAACCTTCTAGCGAGGCTGGGAAGGAAGAGAGCTATGCTCCAGGCGCCACGGGAAGACAAGAACTTGACTTTGCAACCTCTGCTGCTGGTTCATGTGCAACAGGGCCAGGCTGTGGGCTTCAAAAGATGATTCAGCAATGGGTTTGGCTTGTATTGTGTTTTTTTAAACAAAGGGTCAGAGAAAGCAAAACCGAAGCTTTTCCATCCCTCTTCGTAGGGAGCATCAGACTTTGCCCAACAGAGATGGATGCTGGCAGGAGATACAGAAGATTCATGCATTACCTTCCTGGAACATAAATTACTCCCCTCAGGAAAGCAGACAAGAAGTAAAACTTATCTTAAAAAATTTATTACCGTAATCATTTTTAAAGAGTTTCCGAACCTGCTGGGTTTTTGCTCGGGACGAGGGTGTGATGGGAATGTTGCCCAATGATGAAGTTGCCATGACAACTTGTTGCTGGACGTAAAAATAAAAATGCTTGCTGTCACTCTGGGAATATCAATCAATAATTGTCAGGATAAAACAAGAGCTTGTTCTGCCACGTTGTATCCATGGGATTAGTTAATTAAAGCCACGCCACTAGGACTTGCTCTCACAGCAGGCTGCTCCCCACAGGTGACACAGAGCCCTCAGTGGGGGACGCTGCGGGACCTGGGCATCACTCAGCCCCACGGGGCGGGCTACGTGGGATTTGAGGGGTCTGTGGTCCACACATTTGCTTCTGCACAACAGAAGTTACATCTTTGCCATCTGTTTTTACGTACAGGAATGAAAGGTCTTTTTATTTAATCACTAATGTCCTGTTGTGAAGGTAACTGAAGCCATGGAGGAGGAAATGAAAACCATATACAAGTAAATATCCTGATGTGGCCTTGTCAAAAACACAGCACACAGTATGTACAACATATTTTCCCATTCTCATGCAAACCACTGCTCAGGGCCGTGCAGCCAGTGATCCTTAGCAAAACCATGTTCTCTGTGACTAACGCTGGGCTGCACTACGTGCACCAGCTCCCCATTACGTGCCTACGAACCACACAGATCTCTGAAAAACTTCAAGCTTGTCCACAAAGGAATTAGAAACAGACATCCAGACTATATCATTTACAGCAAATAGAAAAGTAAGTTTAAATGTATATCCACATATATAAGGTCGGGATCACAGCTTCATTCCCCGAGAGGTGGCACAGCCCCGCTCCCTGTCCTCCTAGCAGGCCCTCCACTAATCCTCCATCTCCTCCTCTCAAGTGGAGCACTAGAGGTTAATGAATACGCACAAGTCACGTCTGCAGCCTAAACAACCAGGAATGATTTCAATGAGTCGTGTATTTATAGCAAGAAGTTTCTATTATTAGACGCATAATTAGGGCCTGAGATTCATAGCCACAATTCTGATCTACTTGAATGAGAGAACATGCAAGTACCCCAAAGGAGAATTTATCCTCCTGTATTCAGAAAAAATATGCTGGATCTTCAGCTAGATACAGTTTTCAACAGGAAAAAGGAAGAAAAGAAGAATCGGGTCTAATGAGTCCAACAGGTAGCTAAAGAAATTAGTTTGGAAAGTCCTGAACTCAGCTGGCACAATGAAATTCAGAGAAAAATTACGATGTCTTTGCCATAACTGATAATCAAGAAAAATAGATTAATGGCTTTTAGAATAATACAAAGCAATAAAATATGCAGAAATTCATTAATATATCTATTATGTAAAAGGTTGTGAATCATAAGCTTTTGTATTGTTGAGAAAGAAACGCTACACAAGAGGTCTGGATTTCAATAAAACACATAAGTACCATTTAATACGATGCAAGAGCTATAATATGATAAAGTGCATCCCTATCTTTCAACAAATTCCTTTATAATGGAACATTTCTCATTTCAATAACCTTATCTGAGATAAAAAAATAATCTATCAGACTGAGTATCCACTTTAAGGAAACCTAATAAAACGTTATTTCAAACAATGCTCATTTAGCCTTCTGCTAATGCAGAGGATATCACCCTGCATGTTACAGCACTCATTTTCCTTCCTTTTTCACTCAGAATGACATTGAGTTTTGCTAATTTTGAATACGGACCTCAAATTTGGTCACTTCACTTCTGCAGTTTCCACGCTAATAAATGCATTATGAGAGTTTAGAATGAATTACTAGGCAGAGTTTGACTTCTGACTAGGAATCTTATTACAGCATTGCTTCAGGGAAAGGTTTTTAACGCAGCATAAATTGGCGTGGCAGTTTTTACCAATGGTGTGGCAGTTCCCCCCCCCCCTTTTATTTTTCCCTGTCCGGTTTCAGATTAAGCAGGGGGGATTGAGCAGCTGATGCAAAGTGAAAAACCCCAAACCCTTGTCCTGCTCTCAGACGCCTTGGAGAGCGCACCGAAAGCTGCCCCTGTGCTGGGCGCTGCCCTCTGCGCTGCTCCATCTCCTGACGCACATCTCATCCTTCCCATCTTCACTTTGAAGACTTTTTCAGTGTTGAACGCTGCCACGCAATCACGTTATTTCGCACCCCACATTTCCTAGCGTATTTGTTTCCACCCTAGCGCTGCGCCACCTCAATCCCAGCGAGCGCAGGCACTGGGAGCAGAACAGCCCCACGGGGAACAGCCTCAGCAGCGCAGAAGAGCCAACCATGAAGTTCATCTGAGCTGGCTCACAACCCCCCACACGTGTCTGGATAGGGAAGCATTTGGGGGAAAGGCTCCCAGGCTCGTCTTTAAACCTCGTGCTTTCCATAGCCAAATCTTGGATTGTAACTGCGGCAGCATTCATGCTAATTGCCGACATTTCCTTCAGGACATCACCACCGGTTGTATATTAGTGTCAGCGCATGTAAACCCGCTTGTTTTTATTCTTGTTCTGTCTGTCAGCAATAACAGAGGTGGGAATTGCCAGGACTGTCACTGGATTTGCTTTTGTTTTCTCTACAAGTAGTTATTAAACCCGTCTTTTCTGTGACACTCCTACCACCTTTGTCTGTAAATTTGTTAACGTATCACTACAACAACCGTGGTAAAAATTAAATCGCGCAGCTGAGGAGCGCAGGAACCATTTGGTGACATCCACATCCACTTCCCTGGGGCCACGCAACCACCACGGGGAGGTAATGCAAAGCAGAAAAGAGCAGCAAAGCAACTGCTAGTCCGGAGAGAACAAACGCCTCACGCTGATCGCCAAGGCCAATGATGTTACAAACACGTTATCCCTGTAAACATCGCATAATGCATACAAAACAAAATAATCCAGAGCTTTGGTAACGCTGAGTTGTACAGACTACAAAAAGATAAAGCAACTTTCATCCTCACTTTAGGACTCTGATCTTCAGCTCCCAGCTCTCCCCACCAGCACAGCAGTGGAGGCGCCTCCAAGTCACCGCCCCAACCGCGGGGATGAGGACGCTGTTTGTTACTTCAGGACTTAACACAGCATCCAGAAAGCAGCTTGCTTAAAAAGCTTTGTTGCAGAGCTGACTGATGCAAACACACATGCAGATAGCTCCACAATTCCCCCAGATCAACAGAATTACACACCTGACCTTGTTTCCAGGACATCTGCACATCTATACGATTATATTCTACAGAAGTACATCATTTAAGAGAAGAACATACCTTTATACATCGCAGAGCCACTCCCACTCTCAGCACCCGAACCACTGAATTTGGCCAGAAAGAATAAAAAATCTCTATCATCAGCCCAAGCAGTTCACAGCAGCAGCTCAGTTTTGATTCTGCCTCATGCATCCCGAAGCCCTTTCTCCCCACAGCCCTTTGGGGGCTGCCGAGGTGTGCCTGAGGGCTTGCAGTAGGTGTGAGCCCATTTCTCTAGGCACTGCACAGTCCCAAAGACCACAGCTGACTTTCAGCCCTCACAAGGAGCTGGCAAAAGGGGTTATTCCTTGCACATGGCTCGTTTGCTCTGCCTGCAAACGATGCGTGACTGATAGCACCTGTACCCGTACCCAGGCCACTCGCTAGTAACCACCCCCACCAAAAAACAGCCCCCAGAGCTGTGGGATCAGGGAACCAGGGGGTTGTTCCTCCTTTGTAGCTCAGTGGGATTTGTTTTAAGGAAACATCTGTCCTCTCAAACATCTCTGACTAGGTGGGAGCCCAGAGAAACCTCACGCTTCAGGCAGCTGCACAGGCTGAGCAGCCAACAGTTCAGCTTGATGGAGGGGATCTCACATCTGGACACATTTTCTGTAATTTACATAGGGCTGAATATCTGCAGCAATAATAATTTATTCAATGACTTCAGTCCCTTCACACTCTAAAAGCTGTCTTTTAATGAGTTACAATGTTCATAAAGTTATTGTTTCTTCTTATTCATTTTTTTCCCCTGAAAAGTTTTCCCAAGCAATTCAGTGCAGCGGAGCTATGCTAATTGGTTTTGTAGCTAGACAAATTGCATGCTTCTGTTCTCGCTCTCTGAAGTCTAACACTGAAAAATAAAAAGAAAGGGGGTTTCTCCTGTGTGTCACTGAAAAATTAACTTCCTGTAACTCCAAATCTCGGTCGCTGGCTGCCTCCCCCCTCCCAACAAGGACCAGGGTGCCCCAGCAGCCTCCGTACCCACCCAGTCCTGCTGTAATACAGACACACAGGGACCACCCTGGAAATATCTTCAGGACAGATTTCCCCCATCACCACAAATAATCTCCTGCATTAAACTGTGCCCAAAGTTCATCTGGTGGCCTCTGTGTCAAGCCTGACCTCTGGCTGCACATTTTGTAGAGGGCCATCTGACCTGAAATGGCATCTGAAATGGACGGGGATTCACAAACCTGCACAGAAGCTGTTCCATTTAGCTAGAAAGGCACACGTAACACAGCCTGCTGATGCCAGGGAAATAAGAAAATAAAAAATCAAGGTAGGATCTATAGGAAGCAGAATAAAAATGATTATTTCCAACCATGTCTTGCCTGATAAATGTTTTCCCCCCCAAGGTATTTCTAACACGGATATTTAAGGCGAGGACCTAAAATTTACATGCAAGTGTCTAAGTACCTAATCCATGTTTCCAGGGAGCTCAACACCCACAGCTCGTGGCACCGCAGGCTGCCCAGTGCCCCTGTTACAGCTGGCTCTGCCTCCTGCGGTTTCTGAGCTGGGGGAGCCTGTGCGTGGGGCTGCACACGACGAGCCGCGGCTGCCTCGGTGGCCTGACAAGACTTTGGGGCTGTTCCCACACCTGCAGTTTCCTGGAGAGCACGAACCACGTGCTGTGATGCTCATCCCCTAGGCTATTCCCCGGGAATCTCTGTATAAACTCGGCACTGCGAGCTCCTTGAGGGACACAAGTCATTAAAGGAAATCCGAAGGCTCCTAAGAGGAAATTAATATACATTATATTTTATATATTCATTAAGAAAGGGAAATCTGCTTGTGAAGTGTTAACAGGAGACAAATCTTACTAGAGGAGCCTCAGATCCAGGTGTGCCACCTCATTTCTCATCCTGCTAGGCACAGCTGCTCCAGGTGGGGAGCCCCACTGCGAATCCAGCAGGGATCTCAGGTGCGACCCAGCCAGCACAGGCTGCCTCGAGGAGAAGCAGCACTTTGCTCCGTCACCTCCTGGATGATCTACCAACATCCAGAGCCACACCGAAACCTACCCCACAGTTCATACTTCGTTTTGGCTGAGACACCAAATGCCCCAGCATGGCCCATCACACCTTCACCCCAAGAACAGGCACTTCCCTCCCCACAGGAGAGCTTTATCCCCTGACAAAGCAATCCTGAGTTATCACCACAACTTTTTCCTACATTAATATTTTGTTTTCTCTTATTTATTTATTTTTTTTAAACAGAGTCTACGGTCCTGTTCCGCAACTTGTTGCCTCTGGCACATATAGAGACTTTATACCATGGTTTTAATTTGCATTCCCTAATGAATATATGATTAGCAATTGCATTTATAATTAGTAGTTTTGTCATTTAAAGTTCACCAGTTTTGCAGCCAATTATTGAATAAAAAGCTGTTTATTATTTTCAATATATTATTACTTTATTATGGCTCATTGCTTTAAAATACTTAGTTGAATCCTTTGCAGGTCCTTAAACACAAATATGGCAGCTATTAGCAACCTCTTCAGTCAGGCATAAAATTGTACCCACGGGCCTCATAAACAATGGAGTGCTTTGGAGAGATTAAATCAGTGTATACAGCTGCGAGGGAGGCCATTAGGAAATACATTCTCATTCTGGCTTAGTGTTATTTGGTTTGCCACTACGCTCTTGTCAAATCTATCAACTACCTGTGCTCTCCTCTCCATAAATACGAGATGTCATCTCACCAGGTCCATCCATCAGGAGCGTTTCAGTCAATGTACAATTACATTCTGCAGCCTCCTGCTAATATACTAATTTCTACCATTTGTATTTCAAACAGGAAAAGCCGAACGTCGAGGAGCGGAGCCGTGCAAAGGCCAGGACGATCAATCTCCTCTCCGAGCAGGACAAACACCGCAGCTCCTGGCAAACTGCGCTTAGTGCAGCACCAGCGTGGGGACAGTTGTCAGACCTGCTGCACACCCTCACATCCAGACTAGGAAAATATGGCATTCAGGCCAAGTCTGTAATGCTTCTCTCAGCTTGGCCATCCCCTTTAAAACACAAAGCAGAAGATGGACTTGGGATGTGCAAGCTGCTTGCATCCTACTGAGCCCAGAGAAGATGCCTTGTTTTGCACCAGCATCTTCTCTGCATGGCCACCACTTGCTCCTCAAACTTCTCTCCAGCTGCTCTCCTTCTCATCCTCTGCAGCAAAAACCACACCATAAGATGCCCTAAAAGAAGGGCAAGCCCATGACGACCAGATTAAATATTTGTTCTACTCCTGTAGCACCATGGACAATTCTCCTCCCTGTCCCATCCACCAGATTTTTTCCCTAAATCCCCTTGAAATCACCAGATGAGCCATTTTTCTGTTATATTACTTATTCAAGATTGCAGAGAACTCCCCAAAGAGCCAAGGTAAGCACACTATTTGCTAAAGGACAGAACAGTCTCAAACAAGGAGGAACTTGTAGGGGAAGTAAAAAATATGACATAATTATCATGTAAATTATAGTGGTGGTTTTAAATCCCCTACCAGCAAGACATGAGGTTACACCACATGTTTCTAAGGCAAAGGGAGAATTGCTTTCTTGCCTGGAGACAAGAGAGTAATATTAGAACAACCAAAACCAAGAACAACTCCTCCCCAACTCCCAAAAAGCAAAGCAGAAACCCACCACACCAACAGAGCAAATCCCTATCTTTGGGGTAATAAATATTGGCACTCTCTGGCTATTTCCCACATAGTGCTTTCTGTATTGATGTGCAGAGCTGTAGATCCTGCAGTGCAACATTTGTTGTGAAAAATTACGGTAGCAAAAGCAGCAAAGTCAAAGAAAAACTTTGGTGAAATACCAAAGAAATGGAAGAAAACAACAACAAAAAAATCCCCTTTATTCTGTTTCAAGCCTGTTAGGCCACGTTATTCAACCTCTTCTCCCGTGTTCTCTGAAACAATGGTGTAAATGAAAGAATTAGTACTTAAATAAATACTAATATTGGAAGTCCTTTGAAATGAGCTATTATTCTTATTGAAATTGTTCCTACATATGATGCATGGAAAGTGACACTTGCTGGCATTTCTGCTGAATCAGAAGTTACAGGCTGTTCTTAGGGGTGCTAAATTCTCATGGGTAAAACAAAGGAAAATGCACTACTGCTCCAGATCGGCTTTCCACCTCTCCCAGAGTAACCTCTTTCACTTCGTAGGATTCCACCACTATGCCTAGAAAGTTTGCAGGAACTGAAAATCTATCAATCAGTATCATCGAACAGGGATATTGCACATGCTTTAAGGGAAGAATGAAATCCCATGCCACAACAAGTGAATTAACTGTATGCAGTTTAAATGAACTTGACATCCGTAGTGTTTGGGCAGAGCCAGCCATACTCCCCCCCACAAACAACTCGGGCTGTTTGCTAAGAAGTGCAGCACCCAGGAGAGGCGCTCCCTAAAAACCAGTACAGTCGGGAAGTGAAAGGCTGGGCTAGGTTTGTTTGAGATGGCTGTTTGAGAAGAAATGCAAAATTTCGAAGAAAAAGGAATTTAGAGGTGTTCTGCTAGTGGCTCTGCTTATACGAACTCAGGTGTGGTGAACGTAGCACATTGCATGCTACAACGGATAGGAACACGTTCCTTCTGTAATGCTGCACTGCCTACTAATCTAATGCACTGGCAGGTCAGGTTTTTGTGTTCTGTTTTTTTTTTTCCTTTCTTCAATTTTTTCCCCTCACAAGCAATTAATGATGTGTGTATTAATTTTAGAAAGCCCGGGGAATAGGTCAGTCTTCCCTTGTACCTAAGAAATAGAATCACTGCCTCTCAATGTAAATCCATCAGCTGTGCAGCTCTCCCGTGGTCATGGTAAACACAGTGGGCTGTAGGACAGAAGGGAGAAAGAAGGAAAAACACTTACCCAGAACAGGCACACACAGAAAGTACTGATTTATAAATGCAACACTTGGAAAGTGTTGAGCATGCAAATCAAAGCTGCCTTGGAGCAAGTTCATTTTATAGCACCCACATTTGTATGGCAGGTTAATCACGCTGATGCTGACACAGCAACATTGGGGTAACTTTAATAAAGGGTTGGGTCTTTTTTTTAAAGGTATAGTTCCAACTCATTTGGGTCCAAAATTTAGATTTGTAAGTACGAGTTTTAAAAGGTAAAGAAATGGTCAGAAACAAGTGCAAAAAATAACAACAAAAAAAAAACTCTACAGATACATTTCTGCATTGTTGAATAGCCATGACCCTGCAGTAGGGCATTAATAAATGAGTAATGGGATGTGAAATTTGTGAATTACGTAATCAAACTTAAAGAGGGAACAGCACAAGTGGTAAAAAAAAAAAAAAATAAAAATCTTAAAATATCCTTCTGGCATTACTAATATAAGACAGTGCATAAAGAGGTGAGAATGTTTTCTACTTCAGTGCTTCACATCTTCTTACACATCTTACAGCATTTTTGTAACATGACAGGTTTTTGTTAGGGTCTGCTCAATGTCTCCCGGTGAAATATGACAAGTTTACACCAGTAATACACATTCTCTCTGCTTTACTCTCCATCTTCCATACAATTAACTCCAAGCTATATTGTGGCAAAAGAGTCTGTCTACTGACCACAGCCAACGAAAAGCGTGGTTCATAATGTACATGACCATGCACACATATACTGGTTGGGACTAAAATCCTGGCCCTGAACATCTGTTGAAAAACAGAAACGTCACACAGCCGAGCTAAAAACCTCAAGAACTGCAACAACCAGGTCATCTTCCAACTATTATTGGAAGGCATTGCCACTTAGACACACAAGGACCAGCCAGTACAACTGAAGATTGAAAATCAGTTTGTGATGTGTTGCGGAAAGATGCAGTAAATACAAGAAAATGTGTCTTACTTGAGAGGCTGAGAGACCTCCTTCTTCCAAGGCAGAGAGCATTATCTGATAGGGCATCAAAACACTGAGAGTGCAAATAGCTGGAGTTCCCGGGAAGCTCCACACCTAGATGTTCCACCCACCGATACCCCATCAGATACGTGCCTGCCCCACTGAGGTCAGGGTAAGATTGCCAGCTGCTGCTTTTCTTTTTTTTTTTTAAGTCTGCTAACTTTGGTGATCAATACATACACAACTTCACATTCTTTAAGACACTGGGGAAGATAGCTCTTGATAGACAAAAATAGTAGATGACAACAGTAGACACTACATACAATGTAGATATACATAGATTCTATATTCTACATGTGTATATACATGCATATACACGCATGTGTATATATATACATACATACATATCCTGATGTTCACTGGGAACTAGATTTAATCTGCTGCCCCCAACCAAACATGCCCACCACGCATGTGGTTCAAAACCCATCCCTTTTATCTCCATGAGAGGCCGGGATGCGTTTGGCGCACGCCTGGGGCCGTTAGGGAGAACCGAATCGGCACACCATCAGTGGGGGCAACGAGGGGACTCACAGCCACACTGCTCCCAATCAAAACAGAGACGGAGACGTAGTTGTATTACCTACACTTCAACTAGCAAATCTATGGTGAATAAATGTGCTGCCTTTCACCGACTCGCTCAGATAGATGTTATGTTCCATTAATGCAGCTGCTGCAGCCATCGATTCATGCTGAATATAAACAAGTGGTATAAATTCAAAGTGAAGACCCCGAAAACTGCTAGAAACATGCCCTCTGGATGGTATTACATAACTTGGTATTGTACACACAACTTATGCTTTAAATGAGGGGAAAATTAAACTATTCAAGTCATTCCTTGCTATTTGCTGCAAAGCCACAGGTTAACCAAACACAGCAAGATCTCGGTTGTAGTAGCTACTTTTGGCGTAGTTGCTTTGTATTGCACATAAGAGGCTATTCTTCTGCCTCAGATGTAGAGATTCTATAGAACAATCTTATTATA
Source organism: Anser anser (assembly GCF_964211835.1). NCBI lineage: Eukaryota > Metazoa > Chordata > Aves > Anseriformes > Anatidae > Anser > Anser anser. Next base: position 28,080,768 of record NC_139728.1, read on the forward strand.
TAAGCTACAGGCCTTGCCAAGATTTCTTTTTAATAAAGCCTCTCTCTTTCAATTACCTTGATTGGATGCATTAATGTTTTGGGATTCTATTGATAATCCTGGGAGATAACTGTGCGAAGTCCAGAGGCACTAAAATGTCCATGCAAATACGGAATGATGGAGGAATTGTAAATGCAATCTATAACACTCGGCACAGTGGCAAGCCCAGAGCTGTCACTCTGCTCGGCTGCAAAAAACAAACAACCCATATGCCAGAAGTACAAATTATCTGGTAGCTTCATCTATCATTTCTATCATGCAACTGAAGGAGTAACAGAATTAACCGTGTAATACCTTACTGAAAAAGTACTTCAATCTTTTGGCTTTAATTAGAAACTTATCTGAACTAAAGCTGTAACTACAAGCACAGTGAAATCCAAATACATAGTTCTTTGCATTTATCTAGCTCTCCGAGCACTGCTGGAGTTACCCAGCAGAGAACGTGCACCCTAAATACAGTCCAGGCTTTGGCAAGCAGTACGTAATTCCTCTTCTGCATAGTAAGACAGAGCCGGTACTTGACCAAAACAACCTACGGCATCAATGGCTTGTATGAGCCCAGGTCTGGATGACAATTTTTGGATCTGCTCCTCATCTCTCTCTCGGAGCAATGAAATTTTCAGAAGAATTGCCTTCAGAGAGTTACATCTCCATCGCCATTCACCTGGATCTGCTCCTGACGATACAGAACAGCCCACGGCCCAGGCAAGGGTTACAGGGCTGGCTGCTGTCTACTCATCCTCAACCTTCAATATTAATTTGCCAAAGCCAATGCAAGCCTGGTGATTCTGCCATCCTTCCCTCTGCAAACCAAAATATATTTTCTTATCTGAAGACCGGAGACTTAGAAAAGGGAGAGACAGGAAAAACCTGCGACCAGTTCTGGGTGTTTCAGGAGAGGATCTTTTTGCCTTAGCTACTGAACTACTAGAGCTTTCCTTTCATTTCCCAGGCTTAGGGTTTTGATGAATATAAATTAACACTTACCCAGTAGCCAGATAGGCTCAACCAGCTAGCGCTGCCCGCCGGTGAACAAACACCCTCAGCGGACAGCCGCATTTCCATCTTCAGTCACATCTCCAACTCCCGTTGTGTATCATGGTCATAATCTCAGAGATAAAGTGATAAAATATTTACAACTAGGAGGCTGCTAAATTTAATCCCCAGTGCCCACATACATCTTTTGCACAGGGACTCCTTTCTGGCTCAAATTCTGCACGCTAAACCTTAATTACTGCTGTCTGACAAAGTGAGAAATTGAACAGGAAATACAATTTTGAAAAGCATCAACGTGACAGAGGTGACTAACAACCATTTTGAAAAGCAACTTTAGGCAATATCTCAAATAAAACAGTTCATAAATTCTTTTTCTTGAGCTGGAGCTCATGCTGCTTATTGAACTACAAGGGGTAGAAACCTAAAAGCGATCCGAAGTGGGATGTGCTGAGACAGGAGGATGTCACTCATGTCTGTCGTGTGGCAACTAGCCTAGATCATGCCAGGCAATGCCATCAAGAAGCCATGCAACCCAGTAGTCACCTAAACAAATACATCTCAGACTATTTGCTCATCTGACGCACAGGCTCCAAGGTCCCTTGAACATCCCAGGGATGCCATAAGCTCTGCAGAAAGAGGTGCTGCGAATGGATTCGCACTACATCCACACTGAGGTTCGGAAAGTTTGTAATTTTGCACATGGAACTGCAGCAAGACTACAGCTGCTGAAGAGTTACCTTGGAAAAGCTATCAAGGCATCTAGTGCCTAAGCCAGGACGTATATATGAGCTTCTCCTCATTCACACAGGGAGCAGAAGGCAGCGGTGCACTGGGCACGGGTCAAGGAACAGCACTGTGCCACCAGCATGCCTCAGGCAAACCGGCCTTCCTTTGCCATTCCCTTCCTCACCTGGTGGCAAATGAGGAGCTCAGCCCCTGGTCTGCTGGCAGGCTCACGGGGCATTTCATACCAAAGTTTGTTTCCTTTCCCTGTCCCACTTTGCACTTCTTGCAGCTGTGACTGTGGGGATAGTTCAACTGCTCGGGAAATAATTGTTAGTAGTCAGGGAAGTCTGTTTTCCTCCTGTAAAAAAGTATCTGAAATGCTGTTTATTTATTTCAATTCACTCCAGGCAGATACCACGCATGGAAAACTGTAACCTAATGAAGATGCAGAGGGACAGAATGGAAACCAAGAAATAAAGGCTGAGAGGGTTACTACTTTTCTTATTTTTCTCCCTAAATTTTACAAAGCAACTGCCTAACTCTTCATCCTGTGCCTCAAAATCTCCCTGTATAGAGTAGCACAAGCCCTGTACCCCACAAAAGCCACGTACTCAAGCAGAACAAAGTCTAGGCGGGTTATTTCTCAGACAAAGCAGCTGGGGCTACTTCACAGCTCTGTCCCTGGGAGGAAGCTAAGGAAGGAATCACCACCTGTAGACAGAATTTACCTACCCTAATTGCAAAAGGCCATGTCGTGGCCGATGACAATGCACGCCGTGTAATGCTCCAGTGAAGTGAGATGAATCGAGCTCCGGTCGGTAACAGGCCCTTAACCAGGGTCATTAATCACAGGAGTATCCCGAGCGCATCCATTGCCACGAGTGGACTGTGTAACAGCAAGAAATCCAACTCCTACTGCCAGCGGGCTGAAGGGGAGGAGGAAGAAACTCTTTATGAAGAAAGAGGGCCTTCCCCTTAGGAAGTCAGCAGGAGCCGCGGCCTCAGAACAGGCCTTATAATTGAACGTTTGCGCTCTGATTTAGAAGAGTGCTTCTCTTCCCTACACGTACAAGCTTGGTTCGGGTTGTACAAATTGCCTGCTGCTATTGGCCGTCATGTATTATTCCTCTCCTAATAGCAAGTAAGGCTATGCTGACCCAGAAAACACAGGGCAAAAATGCAAAAAAAAGGATTCCTGGGAAATTCTGAATGCAGTTAGAAAAAAGAGATTTATTAAAACATCGTTTTTGAAGGAAAAAATCATTTTTAATGAATTTATTAACTGGTTTTGGAAAAAAAGAAGTACTTCATACTGATTATCATTATATCTGTTTTCATATTACTCATCATTTAGACATACGTGCAAATTACTACAAAAATAGCTTGAAAGGAAACCTTTCATTCAACTGACATCTTCCTAAAATTTTGTTTTCCTTTTCAGTTAATGAAAATAGTAAGGGCTTCAGCTTTATGGCCACCTGGCAACATTTCCAAAATTCCTACATTTTCCCATGTTTGGACAACTTGTTTCCTATCTCACTAAGATCTTACTGCTGATCTTACAGCAGGATGGGACCGGGCAGGGAGAGGCGGCTCCCTGCCCTAAACATGCTATATGGCTGCATGTCCATTAAAACCAAAATACCGCACTCAATCTCCTCCTAGGGAGAGGATGAGAAGGAAAAGGGCTACGCACAATGTCCTATTCTGCTAGAAACCCTCAAATATCACAGCACAAAGTACAACCCTATGATGAATACGCCAGAATAAAGCACGTTCGCCATGGATTCAGTCATCAGAAAGTGATGACACACTCTCTCAAAGTACTAATGGAAACACGTGTTTGTTTTTGAAACTAAAAGAGTCCGCTTGTTATAGAAATATTTAAATTCAAGCCCAGGCCCAGCTAAATGGCTTTAGATAATATATCATATTTTAATCTAACAAAGGCTTCATCGATTATCCCGAAATTCAGAATTAGCTAGACGCATTTCATCTGACTCACTTGTCCTGTATTGTAAAATAATGATGTAATTTGTAATAAATTACTAACACCGAGTTTCAGCAGTGACAAATTGTTTACTTAATTCAATAAAATAGTGTCACTTCTGTAGAGTGTATAATCTTAGAGAACTCAGCTGGTTGTGAACTGCAGGTTATGAAGAAAAACATTCATGTCAGTCCAATGTACAGAAGAAATAAGATCTGAAGCAAACTAACTGCATTCCCTCAGATTACTCTTTTGCGCGTTAGTGTCACTCTCAATTTAAGTTTTTTCATGAAATCAGCCAGCCTGGAATAGGCAGGATCATTCTCACTCACTGACTCTAATATGACATGACTAACAAAAGCAGACACAATATGTCATAGCAATGAATGACTCATCAGACTGGGAAATTCAAAAAAATACCATTTTCCAAGATACAATTTTTGACCTTTACACTCTCCCCCAACTTATTTGTACACAGACCTTTTTGAAACATATTAGAGCGAGATGCAGTAAAATTTGCCAAAGGAAGGAAAAGGATGGTATTTACCCACCTTTGGCAATTTTTTGTAGGAGAGTTTTTTCATCAGAGAAAGCGAAATCTCAGTCTGGGAAGAAATTCCTACATTACAAATCCTTCCTACATTCCTACATTACAAATCCTTCCTCTGTCAGTTGTTCTGGGGCCCAGGACAAGTGATTTATCCTTGTTACCTTACTTTCTCCATCTGTATAATGAGGACAAAGACACTTGTAGATGTTATATGGTTTCTGTGACAATTCATTAGTTAATGTCTGTAAAGTGCTTCAAAGACGTGAAGCATTACTACTGGTATGTTTTGCACTAATTTTTATGTACCCAGTCAACCTACGGCCTGCATATCACCGAGGTGTGCTAAGAACCCTAATGGGCTAGGAGGAAAGTTATCGCAGCTTGTCTTGGTGGAGCCAACTTAGGCAAAGCTTAAGAAAAAGGGAGATGATTAATTGATTCTTACTTCCCAGACTGGTTTGGATTCTAGTGGTAATTAAAGCGCAAATCTCGCCACATCGCTGTTTCCACATGAAGCCATTCTGAAATTGGTGAGGTTCTTGATCTGTACACCGGAATACTGCGGTATAAATACCGGAATATTTAGTAGAATATAGTATACTATAGGAAAATCAGGACTTAAGTCCTTTTCCAGATCCCTTGCTGTAGTAATTCACACTTTATTTTTGTTTCCACAACTCATATCTGCGAAATCTGCTTTAAAAATAGCATTGAGAAAAATCTGGTAAGACTAAGAGATAGCAAACTGAATTAGAATATTAGAATAACAGGCAACAAACAGCCTACACATGATGTGTTTTAATTTATATTCATAGAACAGAATTGTATTTTTCAGATCTTCAAAGTATTACTTTGATTATGTGTATTTTCAAGCAATTAAACCCATTGTCATTTAAACCAGTATTTGAAAACTAAAAAATAAAAATAATTAAATAAATAAATAACAAGCAATCTCTGTTGTGCATAAATCTGCCCTGCTTTTCCCCTCTGGACCTGCCGCACAGTACACACAGCTTGTCCTCGTACGATGAGGTAGCTAGAAGAAGAAGCCGCCAGACGGCTTGGAAGCTGTATCTGAAGAGATGAGAGAAGACTGTTAAAAGATAGAAAGGAAATGAGGAAAGATCTGAATGCCAGAACAAATACAGGATCTGTGCATGTCAGTGAAAACAAAGATGAACAGAAGAGCAGGGGAAGCCGTGTTGAGCCCATCAAGAACAGCAAGGCAGGAAACCAAAGGCTGAAAATAATAAGATGAAAAAGGGGCAGTGACAGATCTGTGCTGTGTTAAGTAAACCATAGGAACGAAAGAGGTAATAGTGCCAAGATTATTAGGAAACCTGGAGAAACTGATGCTGAAATTCCATCACTTGGCTCTCAAACCTGGCTGAAATTCTCAGAAAATGTTCAGAAAATGAGGCTTGCCCGTCACAGAAAGGAAACACTGGAGAGAAAGGAACATGAGCAGTTTGGGTGTGTGTAACACAGTTAGCACTGGACCATGGATGGATGCGGACACAATCTTGGGACCAGGGGGGCACCACTGAGAGGGAAGAGCTCAGCTGCACCATGGCTTTGAGAGGGGCAGCCCTCGTTGTCGAGGCTGCTCCGCCACCTACTATCCATGGCCCACCTCACCTGAAGCTTTGGTTTTGGACAGTGGATGTGGGAGGCCCTCCCTGAAGTTCAGTTTGGGGTCCTCCCCTGTTTTCAAGCTCCCCCTTAGGAGCAAGTCTGACAGCCAGCTTGTGTTCAGGTCAGGGGCCCCAGCTACACAGGGTGATTCTACAGGGAAAAACACATCAAAATTCCTGCTTTTCCCTTGACTTCTTCTAAACCCCAAGCTACTAGAAACAGCTTAAACGTAAATGCCACAGGAAGCTGAAAAGGCTTTGCAAGCCTGACTTCTGAGAGCTCCTAAAGCTCTCCACCCTCAGCTACAGCAGCTATGAAGCTTCCAGACTTGAGGAAGAGACAACCAAAAAAAAACCCGGCTTTTTCTCATCTGTGTGAACTGAGAAAAATATTTGAACCACCAGTATGAGCGGAAGCGATTGACCTTAAGAGCATTGGGTCCGTTCCTACATGAGAGTTTATCTGTAGATAATTTCCAGACTCATCTGCTTTAAGCTAATAAAGAAAATGCAGTAAGAAATTCTAATTCTATCCATATATATTAAACCAAATTCTAATCTTTCCTTCAGCAATTTGATTTTTAGGAAATGATAAGGAAGGCACTTGCAGTAAGAGTGCTTTTCAATAAATCATCATTAATTATACATACACACTAAGTGCATCAAATAAGTTTGGGCACACAATTAGGCAACTAATTACAGCAACTCTGCAGCTCCATACTTAAATGGACTCACCTGCCCCCAAATCCACCCAATCATTTCTGGGGCTTTATTTAGTTGCACAACAGTTTCCTTGCTATTAAGCACCAACTGTTGAAAAAAAAATTAAGCAACTGCACTTGCATGCCTAATTAATCATGTAATCGCCATCATTATTTGGACACCTTTTTGACAACTTAGCCTTTGCAATGCTTCAATTATAAGAAAGGCATATGGGAAAATTGAAAGACAAGTGTCCCAGCCATGCATAATCGCGTCGGTGCTCATCTTATACAGCGTGTAGCATCCTCAGCTCTGACAGCAGCCAGGAGGAATTAAATTGTTTAGCAGCTCTCAGAGGATGCCGAGCACTTCTCAAGATCTGCCCCCTTACAACTCGCTGAACACTTACAATCACTCCAGTTTCATAACAGGGGCACCAAAGTACAACCTAGTGCTCAGTACTAGTGCTCACACTTTGCTGCTTACACCACCGTGGTTTTAACTCCACCTGGAGATCTGGGACAACCCAGTACTGGTCTGACACCAGCTTTTTCTTATTTAAATCCATCATTGCCTTCCCAAGCATTGTAGCTGAACAGAACAAAGCCCCTCTTGTTCTGGCACGAGTGTGATGGGCAGGGAGCTGCATGTATGATACCAGACATTGGCATCCATATGTGATTTCAGTGTAGTTGTCCTCTGGGCAGACAATCAATGGCTGCGTACAGCCAGCATTTCACCCTGTGCTGTATTTTACTGGGCGTTACACGATTCTAATCATGCCTACATGCATGTGGGTGCACACAACGAATATATATAGGCAAAAAGTAAACTTATCCAAACTTTCTCCATTCTCAGACCCATTTCAAAGACAAAAAGGAGCAATGGTGTACTTTTATTTCTTCCCCACCATTTCTCTTTTGTTCCAATCTCCAGCAAAGCTAAAAGCTGAAGTATAGAATTAAGGGAAAAGCAACATCTGTCTTTGTGGCACTTCCAATTTAGCTTTGCAGACTCAAGAATTTCAAATGAGGGCTGAGAAGCCATCATCGCTGTTTGTTGGGTTGTGATTACTCAAGTGCAAAGCAGAAAAAGTCTTTTCACCTCCAGGTTGAACTCTCATGGAGACCTTCCAACATCCAGGCTGCAAAGGGGGCTACTCCAGAGAGGTATCAAAGGAAAATTGCAGACTTCCCTATGATGCTTGCATTAGGCACGGGCTGTTACAAATATATCAGACCACTTCTGTTGTTCTGTGCACAATTATCAGAAGCTGCATGCCAAAATAGATTTGTCTTGTCCTGACAAAGTCAACAATGGGATTTCTTCCAAAATGAGGTATTTACCAGCAGAGTGAAGGACACACTGCCCTTTTTATTGCCTGTTTAGAGGAACCAATAATTGTTTTTGCCAGCCTCCATTTGCAAACTCCACTGAATGCAATGCAATTTGCATACATGAGTATTTGTTGGGAAATAGTTGTGAAAGATTCAAAGAACTGCATCTCATCCTCGTATCTTGAGGGGTTTTTTCCTAGGTGTCTAGCATTTGGGGCTCATCTCTGCCTTCCTTTGCAACAGCTAAAACTATTTCGTACTGATACAGCAGTTTAACAGTTTATTCTCCTTGATGCACATGATAAATAGAGCAGCTTCAAACCGTTTAAAACTATTAAAGGTTTTACAACTAGATGTGTGACAGCCTTGATTAATCCCATGCAGGCAGCAAGAGCCAACAAGAGCAGGTATCCGCATTCAGAACTTTGAAAGTTCTAAGAGTTTTCTTTGATAAAGGTAAAGAAGCTTTATAAAACAGGGCTCGTGACGTGCAGCACTGGGAGAGAATTTTAATGCTGCAGTAGACAGTATAGCTTGCTAGAAATTCAAAAAAGGGCTTGTATGATTGAAATTCACGTTTTTGATGCGGAAGATGAGGAAGGATGAGCCAAACAGGAGCTGGTGGGCCAATTCAGGCATAGCTTAATGGGTATCTACCTAAGTTTTCACCTAAAACGTAATGATTCTTCAAAGCAAAAATATAGTTTTCCAATACAGTCAGTCTCCAGGGCTCTCTATTAGATGATTATCAGATAAACCACATGTGAAGTGTAACATGACAACATGTAGAAGCTCGCTCTTTGGATCTTAAAAATAACTCCTCGGTATACCCGTGCTATACAAATGGGTGATGATGTATTATTGTGGTGTGTCTGGTACTTGGACCCAGAGCAGCTGGAAAACATGTAAAGAAAGTCACACTTGGTTAAGTGAGATAAGCTCATACCTGCCCCATCCTGCTCCGGGCAGAGGCAGGCAGGAGCATCCCCTCTGGAGCACAACAGGGACCAAGTTCCTCAGTCTGATACAAACCCTGACGGCAGGAGGATGCTCAGGATCATTTCAAGCCTAGACATCTCGAGGGCATCTTAGTCTTATTTTGCTACCCGTGCTGTCTTCACGCTAAACAGCTAAAATAACAACAAAATATTCCGTTGTTTTAAATTTGGAAATGAAAGAAAAAGGAGAGTAGGAGATACCTGCCAGAGCGAAACCATGGGGCAGGCTGTCATACTCTTAGTCTCGCTTGATTATGATGACAAATAGCAGAGGAACCTTCCTGTTCACCCAAACAAAGATCAGCTACTATCGTTTTCAAGTTTCCATAGCAATGTGATAGTCCAGTATAAGCAGAGCTCGGGGGAGGATGGAGAAACAATGCAATTCAATTATCTCCATCATTTCAAACGGCTGATTGGGGTGGGGGGGAACCTTAAGAAGCCCTCCCACTTTCAAAAGAAGAAAAATAATCTCTTTATCTTTGGTTTTTTAATTCTGTCAAAGATGGGCTAAATTAGGGAGTGACAACTTGCAAAGCAGGAACATATTCTCTTCTTAAATCAGGTCTGGAAATGCCGTGAGATGAACTCTGATAACGCAGCCTGCAAGCCCTGGGAGCCAAAGCTGTGCAAAATTGTTTAATATGGTCAAATCCTTTAATCCTCATATCTGCTGATGCAGAAAACAGAATATTTCTGCCATTTATTACCAGAAACATTATTTTCAAACTCCATAAATGTTGCCTGAAGATCTTATGCAGTGCAGACAGCAGAGGCCTGCATTTCTTTAGCTGGACACGTTTGATTCTAATTTATATAGGCAAAAAGCAATAAAGGCAAATGAACAACCGCTGATTTTTCTTCATCTTCTTCAATGATCATTTCAAGAACAACTCCATGCCTTTTCATCTTATTCTCTACTATCTGTAAAGTTCAGGAACTTGAATGCCCTGAAAAACTTAGGAATTGATCAGACATGTAATGAAAAAGGATCTCTCTCTCTCTCTTTCTCTCTCTCTCCCCCCTAACGCAGGAAAATAAAATATCGTTAACTCTGCAGGGCAGTGTACTGAAAATTGATCAATCCCTCTCTTTTCACACCATCCCATAACACAAGAGCAAAGGGGTCAGTCAATAATTGCCAGTAAATTTGGAAGGAATAAAAGGAAATACTTGTTCACAGAGCCTGCCTGAAGAATTTCCCATCACAGAAGGCCATCAAGTCAAATGCTCTAGCTAGATCTAAAAAGGCGAGAGGATTTTTTGAGCAATGATTTTTGTGCCACGCGGGCAGGATAGAGGACACAGCACCCAAGGGACATGAGAGCGCAGTAAGGTAATGATGATTACATTTCATGCTTCGGAGCGTGGAACGCCACGAGTCGGGAAGGATTCACACCCCCTCACTGCACGTGGTGGCGAGACGCCTTCGCTGATGCTCAGGTGTGGCCTCCTCACACACCAGCACTGGGCTTCATAAAGAAAACACGGCCTGTTCCTAGGAATGACTATTTTCAAGAATGCCCAGCTGTTAACCAGGGATCCTTCCAGCACAGTCCCATTTTCCAAACAAAGCCACGTCAGGCACTCTTTGGGGCTCAGTGCCCTGTACAAGGCTTGGGGGGATGCAGAAGGCCTGGCTCCAGGAGCCACCCCCGCCGTCTGCCCCAGGGGCACATCCTGCGGCCCTGACACCTTCAAATCCTCTCCCAGCACAGGGTTAGGGTCCTAAAAGGGTGGGCACAGGCCTGGAGCCCGTCCCTGTGGGCAGCTGAAGGGCCCGGGAGGCAGCCCCATGGCTCCTGGCCTGGCCTGCGGGGCAACCTGCCACACCAGCGGGCACGTCTCCGCGCCTTCCGCGGCGATAAAGCTGCCGGCGATAAAGCAGGGTTTAATCCGTCCTCAAATAGCACAGGAGCTTTACGCCTTTGAAAAATCCTCTCGCTGCCATCGCTACTGGAAGGCACCGAGTCCCTTCATCACAGATGTTTGGGGTGATTCTTGCAGGTGATCAAACAAAATCCTACAAAATAACTGTTTATTTGCTGTCAGCCGGTTCCATATCAGGAGCAGCCTGGCCTATTAAACACGCCAGTCAGCGGCGTTTGCTTCAGAGACCAGAGCTGAGATATCAGCGCGCAGGAAGGAGTACATAATTTGTCCAGATGCAGCGAGGAACCGAATGACTAATTCATGAAAGTGCGATTGATTTTGATGAATCAATGCATTACAGCATCTCGGGGAGGAGGGGGAGGCACTGGGCATTTTACAGGCTCAACTACAGGATCCCACTTTGATCTCAGAAACAAAGACAACCTTCTTCTGTATCAGCAAAGCAATCCCCGATTTTTTTTTTTGGCCGAAAAGTGGCTTCACTCTTTTGCCAGACAAACATCCCCTGTCTGTGCGTTTTGCAAGGTCCAGATGCTGCAAATTCAACTCTCATTGGTAACCTTGTTCAAGTCAATTAGGACGTCCGGTTTTTAAGAATTTCTTTAGTGACTGATTCAGAATCTGTCCCCACTGGCACCAAAACCAGTTTCGATGGGAAAAAAAGTACCTACAAATCAGGAAATGTTAGCTGTTAACATATCTGGTCCTTAAATTATCAGGTTTTAAAACAACTGGTTTCAGAAGGAAGTATCTGAAAAGGAGAAATATATGTTTATATTTTAAGGGAAAAGTCCTATTTTCTACAGCACGACAAGATAAATAAGAAATGCCCCCATTCAAGTAAAAAGGAAGAAGAAAATCTTTGCTGCCCCTGTACTTCTATTACAGATAAGAGGGAAAGCAAATACACTATTAGCTCCCCGTTTCAATCTCTCATTGTCCATCAAATCTCCTAATATGCACTTCCTATTTGTTCTCTCTCTTTTTGCAGATCATGAGTAAAACTCACACACCGCCTGGTTAAAGCTAATTCAAAATCCTCTCTCTGCTGGGATGCAAATACCTTTCTGTGCATGTTAGGATGCGGAAAGTTTATGGTGGGTGACTGACTCCAAGGCCGATTTAACACTTGCCATCAGACAGAAATGCACATTCACAAACACACCGGGACTAGCAAATTGCTGCCTGATTTCAAATCCCCAGGCATCAGCCTGCAAGGATAACTATTTATGTTTTTTTTTTCATCATATTGATATACAAAGTAGTAGTAAACAAACTCGGATACTCTGCCCTGTATTTTCTGTTGTACCAACCGTATGGGAAATCATTAGCTGTGACCTTTTGAAGGAAAGGACAGAAAGAGAGGCAGATTTATCAAAAAAGGTATTTTGCTCCAAGCCCTAGCTCTTTAGGCCTCTGAATAGATTTTCATGACCCAACAAGGCTTTCAAACACTTAAAAAATGCTCACCCCTACTGAAGGTGAGAGCAAGAGTTTATGCGGGCTTGGTGAGCGTCTTCTCCTCTCATCAAAGACAATGAGGTCAAGGAGGAAAATCAATCTCGGCTCTAAAGCATAATCATCATTTCCACTACGAAAGATGGCTGAGCACCGAGTGCACGTATTTCAAAACCTGCCCTTTGCTATCTCCTGATTATTTAACGCGGAGATTTGAAGGGAATCAGAAGTCGTCACAGAAAACCTGCATGCAATAAGAAAAAATAATTATTTTTGTCTTCCTCAGCGCACCAAACCCTCTCGTAAGGCTCAGGGACACACCTGGGTCAGAAACGGAATCGGCAAAGTCTTGTTTCTGAAGAAGAGCGCTTCGGGAGAGGCTCAGAAATGAGCACCTCGTGTGTAACTCCAGCCCTTCCAGGGTCATCCTTTATTTCTTTTTTAATAAAATAAACATTACCAAGATTAAAAGCGTTCCTCGGGCTCCAAAACACATCGGTCACCCTGAGGAAGCGTTCTGAATCATGCTGAAAATGAAACTTGAAATGAAATGCCTAGATCGTCTGTCCCTCTCCCAGCCGCGCTCGCGAGACCGATGATTTCGGGGCTGCCTTCCATCCTCCCACCCCTGGTGGCGAGGACCACAGGGACTGCCCAAAGCCACCCATGGAGGCCCAGCCTCTGTGGGAAGCATCTGGCAAGCACAGCAGCTCTCCAAGAGGTACGACTTCAGCCCCCGTTGCTCTTCTTTCTCCCATTTCCCCCGCCGAGCTGTTGCGCGTCCCCTCCGTCGGCACGCCGGCAGCGCGCAGTCCTTGAGGACGCGCCGAGCGCCGGGAGCTCTCTGGTGATGCAGGTTCACACTTGACCTTTACAATTATCACACATACTGCGAGCTGACAGGCAACTGTTGGCTGCAGTCGCTGATTTGCCAAGCAAGATGTCCAAAAGATTGAAGCATATTTTTATCTAATTAAAGGACGTCAAAAATCCGTGCATACACCACCTGAAACCGGAGCTGACAAATAAGGTTGTACATTACCAAACCCCTCCGTGACAGGTGGATGCAACCATAAAGAAGTACCGAATGTGGGACTGAAATTCAGTCCGTATGCTGACCCAGGAGACAGGGATTGCTCTTCCAGCCCTGTATGAGCTCCCCAGCTCTGGGATAAATGAGAGCCAGGTGCTTGCGTGCAGCTCCTCGGCCCAACCACATCCATGGGGAGCGGATGGAGCAAGGAGGGCACTGGAAGAGACAAGACGTAGAGGAAGACCCAGCAGGAAGAAGGGAGATATTGAACCATTTTCCTAGAAAATGAAGAACACAACCGGCCAGAGCAGATTAGCTCATGACTGACCACCATCAATAGCCTCAGCCTGGGCAGAACCGTGCGGCGGTGACGGTGTGACCCGCCAGAGCCACCAGCTGCATCCATGCCTGCAGTCAATGATCTAGATAAACCCAGCTCCCCCCTCTGCCCCAGACCAACGTGTGTTGCTTCCTCTCCTGTATCCCTACACTCTGTCCCTCGGCTTCCCTGCGTGTTTGTCCCCACAATGACAGGGACTAGGCAGGCACCCCTCCGTGCGAAGAGCAGAACGAGCACCGAGTGACAGACAAGATGCACAAACATAACTCATTGCTGTGAAAGCAATTAATGGCACTCCGAAACATTTTTCTCAGTGAGAGGCATTCAAATTCAGCCAATCTGTCACAATCCTCCGTTTGTCATTGTCATTTTTACCATTGTCACGTTATTTGATGCTATTAAGCAGACAAGAGCAAGTTGTATGAACAACTGAAATAGGCGCAAGTTTATAAAATAAATTACCTCACCAATTTGTATACAGAGATATTAAGCAAAAAGCAAAATGATGTCAAGGTTGAAAGAATTAGGAATTGAATTTTAACCAGCCCCCATGTTTATGGCTGATTTCCTGATGAATATTTTATTTTTAATAACCTTCCTATCACATCCACTAAAAGGTCTCACCAAGGATGGATCAGTAAACAAATCTGAGGGGGAAAGAAGGCTGCTCTGAAACATGAAACACTTTCAAAGCTCCAGCTCCCCTGGGAGCATTAGTCAAAAGGAACAAAGACAACTCTTAGCATGAAAAGGGAAGACACGCTATGACTAAATAAAAGGGTGATATTTGATAGGTACAAATTGGATATATTTCCTTCTTCATTCCTGCTGCTTAAAAATGCCGAGCCCGTATGCAGATTTGCAGGAATAAACATCTCTCGCTCAATGGGCAGGGGAGGCCTGGGATTGGCTCTGAAATCAAAACCTTTCCACCCGTTCTTCACACTTAACACGTACCGGAGGGTTGGGGACATCCGATGCGAGCGCATCCCACCCGACAATGAAGCCAGTTCCCACCGCCATGGGGTGCGATGCTCCGGTGCCGTCAGGAAGTCTCTCCACACACATTTATTTCATCAAAAGATAATCTCCATTTTCACCTTCAAAAAGGGTAGGTAATTATAAATGCATTCTTTTTCCTCAAATATTTTAAGCAAGTAATTGTTGCCCATGGGAGAGAGTTTAATTATTTCTGATGAACAGCCAAGACACAGAATCAGGAGAACATGACAGGAAGAGTGTGGAAAATGTGTTCCAGTGCTTAATTGTGTGGCTATCTTGCCTTTTCATCCTGAAAAACCAGGCATTGATTTTTTTTCTCCCCTCCCAATTGATTTCACACAATCTTCAGTTTAGTAATACCAAGCGTATCCAACTGCAACAGGACCACAACTCCCTGGGCCGGGGCACCTGGGATTTCCCCCCATAGACAGGCGAATGGCACGCAGGTCCCCCGGTAATTCGGCAGCGGGGTTGAGCACAGGAGCCACTTCTCATCCCAGGGCACACCTCGCTGCCCTGAAAGGCACCAAACGATGCAAAACAAAACACCAGCACCTACGAACATTACCAAACAGAAATGCAAGTGCACAGCCAGGCATTGCTTTTTAAAAAAGACACACATTATTAATGCTCATCAATATTTCCTTCGGTTTCCGGCTCAGCAGCACGCACGTACAAAATGGAGCATTATTTAAGGACGCCGCTTCCTTCCTGTTCTTATCAGGGGAATGTTTTGCATCAGTTGATCGGGGAGGTGATTCGTGTGCAACCAGGAGTACCCTCCCGCACCTCCCGGATGCAGCAGCCTTATCGGACCCTGTACACACAGCCCGGCCGTATCAGGGCTGGTTCGGCGTTTCCACATGAGTGACATCTACACGGAGGGCTGCGTGTATATAAACGGCAGGGCAAACACAGCATATGTGCACCGGTACGTGATACTAGATTATGATAAGTGAATGCAGTAGCGGGAGAAAAGATCAAGCACGAGATAGGGAAAATGCATCTCGGCACGCTCCCCTGCCAAGCAGTTACACAGCCACACACGGGGAAACGGCACGTGCAGGGACAGCTCGTGGCGTGGGCACAGGGGGCACAGCGGAGGTGCAGCACTGCACAAACACACACACACACACACAAATACACACACACAGACCCCACACTACATCCCAGGGATGGCCAAGCCGCTGCTGGCCCCAAGGAATCCTTCCTGTCACCGTCCCGCTCCTCGCAGCCTCCCTCCTCCCCGCACCTCTCCCTCGGGACGCAGCCCAGGGAATGGAGCCCGGCTAAAACTACTAAGAAAACAGTTTTAAGAGGAAAAAGTTAATTGTAACCCTAAATTTTCCCCGGCACAGTTCACCCTCCTGTTACCAGTGACATGGTGGTGGTGGAGTGGAAGCTGGAGCTGTTGCAAGGGGACCACCACCAGCAGGGGCAGCTCTACCTCACACGGGCACAAACTTTTCCCGTAACTTTGGCACGAGTTCGACATTTGCCTTTTTATGGGAAATCACCCAGGACATGGTGGAGACGAGCACAGACAAACAGCAAATGAAACCAGCAAAGTACACTTGTGACAAGTCTGGGTCAGTGAGAAATGCCTCAAATTGCTTGGAAATGACTGCGAGCTACACGTCCTGGCTCCAAAAAGCCACTCACACTCAGAAAAACCCCAGTTCTCCAAGGAGGGAACAGAAGCACTGCCAGGAGACTGAAGGAGCCATTTGCACATCATAAATTACACCGAGTGAACAATTCACCAGCACTTACAGACCAAAGCAGACCCGTGGTGTCTGCCGAATACATGGAAATTATAAATCCATTCTCAAAACCAGGACTGAGCTGCATGTGTCAGACCAGAAACAGCAAGGATAGCTTATACCTGAATTTGAATAACTTATCCTCAAAGAAAATACAGCTAACCTTAAATCATAGCAGCTCTAAGAACAACTAAATATCTTCCGAGCGAAAATCCAGGTTGAATTTGTTCAGTCTTCACCCCTGTGGTCACAAAACCTACAGCGGGATCCCTTCTTGTTGGCTTGTTCATGTCCCTATCAAAGATGACAGCTGAATTGCAAGCTTGCTCGCTGCTCAACAGATTACTGCACTTAATGAAGTATCCGGATAAACACTTGCAACCTGCTGATGAAAAGAGCTGGGAAGTACAAAGCAGGGAGCGCGCTGGCTGTTGTTTCTCCATCCTCTGAAAGCAGCGTGTTCATTAGCACCCGGCCCCTCCGCAGAGAACAAGGGGAGCTCACTCCCTTCTCTCTCTCTGGCCATCTGCAACTAAAAATAATGTTTTCTGGGCTTTGATGGGCACTCTGAGCTAACAATCGCCCAGAACTGTTAGTTCATTTTATCCCTGCCCACTCCCCCTCCAAAAAAATTCTTTATCAAGGCTGTCTCTACACAAGCCTAACTTAATGAGCACCTGTTTCACAGAAAACCCTGCACCCTCTGCAATCATACAGAGGTTTTGCAACCTGATTAAAAGAACCCCCAAATATTACTGTTAGACTGCATTTGACTTTTTTTCCCTGTCATTTTTTTCCTTCCATATTCCCAGCTCCTCCAGACATCGCATCCCACTGCTCACCAGTGCAGAAGCACCAAACAAAGTGCAATCATAGGAATAAACCCTCTGTGAGTCTTTGTTTTTTCTCCTCACTAGAGCTGGAAACTGCATGTGTTAAGCATCAAGCTTTGTGATTCTTCCTCTTCCTTTTCATTCCTTTTGTCATCTGTATAACTTATCTTCTGATTTGCATTTTCTGTAGCCTTATGCCATAACAAACCCTGCCTAAAACTATTTGTTGCTTCACTTTAGAGAAATGCAGAGTACAGGTAAATGACCACCACACCCTCTTGTCCATCCGCCTGCCAATGTAAGACTATTTTTCACAATGTGTATTTAATACTTCTTCCCATCTCACCACCCAACGTCCTAAGCGATTAGATTCATACTGTCATATCCTCTGTGCTGCAACAAACTGCTGCCAAATGCAACTCAAATTCATATTTATTTTTCATATTGGCACACTTCATTGCAAACATGTCTAATTTGTTTCCTTCTATTGCCCTCTAGGTCTACTATTTCAGTACCAGCTGTACATTCACAACTAGCCATGTGTACCTCTCCAAATATCTGCATTGCTGTGTTTAAGGTGAAGGCATATTGTTACCTTTTTGCCCACGTTCCTTATTTCTGTTCCTTTTTATCTGCAAATCTTCTCAAACAGAGATTATTAATTTGCAGCTTACTCCCTCTCCCAGCTCATTAATGAAGAGGTTAAATAAAACCGGACCTGAAACCTTTCCCAGAAAACCCCATTAGATACCTCTCCTGAATGCAATACTTGGCTATCCATCATTCGGCTTCTGGTGCGCAGTCTCTTGGCCATGTTTCACATTGCAAGCCTCACTAAACTAATTTGTCAAGTGGATTTCTTGAAATACAATATCAAGTGCTTTGGAAAAATCCAAATTTATGACATTAATTGCATTACCTGCTGCCAAAATGGGCGTGATTCTGTTTAAAACCGCAGCACACTTTCTTAGTGGGATTTATTCCTTATAAACTTGTGTTCTTTTAGTGCTTTCTTTCATTAGCTTTCTAACATTAGTGATTTTAGCTCCATTTATTTTACTAATGATAAAAGTTATTTTTCAAATGGAACTGCCAGAATCACTTTACATACTGTTCTCAAACTGATAGTCTATTAGTTTTTCACCAGGTAACCCACAATTTCTCCAATTTTATCAGCTCCACTTTACTATAATTTCCCCATTTTGTTTACACGGTGACTACTAATTAAATCCCTGCAGGTGAAATTCATTCCTCTACAGAAGGCCAATGCAAGTGTGTCTGTCTTTAAAGTCTTATTTCAAATGGGGGAAAAAGGCTTCTTTTTACATTCAAGAACAAAAAAAAAACGAGAAATAAAAGAGCAAGCACAATCGGTTGAGCGTGCCGGGCTGCAGCAGGCACACGTCCTCCCGTTTTCTTACACCCTTCAGTCGAACCCCCCCCCTTTGAGCCACCTTAGCCGTATTGTCACACTTTTAGCACCCCTGTAGACTCTCTCAATTACTTCCAACACAGACACCCAGTTGCATTGCCCCGGCTGCCGCTTCAGAAGGTGCTAATTAGATCAAGGCTGGTAGCGCTGCCCTCTGACAGCCAGACAGGAGCATCAGCACTTCCCCTGCTCCACGGAGGGTCACCAGCTCATCTCCTCGGTCCCTGCAACCGCACAGCACGCCGCAAAGGCTGCAGGGCTCTTACCGTGCTCTTCCTCACCTGCTGTCGTATACGTCCCCATTCACCGCCACCAGCCTTCCCAGTAAATCTGCTGCTGCCATAACCCCACGTCGCCACTCCATCTGGGCGACACGCTGGCCCATCAAAACCCGAAGGCTACTGAGACCAACCCCTGGAGCCAGAACCTCATCCTTTTCCTTGTTACGGAAATGTTTAAGGATTTTAGCACCTTAGCCATTCCAATTACTATTTTAACAGCCCCTTCTCTTCATTTATCACAGGCCTGCTCTCCTTTCTGAGCCTCCTTTACCTCCACAGATTATTTCTAAGGGAGCTTCTTTTTCTTCTTTTTGCTGACACGAACTCTAGCTTATCTTTGTCCTTTCTCATTTAACTCAGCTTTTTATTCCTCTTTCACTACTTTGGCTGTTTTAACACACACTTTCAGCCTCAGCCTCTCAGAAGCCCCTCTTTAAGGCACAGCAACCGCCGATTGTTCCACATATCCCTTCCAGCCATCCCACTTTACCTCCTAAAAATTTCTTAATTCTTCAAAATATGGTTTCCTGAAACCTTTGTATCGCGGCATTCTGTGAAGCTAATACACTGCTTCTTTTATCTCTGGTTTTCATTTTTGTCTCCTTTGTGTGAGCGTGTTTGTGGTTGAGCAAACCCATCTTGTACAATTTCCCAGCTGGAGCTACAAAGGCACGGAGCTTGATAGAGACAGCACAGTCCGCGGCCGTGATTAACCCATTAGCTTATAAGCGATCCACCTTCTCATTCCCCGAGTCTTGCCTGCCTGGTCCACCCACTTGGAGACGGATAAATGTGGCGAGCACAGCTCTTTTTCATGCACCATGAAAAGCCCGAGCAAGCCAGCTAGGTGAGCCTGTAATGGAATTAAACGTAAACACACTTAATACAGATAAAAATGAACGGAGCAAGAACGTCAATATATGGGTAAAGCGAGAGCGCAAAGGCTAGAATTACCTGGCAAAGGCATCAAGAATTTGTACTACCATTTTTCCAAGCAGCAAACAAAATGATGGATTTTCTTGTGTTCTTAGGAGCAATTGTTGTTTGGATTTAAAAGTACACAGTTTCAGATATTCTCTAATGTACAACAAACAAAATGAATGGAAGGAAAGACCCCAAAATGAAAGGGCGATTATGTACGTCGCAGCAGCTAATGATAAACGCATACTTTAGGGACATGGAACCTGTGAAAAGACCACATTATTTTCTGCGAACAATACATGACAGTCATTTAAAAAACCATATACTCCCTGGCTGGTTATAGGCCTGTTAGCTGTCACGCTGACAGCAGAAAAATAATTCCCACAGCCTTTTGGTGGGCAGTTTAGATTTCCATTTGTGGACCCTCATTAAAATTTTGGCACCGGTGTGGATAAATCCACAGCCTCCCTTCTGCCTGCTCCCTGCAGAGGTTTGCATCTGCACGTAGGGGCTGTTCAGCTCCTCCCCTCCTTGCTCAGAGGACACAATTCCAGATTCATTCACCTATCTCAGAGCTCAACGTAACAGCTAAGCTGCCCAAAAAAATCAGATCTGTGCTAACTTGCGGGTGCAGACAGTGAGGGCAGGCTAATTCCTTCCAGAGAAGGGAGCTGGAGCTACTTAACAGCCCAGGAAAGAAGCAGCCACCTGAGTTTTTTCCAATAATCCACTTTTCCAGCAATTCCACTTTTTTCCAGCAATCATCCCGAACGGCGATTTTACCACTCTTTTCTCCTAACCCCTCCCAATACAACCAGGCTTTCTCCCTTTTTATTGACGTTGTTTTAACAGCGCTGCTTCTTGTGAAAAATCTGTCGACGTACAGAGCTAAGAAATGAGGTCTCCTTGTTTCACCAACCATTTCCGTTGGAATTTAGAGCTTCCTAGCCTCACCGCAAGGATCTGTGACAGCAAAACGTAAAGCACAATGAAGTTTTCCAGAAACTTTCTTTTTAGGCACCAGTAGAAATAAGGAGAAATCCAAGAATCATGAATTCCTTTAGATCCCCACCTACACCCAGAGAGGTTTCTCATACCTGTCTTTGCTTGTTCCCTCTACTACAGGAGGCTGACAATATCTCTGACAGGAGCATTTGTGTATCTCTAAATATGTAAAATCATTGTAAGAATCTGGCTGCTTCATGCCGGCAATGACTCGCTGATTTACACCATGTGGGCTGTGCACATGATACAGGGATGAGTCAATTCAGATGTGTGTATTAGAATGTATTAATAGAAGGTTTGTATTTAATTATCTTAGGAATAGGCACTTAACATTTATATCTTCTCTCCTTAATTTTTATTCTGTGACTGCTCAAGCACAGTTTTGGAAAGGAAATACTGCCTAAGAAGGCATCAAAACCAAGAGGTTAGAAGCAGATTTAAAAAAAGCAGTGGGAGAAATTGCTATTTCTTGTAATAGTTGTCTGCTGGGTAATAAACGCTGCCGAATTTATGCCATTTTGGAAAAAAAATTCTGCAGAAAACAAAATATTGCAGGTTTAAGTATCTTAATTATAGGAATTTCATATTCAATGAACTCTTGCCAAAATAAACTGTGCACATTATCTAAAAAGCAAATGTTAATTAAAGCTGTATCTTGATAGCCTTCCTGGCTCACAAGACATCCTGAACGTGTGAGATTAAACAACGTTCTTCAGCTGCAATCAGTCCTCTGGCTACGGGCTCTAGTTCATTTTCCTGATGTATGTAGGACCAAAAGAAGTCAACGCGCACGGATGGCCCTTAGCAGCACCTCATCTTTTTGTCTCTAAAATGGTGAATCTACAGCACGTATTTTATGAACTCCATTACAGCTGAGAGTAGCTTTATGCAAAGCTCTATAATAAACAAAAGACTAAGTTCCACACATTAATTAGCTGCTTTAACACAAAGATATCCACTTATCACCTTGCCCAGTGTACACAATAATTAAAGCCATAAAGAAAAAAGGAAGTGTTCATATTTCTGTGCTCTGTGAGCTCTGAGGAGGGATGGCTACGGGTTAGCAAACAGGCCAGCAAGTTCTTATTCCAGCTTCAGACGAGAACAAAACAAGTCACTTACCTTCTCTGTGTCCATTTTGATGAATAAAAGAAAAATAACGTAATTCATGTGCAAGTAAGAAGGGGGATGGCCCACTGCCTAGCCTAAGGATGAGGGGACAGGTTCAATGCCGCACTCTGCGCACACCCCTGTAGGTTTGTCTGGTCAGAAAGATACTTGAAGAGCAGATGCAATGGATGAGGCGTAAAAGCAGAAGTAAAGCACTCCTCTAACAGCAGCATCCCGCAGCAATAAAAACACAGGTACACAGGCTTATTAAGGTACAAAAGAATGCATCCAGGGATGCTGGAAACGCCTTTACGGCCTGCAGTAAAGCCTGCTGTGCCGTCCCGCTACTGCCACAGCCACCGGAGCTACGTCAGTGAAGGAAGCACAGGTGGGCCTCGTGGCACAGTGTCAAAAAGGGATCGTTCCCTCGAGCATGTGAGACCTGGGTGCATTCCTCCCGACCTGACACAACTGGAAGACGGGAGCTCAGCTGGCCCACTTGAAGCAGAAAGAGGTGATCCCTCTGCCCGGTGCTGGGGTCTCTCCCTCTTCACAAGCTACATTTTGGTGAATTTTGGCCAAGCACAGTCCTGCCTTGGGTAAGCACAGCGTTTGGCCGTGGGTTGAAGCACTCCTCCCCAGGAAGAGATCAGGCCATCCTCCTCCAAGTGCCTTCAAAGAAGGCAGGCAAGGCTTGGAGGGTGTCAGCTATACACAAAGGATGGACTGTTGCCTATGGATAATAACCAACAAGGTGAAGATTCTTTACTGAAATTCAGTTGCCTTAATAAATCTCCTTTGCACCTTGCACATAAGCCAAAGGCAAACAGAATACACCATAAATGTTAATGTCTTAATGGTGGGAACAGATTAATATGTCTCCTCAGCATAAGATAGTTTGTGTAGCAATAGTATCACCATCATAGTACTGTGGCCTAATCATTACATCCGCAAGGCTTAGCGCATCCTTTCTATCATCTGGTTTCTGTGAGGTTCAGAAGCTGCTTTCTGGTAAATGCATATGAACGTCCACGATCCCACGTGCCTCACAGCCGCCTTCCCGATGGGCTTATTTCGGAACAAAGATGCCCGAGCTGGTGACACGCATCAGCTGCAACCCTTCACACCTGGCCTGGTTTTTGCTCGGGGACACACCATTTTCCTTCTAACCCGAATTAAAGCAGACCGTGTACAACAAGCTGAATATTCCAGCATTAGGGTTATTCAAAGGTCAGGCCAGAGATTTCGTACACCCAGTTTCCTGCTGTCTGTGGCACTCTTGTCGGTATTTAGGCTCATAAACAGGTATCTTCAGAGCTTTTTCCACGTGGATTAGCATAACGAATATTAATAAGCTGCAGAAGCTGTCTAACAATGTTTTACAGCCATTTCCCAAATGTTCCTTTTACCGCCGCAGATGAAGGATCTTTAAAGCTACCTCTGAAAATCACTCCATAAAGAGGAAATCTCCCCGGGTCCCTGTGTCTGGGTGTGCCAGTCGATACTGGCTGAGCAGCTTATGAAACGCTCGGCGAAGCCAACAAGTTGGGCACTGGGGAACCCTGGGTGATTTTCCAAATTGCTTAACTGAATCTTCAGGCATCTAAACACCTCCTAAACTCCGATCTGGGGTGTCTTTAATGCTCAAAACACCTTCCTGAGACGCAGAAGTGCTTTTAGTTCTACTTCACAGAAGTACCTGAGTTAAATCGCAGAGAAAGCTGTGCTTTAATTTGCTCCGATCGAGGTGTCTCAAGTCCTGGGGAAGTTTCCTAACCACTGGCCTCCCCTTGCAGCTGGTCTGCAGCCTCTCCCAAGGGTTGTGTTTAAAATATGAGCCCTGAAGCCCTGTGGGAATGGTAGCTTGTCAGAGAAATGCCCAGCTCGGAGCTTGAACTCCTGGCCCCTCCACGCCAATGCACGGCACCACCACTACATCACAAAGCTGACCCTATTTTATTTGATCTGAAGATGTTCCTAAATCTTGCTTCTTTCCATGGTCAAGGAAGAGAATTTAGTCGCTAGTAAGCTATTCAGATTTCATACTTTAGGACGTCAAAGTACGAATGATGTTTTTCGATTTTTTCCGCATAAGCTTATTAAAAGAAATATTTTAAAGAGCATTATTCCCTGAAGTTACTGGACACAAAAATCTGCCAAAACCCTTCTCTCTTTTGGCTTTGGGTCAACACTAAGGACAGCCACAATATGTTTCTTTAAGGACGCCACAGAGTTATATATCCATCACTTAAACCCAGAATGGCTCCCAGGGCAGGATCCCACACAAGTCCCATGCCAGCACCATGCTCACAGTGCCGAGAGCCCATTTTCCAACCCCACAGTGCTGATATCTGCTCCTAAAAGGCAGCTAAAAACAAGCCATACCACTCCCATCAGCCTTAAAAGCATTATTATCTTGTGAAGTCGCAGCAATATTGTTGGTGGATTTAAACAACCACCACAAAAAGGTGCAGCGTGACAGGGGCTGATGTGGCTGCGCCTGTCACTCTTTATTACGCTGCTGACAGTAATGTTACGTGGAGCACGGGCCTCGAAGCCTCGTAGCAGCAACACTACACAGGGGAACAGCAGGCTGTGTTTAGAGATGGGAAGACACAATCCTCGTGCTTGTTCCTGGGAAAAGCGTGCGGTCTGGGACAGTGCACTGGGATGGGACTGGAGAGACGAGGACCTGTTGTCCCCAGGCTTTGATGTGCACAAGGCTATTTATTCCCCATTCTGTTCGTTCCCTGTCTCACCTTTATCCACCTTACCTGCCTGCACCAACAGCTATGGGGAAGGACAGGTATGTTGGAGATCTGCTTCCCTGCTGTGTTGGAGATCTGCTTCCCTGGTGTCATCAGCCCAGCGAGGGCCCCATTCTCAGACGGACCTCATCACCACGTCCCTAAAGAGCTCCTGCCTGAGCAATTAACAATCACACATGTAATTCACACAAAATGCCAGCAGGCACACAGGGTGCTGGTGTAGCGACGCAGCCACTTGGACCCTACCTGCCCACCTCAGAGTGCCAAGGATTACTGGGATTTGTGTTTCACGCTTTTTCCCTCGCACGGAGAGCTCATCAGGACGAGTGCTTCTTACCAGGGGTTTTTAGCAGAGTCAGGATGTCAATGGAGAGGTGCCGTCTGTCTGTTCTGCTCCGTTACAGAGGAGCTAGTTTGGCTTCTGGAAGACATGGACTGGCTTCCCCGGCTTTGTAGTACTTAACAGCAACGTGTGGAAAGCTAACACAGCAGCCCGTGTTGCAAAAGCTATCTCAGAAGATTAAACTCATCCAGAAGTCTCTGAATTGTATGTTCACGCTGCTGCTCTCAGGACCATGCTCCATCACACCCACCTACCATGATCCATCACACCCATACTGCCTGAAGACAGCACAGGGGACCTGTTTGTTGAAAAATCAAAATCTCTTCTCCTCCCAAATCAGACAAATGTGCAAAAAAAAAGAAAAAACCTTTCCAAACTTTCCTTTTTCCCCGGTATGTCCCATAGCACATACTGGACAGTTGTACACCCACAGCTGGATGGCTTCGGCAGGCAGCAGGTCTTTGCAACGTGGATCTCTGCATTCTCTCCGCAGCATCTCTCCGAGCAGCATTTTAAGGCTGGGGTTCTCCCCCCTGCGCCGAGCGAGCAGCACACAGCTCGTTTGGCTGGAGGGCTCTGTTCAGCCTGGTTTCACGCTCCCAGCTTGAGCACAATGTTTAGCTCCTCGAAGATACACTGCTACACATTTAGATACCAATCACACAACCCATCATTTTAGATGCCTAAGAAAGTAAAATTAAATACCACGGGGATTATATCAGAAACCAGGTTTAGCTAGTATTTCAGCTCTGGGTCATTATTTCCTATGTATATATCAAAGGAATGTGAATATGGAACAGGCTGAGCAGCAGACTGCAGATGCAAATGCCAAAATACTAGAAGACTAATAGATTATTTTTAAGGGGAGGGAAGAGACAGAAAATATAGGAGAAAGTTGTGGAAATAAATCAAAGGTGAGCAGATGCACTTGGCCAAATGGCTTTTTCCTTCGTAGTACAGCGATTTGTTTTATCCTTATGTTTCCCGAATCCAGTCAATAGCAGTGCATTAAAAATGCATGGGCCAATTTGATGTATACAACCCGGTATTTTTTTCAGAGAAGCTGGGGCATCTGGAAGGGCGCAGGCACTATATTTATGTACAAAACAGAAGAACAGAGGTTGGGAGGAGGAAATACTTGTCAGACGCCAGGTTCCCCGTGTAGCAAAAATAATAAATTCCTCTTCTTTTGGGAGAAACGGCGTTCTTTATCAATAGAAGCTGCCACACTCGCGTACGGCACCCAGAGGGGGGCGGGAAGAGTAATAGCACCTCCAGGAAGGGAGCAGCTGATATCCTTGCCACTTCTTCTTCCCACAAGCTGTATTTTAGGACTCCCGTTGATGCAGGCTGGGTTAGGCATTACCAAGGGCTTTCAGGAAAGCTGGCAGACAATGAATTTTCATCGGAAAACAAAGCTGACATTTTCCAATTTTCTGTCTGGACAAAGAGCAGAAAACGCTTGATTTGGAGGGAGTGTCAGCCCGGGTGGGATATTTCATCTCTTGGTCTCGGCTGACACAGATCGGCAGCCTGCTTCATTCGGCTGGGTGCTCTGCACCAAGAGCTATTTGGGAGCATCTCATCCCCATGTCCCTCTGGGGGCCCTGCCTTCACGTGCAGCAATTCACCTCTCCAAACCCTCCAAACCACATGATCCCGGGCACCAGCTCCGAGCCTCCCCTGGCATGGGGCTGTTACCCCCTTCCCACGTAATAGCCAGAGTTACGGGGTCTCTGCACGTTGCCAGCGGATTAGAGGCAAGCCACGCTTTGCAGGGCCCTTCAGCACACCTTAGTTATGCTGAATTAGCTGGCTGGCTCTGTCGGAGCATTTCATCGGTGCATTACATGAAGCTTGTCTGGGATGTTGGGGTTGCCCTGGCCCCGTGCTCAGCAGGACCTGGCTCCTGGGCTGAGCAGGGGCAGACCCATGGCAGGCAGGCAGCAGCCCGCTGCCAGCCCCCAGCTGCACCGATCCGGTAGCAGCAGGGGATTTGCAGACACATTGCGAAGTCCTTTGTGAGATATTTCAGGTTTTAAGAATGTGACCACACAGGCCTTCAGGCTCGGGGATAAATCACAAGGAAGGATCTCCGGTTGCCAAAAAAAAAAAAAAAAAAGGTGCATTGTCCAAGAAGAAGGGAAGGAGAGAGAGGGAGATCGAGGGACCGAGATTTCCATTCTCTTCATAAAACCTGTCAGGAGATACAAGGCTGATTTGCAGCTCTGCTCTCACCCTGGGACGCCCGCAGCCAGCCAGCGCTGCACAGGAAGGTGTTCCCCGGCAGGAAGGCAGAGAACGCCTTCTGTGGCACAGTAAAACACCGAAATTAAATTTAACAACACAAGGAAACAACTTCTGAGAGCTCCTCCAGCGGCAGCAAGAAGTTTGAGCTGCCACAGGAACATCTGAATTGGCATGAAGTGCCAACACGTGCACTTTGGGACGACAGCCTTTGGACAGCAGCAGCTGTTCCCCCCGCACGTGGCCAGGTGCTGGGACGGGATCACCCCAAATTGCTACTGAGGGGTCCTTCAAGTGGCAAAATATTCACTATTGCTATTATTTCCTGCGTACAGCTGTTAAACTGAACAGCCGGGCAGGCTAACGGGAACAGAGCAATAACCAGCTCGGCCAAAGGAGGTGTGAGTGTGCACGTGTGCGGCTACATGAGGATACACATTGCTTGCTGCTCTTCTGTCAAGTGTAGATTTAGGCGCAAATAGCCTGTGTTGTAGCACTTCCTGGCACAGAGCGCCGATTAATGTTTTAAAACATACCGGGGAATGGAAGGATCCCGAGGAAGGTCAGTCCTGTGCTGACAGAAGAGAACAAGAGACTCCAGGTAGCGCTAGGTAGAGTGGGCCAGCCGCGCACAGGCCTCCTGGATGTGGATCTCCTCGCAGAAGGAAGGGCTGGGGATGGAAATGCACGGCTTGTGCATTGCAGAATTAATGCTGGAGCACTGGCCTGGAGCAGAAAGCATTCCCTGTAAAAGTCCAACATTTCCGTACTATTTTTTGACTCTCTGGAAGCTATTTCCACCATCTGGAACGATAGCATCCATCGCAGATTCCCTCCTAGGCATCTTCTCTCTAGGCAGAATTGTGAGGTGCTTCAGACCAATTAAAAAATTATCATCTTACAATCTCTCATACTGTTTTGCAAACCAGCCTGTAAACTATCCTAATATTTAGGGTGATAAGTAGGGAAAATGAAAGCAAGCAAGCAGAGGCACTTCAATAATGCCAGGACTAATTGCTCAGTTCCGCAGCCATTTGGTTTAAGAAACAGTCTAAAAAAAAATCTAATGGAAGCCTTCAAGCTTCAGGCATTTGGAGTGGGTGGACAGAGCTCAGGGTGTCCCAGCAGACAATGAGCAAGCAGGATAGGAGCTGATTTCATACAGTAGCCCTGGATCTGATTTCCCTGCTTTCACGGCACTGTCCTGCAAAGGCACAGCCACTGCTCGGCAAGGTGTACGGCCCCGGCTGCTCCTCCGGGCACCCACAACTCCTTTGCAGAGTCGTGCACAGCTTTTTAGCTCTACACTCCTCAGATTTACAGTGAAATAAATCCTACCTTCAAACTGTTTGTGTTCTATTAAGACATTTCAGTTTCAACGCAGCTGCAGGTGTCAGCAGGGTATGGTTTGCCAAAGTTTCTCCAATTAAATTTACTTGAAAATGAGCTAATGTGGCCTATATGGCTTGGTCTAATGTACCACAGAATGTTCACACTTTTCCACTTCCAAAGATGTTAAATTTACATAGTACACCAGCCGTAACCTCAGAAAACAGAGACTTTTTCGCTCCTATTCAAGCTATTCGTTCCCCTCAATGGCACATTCTTTTTCAGTTCATTATTTTCGCACTCCACTGTGTACTTTTTGCTCGTGTGTGTCTGCTAAGGTAAGCAAACAGAACTTGAAAGCCCTATTTCTGCTAAATCAAACTTACGGTACAAATCCTTATCGTCTATTTTTCCCTCCTTTAAGGTTCAGCTACTCGCTACGTTGGATTTAATGGCCTTGAAATCTGCTTTAGAAAGAAACGCAACACGGACCCCCGTTGATAATTAGCCTCAAGTTTGATAGCAGGGAGAAGCAGGAGGCCAACATCCCCCGTCAGCACACTACAAAGGGAGGAGGGGAGTCTCACGCTGCCTCGCTCCCTGTCTGGCTGCTGAAAACCTACAACCCCGCCACGCGAGGAACGTCATTAGAAATCGGTTTCTGCGTTTTTTAGACAGAGCGAGAGCTCCAAAGTAATCTCTGTATGACTCCAACTCCTGTATGTTATCCTAATAGGATACCCAGATCTCTCTCCGGGTGCTCAGATAAGTACTAGAGCGCACCGAAATCCCCTTCAAACGCTGCCTGCATCCCCCAGAGGACAGCCAGCGGTGCTGCTTCGAGGTCGGGTGTAAAAAAGCAGGCATATGGGGACCAACCCGACCGCCTGGCCATGGAGGATCCCCGGGGAAAGGCCTCACAGCGGGGCGGCAGTGACCACTGGAGCAGGTACGCCGGTAGGCCGGCAATCCCCACCCATGGGTGGGAGCCACCTTCTGACCTCCCTGAGGAAAAGAGCAGGGGAGAAACATTTCTGGAAGGCCCAGACCATAGATATAATCCATAGGGAACAGAGAGGAGTAACTAATTACGTCTGGAGTGTGTGTGCAGTGAGCTTTATTGACCGGGCCTCTTCAATTGGTATTTATGTTATTGCAGCCTGGCAGCCCGGGGCCTTCTTTGAGCGATATTAGTAGACGAGATAAATAGAAATTATTTTACAGCTACTGATCTCATTACTGACATGTATGTCTCTTGTTTGTAAATGTCAATTTATTAGCATAGTAAGGATAAACTCTTATAATTCTTTAAATAACGACATTTTCTGACAAAATCATTAAAATACTCAAGTAAAGAAACAACACAAGAATGTGTTTTCACAACCACTGAGTCTGTTGCGAGGCTGCTTTGGAAGATACATAAACCAAAGCTGACACTGTGCTTGATCTCAGCCAAAAAGCCTAATAGCAGTATTATAGCCCATAATGTTTTACATCTGACAGCATAAAGCTCCTGTTTGCGCATCTATCAATTATTTATCACCTTAGTGAGAACGTCTACCTACACAACCACACAACATGCCCACAGTTCACGGTGTGGAAGCAGAATTGCCTCCTGGGCTGGTAAACTTAGAAGCCGCTCAGCCTGTGGACTTATTTCCAAGTCAGAGGATGTTTTGTGTACCAAGCACGGTTTGTGGCCAGGCTGCTGTGCCAGCCAGGTTTTGAGGAATCTGGAAAGTGAGCACAGCCCTAATAAGAGAGGGCTGGGCAGTTAACCAAAGAAACCGTCTATTGTCCCCTGTCTCGGGAGCTTTAGCACTGCTCAAGGTTACCTGATCTTCCCTACTTCAACATCCTATAAACCATACTGTTATCCATGAGGGTGGATAATCCCCGCACATAAGAGCTATTGGCAAGCAGAAGAGTTATTCAAATCTCTAAATCACAGACATCTGCTGCCGCTCTTGCATACTTTAGCATCCATAGGTGGCTTTTTCCATGCAGGATGGACAGCCCAACGTTGTCCCCTGCAGTTAACATTATTTTTTTTTTGGGTGTAAAACGTCCTTATTCATTCCAGCCTGTGTCAAGTTACCAGAGAGTGCCCTGCTTTCAGACAAATTTTCCAGAGATGTTGCAGAAATTCTAACACCTTCCTCAAACTCTGGGTGTCCCCAGAGGAACAGGACATGGGCCAGGCATCTGCACCCTGGACCCTGTTCCTGCCTCACTGCCTGCTCCTTGTAAGTCAAAACTAAAACCACAGCTGTGGAGCCAAGCTGTAACCAAAACACATTTCTGGTGCCCTTCTACCAGAATAGATCTGAAAATATTTTCTGAAGGTGAAAGAAAAATGAATTATCAACAGGGAGCGTGGGCATAGCCGCTTTCAGCCCATCTGCCTTTGAGCTACCGAGATTGGGCACATCCCGGTCATGAGAATGCTCTGCAGCAACAGTACCTGCACGGAGAGACCCCATATGGCTCCTGCTGATTTACAGATAAAAACCCCACTTGCTAGAAGCCACCTGGCAAGATGTGTTCATGTTTTACCAGTCCTGATTCAACTACTGCTGAACTCAGTGGGAGCCCTGCCGCTGATCCCAGCCGCGCTTGGATCGCACCCCACGCAGCTCTTCGGGAATTTCAGCACAGGCATTTTGTCGGGGAACAGAACACAACCACAGAGCATGCATTGAAGAAAGGGAAGTTTATATTGGCGGGAAGATAGATAAAATACCCTAATAGGCTTTTTCTGTCTCTGATTTCCATTATTCATGAAACTCTAACGATCCCTCCCTGCAAGACAGAAGCAAACCAGAGGCTCCTGATGGCCAGTGCAGCCCTTTGCCATTATGGACCAGGCATGTTCATGCAGCCTTCCCTACTGCAGTCACACCACCTTGCACTGGATTGTATCACTGCTATGGCTTCATTTTTATTGGGACGACCAAAAGGGCCCTGAGACGATTGTCTGGTTCTGTATGGCATTAATGAAAGCGAGTATCAGCAGAACGGGAAGGGAAATAATGAGCAACCCCAGAAAGCAGCTAGCGGGATGCCCACCAGTGACAGTCAGCTCTGTGGCCACCCAGCAGATCTCACTACGGACCAGCCAGAAGGAAAAAGGCAGGTACCTAACCAGAGAGGCAGGCTGCACACGCAGGCATTGCTGCCTTGTAATTACACTGCCAAAACACGCAAGCTGCAGTTTGAGTTTAATCAAGTAAATTTCACATCAGCAGCACCCTCTAAAAACAATTTTAAAAGATCAGCAAGAAGCACAATTTTGAGGCAAAGTCAACAGCCAAAGCAAGCATAATCCTTGCATTAGGTCCTCATGCATCTTGTCACGTATCTGCGCTGAAATTTCTTCATTTGGCACAAAGCTTCCTTACTTTTCAAACAACTACTAAATAAAGTCCGTCACTAATTTATCAAAACAGCTCCCAGCCAAAATGCTGAACTCTGTGGGCCACAGTAATGAATTACTGACTTGGGAAAGGAAAGTTTCAGACAGACATGATTAACTTGCCGTGCTGGATGTGTGGCTGCCCCGAAAGGGCACGGAGTGCTGGGAACCGCAGATGGCATCCCGGAGCTCAGCGATGAATCGGGAGCATCTTACGCTCCCTGGGGGGATGTTCGCGCCGTGTCTGCACCCAGCCCTGGAAGATGCCATTGGAATGGCAGGAGCCATCATCTGTTCATGATTCGTACGTGAGAGAACTGAGTAACTGGATGGGCTGCGAGGAGGGGACACAGGAGCATTAAATAAGAAGTGAAAAATAACAATTAAAGAACCAATGAGGAGGCTTTCTATCTCTAAAGAACCTGTTCGTTTCTGCTGAGGTTATCTGAAAGGATGCTCTTTGCCAGCAAGGATCCGGTCAACCAGAGTTGAAGCACAATTTATTTTTATTTTTTTTTACTTTTAGGTTACAAGGGAATAGCGTGAGGGAAGAGGGATGTTGCAGAAACCCAACTCCGTAATGGAAACCTGGATGAAACGGTTGCCGGGTCCTTATCACCTCTCTGCAATTCAACACAAACGCTAGCAGAGCAGCTGCATGCGTAAGACAGTCGAAGGAGTTCCTGTTAGTTTAGCCATGTGTTGCTATTCTGATAAAGTACAAACCGGCTCCCCGTTAGAAGCCAACAACAGCCTTAGAAAATGTACTGTTAAGCATGTTTTTTGGCTTAAAAAAAATAAATACATTCACTACGTTTTGAAATCATGGATAAAAAAAGTCTGAATATTCAACTGTGGTTTGAATTGCAGAATGCACACTCACCCTGAAAAATAAGCTATGCTCTGATGAAGTCACTCGTGTCCAGGCTTAAATTATTTTTATTCTTTGTCAGTGGCAAAATGATGCTCAATAATTTCTCTCCTTTGTTTGCAGCAAGATTTTTTTCTTGTTTTGGGAAACTAACATCTTTCCCTAGGGAGTATGGCATCAAACAATTCATGAAACAAAGAGTATTTTTTGCAGCTGTTCCGAACAGGGTTCATCTGTAGTTTGACTCAGAAGCCACTTGTGCATCACTAGGGTCAGAGATCATATGAATCGAGAGAATGTCACATAAGAAAGTACCAACAAGGACAAAAGAAGAAATACGGGAACAGCTCCCTGTGCGCTGCGAATGAACTAATGCTAAAGAAAGGGTAATTACACTCCTGGAGTAAAGAATCTTCTAAATCAAAGTGGTAAAACACAGTGTATTGCTACCAGGCTCACGGAACAAGCACAGAGCAATACAATAAATAAAAACAAAACTCCATATCCTCTGCTCTGTTCTCCAAATTGAAGCATCTCAAGTCTTACAGCAACATTTTCTGCATTTCACTACAGAGGCTGTGTTTGCCACTTACACGTTTAAGCATGGAGAACTCAAGTGACTGCATTCACTAGGAGGGAACATGGCTCGGTAATGGGGTGCACCTGAAACCTCGACACAGATACATCGAAGCATTGCTAATCAAAAGGTGGAAAAAAATACTGGAAGGGAAGTTTGAACCATTCACCTAATAAAACCTGATGATTCTTACATACCTAGGTTGCTCATGAAAGTGGGAGGCAGGGGAAAATAAAAAAATGTTGAAATATTATCACGTTTTAGGGCTCCTTAAGGAAGCAAACTACCAGGTCAAAGCACAGCTGATTTATGAGCAAATCCCACCTATCCTTTAAAGAGCTTCCCAAAATTACCCATATATATCGGTGCTTTAAAAACAATGTATGAAAAAGTAGAGGTGTGAGGGTTTTCATTCTGCACATAAAATAATCTCTATGTGGAGCATGTTAAAGGTCCTTTGAGGGGCTCTATAAAAACCCCTACACAAGAGAGAGAAGGAAATATATTGAAATTGGCCAAACTAAGCCTCAGAGCTAAAAGACACAACAAAAATGTTTGAATATTTGCAAGTTCTTCTGGGCTCAGCCATAAAAGCTAGGTTATTTATAATCAGATAACAGAATGACAAGGAGGGGGCACGTTAGACCTTTTGCAGGGTCCCTTCACACGCCTGTAATTCATTTGTCTGTGAGGAGCACATCCTGCTTTGCTCAGACAGCCAAGATGCAGGATCACATGTCTCAGGAGACTGAAGGAGGAGGAAACCCACCGAAAGAGCCAACGCGTCCACTCCTGACATCCAGCGCTGTCATAATTAATGACAGCAAAAAACTGAAGGGATATTAAACCCTCTGCCTCAGGGGTTAGGTCAGTCTCTAAGTATTATAGATCCAAAGGAGACCACGCAGGGAATTGCATTATTCCCTATCTCCCTCCCACATGGCTCTTACACT
The DNA here is from genome assembly GCF_964211835.1 of Anser anser. Lineage (NCBI taxonomy): Eukaryota > Metazoa > Chordata > Aves > Anseriformes > Anatidae > Anser > Anser anser. The sequence goes on from NC_139728.1 coordinate 28,115,314, forward strand.
TATCCCAAAAGACTGTAATGGATATTGTCAGAGACAAGATACGGGAAAAGATGGACCTTGGGTCTCATTCAATTCCTGTGCCTGTGTTACTATCAGAAGAGAAGCTGTCACGGGTATCTACACAGTGGTAGAGCCCCTAAAAATGAAAAGGCAGCAAAAAGCAGATGAGGCAGCGGGAAATTCAGCCAGCATTTGCTCCTGTTCCCCTCCTTTCTAAATCACAGACATAACACTGCGTGGCTTGGTACTTTTTAAGACTAGGACTCCTGCCCTGCTCCCAAGAAAAACAAATGGGTTTGTATGCAGCATATTTCATTTTTGATAACTTTTTCCCCCTAAAACTCTGGTAGAGAGCTCTGGAAATAAATAAATAATGCCGCCTCCCAAGTTTCCTGCTCATCTCAACTACCTTCCAGGAGAAGGCCAGCTGGCCCACCACATGGGAACGAGAGAAGAAACTGCAGAGTCAACCCCCTGGCTGGAAACAGGAGATATCTATTACACTCGTCCACAGTCTATGACTGTGAATTGGCGTGTTGGTGCATAATTCAGTAGATCGTTGCATGAGTTCCCTGGTACAGGCTGAACATCTACTTTAATGGGTATAGATGCAGCCTGAGTTTTCAATCTGCTTCTCAGTTTCCAAAGGGGAGAATAATGTAAATAGCCACAGGAAAACAGGATATAAATAAGAGGGTGCAAAGTGGGATTTTTCATCTGCTGCAGCCGCTGGGCTCCTTGCACACCACGGGCTCTGGGGGCTCCTCCTGCACGGGACCACGTCCCATGGCATGCATAGCACATGAAGCGAACGCGCCGCTGGGGCTCCGTCCGTCCCCGGGATTCCTCTTTTTTTTTGTACCTCATCATGCTGAGGTGAGGATACGCTGCTGCCAGTTCGGTCAATCGGTGCGAGGTTCCTGGTGACAGTTCCATAACGGCGCGAGCGGAACAGCACCTAAGCCCCTTTCCAGAAAACGCTCATTAACTCGCTGCTGCCGCTCGGTATCTCCTCAAACTGCCGCCTTTAAAAACCTAAAGACAACTTCAAAGGCTGGGAGGCTGAAGAGCAAATATTCACTGGTGTCTGAAAATGAAAACTAAGGTAGGGCAATGAGAGGAGGAACAGTTGGTGAACAGTTGGTGAATGGATATTTTTATGCAAGGAATGCCTGAAGGAAAGAGAAGAAAAAAACTGCAGGAAGAAGGAGCAATTAATATGCTTCTTCTTTTTTTTTCCTTACGCTTATTTTGATTTAAAAGTCTATTCTTTCAGTATCACAGATTAAGGTCTCTGTACAATTTACCGTGGAAGAGAAGTGGTCATAATGGTGGAATTGAGAAATGAAAGGGCCTGTGACAGAGTTTTTAATTATTCAAAAACGATCACAAAGATATTCTGAATTAATTTTCACATTTTTGCATTTGTACATTTCAAATGAATGTGTGTAGATATCATTCAGTTCACTGGGAAACGGCGTGCATCCTTAAAACCAGCTCCCTAGTTAATGTCGTTCTTGATTAGAAAGACCACCAACTGTAACAGTCATGCTAGAGAAACATTAAACACTTTAACATTTCATGTGAACTACCCTACCAAAAAGCCCTGACTTCCCCAGAAGTATACACAGCAGCAATCCTTGGATGCCTTTAAAAAAAAACCTCACTCCATCACTCTGGATCCTAATTCCCCCTTGCATCTTACCAATTACAGGGCATGGACCGTTAGGTGTGCATCTCTGGTTAGCTTAATGGGAGCTGGGAGGCCAATCCTTGCTACAGCAGAAGTGAAACCGCATCCCAGTTGGTGCCCCTCACTGTTATTTCACAGCTGCAGAAAAATATTAGCTGCAATTATGCAATTATTCATTTCCTACTTTTTGCCACTCAACAGAGCACCGTGTGTGTATAAGGGCTCAGCCGAGCAAAATCTGAGTGCGTAGAAGCTCGAACGAGCAAGATCGGTCCCTCACTGATGGTAGCTACCTTTGTGCTTATTTGTTTCAGCATCTTTTAAGCAGTTTATTCTGGCAGCAAGGAGCAGCCAAGCATCATCCCACTGTCTACAGCTTCCAGCACACACCGTGAGTGTGCAAATGAGCAGTGCCCGTACTGAAGGTAAAGGCTTACAGTTGTGTAAAAGAGCAGCACCAGCTGCCAGACTCTGGCTTTCCTAGGCTGAATGTCATGCTTGAAATCAGAAAATAAATATTTTTAAACAAAATCTTTACACAAATCTCCTTAATTCACTTTTTTAACTCCTTACTACAGATACCTGTAATGAAACACTTTGGGGGATGCATGCTGCTGCGCGAAGCGCCTGGGGAATCATTTAGGGGCTGCTGGGCTCTGCTGCACGCAGGCACAATTAGAAACACAGGTTACAAAAAAAAAAAGCCTCGGAAACAAGCCGATACCTTGAGTACCCTGTAGATGAGCTGGACTGGATTCTCCCAGCTGAATTTATCACGGGGGTGACATGTACAGGTTGGCTTTCAGCAGGGATGATGAGAGAAATTTTCATCCCCTCATGTTTTTATTCACAAGGAATGAAACAACCCCAAGGAGCCTGCAGATGTCTGTGAAACACCAGGCAGCTTTGGGGGAAATTATCTGAAACTTGGCTGTACTGAGAAATATTAGTAGCGTATAAATAAGGTTGTGGAGGGCAGATAGAGAGAGCTTAATAGCCTTTAAAAAAAAAAAAACAACCATAGATTCCTCTTTGTTTTTGTAACTCGTCATTTTCTAAAGGAAGTTCCATTTTCAAGACTTACGTTTTCGCAACTGGAATGGAAACAAGCCACTCAACAAATGGGGAGAAGAAAGGAGAAAGGAATAGCTAAGTAAAGATCACAGAGAAAATGCTCTTCAGGAGTCTCAGCAAGAGCAGGACAAATATTGGCATCAAATATTTATGGGCAGTCATTCAAGCAAGGCCCATGAGCTTCCTTTCAAGTATTCACCCTCCTTTTTATTCACTTTTTGCAGAATTTCACTGCATGAGTGAGGTTTAGCATGATGAGATCTTAGTGTAAAATATGTATACGGGTTTCAAGCAGTAACTTTTCATATTTGGGGAAAATCTGACATTTGTGAAGTCCATGGGAATTTTGCAGCGTGTTTCAGAAACACTGAGATTTTACCCCAGATGTCTTCTAGGTGATTTCAAAGCCAGAACAAACAATTCTACTGGCAATAGGAATAGCAGATCATTCATAATCTTTCATAGAATGAGACAGCTTTTGAATAAAATCCATTTCCCAAGTTGCACTGAATAACACAAGCGCTTAAAATCAACCCCAGTTTGAGGATAATTCAGAAATTTCTACGTAGTGGCTACTTGCATGGACAAAGTCAGTGGGACCCTGTGCAAAAGTACAGCGATGGCTCTTCCCTTACCTAGTCTACACCTACACATCCATATACACACACACAAACGTAGTGTTTGGGGTTTTTGTTGTTGTTGTTGTTCAGCCATGTGATTTAGGGCACTGCTGTCCTTGTCTGAACTTCAAATTACAGCAAATTGCAGAGCAGTAATTTCAGGGAGCTGTCGGTGTCTTCTCTCCAAAGAGCCTTGCCTGGGATTTGCAGTGTGTGCATCATTTACAATCCTTATTCACAAAGTCCACAAACACTCCTAACTCTGTGAAACCTTGCAGCTGCGCATCGAATCCATGCAACTTAATTTCTCACGGTATTTTTAAATCCATCTATAAAACATATAGATATATATTCCAGCCCTACACGTATCGCTGCACACATGCAGTGAGCACTGGGTACATTTTCCTTGTACTCTGTCATTAAGAGCTGTATTGACAGCAAACAAGTTACATATCTTTTTTTTTAACAACATATAATTTTGCTGTTGTTTGCACGTTTTCTCCAAGACATATTGGATACCATTTGCTTTTCATTACAAAAAATGTGCTGACAACAAAATCACATATTCCTGACACACAAAAGAAAGAAGAAATAGCTACCATTTTTGGGACAGGGGAGTTGTTACATGGGAAGCATGATACATCATTACCCGGGTGTTCGGAGCTGGCTTGGCACACACGTGGACGTGCAGCACGTACATCTGTCAAGGCACAATAGAGGTGCCTGAGACTTCCCAAATCCCTGTTGTTTTTTTATTCATATTGCAGTGTATTGATATATTATTGTTAATTATCTGAGGATAATTAAATCTGGACATCCAAGGGTAGTCAGACACAAACACGACTGAAGATTTAAGCAGTTTGGCTGCCACGTTTGCACATTTACACCCCCGAAGCCAGTGACACAGCATCGCACAGGTGCCCAGTGCTGCATCAGCTGGGTTAATCCATCACAGAAATGCCCAGCAGCAGAGGCAACATCATGTCCAGCTTAACGACAGAGCTAATTTCTGCTTCTTTATACTCAAGATAAACCTAAATCAAAGATCAGATTTGTATAAGAGCCTTTGGAGGAGCCTGGGCCATTATTACAGTGTAGATCTTCAGCTGAGGTGAGATGTATAGCTCCACTGGAGGCCGGGGGGATTTTAAAACAGCGGGTCTCCCTCGTGTGTAAATCCAGACTGACCACACGCCAACGATGTCCCTGTAACGCTCCGCTAGAATACACTGGTCCCCCAGCTGGATTGGGACCTGATAGCGGTAGTGTGTTGGAGACAAGGAGAGAAGTCAGAAGTCCATGGCTGTGTACCTGGGACTACATCTGGGACTACAGAGAGAAAAAAAAATGGCCAAAAAGCTGGAGGGGCAAAAGAAGTTACTGAAAGAGCAAGAGGGAAACTCCACCTCCGTTGCTGTCTTGTCCATGAGATTTATTTATTTACTATTACCCAAAAAAAAACAAACTGGCCTCTCTGGAGCTATACTCAGGCCTTCTGCCTCCTGCTGACACAAGGAATGTACTTGGGTATAAAACATCCTTGCTTCCCCGTGTGGTCTCACTCCCCTTCTCAGTTCCCTTCCCTGTCCTTTGCCAGCTGGGTGGGAGGCAGTGCAGCTGGCGGCGATGCTGAGCGCTTCGTTACAGTGGGCATTAGCAAGGACAATAACCAGCGGTCAGGGAAGCACGCGCTGAACAGGGCAGTGATGCCGTGCAATAGGTCCACTGCTCTCTGCATTGTGCACCCCGACCTACAGGGTGCAAAAGAGTGGTTAAGCACTAGAAAAGCGTTAATAGTGGTGGTGACCTGTCGTCTGCAGCAAGGCTTTCAGCATCAGGCAGCACACCGCCAAAGCCAACGCTGAAGCAGGCAGCTGGGTGTGATGGCCAGGGCTCACAGGCAGCGCGCAGCCACGATGGTCACCGGTGCTGCTGCAGCCTCCCTGCTCAGGGAATGCTTTCCGTGCCACGTTACTGACCTACAGCGGCTCGGCCTGCACCAAGGTTGGAGCAGAGCAGTCATCAGTAACAAAGCAGCAGCGTGGTGCTTGATGGAGGCCCTGCGAGGTCCTTCCTTGCACAGCTCGCACTTCATTTCATCCCGTAGCCACGCTGATTTTATTCTCTGACCTGTCAGAACACGGGGCAGGACGTTTGGGCATTACATTCTTCCCCTTCATACTTCTGTTCAGAACCGCTGCAACACCGCCCGGCATCTTGATATACATCAGCTTGTCACGTTTCTCCTGACTTCAACAACTACTTCTGGGTATAGGCAGAGTTTATGGTTGGTACCGACAGTGGACTCCAGGTGAATGCCTACTGCAGCACAAGCCACTCATCCTCGCTGAGCAGATTAACAGTAGACCCTCATCCCTAACGAAGGGACAAGGAACAGACTGACTCATTTATTTGAAAGGCTGGCTGAGAATTCAGCCATCTTTCAAGAAACCTGATTATTTTTTCTTGCTGCAAAATTAAGAGCCATTAAACTGGTTTTCTTTAATGTCTTCTGCCTCTTGTGCTTTGCTAAACTGAGCATTTCCATTCCATGCATGTATCCATCCTCTCAAAAGCAGCTGCACATCCACCACCGTGGAGCAGGTCTCAGAGTTCAGGGGCTAACAAAATCTCTGGGACTGGGATTTTGGCACTGCCAATCAGGGCAGCAATCACACGAGCAGGCAGCAGCAGGTTCCTAGAGCTCAAGGCAACAGACGGGTAGAGCCATAATTTGAAGTGATGATTTCCAGAAAGGAGAGGCCAAAAACCAGAACAGCAGAAATAAAACAACTTTTCACCACCGGACTAACGCTGCAATCAGCGGCCAAGAAGCAGAACCTCGAGACCTGCTCCGAGGGTCCCTGCACAATGCTGGGTAACTACAAAGCAGACACAATTAGCAAAGAGCTAGGAGACGGCAGCAAAAGGCCTACGATTCTGCGGAAGACAGCAATCTTCCCATCGCTGGCCTGGAATAAAATGTAGCTTTTAGTCAGGTAAAGCTCTCATTAAAATCTGGGAGAGTATTGAGTAAGTGAAAATGAGGATTTTCACTCAGGGTGCAGCCTGGTCCATGTTGCTAATGAACTCTTAGACGCAGAGGGCAACATTTAGCCCAGGGAACACCTTTCCTGCCTCACTCCCTGATCTCCTGCGAGCTCACCCAAAAGTCAGGACAATTCATGATGTTTAAATCAAGGCAGGGGCTGATTTGTTGTAGCAGCACAACACGACGTGTATGTCTCCTGTAGGATTCTTTTTTTCTTCTTTTTTTTTTTTAGCATCTCTTCAGAGCACAGGAAACATATGACATAATCTGAATATTTATGGCCCGCTGTGGAAAAGCAGAAGCCCCTCTTCTGTACCCATCTCATTACAGGAGGTTACATTTTTGGAAAGGCTTCCCGGTCAGGAGTAACCTGAATTTCCGATTTCTGCTCCACTCTTAGCCCAGACTAAAGCCATGGCGCAGGTTGTAGAGCATTTCAAACCTTTCAGCAGCCTTTTCAAACACAGAGCCCATGTAAAAGAGTTCAGCTAGCCACTCTCCTTCATCTGAGGGGAAAGCTTGCCTTAGGCACAAACAAAGCTTCAAATTGATTTAATTTAAAATTTCAAACTTCTGTATGCTGCTCAGCCTCCGACTGCCATCTGCTTTTTCAGCTTGCCGTGACAGAGAGCACATTTTTTATTATGTTTGTTCAAGCAGGTCCATCAGTACAATATTAATTTTCAGAGTTTGGGAGTTTTGTATGCTTTAAAAAGCCACTAGTTATAAATCTGATCACAAATTATCAACACAAATATCATAGCTCATTTAGCCAGCTTTCAAAATTGCATCTTCTCAGCCTGAAGCTACCAGCCCGTGTTGCGTTATCTCCTTGAACTGTCCCCGCATTTCTTTGTGCTGCACCCAACGTGAAGGTCTCTCAAGACCTTAAATCAGTACCTATCCTATCAGTGACAGCGTACGAGTCTTCAAAAAGTGGTAACCAAATGCATTTTGACCACATCAGATTAAGACAGCCTGGTCACATACCCCCATGAGAGCTGTGCCAACACAGGAGCAGAGGGAAACAGCTACTCAGGGCTCAAGGCATGCCTGGGCTTTTTCTTTTTCCCTTCTTTCTTTTAAAACTTTTTTTTTTTTTTTTACCCAAAGAAAAAGAAAAAGGGTGTCTCTTGGGATGCCTCCGTTAAATTAAGCTACTTTTCCAAACTGTTTAACTGATGTGCTGCATTGTGCCAACCTGCGAATGCGCGGAGCTCTTTTTCCACTTGCAAATGCACTAAAATTGAGTGAATTCTTTGTTAGGCTGTATGCTTAAAATATGGGCATTTCTCATCCTTCCAGAATCTCCTCCTTCCAACAAATGCGTTCCTAGAGGCAAGCATATGTTACAAGCATCCCGACAAAACGAACCTTGGAGAACACTGCGGCTTGTGCCCGTCCCTGCTGAGAAGCCAGAACCACGCCGTGTCCTGGGCTAAACCCGGGGAGCCACAAAGAGCCCCGATGTGGAACAGCACGGATGCGAGAGGCTGCAGTGAACTCACATTACCCCCACGGGGCATCCAGCCCCAAAGCACACGAGTGCTCACCCCGGGCCTGCCTTGTGGTCGCGGGACTCAGAGCGCTAAATTGACGTGTGGAGGGAGCTATGCAGCCACTGGGCAACCTTTCAGATGACAAATGAAACTGAGACTGTCCACACTGGACATGTAGGCACCCAACACCCTTTATATAGAGTGCTTCAGGCCAGCTCTCTTGCTGGAGACCCCGTCCAGATAACCCCCCACTCAGCGCAGGCCTCCAGGCTCCCCCCACCCCATTTGCTTGGTGTTCAGCAGAGAACCAGCAGGCCCGGGTCACACCGCCGCCTGGCACGGCACTTTCCCTGAGAGGCACTACATAAATTTAAGTTCCCTAATTATTTGAAAGCAAAGCCCCTTCCAACCTGAGTGAGATCTGACAGCGTCTCTCCTCACAACTAACGCACCGCGCTGCCTGTGCTCGCTGCTCTCTGTGAGGCACGGAAGGCCCGGCTGGAGCACAAACAAGCATGCAAGGAAAACATAGTTGACAAAAAATGCACTGGGAGACCCAAAAAGACGTTCTCTGTAGATCTCACCAGAGATGGACAACGGGGCTTCCTTCCCAGCTGGGCCAACACATGTGACCAGTGGAAACCGCGGCTATTTGGGAACGATGAGGTAGAAGAACTGAGCCACATGTGAGAGATGTGAGAGCTGCGAGCACCCTAAATATTTCAGTCGAACCTCTTTTATACTCCCACCTTCAAAGTCACGGATCGTAAAATAATAAAACACTGCTGTCAAGATCCTCAGGAACAAACAAGCAAGGGCGAAATAAAGAATAAAAGAGATGAAACCGGGGACGCACCGCAACAGATCCCAACCGGCGGCTGCTCCCTCGGGCCGGGGTCGATGTGACTGGGATGCTGCCAGCTGGGGCAGGCAGTGACACCGCCCTTGGTAAAACAACTCAGGGACTGTACAGAGCTCACAGAGCCCCATGCCTTTGGTCCACAAATTGTGCTTTTTGGGATAAAAGGCTGAGGGGAAGGAGCCGGTTTCCTGTAAATAAACAACGAACTACTGGGCCATCTGGAGCTTCTTCTATAATTTATGCTTGCTCGGCAGTTTTTAAGAAGACTGTTTCCAAAAGATGACACAGCTTAGGGATTTAAACCGTAATCTTTAAAACATATTTAAAAGGTATTAGCTAATTATTTAGGCTGTAACTGCTGCGAAAACAGCAAATAAACCAGGGCTCTTTGAACTGGTCTTTTTGAAGTTAGGAGCGTTTGAAGTGAGTTGTAGGTGAGGCGATGCGATTGATTTCTGTGGAGGAAGGCTGTGAACGGCAAGGGGAAGAGGTGCCAGGTCTCTGAAAAGCTGCGCCCAGACCCAAGGAACCCAAGACTTGGCATTAATTTAATGCTCGATTAATGTAGAATAAAAATTGTCACTTCCTTCTAGGCCAGAAGCTTTATTCTCTTTATTTATCCGCTGCGGGACTGTTAGAGATGCCTGCTAATTTTTTATTTTATTTTATTTTATTTTACTTTATTAGCAGACCCATTTTTTCCCCTTACACATTTTTCCCAATCTATTTCAAAGACAGTTAAAAGCAAAAAGGACCTAAAACCAGGTACTATTAATTTGGGGTCACTGCAAGACAGCGAGACCGAACTCAGTATCAGATCAGTCCCAAACAAACGCACCCCCGAGCACAAACCCTGCCCTGGCCCTCCTCAGCGTGCATCCCGCACGGACACCGCGCGGACTGACAGGACAGAAGCCTGCCAGGCAGCCGGTTGTTCCTATTAATGTGTAATTAAAAGCAGACATTATTAGCTTTCCATCAGAAAACCAACAAGTCTCCCACACATGGATGGGAGGTCTGAGTTTGTTGATGAATGAACAACTCTAAAACAAACGCAAGGAGCTTCGAGGAGGGAAGGCGATCTGGGCTCATCAGGCAGAGAAAATAACGTGGGTCTGATTTCTGTTCCTTCCTCCCCATCCTCCAAGGTCCATGCTGGGACAGAAAGACAGCTGGATTTGCTTTGGGGTTTTGAAAGAAATCTCTACCTGATTTTACAGTGAAAAAGAACCCCCTTCCCCTTTTATTCTTAGAAAATCATCGAGCAGAAGCATGAGTGTGGGTCTCCTGGCTGATGATAAACATAAAAAAAAGTATCTAAATCTGTATTTTCTTTACCACTATTCCATATATATATATATATATATATATTAAATAACATTAACCTGTTTCTCCTAAGTCCCAATTTCCATATTCAATTTATTTTGGTGCAATAGACACTTGGGTGAACTTTGTACCTAACTCGTGCACTTCAGAAGGAAGCTATCTTAGAGCCAGCAAACGCATCATGTTGCTATTGTGTCTTGGAGCAGGGCTAGAATTGAGTAAAGCTGTTTTGAGATGGATGAAAATAGTCCTGCATACATAGAAAAGACTTTCAAAAAGCCAGTAAATACAGTAATCCCGCAGCCCCCTACAACAAAATGACATGGCTGTAAAATGATCTCAAGAAACAATTTTCATGCCCGGGTAAGACTTCTTAATGAAGAAGAGTGCACCGTTAAAGAGAGAGAAGGGAAGGGAATGCACTGGCATTACGTTTTAGTAACTGGGGACCCTCTGGAACTGGAACTTCAAAATAGGATTTCTTAAAAGCTTTTTCTTTCCTAAATTCCCTTTGCAGAAGCCTGCTTATTCTTTCATAATCACTTCAAAGCAATCCCCAGCCTTGCAATAAAGTAAATTCAAAGCAATTAGAGAGTAGATCTACACAGCAAGACCAAACAGTGCTTATAGAGGTTTTCTGTAAAGTGGTTCTGCATACATTTTCCTTGGAATGACATTATTTGTATAAAGAACTAGGGGTATTTTTTATGAAGGAAAGAAAATACGAACTAAATTTATGATAGCAAATAGAAACACTGCATCTCTGGAGTGTGATATTATGCTGCAGTTTGCAAGCACCACCAATACAGCATCACGCTGCCACATTCATACATTTTCGTACACAATAACAGAGGGAAAAAAAAAAAGGAAAAGAAAGGAGCCTTCCACAGCACACTGCAATAAGAGCCGCCGTGTACTACAACAAGCGGGTACATATGTTAAAGAAGAAGCAGAACAACTTTACATTTGCCTGCCCCATCTCCCCGGTGGCCTCGCTTTGCTACCTGGCCAACTGATGCCTGCATGAAGGGAAGCCTGCGGCGCACAAAAGTGCTTCCTCCCTTCTTCCACCGGTGAAGCCGCTACTGTACCGGGAGCTGAGCTGTGCTGAGCCGAGACGTGGTGATTTCATTGTGATGCAAATAAGCGTAACAATTAAGAATATAATTTTGGAAGATGTCAGTGGCGTAATTACTCACATGGCTCACAGCCAATTAAGCAGTAGGTGAATTAGCCCATTTAATTGGGCTCGGAATTTCAGCGCAAGGTGTTTTATGCTCTGTACTCTGTCAACATTTTGCTGAACTATACGTTAATAATTCTGATTGCTCTGGCAATAACATCTGGGCAAACCTGGTCTGGAGTACAAGAAACCGCCACTTGAAAGGCTGCACACACCTGTGATCCCAGTTGTGACAGCAGATTGACTCCAACAAAAGCTCCATTCAAGGAAGATGGAAGTCTTGATTTGCTTGTAAGCCCGTTAAGCACACTGAATGGCCATGAAGATGAAACAAGGAAGCGCTTTAGGACTCTGCAGTTAGAAATCTTATAGCAGAAATGGCAATAACAAAAGAACAACACAATGTGATTATTCCCAATATGAAAAGACAAGCTTATAACGTCAACTGAAGAGAAAAAAAGTGTCATATCTCTTGCTTGAGAGACTGCTGTGATTCAGCTAATCTCCTCTATTAGCAGATGATCACAATACACAATAGTCCTCAGTAAGATGGGAAACCAGAGGCACTCATGGGTTAGTGGAGAAGTACTTCACAGCTACCCTAAGGAAGCACAAAATAGACACACTAACATTAAGACTGAAGATTACACTGGTAGTGACAATAACAGCATACAAATGAAGCCTCCTTCACAGGAAAAGATTAGTTTGAGAACTAAAAATCCTCATTTAGAAGGGGACTGCTCAAACAGAGACAAGCTAATAAGGCAGCCTACTCCTATAAGCCACAAGAAACAAGAGAATGAAACCTAGATGTGATGCTCTTTTTATGGCACGAGCCGGTTCTTTCTATTTTGCTTTCAAAGTGCTATTCCTTAAAACTAAGGGGGTCCTCAGGTATGGCTAGCATCTCTGATTGGAAGTCTGTCACTGTTCACTCAGCCCTAGTTGAGTCGCCTTATTCTGTATGCTTTGTTTTGGACAATTCCAGAATAAGTTACAGGTTTGGAGTCAGAAAGCCCCAGTCTGACTAGCATCACTGTGCTGATAACAAAGCGATGGCAAGGAGGAGCAATACTGTACGTTTTTATTTTCACCTGTACAGCAAGACTGGGATCCCAAGGATGGTTTCAGGGGAATCTCTGCATCTAGCTGGATTGCTGTGTCCACTCTGTTCAGCCTCAGGCTCCTTGCATGAATTCCTTACACTTCCTAACATTATAGAAATCACAAATATAGGTACACATCCTCTAAATTCATTGGAAATGCTCTGTACAATTACACTCTCCTATGTAGTTCAAGGAAAGTTAGAGGTTGGACTCGCACTGCACAGTGTTTGTACAGCCAAGGAAGAGGCTGCAGGAGTTAGACCAGTGAAATGCAAGCCTAAGATCTGGATTGCAGCCTTCAACTCCTCTACTTAGGTATTTAAAGCATCCCTCTAACAAGTTATGTCCCTCCGTGTCTCATTCTTCCCATTAATAATATCAGAATAAATCAGTGATTCATATTTCAAAAGGACTTTGAGATCTTTGCATGTTGCGTGCTCCGTAGCATTATTGTTATTTATAATTAACAGCGGGGTTACTCCACTATTAATAACACTTAGCAGTAGTGCTTTTCATCTTCAAACCACTTTCTGAGCATTAATTAACTTCAGGCTTCTGATACTCAGAACATCTTTCTTTTTGTCGTTCCGCTCCCCTCAGTTCCCTGGGTTACAAGGGTAATGGGGGAAAGCACGTGAGCTTAAAAAACTTGATCTATAATATTCAGCTTCAGAGGAGCACTTCACAATTTTCAGTGAGAAATACACACCGTGCCTTTTTCCTCAGTAATGCGTTTTTATCCCTCGGCTTCTGCAAGGTAAGGCGATGTGCAATACCCCTCTCTTCAGCAGCGAGCAAGGGGTCCCTGCTTTAGTTCCTCTCGTGCCTGTGGGATCAGGATCAGGCCACCCCACCCCATTTACCTGCTTTGGATGTAATCAGCATGGTCTGGGACAACTGATTTACACACGCCACAACTCGCGGTGGGCTCTACCAGCACTACAGGCTTGTCTGTAACTGTGCTCAGGAACACGAAGATGTTCTGAATATGTTCACGCTGATGTATTATTTTGCTGACTATAATGTTCTGAGGTTCACAGTCTTTAGATACCTTTTTTTTTTTATAATTGTATTGAAGGTACTTAGCCTACTGTGTATTTTAATGGCAGTCTCTTCTCATAAAGTTAAGCATATAATTAGTGGGAAGTTGCTCAGCCATTCCAGGGGACTTCAGACACCTGGGTTTACAACAGGTTGACTAATCCAAGGCTGTTCCTCACTTCCAACCAGCTCTATCACGCACTTACAGTGAAAGAAATCATTCCCAGCCGTGTCCCTTTTGGCAGCTGCTCTGCCTTGGACCATGATATTGGCTCCCAGTGTCCTCGGAGCAAAGGTTGCTCTCACCTCTGGAAGAGCAGCTGAGAAGAAACGGACGATGGTGGGAAATGAATCTATATAAATGCAACGGGAGACAAAAACAACGAGCTGCTCTCTGCTGCTCTGCGTCTCTTTATGAGAGGGAGTCTGTTGTAATACTGGCTTAACACGCTGTCCTGGGCAACCTTGCTTCTATAAGGAAAGAATGAACAGTATCAAAAGAATGGAGATCCCTTCCTGAATTGGTTTGGCTTGCCACCCTTTGGCTCACCCACTCTGGGTTTTGGACCGGTTATTTATTGCAAGGAAACCGATTCATTTAAATTTACTTGCCAAATTGGTCTATATCGAATGTAAATCAATACAAACCCTATTTATTACATCCAAGTTTGCAAACTGCCAACTCCCCAAGTTCCTTTTCATCCCTGTACTCGACCAAGAGAGAAGCAATGAACTCGAACACTAGATGTAATCAGAAACTCAACTACACTTATCTACGTACACTGGAGTATGCCTTTCCTGTACAACTTCATCATGAAACGTGTTTTTTTTTACTTCCTCAGGATTGTATGTGTGCATAAGGGAATGTATCAGCTTGTACTGAAGTGTGGCTGCAGTTCATGTAATTTTCTCATTCATCAGACTGTAAGTACAGTTATTTATACAAAGGCTTCCATTTTTTAATGTAACAGCAAAAATCCCCAATCAGTGAAACTATCCCCATTTTTGTAGGAAAAGAAGGCACTACAACTGGCAGACTAATTATGCCTTCTCAGCATCTATTTGGCCCTGGAGGTAAAGATAACATAAATTCTTTATTGTGTTCTATTTTAACGTCCAAAGATTAGCATATTCCACCACTTGTATAAATTATAGAGTTTCCAGCATACTCTGCATTTAAAATACAAAACTGGAGCGTACACATTGTTGTTTTTAAACAGGAAAATGCTGATTTGCAAACTGACGTTGGTAACTCGCCTGGTACGTTGTATTAATGTCCAGTGAAACAAATCCCGTAAGCAGCTCCTGGAATAACAGCTGAACGTCTTAGACTACTGCACCATATAATTCAATTGATTGCCCTGAGAAACAATAATATAGTTATAATACTTCTACTAGCCTGATCCCCAGGGGAGCAAATTTACTCTGGTCTCCCTAACTGGTTGATAACGTATTTAAATGCCAGTCAGTCACTAATCCGCTGCTGCTCCATCCTCTGAGAGCTGCTTTATTGAACACTGTAATTGCCTGGATGTTGTTTTTCATTTCTGTAGCTGTTGCTGTTAATTAAATATTTCGTAGAAAGCTCTCCCTGACATTTCTTACTGCATTCTTGAATATCTGATAAGATATACAGGCTGAATATCTGTACCTGCTGCTCTCTGCTGATACTCTTGTCCTAGATTCAAACCCCCAAAACACTGAAGAAATGACATACTTTTAGTGAAATTAGGGCTCACCACTGTTAGAGGGCTGAGGGGATCTGAGTGAGAGAGGCATATGCGATGGCTGCTGGATCACAAAGTCAGCTGGAGCACAAGGTACATCTGGAGTGCAAGATTCACCTACTTTCTCCCCTCACACACGCTGTGGACGGGTGCACTCCATTTCAGGACAGGCGGAACATATTTTCTGGAGCCAAACCTGAGCAGCAAATGTTAGACTGGTTTTCCTCAGAGCAAAAGTCTTGAAAGCCAGCAGTAAAGTTCAGAATTAGTTGATTTTACGTATGCCACAAGGCCAAAGGTAGTGTGAGGAGACATTACCGCAGGCAGGGCTCCCCGTAACGCCTGGCTTCACAGGGAGGATAAAGGGAGCAATCCAGCTGTGGGCATCAGCACCCTGTGGCACGGGATTATTGATGGGTTAAGACCGATTTGGGGATCTGAAAACATCAAGAACCTCTCTGACACTGGAGCTACAAAGTGCGTTGTTTTCACACCGTACTCTAATGACAACAGCCTCCCAAATTAACCAGACTGCTAATGAAAAGAAAGCACTGCTAAAGCTCTGAATGACGCTGTCCAAGGGTGTCTGGCAAGTAAGTCAGCATCAGCAGCAAAGCAGTTATTGTAGGCAGGTTTGGATACACACAATAATACACATCTCACGTAACGTATGAATTCACCTAACAGTGTGCATCCACAGGAGCACAGTGTGCATAGGTACACAACACAGCTCCTGATCTTAAATACCTGGATTAGTTAAGCATTTAACTAACACAGTTTTAAACTGCAATTCAGATGTTTTAAATGTTTAAACAATAAGGATGAAATCCCAGTGCTACTAAAGTATTTGACACAGCCTCCATTGAGGTCAGCGGAACAAAAACATTTTATTGGTTTTGCTGTTATTAATCAGTTTAATGCCACCGATATGATTAGTGATCCATCACACTTAGGAGCTACGACAGTGCATGGAGGAGCTGAAGCACGGTCCCCTGGGAGCTGTTTATTACCAGCTCCTCTCCGTCCTCTCGGCAAAGAGGAAATATCAGTGTGCTCCACAAGTCCCAGAGCCAGGGATGCCAACAGTGCATTCAAAATGCCACGGCATGCCATGGAAAACTCAGTTAAGGTACAAAAAAATAATGTCCTATTTCTTGGACATATTTTGGAAAAGTCTGCATTAGGCTACTTGGACAACATCTCTGCTGAATCCTTCCCCTGCACCTCAGCCTTGTTTTCAGTCTGGTATTTACATCTGCTGTTCCACAGCCTTCCCACAGCCTACCTGCGCTGACAGCCCTACAACTGATCAACCCACCAAGAAGTCCAGCAGGCTATTCCACAGCATTCCCTTTTCCTTTAACATGGTCTGGTTCAAAATTATCTCCCTTCTAAAAACAAACCATACAACACTGCTCGGCACATTATCCTGGACTCTCAAGATTTCAGCTCACAGTGAGCATGACCCGAGCCCCCTGAGCACACACAGACCAGTGACTGTGCACTGAGATGCCAAGAAGCACACACAACTTTTTTCACTGCAAATTGAAACTAAGCAGACTAATTTTGGTTTTGCTGCAAGGTGAAAGCTTGCACTAAGACACTTTTGCTCAGCTGATAAAAGGTAATTCAGTCATTAGCATGAGCCCCAGCCACAGGACTGAACGTTTTTCGATATTTTGGAAAATTCCTTCCTTTCTCTGCCTTGGTCAACAAGGAGACAGGAGAACCGACGAGGCTTCTACCATTCTTCTACCCACAGCACAACGTTTGGTCTAGGTTCTGCAATTCTGCAACAGACAAAGGATCTCCATCTCTTTGGCTTAGTGATACCTTCTTCTATGAAACTTGATACGAAACACGGCTTTTCTCTTTGCCCCTACTTTGCAAGCTCTACTTCTTTCGGTTATTTATGATTATATTTTAATTTACTCCCCATCCCATGCCTGTACTCTGCTCTAATTTAGACCACACACTGTCTGCTGGGCAATTGTACAGTGCTGTTGGAGAGACTGGAAACGAACCAGTTGTGACCCTTAAAGTCTTCTTCCTTCCCTTGCAAGTGAAAACCCATCCCTACTGAAAGCACTCACAGGGAAATCCCCCCGGGACAGGGAGGATCCATGGGGAAAAACATCACAGCAACGACTGGAGACCTGGCTTCCTTCCTCCACGTATAAACAGGGCACAGGGCTGGGAAACACTTTCCGTGCTTCATTTGAGCTCTCTGTCGAGCCAGGAGCGTGGTGAGGAGGCATTGCCGCTGCACATCAAGGGAGGGTGACGGGAAGGGGAAGCCCGTGCGCTCGCTGCCGTTTCCCCCTCCACACACAGCATCTGTACAGCTCCCCGGGGAAATGAGGAGCCAACGACCGCGTATACTCTATTGCTGCTGTTTGGTTTATTTGTCACTCTTTGTAGGTTTATAGTTAGCTCCTGCTGGTAGCCCCTTATTTCTGCCTAGTTAAGGAAGAATATGGTGGTGCAGTCTTTCAAAATAGAAATGTTTTCCCTTACTGCGCTGCAGGTGACAATCCCCTGGTGTCTAGCAGTGCTGGCAGTAGATGACTTGGAGATTTTTCAACAGTCAGAAATCCTTCTGGAGAGGCCCTTTTTAGTTTTTCTTTTTGAGTTTAACCTGCCATGTTTCTAATATGATTATGACTCTCAGTTCTCTGCCAGAGTGACAGCATGAGACAAGTGGGATTTGGCATCAAGTAGGAGGATGAATGGTGGCAAAATCAGGGAGTGTGCGACCAAAGTATCGGGGTCCTTTGCATTCAAAGGAGCAGCATTTACATTTCCCAGTGACCACTGCATGAGCATACTGACAGCTATGAACTGCCAGATAACGACAGATTTGTTACAGACCTCTGGGCCAGGAATTAAGGGGAGATGGTATTCTGTTCCTTCTATTTAAAGAGTATGTGAACAAGCAAGCAAGCAAGCAGAAAATCTAGTGGAAGACACACAAACACCCTTGTATCAAGACACAAGGCAGTTGACAAGAGCGATATATAAAGATTTTTGAAATACAGATCTCCCATTTGCCTTTTTTTTTTAAAGAAAAATAACTAAAGACAAAGATTTTAGCCATATTTTGAGGCTGGCAAGTATTCTTAAGCCTTATGAAAGCTGGATCCACAGGCCTAAATTATATGGTGATTTTAAAGCCAGATGACTTCCAGCAATCTTTCCCCCCCTTGGGGTCAGAAATGTATAGAGAGGCAGACCAGAATATTCCCAAATTTGGGTTGAGCACATGAAACTGTTTCAACCCACCAAACAGCTCATGTTCTAAAAAAAATTAAAAATTCTTATTTCAATTTTCAAATTACGAAATTAACTTTAATTTCAAGGTTTCTTTAAGTCAATACTAAAAATCCTTCCTCCGTCATTTTCACTTTGGTGAGAAATGAGAAAACGTTTCATTTTGGATTAAACAAAGGTTATTTTTCAAAAAAAGAATAGAATAAAATAAACGAAGCTCTAGACTGAAGTCCTGATCCTGGATGAGCAAATCTGACACCTCGCGGGTTGGAAGTAGCAGCTCTTTGGGCAGCTCTAACACGTCAGGAAGGTGACAAGCCCCCGGTGCCCTCCATGCTCGCCCTCTCCTGTCCCCGCCGGCCACTCGGCCACAGGTCTCGAGAAGCGACCGGGTCGCACAGGTTTGTACATCAACCTCTGTGGCTCAAGCGGCCAGTTTTCAACAAATATTCAGCTCTGGTAATTATATCATAACAACTCCGTATTGTTCTTGATTTGTGTTTTAATCTCTGTAATTAAAGCGTCTAGCTGCCACAGCAACAGACGCTATAGAAGCGTGTCTGCTGTATAATCATAATATTAATTAAAACTGCGAAGTAGCTACATAATAAGGGAAGGACCCAATGGTATAGGAGACCAGCAGCTTTAAGGAACCACTTAGGGTTCCTAAACATCAGTATAGCTCAGGAAGGAGCAGACACTTCCTTCTCCTGCTGCAAGGTACCGCAGGTACGACGGCAGTCGGCGGGTCTCCCTCCGGCTCCCCACGGGTACGAAGCACACCCCCAAATCATCAGCAGACTGGCCCCTTGTGGACAGTTTCAGCAAAGTAACCGAAACCCGAAAAACACAGAGAATTAATAAATTCCCTCCCCCTGACAGCGCGAGGGTTGCTCACGCTGCACGCGACCTGCCAAGCACGGAAGGTGCACGCAGGTACCAAGCCCCTTCCTCTCTACCTCTCCGCCACGGCACCTGCCTCTTGCAGGCCCCCCAGGTCCGTGGTTTCCAGCACAGATAACACTGGAGGTGGGATAAATGGTCTAAAAGAACTGCCAAACCAAGTGGGAATGTTCTTGTTTGATGGGTGGGTGCATTAGTGTGTGCACGCACAGAACTGGCTGGCTGGGCTGCAATCCTCGAGAGCATTGAAAGCAAACCTCTTCCCCTGGTCATTTTGGGGTGAAGTAGCCAAAGCCTACTACCAAAAAAACCACGTAAGGAACCCCATTGCAAAGGAAACGATGAGGGTTTGGGGCTGTGGGAGCGGGTGAGCAGTTAGGTAGAGGGGAAAGGTTCAGGGAAGCCTCTGGTTTTTAATCAGCAGCGACTGCAGCAGCGAAGCCAGCTGTGAACCCGTCAGATCTGCTGCTGATACACAACGAGGGGGGACAGTCAACACAGAGCCGAGCAGCAAGGGAACTTCAAAGGGAAGCCATGTTCGCCGTGTAATTGGAGTGAAGCACAGCAAAGGAAAGGGAATAGGGAAGGAGACCTGCTGGCGAAACCTGGGGTGTGGGGAGGCGGAGGTTGTTTCGTGTTGTTTCAAGTAGTAAAAGGAAATGCAATGGCAGTAAGCAGTACTTGTGGAAAAAAGCACAGAGCAGCTTGGATAACGGTGAGAGCGCATGAAACCAGGGCACAAAGGTTAGCCAATGCCTGGGAGAAAATAACTGCTCTGAAGAGAGACCCTTACGCTGTGCCTGCGGGCAAACGCCTCTCCAGCTCCCAGGGACGATGAGGTGGGGATCAGGCACGGAGGACGGGAAGGTAAGCGATGAGTAGAAAACCAACAGCTTTACTAATTAATATATTCTGCATTGGCTGGGCCAATACACAGTACGTGAAAAAAGTTTGTAAGAGTAGGATACTTATCTCTTAAACCAATTTTTCAGCTTTGAGAGCTTGGTAATATTATAGCAAGCCACGGCAAGGCAATCCTGCTTTAAGCTGCTGTTTGCTGGTAACACTTAAAAACTCCAGGTTTTTCTTTTGTCTGTAAAAAGAATAGACATACTGTCTTAAATTCTTACACGGGTCTCTTAGCTGAAAAAAATGAAATAACTCATTAAATTATTATGCAATCTTTAGCCATTACAGTCAACTTTCCTGGCAACTCGACACAGCACCCTTTTTGAATCAGCAGGGGTTGATTTTAACCTGTTTGAACATACTCATAAAAGCAGACAGTGCTCTAAATAGTGCCACTGTTTCCTCTGGCTCTCCCCAAAACACGGTGCCACCCAGTCCAAGCTCATCCATGGTATAATTCTTGTATTTGGTGCACCGATCCCTGGCAAATCCTGAATTCACAGAGCTATGCATTACTAGGTTTTAGGAAGAGGCCCACTCTAATTTTAGCTGTCAGTAAACAGAACAGCAACTGAGGTGGCTCTCACTTTGCCTTACACGCGTTGAGGGTTCAGCGTAAGCCATGACCCCTAGCCCTTCCCAGAGATGAGCAGCACTCCACCGCACAGCAGAGCACGAGAAGCTGAGCAGCAGGAGGGCTGGCACGCATCCTGATCGAGACAAACACCAGAAATAGTGTTTGTTCACAAGGAGGAACCAAAATAGATCCTAAACTGGATCCAGACCCGCCTACGACAGCTCAATCAAAAAAAAAAAAAAAAAAAAGAAGAAGAAGGTTTTAGATGAAATTTCTATTTTCATGATTTTCCCCTCTTCGGACAACTGTTTTCCATATTTACTAGCCTTCACCATACACGCGTACAGAAACAGCACTGCCACCAGCTCTCCTTTCTCTTTTCACCTCCTTGGTCCTAAAAGATGAAAGACTTCGGGGAGGGAGGGGAAGTCAGGAGAAATATGAAAGCTGCGCTCAGCCCTGCGCCTCGCGGAAGCACCTGTCAAGCTGGATGCCTCCAGCCCCATCTCCAGCTGGATTCGGGCTGGTGAGCGCTCAGAGAAGGCAGGCGCTGCCCACGCTCTCAGCAAGAGGCTGCCTGTCCCAGCAGCATGTCCCCCTCGCAGCTCAGGCACAGGCTCTGTCCCTCCTTGCCCAGATGACAGTGCTGAGAGGTTTCTGTCCATAGGTAACCCAAAGCTTGAGTACACATTGAAAAGCAGCAAGGTACGTGGCGAAACTAACTGTGACAGCAGCGGGAACATGCAATTGATGACATGAAGCAGACCTGAATTTAATCTGGAGTTGAACCTAAAGATGCCACCTGGAACATAGGTTGCTATTGCTGCTCCTGTGTCATTTAAGTTTCACCTGCAGCTTTTCCAACAAGCCACCCACTCATCTCTGGTGCTGTTTGCCACCCCTTCCACGCATTTGTGTCTGGAAATACTTGCACGCCTAAGTCCATGGCACAGATGTAAGTATTCGTGCACTGGGCCACTTCTTGCACCTCGAGCTGCAATCACGTATGTTTGCACTGTCAATTTAATCCAATTGCACTGATTTGTCGTAAGTGATCACTTACAGAACTAATAATGTTCTCATTGATCGGCTTGAATAGAACAATCCACAATGACTGAAGGTCAGGCTGACATCGCCAAGCTCAACATCAGTAAAACTACACAGGTTTTGCTTCCATACGTGTGTTTTACATTATTTTGAAGGTGATTCATATGAGCTTACAAAGAAGTCTAAGAGTATAATTGTCTTTCATTGCTATGCAAATTACACACACAGCATGATCTAAGATCTACTCCTATTGATGATACACTGCTTCATCTTCTTTCTCCTCTGACAATTCACATCTGCAGCATACAGAAGTTAGTTTATTATATATATGATTATTAAGCCAATTTCCTTTTCAAGGTGGTAGTTGTGGTTTTTCTTCAAGCAGCTATTTTAATGCACTGTTCTGTACTTAGAAGCTGTGGAATTGAAAGCCAAAAGAAAGCAATGACTCCAACTTTCTTCACTTTCAAGGCAGTGGTTAAAACTTTCAAAGTCTGATGGGTAAGTAACCTAATCATACTAAACCTGGAAAGAAAACAGATGGCGTAACCAGGCAAATAAGATATATCCCAGAAATAGTTAAACACTGAAAGAATAATGCACCAACGTGTATTTTTATGATGCTTTTTGAAACTGATTCACCATCACGTGTGATTTTCAACTTATGGACTTGAGCTTGAGCATGTTCAACATCTACTGAATTACACAAGAACAGATCCTGTGCTTTACAGCTGTAGTCTCAATACAGTAATGATCATTTTCTTTTCTTTAAGAAACATACAGACGTTTTAAGAATCAATACTGCCAATTACTTACCAAGCCGCAAATCACAGCATGCCCTTTGCACAAGTCACTTTTGAAAATAAAATCATCACAACTGTCCGTTAGAGCAGATAATGCCTAATGTTACTCTTTCACGGGGTACCATGCTTTGACCACATCTGGTGCAATTGCAGAACTCAAACAATGCAATTTAATAAAGATCATACTCAAAAAAGGCTCTAGGGGGAACAACAAAATTCAAAAGGCAGAAAAAAAAAAAAACTTTATCCAAAATGCTTTTGCCCGTCTTCAAACAAGTACAGATAAAATATGAAAGTTGCAAATTTAAGTAAAATGGAACTTAAGCCTTATATGGATACGTATATATGAATGCTCAGAAAAAAGTCATTGGCTCTTCTGTATGAACAGTTTCCCCCTTACATATACACCAATTTAGTGGAATATATTTTGAAGTGCAGCTTCTTTTAACAAAGATCAACTGTGAGAAATGTAGCTGCAATAATGAACTTCTGTTTAGTTCACCCATGTTATCACCCTGTCTGTATCTGCATTTTGAGAGGGCAGCTGAGGTTTTGTCTAAAGAGAATTCTTCAGAGAGTCATGGAATGGTGTGGGTTGGAAGGGACGCTGAAAGACCACCCAGTCCAACCCCAGTGCCATGGGTAGGGACATCTTGCACTAGATCAGGTTGCTTAATTCTCCGTGTGAGTCCTCATCTACACACATTACAACAAGTAATTGTTTCCAAAGACTTGCCCCCAGATCACAGCTCGCTGCTTTCACCCTCGCTCTGGAGGACCACCAGTACCCTGTAACCGGAGAAACCCTCAGCTTCTCTGAACGCCAGGTGAACAGTGAAATGCCAAGCAGGAAATTCCATACAGCTGACAGATGCTCTTCGAATAGAAAGAAGGCCACACTCCTCAGGTAATTTGTTTATGGTGAACAGCTCCGGGACATCACCAGCACTGCTGCTGGTACACCACCAAGCCCCTGCCTCAGAGCTCAGAGCTGTTGCATGGGGAACCTGCTTTCTGAAGGCATCGTGTAGGAAAACTGGCACAGCATTTCTGCCGTTGTACACATGGTGACACGTCGCACGAAAACCAGTGGCAATGCACAAGCACCCAGGGGAAGCAGAAGCCCAGCCTCCTGCCACCACCCGGCAGCCCCGCAGCCTCTGCAGCGTCGTCTTCAAAACCCTCTGAACACATCCCGGTGCTATGTGAGCTCTTGTGATTTTGCCCTTACCGGAAGGACATTTGTTTCTTTATTAAAAGAATGGTTACTGATAGTATTTTGTGGGGTTTGTTTTGTTTTAAAAAAAAGCTAGTTACCTATCAAAAGCCCTGGGTTTTATTTCAGAGCCGAGTCTGACCTGCTCAAGCAAAACAACCTGACTTCAATTAAGAGCCTTGCCTCAGTATGGACCACTGATTTCAGTCCTGAATTATTTAAAGCTGAGGAACTGCAGCTCAGGAGCATTTTTCAAAACTTTTCGAATTCAAAAAGAAGCAGGAAAAACAACTCGCCTAAAGCACTGCTCCTAAAAATTCTACCAACCTCGAAAGCCACGGGGTCAGGGGAAGCATTGTGCTACCAGCCCAGGAGGGCAACCTTTTCCTCTGAAATGTCACCCGGCACCCACTAAAGTTCATTTAGTTAACGGTGCTTTCCATGGTATTTTAATGTGCTCACACACAGTTGTTGATTATTCTCAGCCTTGCTGAGATTGCTTGAGGGGGAGCCACTGACATCCGATACCAAGGACAATTTCTGGAGCAAGGAAGAGTGTGCTTTTTTTTTTTCCTTTTTTTCCCCTGAGGATCTACTCCCAGGGACGAGTTGGGTTTGTAGGCTTAAGAAGCAGCATGCCAATTCAGCTGATCTGGGACGGCACACGAAGGTAACTTGTGCACACTCTCAGTTCCTCAAGGCTTGTTCCCAGCTTGGGAACCAACATACGTGTTGTTTGCCCTTGTGCAGTGAGTCCTCCGACTCCGGGAGCCTGTTGTAATATTATTTATGCTTCTTAGTCATCAAAGCCTTTTTTAATCCAGCTTAGGTGTGACATCGTGGGGCCAGGTGAATAGTGGGGTGGAAAAAAACATGTATGCAGACTGCAGCACGTCTTATCTTCTGCAATTCAGGCTTGATTTGAGTGTGCAGTCGGATGGAATGAGCTCATTCAGTATCTCAAAGATCAAGGACTTCGTAAATCCCAAATGCGAGCATGTGATCACTTTGAATAAGGATGGCTGCCTCCCTGTGCACTAAGCACAGCTACGTCTTCATTTGAACTCTGCTCACATACTAAACTCCATCCAGATTTAGTTCCAATTTTACTTTTTGCCACAGGTAGAAAGTTGGCTCTTGGTCTTGCATACATTGCCGAGGAAGTCACAGACGCTAAAAAAAAGGGACCTGATTTCAACTATGCCCATTATGCAAATGCAATTAAGGTACATTATCTTAATTTGCTTTAAAACCTTTAAAACACCTTGAGCAACAAGCCTAATTATACTTTCTTGGTCACGTCTTGAGTTTGAAACACTCCTTCTTGCTTTAGTACAAAAAAAGGCCAACAAACAGGCAGCAAACCTCGCCGTCAATATTTCTCAGATAAACAGTAATGATCTTTTACGCTTGTTTTGCCCATTCGTCCCAAGGAAATGCTTTACAAAGTGTGAAGCCAAGACCATTTTACCTACCTCTGGGATGGAATGTCGCAACAGTTTAATCACACAGCAACCCCACACAACATTTTAGGATCAGGCATGAAAAACAATACTAACTCTAATTGAAATTACTGGGGGAATTTAGGCATGCAGAATATAATTACTCAAACTGGACTTTGGCCAGTGCAAACTGGTGTACAAGCCAGGACATGAAGTCCAGCCACCTAGCTCCTGCCAGAAGTGCCATGAGATCCTTAATGAACACAAGTGGCAAGATCCCAGAGCACTGCATCCTATATAGCGTGGCCTTTTAAAGAGAAAATAGCCACTGAACAAGCTCCAATTTTAATGTGGCTCTAGTGCCAAATAAAATATATATATATATCTTGCATCATCTACTAAACACAAACAGCATCACCATAAAAACACAAGCTAAGTACTGATTTGGCAAACTTCAGCATATTTAAGAACTACACATCAAGCATTATACCAAATTCTAGACAAAGTCTAATGAATATCTTTAATCAAACTTTCCCGGGCCTGAAGAGCATCAATGTGTTTCTTTATTGTGCAAATAAATCTGTAATACTGAGCTCAAGCTTCTCTTCAGCCTTGTACATAGAAGTGTTTTAGGGAAAGCAGAGCAAAACCCCAAGATCTGGTATTATTGCTAGGCAGACAGCCCTAAAAATACATGTCGTTTGTTTCAAGTTCAGCCATTATTTCTGTTCTCTCGCCTTGTCTGGACAGATACCACCATCTCATCTCTACTACAAGTCACCACGCACGTAAATGGATGTACTTGGAGCAGCCCGTTTCCCACCGTGCTCTCTGGTGGAGCCCAGCGCCCCATTACTCAAGGAGCCAGCCACTTGGGGCAGATGCCCCCTTGGTGGCATGGACTAAAGCTATAGGCGGTGTAAAAGGAGTGGAGGGAAGCCAGTGGAGTTGTGCAGCTGGGACCAGGGCCGAATCCCACCTTTGGTGTTTCCAGCCCGGCTTATTGGAACCACTCCACAAGCAGCCCCCAACAACAAAACAGTCAGCTCTGGTTCTAAGTGCCCAGATCTAAAGCAGGAGATGCACTTTCATAATAGAGAGAATGTTTGTCTACTTTTGTAGGTGTCCTTGGGATCTAAACGTAAAAAGAGTGCTAAGCGTTATTGTTATTAAAGCAACAACCCACGTCCTAGCAGCAGATACAAAGGAGTGATTCTCAAAGCACAGAAAAGCATTAAAATAAGGTCACATTCCCTAGAATCCCACGGGATCTCCAATACAGATGCCGTGAGTAGCTAGCAACTAATTAGTTGCAAGCAACTAATACATGGCGCAGTGCTAACAGATACAGATACACAAACACAGCCTCGTGCATACAGACAGAGTTTGATTGTGTTTTTAAATATTTCATGTTGCAGGCCAATTATCATAAGGGAACTGATACGTAAAATTGCAGAATTCTTAATTACGCTGTTTTCTTCAACTCATTTCCATTTTGACCATGAAACTCTGCGCAGCCTTAAAACAACTCATCAGTTACAGCAGAATGAAATTCCACGATGGAGGGGGGTTAATGCGAGAGGAAAATGCCTGGCTCAAGTCTTTGCTATGAAGGATTTAAAATATGCATTCAAAGTTTGGGGTTTATTTTTAATATATAGTATTTTTTTAATAAATAATATATATTTTTTTGCTTTCTTCTGCAATGGGAAATGGAAATGGAATGGGAAATGCAATGGGAAGTTTTGTCTGAAATGGAAACTGTGCCGGGCAGTTTGCTGGTGGACAGGACAGCTTCAGAAATCACCGATGCCAGCCACCTGAAATTTTTGCAGTTTAAAAAGAAACCCACCCCACTCTCACCTTCCTCTTCAAGCCCCTGTACCCAGCACTCTGCTATGCCCAAGACAATTTCCTCTGCATCGCGTCCTTCCCCAGTGGCCTTGTTATCTCCTACGAAACCTCCCCCTCAAGGCTCGCTGTGCTCAGGCAGCCTTCCACTGATAATCTGCACTTTGCACCCAGAAAAAGAGGGTAACATTTACCAAAGGATATAAATAACTCCTGGGCTAAAGCTTTAGTGACCTTCAGGGGGATTTCGGATCCTTGTGGGTTTGTCTTCCTTTAGTTTGCCTCCCTTTGTTTTTCTCCATCACCATTTTTTAATGGCACTGCTGTAGGGGAACAGCATCCCTACTGTGGGATCCGGCACACGGGCGATTACCCCGCCACAGTGCATCCCACACGGACAAGACACCAGCACTCAGTGTGAGTCTCACGGGCAAGGCACGTCTCATCTGCCATGGATGCTGTCATGAGGCAAAGGGTGAAGGGAATCGGATCCGTAATGCACCGGTGTATCGTTGCAAAATCTGCAGTTAGAAGGAACTACATCACTGAGGTACTACATGCTATCACTGGATATACTAAAACCTTGTTTTTCTTCCTCTCAAAACAGTGTAAAAATAATATCTACCATGGCTTCATCAGGGTTGAATGGATATATTGTGTACTGTCAGCTGAACAACCTCATGGCAAACATTGCTTACGGTTTTAGTTAAATACTTCATGTGCCAATAAGGATTTTTTTACTTTCGTATTACTCCATGGCAAAACAATACAATGAAATTCTTCAAGAAAGTGACTGACAAAAAGGTCAAGTGTACTTCTTTAAAAAATACACAAAAAAACACATGCTGGTTGTAACGTGCAGTTTCTGCCGTCCCTCCCCAACATGATGCACCCCATTGCACCTACCACCACCCCCCAACCACTGAAGGGGGGGAATCACCCCTTCAACATTTCGAAACCTCTCCTGCCTTTTGCTTATCCTTCCTCTGCTCTTCGACTTCATCTTGCCCATTATCTTCAGGCCCCAAAACCTGATGGCTTTCTGAGAGGAGCCACACGCACCGCATGAAGACGACAGGACACGAGCACCGCGCTTCGCCTTGAACTGAAACCTGCCTCCACGTTGCAGAGACTCAAACCTCATAGCACTAACAGCACGGCAGCTAGACCAGGTGGAACGAGCATGAGAAAGAGAAGAATTCCTTTTGTAACTTAGAAAATTATAGGATTCTTCTTTTTTTTAAGTGCGTCTTTAAGATAACTGAAATTATGCAAGTATAATGGCAACTGACCTCTCTCAGGTGTATAATTTTCTGAGAAACCCTCCGAACAATAGGCTTTTCTCTTCTTCACAAAGGGAGTTATCTCATCACTGGTGTGCAGACATGGGATCTGTATTTGCCAGCAGGAGAAGTTTTCTCAAATACATTTGGTGTGTCAGGTGCAACTGCGATTATGTATCTGTGAGTGCTGACAGAGCGCTGTGCCCAGCATCTGCACAGAAAAGCCTTAAAAAGAGGCAATTCTCATGTGGGTAAGGGCCAAAACCAGGAACCAAAATATACAAAATCTCCTCCTAGGGCTCCCTTAGACATTTATTCTCATCATTAAAGATGTGACTCTGTGCTACAGTCTCTTACTTGTTTGTGACAAAGGACTGGTAATATTTAACACACGTGTAAGAGGAGAGAAGCCTGAAATATAATGTATTCATTGTGACCTTCAGCTGGAAGGAACTATAGAAAAACAACAATTTAATATTCTTTGCTGTACTCTTTTGCTTTCTGTTCATGAGCAGCCTGTGCCTGTGTGCTTTATATAGAACATAAGTTTTTTTCACACAAAAGAGCCAATAATGGAGAAAATCAAAGCTTCACTTAATAAAACTTACTTTGAAGTCACTACATTTTCCTTCCATTAACCTTTCAACTGCCATAGACGTTCTGCTTACATGCATTCATTTGTCTGGAAAAGTGGAAAATTGCTGGCAGGGTAAGATCTAAAAAGGAACCATCAGCCGAGATAAAAAGAGAAGATTTATGAAAATCTACTTCGTAGCGCCATGCACTAGCACACTATAAACTGGAAACTTGGCAAATGAGAGCGTTATTTATGGCCTTCAACTTCCACGTCAGCAAAAGCCACCATACCTGTGGAGTTAAAAGTCTTGAAGGCAAAGTTCCCAAAGCTTGCCCAGCACCGGCGATGACAATGTGAGGCAGAGCACACTCGAAGCCCAGCTGACAGCCTCCTGCTTTTCTTTTGATCTGATGCCGGTTACTGGATTCGTAGGTGGTAAAAAATACAAATCATGGAGACACAAAAAGAAGAAGAGATGATAATGCTCTTCAGGAGATTTACAGCTGGATGTAGCTTGGCATAATGGCATTTGCTTTATTCTTCAGGTGCTTCTCATCCTCCGGAGCCCTCACTCTGGATGCTGGAGTGCTCAGTGGGATGTCTCGGTGGGACGGAGTTCTTGGTGGGATGCCCCCTGCAACGCAGCGACTGCAGCCTCAGCTCCACGTTACTCCATAGGAATTTTACCAGCAGCCCAGCTGGGCCAGGCTCCAACCCAGGTTCAGGCACAGCCCTGAAGCTGGGGAGCTGGCATTTTGGTTCAAGCCACTACCAAACACAGCCACTTACCAATACAACCCCATAAATGAGTTACACCTGCACCCCCAACTTGCCTCTACAAATCAGCGTGATGCTGCTGCAAACACTGTCTGCAGCTTTGTTTTTCTCCTAGGGGAGACGGTGCACTCCTCGATGTGCTTGGCTTTTCAAGCTCGTTGCCTTCTCCGCTCAGCAGGCTGCCCTTTAACATGCTCCATCTGGCAGATCCGTGGTGACACCCTTCCCCCTACGTGCTGGTAGGCTTGTGAGGGCAGGCTTTGGGATGCCCTTCCTCCCAACGCTCGCCTCGAGCCAGCAGAAGAGCAGCCTGCTACTCACTATTAATTTTCCGGTGGGGAAAAACGTCTTGGGGCTCCCTTCTGAGCGCATTCTGCTGCTCGCGAGTCGGCTTCTGCCTCACACAAAAATTAACCGTGTCTCCATAGGGTTGTTGAAGAAGCTTCAGCACAGGTTTCCTCTGGGTGCTGCAGTCCTGCTCACCTTCCAGCCCACCTTGCTGCCACTTTCCAGGCACTGCGGAGGAGAAAGGCTTCCATGGGGGGACACGATTACCCCGTTTTGTCTGCTACACCTGCACCCCTACTGATATGTTTGGAAAGGATTTTTTTCTCTTTTCCTACTATTCCGCAGATTAAAACCAGGTTTACTTCCTACACCAGCCATATCCATCTCCCATTGCTCCTTTTTAGTGCACCTCTGGGGTTTTCTTGTTAGAGTTCACGGGCTCCATTTGCTCGGTTTTCATTAAGCAAGCAATTCTGCATCATTCACCATTGCAGTACTCAGTCTCTTTGCAATACTCTTTTATAATAATGAAGTATTTTCCTTCCTAGTTTACCGAGGAGACATCGAATCATATCAGCTTTTACCAAACAAAACAGCAGCCACGAGCTGAGCCATGGGTTCCCCCATCGTAGTCTCAGACCTGCCTGAGCACAGTGCAGAGGGCATGGGAAAGCACCTAAAAAGACAACCCATCAGCACAAATCGCAAACAAGGACTGTCACGGGGTCAAAAGAAAGACACTGTAAGGCCAGTCTTGAGCCCAGAGTGGAGATGTTTCCATCAGGCTTGCAGGAAGGCACGGGGAGCCTCACAAAATCCCCCTGTTCACTATAGTGAAGAAGCCACAGGTAATTTATAGGGGCAATGTGTTCGCCACCAAAAGCCCCAAAGTTGTAAACAATCAACCGGGCAATATTTGCCTTCAAAAAGCTGCTTCTGATACAAACTGCCCCGGTGGTAACTAATGACAAAAAAGAAACCTCAGACTTGAGCCTGTCAAAGAGCCAGCCGTGACCTTAATTTGCCACAGAGATCTTTGATGAGCACGAAAGTATTTCCCTCAACTATCTGAGAAGGACAGCGTGCCGCCTAATGAGCTGCAGGTCTCAAGCCCACAGGCACCGCGGTAATTACAAAGGGGTATTTAATTATCTAACCCCGGCATCTAAAGAATTAACAAACCTTGATAATGAAAGGAAACCGGAGAGGAAAGGAGAATTCATTGTCTAAGCCGCAAAACGCTGGAAAAATCACTATAGAGACCGATTTCAATAGATTCATATCTGGTATTTCTAAAAGCTTGCTGTGTACTGAAATGCCAGATGTTCACACATTATGGCTGTTATTACTGTTAACAGCATTAATTGGGAGAGAGAGCGAGTTAATCCAATTTAATTCAGGCAACTAAGTGGAGAAATATATAAGAAAACAAGCGGCGGAGTCTAACAAAGATGGATACCCAATGTTTTGGCAACCTGCACGTTTTGTACACCGTTGGCGTAGTTGTTCCAGAAGTGGCCGAACAAGAGAAATGTCCCTGTCTGGGAACTTACCTCATTTACATTTGTTTACCACAAAGAACAGCAAAATAAATAAAATAACAACGCCCATGTTCAGGCCATTCCCAGCACGGCCTCCCCTGGCTGCTCTGGCAGTGACCGAGCTTTGTGCTCACATCCAGACTCTTGTTACACATTTCCTTCGCTCAGAAATCATCTCAGTGGCGGAAAACCACGGGTTCCTCAAATTTCAACACACCACCGACGAGAAAAGGCACCATTACATGTAGACCCCGTCTCCTTGCAAATGTATGCAAATGCATGTGTATAACAAAGCAATTTACATGTGCCCAAAGCCTCAAAGTGAGTGTGTTTGCTTTGATCAAAGCTTATAATGGGATTTATCTGTAGGGCATAAAAACAATGTTCGCCTTAAAGAAAACAGCAGTGGCTTTAGATCACTGCAATGAGCCTGTTCTCTTATTGTGGCGGTGCTGTTTGTAATGCTGCTAAGGTTGCACGAGCATTTCCCTTATAATCTCCTCTTATCCAGAAGCTTAGAGCTTGCCAGAGAAATGCCTCTCCAACTTACACTTACTGTGTAAGGCCTTAATATATCAGCTAGCCTTTTATTTCCTCACCAAACGATGGGAAAAAAACAACAAAACGTGTATTTCTTTATAAATTATATTTCATTATTAGCATCCACTACTATTTTTGCTGGAAGCGAGCTGAATTCCATCAAGATGTTTTAAACCAGGGCTAAACAAAATGGAATTTTATCTGGAAAAGATTTGTCAAAAAATAAAGGCCAGTACCTGTCCAATGCACAAAAAGAAGGTGCCTGTGGAGCATTATTTGGTTCACTAAACAGTTGCTGCCTTCAAAAAAAGCCACTGCAGTACTGGAGAACTTTTCCTTCAAATTCAGTAAATGGGAAGCGATGTAGTTAATGGTAAGTGAATAGTTTGAAGAAATGCAGAAATCGATGGCAATTTGATAGCTGGTGTGGAGATTCCCAGAGAGATTTCCCCATCGGCCACAACAGGGAACCCTTCTGCAATGACCAAGAAATTGAGAAAACCTGCTATGTCAATGAATTCATCCCCCTGACAAAACTCCAGTCACACGTCTTGGAGAATGTGTTTTGGTGATGGGTACTCTGAAAAGATGGGCTGGGCTGCTCCTGGGGCTTCTGCCACTCGGCTGGGAGGAGAGAGAAGTTCTGCCATGAAGTCATGCAAATAGAGCAGTAAAACAGCCTTTAAAGTTGTTACTGAAAGGGAAGGGAAGGATATTTCCAGCTTCAAGCTGCCATTTGAAGATGCTGAGAACAGCTCTAAAGCCAAGCAGGGGAAAATAATAAATAAATAAATGGTTTAATATTGTAAAGAGTAAAATACTGCGTATATCCCGATGCAAACAGGAACCCAAGCCTCCCAGGATAAGAGGTATTAACGGGTGTTACCCACTTCTTTTTCTCTTCAGGCCTGAAAGCTGGTTTCGCTCACTGCAGGCAGCACGACACCAGGGGTCAGGTTCCTCAGCGGGCTGGCACCCAGGCAATCCCCCTGCCCTCCCCGAGTTATAAGCCAGGGGCAGAATTTTGTCCCATAAATATGAATCTCTTCATTACCGTTTCTAGCATCATCTGCATTTTGCATGTTAAGGATGTTATTATACACGGGGAGCTTCAGCTACTGCTTAGTTAACTCTGTGCCACTGTTTCCCATGCATACAGGGGAAGACTGCTCACAGGCAGGAAAAAGTCATTGCATATTCATAAGTATCTCAACACACAATTAATTGCTGAGTGGTGAAAAAGCAGTAATGAATAGAAAAGATTTCTACTTTAACACTCAACAAGATACATATTAAGAACACGCTTTGTGCGTGTCACATCCCCAACAAGTATCACTTGGCTTCACACCTGCCACGAATTCTTAATTGCATCAAAAACCCAAAAGCTTTAGCTGCTTAATAACAGAGAGAGAGAAGGTGTCCTTCTTCGTTTACCACTACTGCAATCACATTAGATCTTGAACTAACTCATAATGAGAGAGAGGTGTTGGGTTTTCTTTTTTTGATGTTGTCGTGAAGCACTGGCGAAGTGCACAGTACAAGGCTGCAACATTATCATATTGCCTCCCCCTCAGACATCCCCATAATTTAGCCATAACCTAGAAGAGACAAGTCTTCTGACGGCTTTGACACTTTCATTTTCACTTTCTCAGTTTTGATGCCTCTCATCATTAAAGTAACTGTACCCTGTAATTGTTGTTAAATGACTACATGCGACAGAGCCAAGGAGAATGACTCAATTTTTGTATTGACCTAATAAAGACGTTTAATTGGCATGCGATTGTCAGGCCAGATGAGTTTCTGTTGGATCAAAAACGACATCCAAATATGTGAAACCACGTTACCTTTGCTTCCAAGTGCGTTTGGCTTTCTCAGGTACCAGCTTTCCCAGGTTTTCAGTCAGATTTCCTGCAAAGTTTAACAATCTATGTGAACACCCTGCATAGCGTGAGCATCGTGATGCTAGTTTCAGACTGACTGAATCCTTTGTTATACTTAGGATCTAGTTTTAATCAAATAGATAGAAAATGTATTTGTATTGAATTTATATTGCTCATAAATTAATGCATACAAGGAAAAGATGTTAGCATCAAGATTTAGTACTTTTTAACCTTGAAGGTATGCCATATAATAGGTATTGATTTTACCTTTTTTATTACACAGAAAAAATAATAAAATATGTCTGCTGGTGAACTGTTATATGACAGAATAAATGGTTAGCAGTGTATGTTATAAAATAGCAGAGTGACACCACGTGTGTTTGCTTTAAAAGCTTATTATAAAAATCAATGATGATATACATCTTGGTTAGGCTCATTTTTTCTAATTAAAGAGACAGTGTCAAAAAGAGGTTTTCGGTAGTTCAAGCTGTAATTCTTATTTCTCTCCATCATCTGTAACATTTTCTCTTACTGAGAAGGCCTTGCAAATAATATTACTCTATAAAATTTTGTTCATTTCCACTCAGAAATAATTCTGTATGTGGCATCGAGGTTAATGTTGTTCTTTTATGTGTGATCATTATAATGTGCAATGTCTCAGATTAAATCCTCTGGTTTTCCCAAGCAGACGCTACGAGTGAAATTCTGGTCGTCTTTAAAGGAAAACTTCCATTGGCTCCAACAGAACCAGGTTTTACACCCTGAAGGTACAAAAGCTGTTCCTCTCTCCTCCAAGAACGCAAGGAGAAACCAAGGGGAATAACTCAGTGGAAGGCAACATAAAAGAAAGCTGGCAGGATCTCCTCTCTAGAGGGATCCCTTCCAGCAAAAGAGAAGGAAGAAATACTCTGGGTGAAACGCACTGCTCTTCCTCTCTTTCAAAAATGTATGGAGGCAGAGTCATAGAGAGAATTAATTTTTACCTTAAGTGTCTAAGGTGTTCTTCAAGGCTCTAGAAGCTTGCACAGGCACTCAAATATGGCTCACAAACTCACAAAACACCCCTGTGCTGCACCCGTATCTGCTGGCACCACCCATAGCGTCCCGCAGCACTTCTAGGATCCAGCTCTTAGAGGCAGGGTTGGCAGGTAACGGAAATGTAACTTTTATATAAAGCCCTTCCGACACCTTAAATACCCTTGAAACATTTTTGTTTGTTGTTGCCCCTTTTAAACTGATTGGTACTCAGTCAAAATGAAATATATCCAAACTGTTTTGTTATTCGCCCAGAAAATTCAGTTTCAGGCACAATCATCTTTCTTTCCCGAGTTACACCTAATTTGTTAACCTGTTCTGTTATCGAGCTACGTGCAGACAGATGAATGCTGCGTTCCAGGGGAGAAAAGGGGGCTTTGCACACAGCGAATACTACCTCTATGGCTCCCAGACAAAACTTCATCGGTGTTTCTTGAATCTATTTTAAATTGCAAGCTTGGAAACCCGTAACGCATTAGGGGAAGCAGCGCGGGCACGCGTTACCCAGCGAGGAGGTCAACTTGCGGTCCTCAGAGACCACGGCTGGCCTGGTTTCCTTGCTGACCACCCCACTTGGACTCCAAACGTCCAGACTGCCCTCTCGCCCAGCCCGTCCACCACTCAAAGGTGACCGCTGCACAGCATCCTCTGGAGAAACAACGGTGAAGCCATGTCAACGTTTCCTGCCCACCCTTCCACCCTGTCCCCATCTGTGCAGAATTTTCTTTCCTCCTCATTGAGAAAAGCATTTATAAATTTCCTTCTTTTTTTACTTCCTCCCTTCCTTTAAAATCCCTTGCTATGTAAGCCCAGAGGACAAAGCAATGCCTGCAACAGAACAGGACCCTCTCCTAACAAGTAAATAGATTTCTGTAGTAGACAGCCTGCCTCCTTTTGGGGACCAGCAGCCAACAGAGCCCTCGCTGTCTTTTTAGTGCCTTTAGTTTCTGCTCAGCTTCTGAAAAGGAAAGCAGGTCCTGATCAAGGGAACCAGAGAGAAAAGCCAAGTGCTGTTCTCTGTTGCCTCAGACCGCCTCGGCCCTCCTGGGACCTCAGCATCAGGCAAGAAAGGCAGGAGCTTAAGAAGCCTCCCCTTCTCATCTGCTTTCCCCTCTCCTGTCTCACCAGATAGCAGTCTGACAATACAGAGAAGGAGAGTGACCTAGACAGACCTCTCAGATCTATTTGGATCTCTGGAGATACAAACAGGAAAAAAGGAAGCTACTATCTCAATTGTCTTACGGTACCTTTTGCAAAAACTTAAACCATGCTTCCTTTTGTATTACTGCTATTTCATGGTATCCTCAGGTTATCATTTGGGGTGCACTCAGGAAGCTCTCACTAAATCATACTGTAACATATTAACACTATTCTGAGAGTATAATGACAAAGTTTATAAAGGCAGTAAGTTATCAAACAATTTTAAAATCAAACAAATTTTAAAATATCAGGTCTTCCATATAATAGTATTCTACTTTTTCTTGAACAAGAGTATACCTGGCGGGATACACCGAAGTGTCTTGCAAAAAAAGCGTAATTGATTTAAAACCACAGATCCAGGAAATGTGTCTTTTTATCCTTGGCTGAGCCTCAATGACTTGATTTAACCTCAGCTAGCACCGCAGTGTCAGTTCATAGCCCATTCCCCCTTACTCCATCTCCTAAATCTGAACATTCCTGAGTCAAAATTCACAAGCATCAAGGGCTTGGAGAGTCTCAGGAAGGGGAAGCGCTGTCATTAGTGCTACCAGCCATGTTCCAGTGAGGACTTTTTATGTTTTGAGAGCCTACTTCCTCCTCCTGCTCTTAAATCTTTGTTGAGAAAAGATTGTGACCAGGAGTGATGAAGTGTGTGAACTAAGGGGATTGTAGTGTCCTTAACAGAAGAAAAGGAAAAAAATGGCACTGCACTCTTTGCAATGGTTATCATCAACAGCCATCCTTTGTGCTCGAGCACTCGCTAAAGCATAAAGTAACTGCAATACATCCCATCTCTATTGATTCAGAAAAGAAAGGTAATTGATTCACCCTCAGGATTTCCTTTAAAAGATACCGGGTAAGAATTATCTCTCCTATATCATACCACAAAACACACTAAACAAAGCTACTTTGGGTTTGTATGCTGTCATCCATCACCGCAGTCCCTGAGCTCTTTTCAAGTATAATTGAGAGCAGACAACTGTATTTTAGTGGGCATTGCAGGGTGTCTCTCCCTCTCAGGGCAAAACACTCCACTTGCAGTATTCAGGACAGGGTTAGCGCAGAACGAAGGAGAGTTGCCTGTTTGGCTGATGGACTTGAGTCTGAGGCTTAAAAAGATGCCGCAAAATGATCAAAGACTGAAGACTTGTCAAATATCGGGTAAGCCCCTTTCCCCATTCCCCCCATCACAATTTCTATTCACGTGTTGAATGTCAGTGAATCAAAACTTCAGCAAATAGAGATCAGGCCAAAGTGCTGAAGCATACGCTGGGCGCACCGAGTCCTGGGTTACACAGACACTCAGCAACTGCAGGTCCGAGACTGCCATGATAATTTATCCAAAGAACTTGATTTTTAAACCTCCTGAATTCTGCTTTTCCACAGATTTGCATCATGGCATATAACCTATAAACATGGACCTTACTTCTGAAATACTGTTAATTCTCCTGATGTACATTACAAAACACTGAACACTTGTTAGGGATGCTTTGTTTCTAGCCCCTGGCACCTGTAGATACTTGCAAAACCTATTAGACACTTGGACACACAACTCTCTGAAAACACCTGAAAATTTGACCTGATGGGGTGAAACTAATAATGGCAAAGAACAGAGAGAAAATTGTGTTTCTAGACTGTAGCCTCCAAAAATTCTTTGTTAGAGATTTCACTGAACGGTTCTAGCAATGGCAAACCACGAGAAGCAAAGCCAGTAGCTCCAGACTCCAACGTCTTCCCGCATTAAAAATAGAAATCAGTGCAGGACAGCAACTGATAGCCAAGAATCTGCCTTCCGTAATTAACGTGCTGTTTTTCTGGATGAGCCTCTTCACTAAAATATCTTTACTTTGAATTTCTGACAAATTAAAAAAAAGACGGGAGAGAAAGGCTGAGCTCTCAGCCTGGCAGATTGCCTGGACGTCCCTAGGATCATTAACTGCTCTCGTGTTGGTACCCGCTGCCACCTTCCCAGGGGGGAGCAGATGTCCCAAAACACCCGGTGCTGTTAGAGGGGGGACGTGAAAGTCAGGTGAGCTGCAAAGGGCACCTCGGAGCTGCCGTTTCTCAGGGGACTAAAGCTTGAGCATGCACCACTTCGGGAAGATGCTGCGCCCCACCTGACAGAGAGGAGCTGTGAAGGTGCGCATGCCACGGCTGGTTGGAATTGGTGGATAGGAAAATGAGAAATAATATCCCAGACTTCCCTCCCACCGTAGCTAGAACTGCACGATGAACGGGTAAGGAATATCTAATGTACATCGGCCGCTTTGCTTTCTGCAAATTGCCTGTGACCAAGTCACGAGTGTCCTGACTTTATCACAGCAGACACTGGATATTACCTGAGATTGGTCATTAGATACTTTCTGTGAATACTTCCCAGTCTGTCACATGCTTCCAGGTATTTGACTGTGTAAGATACCTGGGTGGATCTGATAAGGCGTAAGTCACACAGCATGTCTGGTCCTTGACTGGAAAAGACAATCTCAGAGTCAGACTTAGAGGGTGAACAGTCACAATTACCTACCTAAAATGTTCTTTCTGGCAACATTTTTCAATCTATGCCAGTACTAATTGCAGCCAGAAAGCCTACTGGCCAGTACATTTATAGAAAATAAATAAGAAAGGAAATAACAACTAAAGCTGATTCACTTCCTTATCCAAAAGAACATTTGTGCAAGATCTGTGCAAGGGAACAACCCAAACACGGATGTGCCTGTGGGAAGCACACCTTTGATTTTGGCTGCTAAGTACAGACACGGGGACTTCAGCTTTTCAGGCACCAGCGCAGAATGCCACATACTGAACACCTCACCTAGTGCCATGCTTGGGCACATGTCAAAAACTAGCGAAAAATGGTGATTATCCTAAATACGGTATCCTCAAACCACATATGCAGCAAATTCTCCCTTTCTTTTTGGACCCTGCAAGAAAGTAGGAGAAAAATCCAGGTATTTTTTGTAGAGCACTGGAACTCCTGAAACCCTCATTAAAGGCCACGGAGAAACCATACATTTTAATGTCTCCAATATGCTGCTGTATTTCTCTTTGTTACCTGCAAATAATAAACCTGCTGTGTGCATTAGCTGCAGGTAGGCTATCTCCAAGCATGCATCTTAGCAGTAGGAATAAAGCACCCAAGGTAAAATAAACTTCTAAACCCACGTGGAAATGCTGGCTGCAGATTGTCAGTATTTATATAATTCATTCTCCTGCCTTGCAGATGACACATACCATTAATGAGCAAATACATTTGCCCGCACATCAGTACCTGAAACTTCTGATAGTTCCAGCAGCCATGAGAACAGGCCCTAAATTTCCTTGTACAAATATAATTCTCTTTGGTTGAGCTTAATCATACGTTAGCCACTGCACAGTCTAAAGCTTGGCTCTCAGTGTTTTCAGGCTAATCAAGAAGACAGTTGGGTCAAAGCATTAACAGTTCCTTACTGCAGAGAACAGCACAAGGCTTCATAATTCACCTGGCTCGGCACAGCCGAGAGCATTAAGCGAGGTGCTGCTGCCTGCCCGTGCACGGGGCTGTGTACAGTACAGACAACAACACACTGCTTGGATGAGCAAAAATGTCACGGAAAAAAAAAAAGAAATCTTCCTGATTTTGGCTTATTGACAAGTACAAATGATAAAGGTTGTATGGACACCGTTATGAGAGTGTTAGCGACAGCGCAAGTCCCTGCTCGCACAGGGTCTCACCTTTGTTCTCCATTGCCATGGAGGGCCAACACAATTTGAAGGGCACATTTGCAAGTCTGACCAAAGGTTAATGAATGTGATAACATGCCCTGCCTGGCAAACCATTGCATCTGCAAGCACAATTGTGAAAAGCATCTAATTGTGAAAAAAATATTAACAGCTGAAAACAAAACCTTTTTTTTTTTGTGGAAAAAAAAAGAGGTTTCTAGAATTGCTGTTGTGCATATATACTTCTGGCATGCTTTTTTTTTTAAATCTTCCTTCACTGGACCACCAACTTCAATAAATAAGGTGTTCTTTATCTTTTTATTGAGCTCTTAAAACAGCTCCACGGACCCTTGTGGTGAACTAAACCAGGCTGTGCAAGGTGCAAGCCTGAGGAGTGCCCACCCCACGTCCCTCCAAATGCCCGAGCCCCCCGCGTTTCCAGCTGCATCGCAGAGAAGTGCAGAGTCCACAACAATTTTTGAGAGAATGCATTTTCAATTCCATAAATAATGCAGAGGAAACACACGCTCTGCTTGCTACCTTGTGGGAGAGCCGTGCTTGATACGCACGCACGGTAAGGCTGCAGGGTGTAAGCCTGTCACTGCGGTACCGGCGGGGACGGATAATCACCTCGATGCGTGGAGAGGAAATTCTCAACGACTTTTAACTTTAATGAGAATTATATAGCAAAGGTCTGACTCTAAACAAGCCTCCCAAAGATGGTTAGCCTTCGTGAAACTGGGAGCAAACACACACCAGTGTGAGGCAAATACGGCCAGGAGGAAGCAAGAAAAAATTAGAAGGGGGATTTTGTAGAAAAATGGTTAATTGTTCCCAGGCCTGAGTGAAACACAATAATCCCTTACTCTGAGTTATTTTACGTCCCAATGGAGCTGAGGAAGGAAAACAGAATTTGAATGCTTTGGAAGATTTTCTACTGCCAAATGGAATGTAAAAATCTGTGACTTCGGGGGAAGTTTGTCAGGTTTGACACGCCATGGCCAGGAGCTGCCCAACTGTTCAACAGAAGCGGAGATTAGTTCTCAGAGCTTCTAACCTAATTTTTCTCCCCTCTTTGCAGCACTGCATCCTGCATTGGGACATCTGGTCCCGCTGTGGGAAGGTGACGGAGCCTGGCTGCACGAGGCGAGTGGCTTGGGGCGAGCTGCCGGCAGGAGGGCCGCTCTCCATCGCCGCTCGGGTCGGGACTCGCGTCTCACCACCCCGAATTGTGCTGGGTGTGAGAAATGGCCGCGTGTCACCCACAGCTCTGCACCGTTAATCTCCAGCTGAAATGACAGGGCACTGGTTACTCTCAGAATGACACAAACGCATGACTGTTTAACTCCTTTGGACAAACAGGTCCCCTGGTCAAGAAGGGGCTTCCTGGCCGCAGCCCGGTGCGAAGGAACACGCAACAGCCACGGCTCATCTGGCACCCGAGAGCCACGCGGGGCTCACACGCACGCTCTGACAGCCATTCATCTTCAGGGGACGACACCCAGAGAGAGGGGCTTCGCTTCTGATCCTCTCTAACAAACCTTGCATCTACAAAAAAGCACTTTGCTCCACAGGTTACCTCTTGTGCAAACAGATACAGAACGGGGTCCCACATTTCCCCTCAGCCCAATCCTTCTTGACTCTACAGCACTATCGCTTACCTCGAATGGCATTTCAAAACTAATCATGATCATTTTCATATACTCCAGAAGATAAAAACCTTCCCGAGGGATGGGAAATCTCCCAGCTGTGGACGAACCTGTCAGGAAGAAACGCCGCAGCCGGTACCCCCGTCCCCTCCCCACCCAACCATCCCCAAAGTTCATGGTTTGACTCGGGGGCTCTGGG
This sequence comes from Anser anser, assembly GCF_964211835.1. NCBI lineage: Eukaryota > Metazoa > Chordata > Aves > Anseriformes > Anatidae > Anser > Anser anser. The sequence goes on from NC_139728.1 coordinate 28,157,183, forward strand.
CTGCATCCAACTCTTAAATTGCTACCAGTCTGAGAACAAAAACAAATGCTGTTTGTTTGGCTACTAATTAGTCAACAACGATGAAAGGAAAAGAAAATAAAGCAAAACTTCTCTTCTCTGACAAGCTGTCGTGAGGCTAGGAAGAGCACCAAAATAACAAGTCAGCTCCCCGCCGGTGCACGAGACAACACAGAGGCTCCTTTCAGAGCACGGCTCGTATCATCTTGCAGTGCAGCAGCCTGGGAGTAGGTAAGCACCCTTCTGCCAAGGAAACAAGAGGGGCAGGAGAGGCCAAACATGCTCCTAGGCACCGCAAACCAGCTATTGGAGAGAGCTGGTGAGAGGAGAACAGTTTGCAGCCGCAGTGCTGTCCAACACCACAGCCGTTCCCAGCAAGATAACGTGATTAACAGGGAGCTTGTAGAGGTTTAAGAAGATGCTGTGACTTAGAGCAGTCATTCTGTGAACGGTAACAGTGAAAGGAATTACATATCCCACTAAGTCCACTGTGGGTAAGTTGGGTTCATAAATTTCCTAACCCTCCTCAACGCGCGTTCCCCGGACATTGCCACGCCGTGCACAAAGGAGCATTACACTCATTGTGTCATTGCACTCACTGTGTGCATTGCACTCACTCCAACCACCTCCCTGGGACCGAGGCTGCCAGAAGCCATCCCTTTGCCCAGGAGCTGAGCAGAAAAAGAAGGCAGGCTGTTGGCATCTTTTCTCCTCTCTGAGCCTGCTGCTGCCCCGTGCCCACCAGCAGGACACCTCCTGCCACCGCGTGTGGCCCGCACAAAATCAATGTGCCACACAGCAGGACCCATGGGGCAGGACAGAGGAAGCAAGAACAGCCCAGCACGTCCCATAAAGCACTGATTACAATATTTTGTTCATGTCAGACCTTGCATCCCACCCCGAACTTGCTAGGAAGGTCCCAAAATGCAAAGGCTTCCCAGCCCCAGGCACTGCACCCCCCCCTGCTCTCGTTTGTGCAGTACTCACAAAGAGTCTGAAAAAAATGCACAAATATGCACCAAAACCCAACAATTCCACAAAAGCGAATTCCAAGCACACTGCAACAAGGCGTTCGGGGACTTGGCGGCAGAACAAGTCTGATTCAAGGTCCTGTGATAAAAGTGAAATGAGCTCACATCTCGCTGCTGTACAAGCAGTTTAGGAGCTGAGACACTATTTTACATGGTACACTCCCTCCATCCCAGATGAACATAGAGCAAACAAGCCCTTGAAGCATCCCTGTGAACTATACAAATACTGGAATCAGATAGGAGCACGACATCAGCCTTCAGAAATGCAGATCGGGAATGATGCTCATCTACAAGGACTAAAAACCACAGCACTTAAACAAAGCCATGTAGAAATGCCAAATGAAGCAACATACATATCTGCCATGTAGAAACTTCCAGGCTAATATACTACTTTTCTATAAAATGATTTTGTTTTTTGGGGGTTCAGCAGTTGAGGGACTGACCTCCTTGGAAAAATCCCAGACTGCCTAACAGGAGGGGAACAAGTGCTGGAGGGACACCCCTAAAGCTCTTGGTAGAAAATAACTGCATTTTACACAACAGGAAGCCTATGGCCATTTCATCTGTTACAGTCCTGTAAAATGTCTTGCATTCATAAAAGCTTAAATCTCTTTTTATCTTCTATAAACAGCAGACAAAGGCCTTTGTTCATCCAGGTGTTAAAACGCTCTGTATGGCTGCCAGTTAGACAGCCACGATGCAACAGGAGGAATTCCGGTGAAATAATCTGTACCGGGGGTAATGAACCTCCTCTGCGGTCGGGACTGAAAACAAACACCTTCTGGGAAGTCAGCTGTTGACAGATACTCAGAAGTTATTGCTGATATTCCATGTGAGATATTCAAAGGATTTCCAATAGGCATCATCAAGCCCTGTTTCTTGCGTTACTACCTTACGACCGTATTATTTTAATTTGTACGGCATGCTTTGTAGCGACTCTATTCTGAAATCAAACTTGATGTAACATATAACTGCTGCCTTTGGGAGAACAGAGGTAATGATTTCTTACCAAAACATCATTTTTATATGACGTTCCATAAGCAGCCAAGTGCACAGCTAGAAAACAAGGACTGCTGAATTTCCATCATTTTGGAGAACTTAAACATAGACTGTTTAGAAGTTAATATAATATTGACTTTCCAGCACTGATGATTGAACTGCTGTGGTATAGTAAACGATCCACTGTTAATATTTCACCTTTCTTCTGTACCCTTAATTTTTAAAGATATCCCAAGTTAAAGGATATATGGATACCTTAAGGTATAGTTAAGGATACCTTAACTCTTTGGGCCGAGCACTGCCATGGAAACCTTTTCCTGTGCATATCAAAACTAAACCGTGTAACTCAGGATACCTGCAGTGCCCTGATTTTATAACACATTTATTCCTCATCTGAATTAAAATGAAGGCATACCTTGAGCTAGATATATTAAAAAAATAAATAAATCACTAATTTACCTACGAGAAAAAATTATATAGTCTTCAAAATCTCAAAATCTGGTTCAGGTCTTTCATTGATCTTGGCTTTGAAGGTCCAGGTGCGCTACTTACCTGTGCAGGTCCTTTTGCATTTGGTGAATAATCAGTATTTTACATCCCATGAAGGGGGTTGTTTGTGTGTGGTTTTTTTTCCTTCTGAGACCATGTTTCTGGCAAATTAATATTTCAGTGACATTTTCACAGTGGTTCTTTCACCTTTATTTATTGCCCTGACTGGAAAGAGACAAAATCTCCCTTTGAAGAAGGAGGACTAAGATCATATCATTCAGAACAGCTGCCTCAAAAAAAAAAAAAAAAAAAGTAATTTTCAAGTTCTACTGTAAATTTTCTGCTTTAAATTAACTTAAACTCCTCTGGTAATCTGTCTACTCTATTAAGGGTTTGTATTTTAAAGAAGTAATGATAATGGTAGAGAATGTCAGGATCCCTGGTAAATAAGGTTTAAAAAATATCACATAAGTGTAATAAAAAACCTATTTCTGAATACTTTTATTTATGTGATTTCATAAGCATAGAGGCAAGGAGTTTCTGCACAGCAACCCTGTGAAAGTTCAGCATGTTGCCAGCAGAGGTCCAAACCAACAGCCCATTTATTCGTAATGCCTCATCTCCAAACCTGCTTCTGCAGGAGACACGTTAGCACCTCTCTCTGTCTCCGACAGCCCTATAAAATACTTTGCTGTATCAGCACCATAAACTGTTCTTTACCCTCTCAATAGACGAGAAAACAAGAACAAATCTTAACATATGAAAAATAATTTCTCCTAGAGATGAACAAATACAGACTTTCAAAATGTGGCAGTGTTCAGTCCTCCAAAATTGCATATTTTCCAATGTTCAGTTTTCTGAAACTGCAGTTTGGAACCAAAAAGGAAAAAAAAAATAGAAGTAAAAGTACCTGTCATTTACATTTCACTGTTTCTAAGGTTTTATTCATAAAATTTGTCAACTCCAAGAGTGAACAGAGCCCCTGTCCTCAGTGCAAGGCTGGATACAACATCATTAACCTAAAAATACCAAATGCTTCTGACCAAAAGCAACTTCAAATTGAGAAGGCATCAGCTGTCAACAGATCTTCCCTACTAAAAAAACCTCCTGAGATGAGCTGAATGGAGACACTTGCTAACCGTCGGAAATTCAGTGACGCTTTGTTTCTTGAAAACAGACAATCATTAGAAAGACGGAACACCTGCAGCTCCATGTTCCTTCAAATCTCTGCTCAAAACCACCAGCAGCAGTAAATTAAATTTGTTTAATAAAATCAACTTTTACTCCAGAAGAAGTGGAAGAGTCTGACATTTTTCAGGGAGATTGCTGTAATTTAAGGTCATAGCCCGAAGTTTCCTCAAATAATCCCGTGACACGAGCCAGTATAAAACCTTAAGCATGAAAAAAGGAAACATCATCATGCTCCTGTAACAGCTCCACAAGACACAGAGGTGGAAACCCAGGGCTTGCTGATTCCTAGCGTTCTGATGCCAAAATTCATCACTCCTGCCCTACTTAAAACAGACCATCCTGGCAATAGTGCTGCTCCCACAGCTCAACTCAATTTATCTCTTAGTGGCAAGTGGGAAAACAAGTTGATAGCGACTACAGGTATGTTCCAAAAAAGTGTGCTGAAAAACATGTGAGTACGGTATGTGTAGCAAAGGTGCAAAGGGATAGGATCTGAACACCAGCAGGACCAAACAAGCACGTTCCTAACGCTTCAGGCACAGCTCTAAGATGCTGTGACCTAAAAGGGTCCATCGCAAAGGGTTAGAAAGTATGTCACTTCATCACGCCACTTCTATTTTCAGGGCCTCTTCAGAGACTGCTGCCGAGCACTGCAATTAGCGATGCCCTTTTTAGAAGGCTGGAGGAGAGGAGCACTGGGGAAGCAGCGAGCCCGCGGCCCTAAGCCTCTGAGAGGGCTGCCCGCAGCTGCCGTCAAGAGTCTGCGTGTGAATGGGATACGCAGGACCTAGGTGGTCCTTGGCCATGTGAACACCTTCAACCCAATGCTCAGACCCACCTGTTTTTCTCTTTAAAGAGCTTTCCTGAGGAGTCACGAGTGTGGCTACACAATCCAGGTGACAAGTGTGGCTTTCATTCAGCTCGCCGTGGTTATTTCAAGTCCGCAGCAAGGTCGCTAGACAAATCAGCATACTCCTGCATGAAATATTCAAAATTATGCACCCCGACTGTACCCTGCTGACTTCCACGTTTACTGGGGTCATCCTCGTCCCTAAGCTTTATTAAACGTAAAGGTACATTTCAGAGAGGTCCCCTCATAAATAAAATAAATAAGTGATTCTTCTCTTCCACAGAGCCCCAGGACTGTAAACACCAGGCTGCCGTGACTCGTTTCCACCGTCCAAGCTATCAGGCCAGGTAGCTCATAATGTGCGTGTTTGCATGACACCTGATTAAAGCTGGTGTCATCACAGTTTTATGGACTACTTAAACGTGGCAATTTCCATTAAGTGTTTTTAAAAAAGCAATTAACAGTTTTAACAAGAGTTCACTAGTTCAAATCATTTCAGCATTGACTGGTAGATTGTCCTCCTGGGTACCATGCCTGACATTTGCAGTCTCTCAGCCTCTCACGAGCAGCGTTCTGGCAAAGTAGGAAGGGAATTATGAACGTTCCTTGGTGCTGCAAATATACCTCTTTTTAGAGGAAACAACAGACTAACAAACCAAGACACCATCAGCTAGCAATTAACAAAACTTGCAAACAATGCTACTAGGGGCAGTGGTGCTGCTAAAGAATTTGATCTCCCACCTAGCATGAGAGCAAACCCGACTGCAGCAATCCAGCAAGAAGAGGCTGGGAGGCAGCGATGTGTGAAGGAGAGCACGAGAAAGACAGATCACACCTAAATTGTTTGGTGTGATTGACGGATTTGCAAGGAAAAACAAAAATTGGTGCAAACTATAGTCTGCAATGTTGGTTGAAGCGAAAGATCAGGTTTTAGTTGTGCCCTAAACTGCATGGAGAACAGAGGGTCGGCAACACAGGTGTCAGCCTGATGGCATGGAAGACAAAACAGAAATGAACAGGAAAACAAAGCCTTCGTAGCTGTGAGGCTTGCTGAGCTATCTTTTTGCTAATGATATCTGTCCTGATCTTAATCCTGTATTAAAAAGATGGTGAATCCATGCAGTTATAAGTCCACTGACTCGTTTTCTGTGCATAAAATCAGATTCTAGGTCATCATGAAATTAAAGTTTAGGAGTAGAAGATTTTTCAAGTGCATCAGATTTTAGTTAGGAAGACAGAAACACTGGAAATTTTGCCTTAAAAATCCATATCACATACAAGCACACAAGCCTTGCTTCCTCAAGCCCTAAGATGCCATTTCTTCACCTGTTTTCCAGTGTCCTGGGAGAGAGCCCAGGGAAGGTCAGGGCATGGGAGCGACCTGGCTTTCAGTTCTCTGCTCCCCATAACACGGCTGGGAAGTCCCTGCACAAGGGGCTCGGAGCTTCACGCTCTGCCCAAGGGGAGAACAACTTCAGACAAATGTCAGGAGACAGTTGTGCTTTTACAACGCTCCTTTTGGCAAGTTTATCTCAAATCAACAATTCTTTCTTTAATTGGCATCTTTCCCGTTTAAGGAATTTCTGTTCACAGGGAAGCAAACAGAGTTTTGCCACGCAAGTTAGGAGATGAAGAGAAGGCAAGGAACTGGCAGCGGTGGGGAGCAGCAGGCGATGTTCTCCTGCCCCTGCGCTTTGCTTGCCCTGGGGCAGCAGAGGGTTCCCTGAAGCAGACCAGTGGCAGGTCGGAGATGCCTGCTCTGCCCGTATCAGATTGCTGATCCAGTTTCTTATTGCTGATCCAGTTTCTTATTCTCACCAAGGCCTTCTAACACAAACCCATCCCATGGCACATTTCACTAAGGCAGAATTTTGAGCAGAATTGTGCTGTTGCCCACCGCACAGCCAACTTTAACTGTCTGCCTCCAGAAAATCTGTGCCAACGTTTTTTGCAAGGCTCAGTCATCCGTAAATTTCTGCCCCCCAAATTTCAGCAATAAGCCCTGCCCAATGAGGTCAGACACTCTGGTCTCCATTAGGTTTTCCTCCACAATAGGACACAACTGGAAGTAGCTGTCGTGACAGTCTCTTGGAAAAACTGTTACAACACACATTGTATTTGACTGGGAAATAACAATAGCACAAAAATATGATTGGTTTCTACTGTACAATATTAAAGCAGCATATTATCTACTCTGCTTTTTAATTGAGAACATTTTATGAAAACTAAAACAGAGTCTTTCCTAAGTCATCATGTATGCTCACAGAAGTACTAGGAGCCCTTTTAATTAAGCCATGAAAAGGAATTTGTTTTCAAGGATGAGGTGGTTTCATCATACTCATTATAGCCCATTCTTAATGGGGGATCTTACAAGCAGCTCTCATTAAACAGCTGTTTGAAATGAGAGTAGGTTGATGCATGCTAGCTACTCCCACTATCGCAAAACCATACTTACAGCTTCCAACAGCCAAAGCTCTACAGCGACCATGGAATTTCTTCACATTCCTCCTCCTGGTAAAAATCTACTGAAATCTGCAGCTGATGCTGAAAGAAGGAATTCAGATATTGAAGGGTAACACAGCAACAGCCATTACAAGGAGTGGTTGGGTGCAAAACTGCACTGGGCCTTCCCTCCTTCCCAGTAAAACTAGCAGCAGCTCGGGGGGCTCTGCAGGCAGGGGCACGCGGGGAGCTCGCAGGCACAGCCTGCCCTGTGCCCACCTCGCATTTAGGACAGCGGGGCGTGCTTGGGCAGCTTGCTAGCCAGGTGAGGTCTTGCGCACACTACTGAAATACAGGGAATACCAAAGTCTGTACAGGTATGTAGGAATGTAAGTGTCAGCACTTCAGTAAAACATCCTGCTAAGTCTAGGGAAGTTTTAAATGCGTTAGTGTACATACCTCTCCCCTGCGCCAGTTCGGCCTGGAAACAACCCACAGTAATGGAGCTCTGTCAGTGGAACAAAAGCACCATCTGTCCGACAAGCCATACCAGCATCACACGAGACTCCTCAGGATTCTCAAGCAGCAACTTTCCTCACTCTTTGCAGAAAAACCCAGTCGGGATTCCTTTGCCTAAGGTATCTGTCATTGTGTGACACGTTCCCAGGACAAGCCCAGAGATGTGGTGCGTTGTGCCACAAAGAAAGGGAACGGGCGAGCTATTATAGCGAGAGTACCTTGCTTTACAGTAGCTCACACAGAGCACTGCAGGATTTAAAGACAGTAAGCAGGTTCACCCCGTTAGAGATATGGTGAAAATAAGACACATGAAAGGGAAAAGGATTCGCTTGAAGTCACTCCTTTAGGGAGTGACTTTAGGGAACTAAAGGACTGTGTTGAAAATAAAGCCCAAATCTGCAAAGTTCCAGCAGTCTATTACTCTCCTTGCTATGTACCATTAACCACATCAACGTTTCCTCTTTCACCTCTCATTTCAGGCAACACACTCTTCCTTCATTTGGCAGCAACACAACAGTAGAGTGACTTGGGCAAAATCAGCAGAGTCCATCCCAGTCCTGCTATCCCAGACCAGAACTGGGCTCCAGAGAAAGCCCTCAGCCTGAGGACAGCAGGACTGGAAGAGCACCACCAATACCAGTGAGAAAACATGCACGGAACTGGCTTTGCCTGCTGTATGTTCTGCAGCAGGCTCTTGGGAGAACAGCAGTGGGCAAACAGCCACCCCCAGTCCCTCTTGCTGACCTCAGGGCCAAGCCACCACCAGCACAACCTGTGCACATTGCATCCTCAGCACGTCACGCAACAAGAACTGACTATGTGATGAGAAAGGCTGAAGAGCAAGCACCTCCTTTAAAAAGCTCCTATCCAGAATTTTAGCACTTCTCAGCAAAAAAAAACAGAACATTTTGCTTTTTTGGGTTTGATTTGCTTTCAGATTTAGTATCTCAAAATTACAAGAAGTCTCAAAAAGAGAGCTCCTTCCAAAAAATAAGTTTTCTGCTAATGGGAATGAAAAAGATGAAAGACTGAAAATGAAGTAGCATTCAAAATTCCCTCAAAAACTCTTTGACCTTATTAAGGAAAAAAAAAAAAAGTCAGTAAAAACTCTTACAATTCTGGACTCCATCCTAAAAGGCAGTTAAAAGAAAAAGGCACTGTGGGCACAAGAGCTTGAATTGCAGAGATGAATGAGGGAAATTCTCATCTCGCAGCAGCAAACCTTTTAGTATTTATGACATTGAAATTACACTGCATAAATAAAGGGAAAGTTAGAAAAGGGCTGGCTTCATAAATAATGGCACATTGTTACCAGCCTGATTACTTCACTTCTGTTTTCACACAAGCACGAAGCTTTCACAGAGAAGCCTGCAGTTCACTCCAGCTCATCAGCCAAGGAAAGTGGGAAAAGTTGTCTTTACTGCAACAAAAAGGCCATTTTCACTAGAAAACAGTTTCAAAACACACCGTATCCTGATGGGAGACTTCAAAGAGAGGAAGCTACACCGGACCAAACAGCACCATTTGGCTGCCTGAGCCAAATACATCTGCAGCAGCACAGTGCAGGCTGGAGTCAGGTATTGTGCTGCCTGGTGAAACTGCAAGCGGGGAAAGTGTTTGTGGCCCTTTGCTCCGAGCCATGCGTATGGTGATGGTAAAACGAAGGAAGAAATTCTGGAAAGGAGACGTGACAAAAGTTTAAGTCCAGGCCGTGCGTACACTTCTATCTGGCACTTGGCTTCCCGAGCCATTGCTGCCCAGTCCTAGCTTCAAACACAAGCAGGCACGTATCTTCACGAGGAGATGGTGCGCACGCTGCACACACTGTGCAGCCACTGCCTGCACCTGCACCATCGCTTCCTTGTGCGCTGCTCCGCTCACCGAAACCCCGGCGGTCACAGCCAGCCACCTCGGCAGGGGACGGAGCGTGCACAGGGAAAGTCAGTACCGGGTCTGGTTCTGTACAAACATCTCTCAAACTGGAAGTTTAGCTACCAGCGTGCATACATTTGAGGTAATTACATTATTTTTAAAGGTAATAAATAAGGCAGTAAGCAAGGTTGGAAAGGGGGAGGGAGGAGGGAACAGGTCAGCAGGCAGCAGGATATGAAAGAGAAGAAAGTTAAAGTATACAAGAATTCTCTGATTTATCTTACTGAATGGTCTTATTGAATTAAGGCCAATAAATAAATTACATTATATTAAGCTCAAGTTAATCAGCAAAGTAGGAGAAATAAAGTGAATTAATAAAGTTAGGCTGGAAGCACCTATAGACGCCTGTATTGCTTATCGCAGCGCAGCCAAGGTTACCCCCAGGGTGCTACGGGCACTGCTCCCGGCAGCCACACACAGCCAGCTGGGGACACGGACAGAGAAGCACAGATGTGCGTGTTTGTCAAGCGTGGTCCATGATTGTGCTGTTAGAAATAAAACAGAGGGTAAACAATGACTAAAAAGAGGCTGTTCTATGTGGTACCGCCATTAAAAACACCCACGGAAATAATATCACACGTTGAAGGCATCCTCTTGTCACAGGGCCGGGCAGCGCACAGATGTTTGTGCACTTGTCGAAATTAATCCAACATTTTCGGTGCTCTGCCACCAACCAGCACAGGGACAGGGGGGCATTTGGTCCCTTTGTCAGCCCTGCCACCGTCTTATGCCTCCTCTCCCAAGGCCAGGCTCTCAGACCCTCGTGCTCCTGTGACTAGTCACAGCGACACAGCTCTGTGTGCACAGCTCCCCGAAGGACCACGGTAACTTCTTCTGCTACACCAATTCTACCCCAGGTGCTCCGAAAGGGCCTTTGGGCATCCCTGAGGTGAGGTGCTTATAGAGCTAATGGTTATTCATCGACCGCAGCGAGAGAGAGCGTAGAGCAAGCCATGGGGAGTAGACACGGGCGACTGTAGGTTCTCACAGAAACCACAGTCCAGTTATTCAGCAAAAAGGGAGGAGGTTTGTTCCTAACAGGTTAGTGGAACTAATTAGGCAGCGAGCAGAATCACACTGACCTGCCGTGTCACACAGTAAATAAACTCAGCCTGAAGCGTCCCCAGAGAAGCTCCGTGTAGGTGCCACGTCTCCGCTGAGGAGAGGAGAGGAGGCACTGGCGGTCTCCAGCCACCAGGCCGGTTTTCAAGCTGTCTGCTCTGGTTTTTAAAAGCTAGGCTGGGAGGTTGGAGGGTGATGCAGGAGGTGAGCCATGGTTCACCTCTGCTCTTCACCAAGGAGGGAAATTAAGGCTCCGACCAGAGATCTTCACCTCAGCCCAAACACCTGGGGCTGATTTCCCTGAAGGTAAGCAAGTGGGTTGGGGTAGGTGTCCCCGCAGGGGATTAGCCAGCTGCAGAGGACGATGACACTTTGCTGTCGTCCACAGGCCGGAGGGAAGCTGGGTCTCTGACTTGCTGCCAGTGAGCTAACCTGCCCGGGCCTTTCGCAGCCTGTAAACGGGGCACAGCCCTGACCTGTCCGGGGCACTGTGACTGACCTAGTTTGCTAGGCTTTGAGGTTTTTAGCTAGTCTGTCATTACTCATTTTTGCATCAGAAGGACTTGCAAGATCCTTTCACGTTGCATTCAGCCCTCCTCAAACACAACAGACAGCACAACGCCATACATCATCTTCACCTAACTTTAAAGCTAGCCACGGACTACTCAATTCACAGCTTTATTTGACTTGAATCTTCTGCATATGTTGGGTTAAACTGCACAGCTACCTGTGCTAAACCAAGTCAGAGCCTATTATCATGTTCTTATTGCAAAGTGAGGACGTTGAGAACTGCATTTAACTGCATGGCCCTTTATATTTTGACTTGCGACAGCCAAGCCAGGTGCCACACAAGGAGCAGCACGAACCAGCAAGACAGAAGAGGAGATTTATCTTCCTGGCTGTTCGATGACCCATGGCTGTACAGGTGATAGCCATACTGCCCATGGAGGGGGAAGAACAAAAGAACAAAAATCTCAAAACAAAAGCTACAGACCACCTGGCCGTAACTGAATTCTAACTATTAACTTGCACCATCTACCTTAACTTTATAGCGTCTTTGGCATCAAAATGCTAATAACCAAATGGAAAAGATTCTGGCTAACAAACATTTGTGTATTTGCTGAGTTCCCCGGGGGGGTTCTCCAAATGCAGTGCTCACATCATGAACCTATTATGGCAATTAATACACTTGCTAAATAGACTTGGATGCTGAGGGAAAGATTAACAGAATTCAAGGAAATGCAGCCACAATGGGAAGGGAAGGTTTTCAAATATACCGTTAAAAGTACACAAAAAGACATTTTAAAAAGGAAAATGAGGACAGCTAGAGTGAAAGACGAAGAGCAAAGTAACAGACAACAGAACAGGACTTTTCGGTGTCAGGAGACAGCTGACAGGCAGCGGAGGAAGGCTCCAAAGCTTCCACAGCCCCGTGCTCCACCCTGGGAAGCCTGGCATGCTTTGCACTTAGTCCTTCTTTTAAAAGGCTCCAGAAGTGCTTATTGTATTTTGCCTGCTGTGAAGTGAGGAGTCCTCCCCATGAGTTTTATTAAACTGATTTTCTTGTCTATTTAGTGTGGTGGTTTCTTTCCGCTTTTGTCAATAAATTGGATTCTCAAATTATACATAGCATTATTAAGCATTCCAGTCAATTATTAAAAAAATACATCAGTGGTAACGATCAAAAACTTATTTGGTGCTAAAGAACATTAACAAATTATTGCTGGAGGAGTAATTTTTATTTGCTGTTTTTCCATTATGATGCACTGACCAAAATACTGCTCACAGCATGACTTAATTTATTTCTACTTAGGGAAAGGAAATAATCTTGCAAAATTACTGCAGATCTTAATATCACAGGTTCTGCTTTTATATGCAGGCCTGCAAAAACAGAAATAGCTGGTTGATTTGATGGCTTTTCCCAGCAATAACTGTTGGGATTCCCCTCAAAGTTTTGCTGCATCTCAGAGTGCTGTAAGCCTTCGTTCCACTCCTCCTCCTCTTCCACCTGCACTCGTAGGGCTTGCCCAAGGGCTTATTAGTTTGGACTGGCATCTAGTTCACCAACCCGACGGCCCTGTACGATGGCTCCAACCCGTTGAGAGTCTTACACTGGCTGTGTAATATTGCAACGTGTGCTAAGAATTCACATGGTAATTAGAGACCTTCTGCAATTTATAACTGCAGCACAGGGGAACGGGGACACGTTGCAATGTCTAAGCTGTCCACGAGGCTGCTGGTGACAAGACAACGCAACAGTGCCCCACCAGAAGTGCTAGGAAGGGAAGCCAAAGCTATCCATTTCAAAATGCTGCCCCTCCAAAATAAATATATATATATATAAATATTAAAAAAAAATTACTGTTGTTTTCAAGTGCAGAGAGATACGGCTAGTTCTATGTTTTCTATGACCAAAAATCGGAAATATTAACCCCTGTACGAGGCCACAAGTTGATCTCAAGTAGCCAGCAAATTTCTTTCCCTACCGTTTGCACCACAGAGTCCATAGAGCCACTGGCAGCACAAGACATGCTCCATGCTGCCTTGTGGCTTACCTGCCTAATTGCCAGCTAACTTTCTACCCCAAAGCCTTGCCGGCAGTGCTGGCTGTAACGCCTGCTGAAGCAGACAGCACACAGCTTGATGTCTTGGTTGCCGTTGCAAAGCTGGCAGTTCAGAAAAATCTCATTCCGATTTTTCAAATGGGCCGTATTTGATGAGGAAGTCACTGAGGGAGCAAGAATAAATACAAGGCAGTGAGATGTGATATTGACGAGTGCCACATTTCACAGCGTACCCACTCTTTAAGGAACCCTGTGCAGAGGAGCTTGGGAGCACTCTCAAAGCAATCGCATGCTTCGGTGCGGATGTCACCGTGAGGCAGTTGCCTCCCTTCATGCCAGGGAATCCACAATGCTCAATCATTCCAGTCTCAAACCTGAGCAAGGAGCTCTCCTCCTCCTTCTCTGTGTACGAACCCGAAATGAAATACTCTACGCTAAGTACATGCCCTGGGCGTACCACTTCCACCCTGCTCCTTAAAGCCTAATTCAAAGAACACGCAGGGCATTTCCTTTCCACCACTGTCAGGACAAAGGCTAAGAAAGGGCCACAAGTTTTAATCCTAAATCTAGCACCAGGCAGCGGCGCTTCTGAAGCTGCCAAGAGGGCAGGCGGCCGAGGAGAGCGGCCAAGAGGAGCGGCAGGAGCACGGCAGCAGCTGCTCTGAACCCTCCGTGCCAGCCCAGGCTGCCCATCACCTCCTGCACTGCTTTGGTTACCTCTAGGGCAGGAGTTCAGCATCTCATGACTGTATCCCTCCGTCCTCCTCAGGCAAGTTAAGCAAGGGTAAGCTTCAGAGCAACATACAGGCAGGTTGGAAATCATAAATGAAAAAAAAGATGGGAGAAAAAGAAAGGCAGAATGGACTTCAGCCCCATAGAAACGGCAAAAGTGCATCGCAGAGCAGAGAGAACCCAGTACCTGAGCCTGGTTACTCACAGCAACGACTGAAACACTTGACGTTGCCATATCCAGGTTGGAAACGGTTCCCGTGCTCCTGAAACACAATCTGCAGAGGCAGATGCTGAACCCAACGTTAGAAAACGGCCCACTTGAAATTTTGGAATAAATATTCTTCTCACTGGTGGAGTCTACAGCTTAGAGGGATGCTAGGGAACATCTTTGCTTTTCTGACACTCCTCTCAGATGGAAAAACATTTCTCTTTGCTGTAATAGGGTGAAAAGCTTTCCTGTGCTTGAGCCCCGATCTTCCAAATCAGAGCTCACCCCCCGAGGCCCAGCCAGCTCCCCGGGAGGAGCTGCACACACCCAGCTGCTGCCTGGGAAGGCGTTGCCTCTAGGCGAGGACGATCACTGGGTACCCACCTCTACCTGACCCCGAAGCAACGTTCCTGGTGCTGAAGTGACCCTCCGAAATTTCTGCAAACACTGGGGTAGCCAACAAACACAGACGTGGGGAAATGAAGTGGCACCCACGGAGTCTGCCAGCCCACTCCCCTGTGTCTTAACGATGCTTGCTGCCCTGCCTTCATCCCAGTCCTCTTCATCCCCCACTTCTGTCTTGACCTTTAATCCCTCTTTCTGTCCTGTACACTCCTTTGCAGCAATTCCCTCACCGCACACACTCCCCATCACATATATAATAAAAATCCAGATCATAAAAAACAGAGAAATAAAATTGAACGTTGAACTCTTGACATCTGCTATCCATTACTGTATTTGCCCGCACTGTCTTTTCCCACTGCTCATTATCATTTGTCTCCATATCGGTCCTCATGGCTTTTTAATCCAATTCTCACAGTATTTGATACTTCATATAATCGCATACTTGGAAGAGCTGGACGGAGAATCTCAGCTTTGCGCGAAGCGATTTTCTACCTGCTGCGTTTTGAAAGAGGGGTGCAGAGAGGGAAGGAAGAGAAAATCCTGAATATTTAAATCCTCAGCGGCTCAAACGACACAATGAGAAAATGAGACAAAAGAAAAAGTAACAAAAAAAAAAAAAGAAGGGGAAGCATTTCTTTTTAATGAAGTCGACTTTCCAAGCCAATGCCACGAGTGAACAGGCAGCAGGAGTGTGACCTGCCCTGCCTCTGAAGCTCTAAAGGGGACCGGTCATGGCTAGCACCAACGCCAAGATTAGCCAATATCCTCTTTCACAGGAGAGTGCTACACATTAAAACACTCAGAAAACCTCGCCTCCCTATCTAGACAGATGTGGGCAGAAGCGTCTTTAAGCAAAACATTTTTCAAAGCCTTCCATGAGGCACTGAGGTGAAGCTTTATTTAACTGTAATTGGATTTCCAATGGCAAGAGGTTCCGCCACCCAGAACTCAGCTAAAGGATGAGCCAGGGACACAGGGGGGAAAGTCCCAAGTCAATTGCTGTTTGCTGGGCAGTCGATTGCTAGTGAACGGGTCAGAGGACCGGTATCTGTTGAGACCTCTTCTTCAGAGCTTAACAAGCCGAATTATTCCAGAGCTGACATTTCTCTTGGCTTTGGAAAGTTTTAAAATTCTCCCTCAAAACTGTGTGAGTTCAACATGCCACAAAATGTGTTTTTACCATGAAATAATTTTGTAACGAGGTTTCCAAGGGTTCACAGCGTGCCCTAGAGTTTACAGATGGCTTAAGTAACCCTCAAACATCACTTTTAATGCTTTCATGTTAATAAGGTGAGATGTCAGAAATTCCCTTTATGACTTTTACTTTGTGATCATTTCATATCTCCTTTCTGCTCAGGAGACCGCTGAGGGGCTCATTTTAGCTACAAAGCTCTCTCCTCTGATCCTGATGAGCTCAGGGAAATGTCGGAATGGGTTTGATACGATAAATATTTTTTTTATGATTTTTATTTGCGCACAAAAATCGCATTTCCATTCATTTGAAGGAGGAGTTAGAAGCAGAGAGGCAGCTTCCATCGCCCGCTTGTTGCCTGCTCTTCTGCTTCCCACTTCAGGCTGAAATACCAGCCGATGAGGGTCTCATGCCACCTCCTGAGACACAACTCAGACATGGTTAATTGTCAAAGAAACTGCATGTTTGTTTGTTTAAACGTATCTGACAGCCTACTGCAACTGCAGGAAGAGATTAGTAAAAGATTTACTTGACCACTGATAAACGAGTTGAGAACCTGCCATGTCTGCTAGCCTCATCAGCACAATGCCCTGAAACCTGCTATGGCAGGCCTGGTGCATAACAACATCTCTTCTCTTCTCCATTCATTCATTAATTAAACCCTTAAAAAGTAATTAGTGGCAATTGCACTGACCCTTAACAGTTGTGTTTTCCTAATCACATCTTAAAAAAAGAAAAAAAATATATATTTTTCGTAGCCAGAATTAAAGCAATGCTTATGTTATCACTGCCAAAATATATGCATGGACAAGTACAACTGCATCTACAGACCCTGTCACCAAAGTCAAATATTTTATGTATGTATTGCACAAAATCAACTCGAGGATGCTGTTATCCTAGGACTGTGAAATACAGTGCAATGCATCACATTCTGATGCTTTCCTTTCCACTGACTATATCACAGCTGACACAGGTCATTTCATATTGGACTTCCATTTTGAATATATGCATTAAAATGTACCCAGTCCTAGGGAAAAATATATATATACCTGTGCTTCAAACGTGACAGTAAATGAAACAAATTCAATTTTTCATTAATAGAGAATCATTACTCAGTGCAATGTGAAAAGTCTATGGGAAACTGGGGGCATACCTTTTGAAGGGCTAATCTGTTACAAGGGCTTACAATTTGACAAGTGGTGTATAAAAACCACCCTTAAAGAATATACTAGTGCAATAAATCTACTAACCCAGCAAAGCAGAAAAAGGTCAGAGGCATTTAGCTATCCTGTGATGTCAGCTACTTCACAGGCATGATTCGAGATTTCAGTTTAAATTTAACATTGATCTCCAGTCATGCAGTGGATCTGTTTACACAAGACATTGCATTTAGCTCACAAATTATCATCTTGAGCTTCTTTCTTGCCTCATTTCAGTTATTATGCGATAAACAGAAGGCAGTGGGCTTCCTACAGAAAGAAGACAATTACTGATGCTTTTCTCATTAGCCTTCTTCCCTCCTACGAAGTGACTGAATACAGCGTTCAGATCGTACAGCACTTGGGGTCACTGTGGCACACCGATATCTGGAAGTTGAAGCTGGCCTTGCACGAGGAACCACCCTATAACCAGTCACAATCGTTACCTGATGAGCAAACATGGGAACTGAGTGGTCTCATATTAGTAAAGCGGATAGCAAATGCACTGATTTTTAATTGATACCTATCTACTTTTAATTATACCTATAAAGCAACTTCAGGCGTTCTGGTATTGGTAGCAGACTTGCAGGGAAGGTTATAAGATGGACTTCCCTCCTGTTTGGCATCGCCATCTGTCTGTGAACAGGAACGCTCAAGGGGTAAGTGTTGTGTCATGGCTACACCCAAGGAGTCTCCCCCTTGTCACTCCCCGGCCCCAGGAGTGAGGCAGACGCCAGGTAGGATGTGCCAGTACAATCTCTACAATCTGCATAAGCACTGAGCACACAAAGGGAAATCAAACAACAAGAGAAAAAGCAGAGACTGTGATTTTTCTTTAGGCGTTCATTAACGCCTATTCAAATACAAATACTGAACAAAGATCCACATTTCATCTTGCAGGAAAGCACACTTGTGCCAAATCCTTTGGAGATTTGGTTCAAGACCAGTTCATCCCCATCTGAAGATTTGCCTGAAACGCTGCCAAAGCCCACTGCCACGAGCTACTGTTGCAGAAGAGAAAAGGGCAAAGGAGCTGTATGGCAGCGTGTTCTCACTTGTGGTTGTGTATTCGTGGATCCTCTTTGGTCTTTGTGTTTCTGCCACAACTTCAACCTTCCCCATTCTGAGGAGCAGCCTACTGCACCACTGCAGATTTCTTCCAAGTTATCCACCTAGCAATCATCTGAGGAGATACCATCGAGTCTTCCATTTCTTTCATGTGTTTTATTGGTGTCTTGCAAGCTAACTGCAGAAATTAAACTGGGAAGTGTTCCAAAAAAATACGTATGTGATGTCCTTCCTAGACCTCTTTCCCTTTTATCTCCTTCTCACCAACTCAGGGACTTGCTCCCCCTGCAGAGGTGTGCTGGCTCCGGACAGGTTTGCACGCATGCAAGGCAAACATCAACACAAACATTTTCGGGTTTGGACTCAGGATCTGTCACTGGGAGTTTTCTGTCCCTAGTGCAACAGACGAGCTCCCAACTGCCACACGAAGGCGACAACCCCCGAAAGCAGCACGGGCTGTCCTCCTGCACTGAGGCACGCCCAAGAACTGAGGCCACTTGACATGACGGCAGCTGCGCTTTTTCAGCTCGGGGAGTTTGTGCAACCACCGGTCGCGTGTTTACCAGCAAGGTTTTCAAGGAGGTCCCTTCAGCTCAGGTAGTCACTCATCTCCCTCTACACACGCACCTCCGACCCGATCCTTCTGTTCACACCTACCTCTCTATCAACAGAAGCATTCAAGTTCATTAGAGAAGGTTGTCAAAAGCACTTGCAGGAAGAGATGTTGTACTTCAGAGGATTCTCACCAGCTACTGGGTTCCTCTTTCAGAGAAAGGAAAGTAATGCAGCAGTCCTGATTAAACCGAATTTCTGTAACATCAACACTTGTGAAACCAGGATACTCACAAAGCCAAAACCTGTTTGCTCTCATTTTCCCATAGCTTGTTCTGGCTCCTTGTAAACAAGAACACCGGAGCAAAGAGGACACATCCATATTCATTTCACAGCATGCTTAACGCAGTGCTGTGCACCAATTAACCCAGGAGATACGGAGAAGTGCAGGACTGAAAGCCCATCACCTGCACGGGTCAAGTCAGGGAACTCTTCAGCATGCTCTTGGCAAGCGTGGGGAGCAGCGAGATGAGAAAGTTTGCTGCTATCAATTTATTCAGGGTAATGAGGACAAAGGCTGACTGAGGAACTGCAGCAGGACCTTCTGAAATGATATGACAGATGAGATGGCAGATGAAATTCAATAGAGATAAATGTCAAATATGCATGTGGGAAAAACAATCCCAACTCCACATATGAAACGATGGCCTGCGAGCCAACCATGACTACGCAGGAGTGACATCCTGGATTTACAATGGACAGCCCCACAGAAATGTCAGCCCAGTGCTCCCAACTGTCAAAGAAAATAAAATATAAAAAAAAAAAGTTAGACGACGTTCAGAATCATTAGAACAAATAAAACTTAGGGACATTACACCACGCTTCTCCAGGGTCTTTGCAGCAGGCACAGCATGGATGGGGACTTGCTTGTTCATGGACTTTTCTGACACAGGCCCAAGGAGCTCTTAAACCAAACTGGAGCCATGTCCAAGACAAACAAACCAGAGCGATTTTGTAGCTGACAAGGGAAGCTGTGGATGCCACGAGCTTTGGCTTAAGGGGAGAGCAGACTAAGTTCACAGAAGAAAAAAAATCTATTCATGATTACTGTCTAACAGAAATCACTCCTGGCACAAAGTCCCTGAGCTGAACACAGCTGGAGCCAGGAAAGTATCGGGGGGTAGGACCACGTGTGCTTGTCCTCTTCATATTCTTCTCTGCTTACGGCCGCTGCTGGAGACAGGACGGCGGGCTGGCCCCTGCAAGTGGAATTAACACAATTACCTGAAGTTCAGCTTCGTGTCCCTTTGCAGGAATTTGATTTTTTGTTCTGTTTTTAATCCAATGTATGTTGAAATGCTGCTTTTACATCTCTGGTTGCGTTGCTGTGGAATTTTGCAAACTGAATTAAAACCAAGCAAGGGAGGGGGAGAGTGGCAGAGGGAAGACGTTGTTCATTTTCAGACTCCTGCTGACCTGAGCTCCCACCACTCGAGAGACAACGCTTACCAGACTCTGGCCACCTACTTACTCAATTTGGGAGAAAATGTCAGCTAAGGCTATTTGCAGAAACTAAGCACAGGCTTTTTACACATCTGCTCCAGTTCTTCCTCTGCCAGCCGTAATAACCCACGAATTTGAAATCATCCTCACAGCCACAAGAAAAACTCCCTGACGTACAGGCATCCTTTTGAGGTCCTGAGTGCCCATCTCAAGGGGATCTTTTCGGTGAAACCAAGGAGCTGTGTGAACAGAAGGAGCCTCTGGAATAGCAGTAATCCAAAGTGATGGGATAGAAAGCTCACAGCAGCAAGTGGTGACTCGAGAGCTGAATCTTCCAGTTACTTTGTGCTGCTGGGATCAGCGCTCTTCGCAAGAAATTCTGTTCCACAATGCACTTCCCTCTGATATTAATTCTGAATGCAAGACAGCTTTGTAGTACCTAATCCTATTAGCATGCTCCTGAAATCTGTAGGAGCAGCAATGTAGGCCTGGCCCAGAGACTTAGCTCTCGAGCTCTGCTCTGCCACAAAACAAACGCAGGTTCAATTCAACATTCCTTGGTCCCTTGGAGACTCAGAAGGTAATATTTACCCCTGCCGAGCGATAGTTATGCACAACAGGAAAGCAAATGAAAGTATTTAAATGAGAATACTTCGGACAAAATGTTTTCTTAATCCAGAAAAGTTCGTGGATTTTTCCTTCTTTCTTTGCTTTTCCAACTAGATTGGAAAAAAACAAGTAGCTGATTAGATTTTTCCTCCCACTTTCCACTTTTACTAGGCTCTTTTCCTACCAGGATTTTTCAGAGGCAGGAATTGAAATATATATATATATATGAAAAGGAATAGAAGAGTCAGATTGAAGAAAAAAAGTAGAAAACTAAATCAAAAACAAAAATTTGAAAAGGTAATTTAGGAAATTTAGAAAAAAAGGTAAAGGTATAAGATTTTAAGAACCGAAAGAAGTGCCTTTTTGAAGAAAAGTTCCATTTTCCCTTGTTTACAGTGATTTTGCCAAAGGGAAGGAGGTGGCACACGCGTGCTTTGGACAGAAGCATCATCCCAGGTCTGGGCGTATTTTTTCAGGCAGACTGGGTGCCTGCAGCCTGCAGTGGCTGATCCCCAACAGCTCTGGCAACAGCTCATCGGAGAGAAACCTATAAATTGCCCACAGCAGCTGATGAGAACATGTTCGATTAAATGGATTTCTGTCCAAGCTCCTGTTGCATGGCAGCCAAAATGTTTTAACATTTTTGGAGATGTGTTTCTGTGTAAGAGAATGAAGCAGCTGTTTCCTAGCACAAACTCTGGGCTGGTGGCTAGGGCTGGGGTCTGGAGACAGCAGAGCAGCCGACGCGGGATGAAGAATTCGACTGGAAGTCGGGCAGTGCCTCCACCAGTCGCACCCATTTCAAGTGATGCAGCAATGGCTGCAGTAACAATCCAATTCTAGCTAAAATGGTTTTGTTTTCACTGAATTCTGGAATGAAAACAAGTTTGCTATCTTTGAGAGATGCCATGAAACAGAGTAAGCCCCTTGTTCTCCACAGCCCCCAGCCAGCCCCTGTCTCAGTGCAGAGGCAATCCACTGGCAATCTTTCAGACTCCAGAAACATGCAACACCTCTACGTGCACATTTTTGTTTTGAAGACAGATCATTTTAAAAAATATATTCACCAATAACAATTATGTATTAGAGTTTATTAAATTACAACGGTTTTGTTTAGCCTTTTGAAATAAAGCCGTTTCTGAAGTAAGAAACCTATCCCAAACAACAAGTCTGTCAACTGCATCGGAATGGCTCGGTGCCTTTAATTTCATGACTTCAAGAATTGCGTTAGACAGTAAATCTTAATGACATACAATGCTGGCTGTGATACAACAATTATCATCAAGGAAAGGAAATACGTGGAAGAAACGGCTTGGTAACATGGGGCAGCCAGCTGCAGCCGGCTCCCATCTCAGAAAGGAGGAGCTGTGCCAGCTGCCCAGGGAGGCGAGCAGGGCTTTGCCAGCTCCCTGCTCACAGCATTACCCGGGAGGGATTTCACTGCGGGACGGGTCCAGGCTGGGGCAACTTTTGCAGAAGCAGCAGATCGTGCACCATGCAGACAGCTGTGCCAACGCACACCCTTTTCGGTGACCCACCTGCCCTCAGCTCGCATCCCTTCCACATCTGCACAACCTTCAGTTATCCTTGAAGGCACCAAACCTGCGTATCGCTGTACTTAGAAGCAACATCTGTTTCTGGCAGAGGAAAAAAGACAATGACATAAACGAAATAGGAGAGATGGTATTTTCTTTTCTTCCAAGAGAAGTTGCTATTGAAGAGGGCATGGATATTTTATTTGGCATTTCATATTTTCTTGTTTATTGAGTGCTGGAAGTAGAAGCATCTGTTGGGATTTTCTGTTCAACCTTGCTTCTCTTTCTTCCCCTCCCTCTCAAACAAAAATGAAATATTGTTCATTTGAAAACGTAAATCCAAGACGGGAATTATTTGAATCACTTGTTCCTCACCTCCTGATGGCATCTGGTGTAACTGGGGGCTGTTACCCTCCATTCACTCCTTATTTCAGGGCACAAGCACTGAGAACCACCACAACCATCAACATGACTTGCCTCTGCAACTTCCCTGACACTTGTACTTCAGGAGAGACACAGGATTCAGAAGTGATTCATTGCAGCTTTGAAAAGCTAAAAGGGGTTAAAACTGGCAATTCCCACCATGGGATCTCACGCTGACATCAAATGTTTTGAAAGGATGATTCAGAGAGGCAGCAAGGATCCCTTGTAAATCAGTCAATAACTGCTTCGTATTGAGACTTTAATGCTACCTTTATCTCCCCACAGTTGCCTTTGAGGTCAAAACTCCGCCTTGTTCAGGTGTTGAAAGCCATGGAGCACGTTCAGGAGAGCTGAGCAGAGCACGGGGAAAGCAGGCTTCTTATCTGCATCTGCTTTCCTAAGGCACACGTAACAGCTTGGCAAGCACCGCCATTCCTCATCAGGAAAATACTCTCTGATAGCATTTCCCTCCCATTACTTTCTTCTGACACGCATTCCCTGGCACTCAATTACAGATCATTTCAAGAACATTTGGCAAAATTTGTTGCTATGTTTGCATGCCTTTGTTCCCGTTTGTCTGATGAACAATGAGCGTTCAACCAGCTCCAGAAACGCACCCAGAACGGAGCTAATTCCCGACACCAGGACACGGCCCCCCTCCACCCCAAAGCACCAGCTTAGGACCAGCAGCTCATTATGAGGTACCCCAAACAAGAAGACAACGGGGACAGAGCCCAGACACAGCCTGGCCTCCCACACCTACACTCTGGGCATCGAACACGCCAGCCTGACCCAAGGAGGAAACCATCAGGACGAGCCAGCCATGCTCGTCGGAGCAAACGCTTCAATCCATAGACTTGGACAGAAACATTTAAAACAAAAACAGAAAGAAAAGGAGACACAGACAGCCTGAGATAAAACTCAGCTATGGGACGTGACATTCTCCCAGTGAGTCAGACTGAGCAATTCACCAAAAATAGCTCCCAGTAAGTAGTTTCAGGCAGTTCAGCTGCTCCTCGGGCTGTAGGTTTCTCAGTTGTGTGTGATTTTATAATCACATTTGCCTAGTTTTTAAACTTGTTTTTCCAAGTGACTACCTAAAACAGCAAAATAGATTGTACCAAACAGCTGTGAAATGAACATAATAAATCAAAAAGCAAAGGTTTATTTACTTTCCCTTTCTTTCCCTTTTCTTTAAAGTACAGCAGTCCTAGGCTTTGCCTGCAAAAAGGTAGATAAAATAATACAGAAAACAAAACAAATAAAAAAACATTATTTTTTTCCAGTTTTTAATGGATGATATTCCTCAAAGCACAAATCCTGCTGCTTGTTATAGGGGTTCTAGAACAACAAATCTCCAGAAGACATTAACGGCCTCTAACAGAAACATAAAAATATTATGCTCTTATGCAAAGCATGTTTGTGGTTGTGGGTTTTTTTGTGTTTTTTTTTCTGGATATAGGCCATTACCTTGTAGTACTGCAAGATCAAGTGAATGAAGCTATTTACCCTTCCTTTTAACAAAAGCTGTACATCACCCACCTAGCATTTCTTTTCCATTTTAGAATATAATTCACTACACCCAGTCAGCTTCCTTTTGAAGCCAAAAAGGAGGAAAAAAATCAGAAAACAATGAAAATGAAATGAAAACAAAGGGAAAAGCATTAATAGGAAAATATAAAGAAAGCACATTCAAAAAGAAGTGTCACATGCCAAATTAAAGGTGTTGGTAAAAAAGGGAAGAGAATGCTCTTTCCAAGATAACTCCTTTGACATTCCTGTCACTGCCCCAAACGGAGCTCGGGGAGGTGCCGGTAGGAAGATTTCCACCTTGGTTTGGTTTTGCTGCAGTTATGGAAAGAAGCGGCTGCTTCCATGCTGGATTACCTGCACCTGGGAAATTGCTGGTGCCAGTCGGTCTTACCGACAAACCAACCTCACATCTGAGCCCGGTGGTAACGGCACTGCTCTTCTGGCACTCTGATCACCATCACCACCATCACCATCATCGCACCAAGCTGCTGCCCGGGGAATTTCAGCTTCATACAGCAGCCACGTTTTCTCATTGTACGAGCTTGTGTCATCTCAGTTCCCCAAATGGATTTTGTTCTATCACAAACTGAATTTATGGTTGGTGGCATTTGTTTCAGAGGCTATTTTCCTCCAGCCCATGCTTGTTCAACTCAACGCATCCCCCGACGTCGAGCTGACTGCAGCAGCATCCAACCAGCACGTGCGGCAGCCCGGCTCGGTGGGCTTACAGAGACACGAAGAAGCAATACTGAAAAGTTGGATGCATGCTGGAGGAGCAGGCAGAGTTGGTCTAAATCACCATTTACCACAAATCTGCTCTTCTTCAGCTGGCTTTTGCTGATACATATCAACTTAATCCTAAAACCGGAAGCTTCAATTATGGGATTAGCGTCAGCCAGCACACAGAGGAACAGAAATAAAACTGCTTTCCTTCCGGAGGTACCAACTTGTCTCCTCGCTGGTTCTGCAGAGGCAGGCATACTGGCCTGCAGGGAGATGCTACAAGGTTCCCGGGCTGGAAGTAAATAATGTTTGTGGGTTTTTTTAAACAATAAAAGCAGGTGATTCACTGCAAGGTCTTTTAATATGACCTGGGTGGTTTGGGAGTGAAATGCAAGGGAAAAAATATTCACCTGTCCCCAGTGATCATTCAAAGAGACAGACAGGGAAGGAGATAACCCAAAGGAGGAACTGCCAGCACTGGAGTTCAGCTGGGTTTTTAAACCCTCTCTTTTCATTCCTAAAGCAAAAATCCTCCTCACAGCTGAGTATTCCAAAGATGCAACTCAGGGCAACGCTAAATGATTCAAGAGATGCAGAGGAATTGCAGTAAGACACCTGAGAAACCCTCTCTGAAGCCATTCCTTCCCCTCCAGAGCCACGGACTCACGTGCTGGAAGAAAACCGAGAGGTGAAGCAGAAAAGCAGAAAAATGTGAACACCTCAGACAAAGGGGGCCTTTTAATTAAGCAAATGAAAAGTGCTCTCCCTGTATCAGCCATTCTCCTTTTCATGCCAACCCCTCTCCCCCTTTTTTTTGTTAAATCTGCTGTTGGATTTAACATCCAGCCAACACCTCAGCCCCGATGCATGGGTCGCATCCGCTGGGTGAATCCCGCGGTCCTTACTCGAAGCCATGCACCCCTGCTGCGGGGTGTCCTAACGCTTTGCTCAGGAATACAGCAGTGCTATGTACACACAGTGGATTACGGTAATAAGAGTCAAAGTATAATTTAGATTCTGTCCCAAGGAAATTTAATAACCCAGAATTAGGAAAGTGTAACTCATTTCACAGCCCTTCTTCAAAAAGATATATTACGAGCTCAGAAAGTAGATACAAGCTGCAAGGATTTAAAGCCTCTTAGAAAGACAAACCCATGGCTTGAGAATTTCAGAGCTGACTGTGCAACAAGTCCACAAGTCCCACCAAAACGATGGTAAATGGCAGGCAGGCTCTGCTGGCCGACCTCCCCAGCCCAACCCAAGGCTCCCGCACTGCCTAACTGGCAGCTTCGTACTTCAGGGAGCAGCCAAAGGCACCTTGCAGAAATACAAAACCAGGAACCACAAATAAGCACTTCAAGCCCTACTCCTCCGCTTGCAGGCCATTAACATCACAAAGATGCCGGTGCTCTGTGTGGTGCCAAGCTGCCAGGGAGGGTCACCCTCGCCTTCAAAGCCCCGGGTGAGCTCCCTGCACCCAAGTGCGAGCGGCCACAAAGGCAGGCAGGAGCCTTGGCTGCACTCAATGTGCAGCTGATGGCTTCTGAAGTGGAGGACAATAACGAGCTTGCACTATCTATGGTAAATTAATTCAAAAGCTAAATTAATTTACTGTCCTACAGAGATATCGGAGTGGTAAAAATGGATAAGCAGCATTGCTTCTGTTATTTTTACCCCAAAAAAAACAGTCAGAGGGGAAAGGAACATGTTGGAGAAGACAGATTTTCACAAATATTTGTATTTGAATTGCTGATGAACTCTTCCTGCTGTTATTTTTATTAATGCTTTAATTATATATGCAATACACTTCATGAATAACTGCAAACATATAGGGACTGCATTATTTTGTAATCTGGAAAGAAGGCTATATAGCCTTCAAACAGAGCTCTGTTAAAGAAACAAAAGGCCCCGGGCCCATGACCTTTAATGTAATATATTTAACACAGTACAAGATGGAAGAGATCTCCTGAGCTCATGCTAAGCTGATGTTGCCATCCGTAGAGCAGGACGTCACTCCATCTCCCCAGGTGTTCTGAGATGTACTGGGCCCGAAAACACAAGGGATATGGAGCGGGACAGCAAATCTTTATGGAGGCATTACAAATTCGGGGATACACTGAAAGATCTCGGTTCCCAGACAATGGCTCATTATCCTGAAGAGACCTTAAAAACCCCTTAAAATGCACAGTGCTGCGACCTGATAAGGCAGGGCTTCCTGCAGTAAGCAAATAGAGAAGCCCTACACCACAGATGCGCACTGAAGCAGTATTTTGAGAAGTGGATCAATACACAGGTGAGTTAAGGACATATCTATTATTTAATACAACAGCTGAAGATACTCCTCCTGATTCTTCAATCAGTCCAAAGCAGCCTAGTCAGCTTTGGAATATGCAGAGGGTAATTCCATCCCATCAAGAGGATGGTGCAATGCTCCCAACACACCTGGCACCCAGGAAGAATCGGGCCCACAGCGCTCTCATCCAGCCCTCCGACCTCGTCTTAGCACACGAGGTACTGCTGGGCTCAGGACACCGACCCCACGGCAGCTGCAGGCCTTGAGGTCTGCTGGAGACTTAGCGGTGACCCTTCTGAATACCGTGTAATGAAATCTTTATCATAATTTTCTTCCAGCCCACGCTGCTAAAAAAAAAAATAAAAAGAATTGTCAGCTGCTTTAAAATGGTCTCTCTTTTCCTGGCCCTGCTTCTGGCAATCTAAGTAGCTGTCATCACTGTAGGAGCAAGCCTGCTTGATAAGATTATAATTTTGTTTACATTGTGCTATAGGATGCCATGCTGTGTACAGCACAAGGAAAATGGCAATTGACAGCATGCAATGTACATTTTCAGTAAAATGTGGGATATCTTCCTTTATTCCTTCCTGAGAACTGCATGATTTTGGCTGATGGTCTTAAAGGGAAGGAAAAAGACGGGTTAATGTATTTCCTCACTTGAACGTATCGCACTAAAACCTGAAATGGTCTTTTTTGGCACCAAACCTGAAATATACAGCGTTCAGAAAACAGCTATTTATCGAAGCAGGAAATGCAATACCAAGAGCACAAATCACCTCGTACACACACAACTCTGGAAGGAAACCTGGCTAACGCCTACTTCTGTACCAGGGCAGAGCTCACCGCCTGCAAGGAGGAGCAGCCAGTCGGCGTCTGCTGTGTGCCTGCAAGGTAGAGGCCTCGCTGCATCTCATCTTCATCCTCTGCAAAATGCATGGCTCCTCCAGTTTGGGAGAGGGTCATGGAGCTCTCAGTGCACAAAACTGTAAATCTACGAGGGAAGTGCACCAGGATTTTTGCAGCAGTCAGTTGGGTTGATTTTAATTCGTGTTTGATTAGCGAAGTGCTCTGGGCCAGACTCACAATATTCACAGAATTCCCGGTGCAGCGAGGCAAAATTTAACAATTAGAATGGCGGTAATACGTATTCAGCCCTAGCCATTAGCTGTTTGGAAAATAGGTCAACAATAACATGGCAGCATAGCTCGAGGATTTCTCCACCATGTATTTGTATGTTGCAGGAAAGGGCAGCAAAAAACACGAACGAGATTCCTATTACCTTTAACATGAGCACGGCTATTTTTCCCTCTTGAGTAAGCAAAATAATCTTAAATGCCTTTTTCTAACTCTATCCAGAAATTAATTTCTCAGCTCGTCCCAACTACCCTTCCTACGAAAGGTTGTCCAGAGCCAGTGTCTGTGCTCCCTGGAGCACAGCTGAATCTAGGACTTGGCATAGGAAGGAGAGGCGCTGAAGAGCTTTGTCAGGTCAACCAAAAGGCAACGTAATGAATCCTTAAGCAGCGCAAGTGCACAGAGCGGGTATTTCACCTGAATAATTGATGCCTTACCGAGACAAGTTACTGAGGGTAGCGTCAGCGCCATTCAGCCACGTCGGTGGGTAGGAGCAGGGCTAGGCAAGGAGGTGCCAGCTCCTGCGGCGCCCGTGGTGGGTGCTGTGGGAGGTGAGCACGCAGACCCTGTTAACAAGGCGAGGGTCTCTGTGCACAGCCACCCACGCTTGGACGGCGCACCACTGCCTGTCTGCCCGGCCAGCGGAACAGAGAACTCCATCTCGGAGCCTGACAAGACAAACTGGGAAATTTATCTCTCTCAGACGGGGTTGTCCTCCCTGTAACGGGAACAAAAGGCAATAGCAACAAAGGAGAAGTAGCATTAAAGCCCTTTTGGAGGCTAGAAAAAGGCGGTTGTACACCAATGTGCTAAGTCAGTGCACAACACGGGGCCGCATGCTCTGCAGGCTCAGCTCAGGTCTCCCTGACCCACACGACTGTCACGGCACAAGACCTCGAAGCACGGCCGAGGGCTTAAACAGCCAGACACAGCCACCAAAGAACGGGAAATAAAAGCACAAACAAGAAATCCTTTACCTTCCCCACCGTAAAAAGCCCAGCTTTATGTAGCTCAGGCAAAATTTGCAAAGAGCGCATTGTTGCAGCTGACAACGGTGTTTTGTTACTCGAGGACAATTGGAAGTGTCAGAATTTACAAAGATAAGTACATCAAAACATTATTTCCTCATTAATGGTATCAAAGCTTGGGCTTGACTTAGCGGTCACAGTTTTAAGGATTCATCAATGTCACTTATTTGAAGTCTGCCAAAGAACACATGTAATTTAGTGTGATTGTTTAGGAATATATTTCATCTAACTCCTCTTGTTCAAGAACAGAGTCAGGTAATTTTGGCTGAGTCTGCTTTTCCCAACAACGAGAAATGACAGTACCACGAATTACACCTTACTTCGCCCATTCAGATGCAGAGTGACTTTACAGCACTGATGAGCATGAAATTGCTGAGACGAAAGCACCAAATCCCGACGTCCAGGCAATGCCAGCACGTTTCTGTGCGGACACAAATACGAGGTACTGAGTTATTTCCAGCACCACTTTGTGAAGTGAGGTAAGAAGGAACCGAAGTCAGCATTTACGTGGTGTCAGCAGAGTGTTGTGAACATCACGGCCAGCAATCCAGTCACTCATGATACCCCTTTGCTCCTGAGAGATAAAATGCAATAGCTTACAGCACTAACGCTTTCCAGGTTCTGGCGCTGTTCTCCACCCAGCATCCACTAACACATGCACAGACCAGGGAAGCATCTGGGGTGTGGCCACGTTTAATTGATTTAGCAATTGATTTAATTGATTTTCAAGCTGATGGTTGCATATTGCAAAATTAGGGCCACGTTCTGGCTTTGTTCCCAAAGAAATGCATAGGCTGAGCCAAGAAGCAACAGCGAGATGTGTAGGAATGTATTTTCAAACACGGCGTCAGTCTGTCTTCGTCCACCACCAGTAACAACGTAAGCAGGAAAGGCACGGTACCAACGTGTTTCACTACTAGCACATTTTGCTAGCTGCACAAGAACACACACACAGAAGGATCCAAGGCTGAATTTACGCAAAGCATCTTAGCGAATGTGCATTTAGTCACTGGAAGCAATAGTAAACTGCAGCAGAAAAACCCATGCTAAATTGCAAGCCACTCCTGCAGAGTGGTGCGACACCAGGACAGCGCAAGGCTGAGCTTTTAGCCATTATTTCAAAGGATCCTGGAAAAGCAAAGGCGAGTGCCTGTAATTGAAAAGGCAACTGGATGCTCTCCCTGAAACATGCACTAGGACAGGTTTTGTTTGGTTGGTTTTTTACTGTCACTGGCAGCCAGAGAGACATGTGAATGTAAGCATACAGCAGGCAGAGTCGGGGTGGGGATAGGGTGGAAGAGGGTCAGGTGCAACCATCCCACTCCCCACGCCACCGACCGTGCACAAAGCAGATGGCTTACCACAGATGCACAGATAATTCTTCTGACCAAAATCAACACGCCAAATTATCCTCCAAACCAATGGCAACTGGAGGACACATGAAATGCTACCTTCAAAGCCAGCTGGCACGCTCTGTCCTGGGCCTCGATGCGATCAGTGGCACAACGGGCACACAATTCTGCTTCCATCTGGAGCGGCTGGCACCAGCAGAGGTCGGCACACAAGCTGAAGGCAGAGCGCTGCTAAGATGAAGGAGGAACTGATGACAGGGGAGAATTGAACAGGGAGGAAAAATCACCTGCGACAAATCAAGTGTGGCCGTGGAGACGTATGGCTCCTCAGCAGACTCAATCAAGAGCACGAGGGTGACAGAGATACTGAAATGGTTAAACAAATAGCTTCACGTCGGCCGGCCCGGAGTTAAGACGAGATGGATAGATGCAGCTAGGAACCACTGACCTTAACGGTGCAGAAAGAACCGAGTGTTCTGGAAAATACACAGATAAGCCCCATACACACAGCAGAAAGATAAATAACAGGGTGTGCTATGATTTGCATGCTAATCCATAAAGCCCAAGGTAAATGATCAGACAAACGAGGAGCCTAAATTAAAGAAATGTCAGTTCTGCACACTGCATCGCACGTTGGTAAGTGGTGAACAAAGGGTCCCCAACAGAACCCCAAAATCTCCCAACGTCAGGCCTGTCAATGTGGCTTATCTTCAGCCAAAAACCCTTCACTAGATCTTTTTTTCCACCTCACCTCTCATTTCTCAGTCATTACACTGAGAATTGATCCTATCTGAGATCAATAAATATTTCTTACATGTTACATTTTCAAACTGCAACCTACACGTTTCATCTACACCTGATCCATGCCGTTAGCAGGAACTTCTACAGCCTTCTACAAAATCACCTCCGTATCTTTTGTAAGTGCCTTTCACTGCAATGCCTTACAAAAGGCTTTGTACAAGGGGCCTGCAGGAGCAGTGGGCATGCTAAGCTGACCAGCTCTCAGAGCGATTCATTTCGTTCATTTGTTTACACGTGTCCATAGAAGTCTATCAAAAGTCCCTCGTTGTGTTCCCAAGCTCTCAGTGGGGAGAGACTTCTTTTCTTTCAGTATTTATATATAACAAGCACAACGGAGTCCTGTTCCACAACTAAGGTTCCTATGCATGATAGCGAGACAAATAAATAAGCCATGGGATTTAAGTGTACAAAAAGCAGTGTGCCAACAAGTATTCCAATTTGACAATGACTCACTTTTCTCATGCAGGGAGCTTAGCAGAAAGCCTAAAGAGGCAAGATGCCAAAATTGAGCTACTCAGCATGAAGGCATGTTTTCTGCACGTCGTGACCAGAAGCGGTAGCTGTAAAAAAATCACAAGTCAAGAGGCACGGTCCAGCTATAAAATGCTTAATGAAGAGAAGGGAGAGGGAAGGACTCACAAGTCAAGGTTATCACCCAACGTCAGCAACAGAAACAGGAGCACATCTTGACTCCTGCGTTGCCAAACCTTCACAGTCCTTTGAGTCCAACACCAACCTGCTCCTCTCCGCCACAGACTACTCAACTGTCTGACTCCGGAAAAGCCTGCCTTAACATAATTATGTTTTTTAAAGCTGTTCATCATGGCAATATCCATTAACAGACCGCTGTTGTTCACAGCCCTCACCACTTGGC
Source organism: Anser anser (assembly GCF_964211835.1). Taxonomy (NCBI): domain Eukaryota; kingdom Metazoa; phylum Chordata; class Aves; order Anseriformes; family Anatidae; genus Anser; species Anser anser. Next base: position 28,189,444 of record NC_139728.1, read on the forward strand.
ACTGCCTTCTGTCTGGTTGGACACCGAGCCCCACAAAACCAGACAGTTCATCTCGGGGGCGTTCAGGTGATAAAGAGAGCACAAAAAAGGCATGCATGCTCCCAGGGCGCTTCTTTTGCCCACTGACATTTGAAAACAGGCAAAAGTTTTCTTTTGTTGCTAGGCATAAGCTGCTTACTGAAGGCAAACGTGCTTGTTTTCTGCCAGCCATTCAGGTCTCTCTTTTTGTTTGGGAGAAAGGAAGGAGAGCGGATTAGCCAGCCGACGTTGGATAACTACAAATCTTCAGGAGGGTGAGTTTGTGTGAAAAAGGGGGAAATGAAAATTGGCCTGATACAAACACATTTTCCTTTTTAAATGATTTCCCCACGGAGCTTCAGATGTGACAGGATTAAAATGTCAACACACAAAATCTATGCTTCAAGTCTCTTTCTCAAGGTCTTGTATGCAAAGAATTCTCAAGATCCCAGTTCAGGCTCTGCTAGCTGTGATCGGGTCCTGAAAACAGCCAAGATGATGACACAAGAGGAGCATCCAGTTAAGAATTGTGCGGAGTGTTTAGAGGTGAGATTTCTGAAGATTTTCACCAGATGAACCAGCGTACAAAAGCCTAGAGAGGTACCTAAGAGAGGTACCTAAAAAAGGTACCCAAAACCCTTCACACAATTTCATGTTAATTTAACTTTCAGTTTTTAAAATACCAAGTTTTGGCTTGCAAGTCATGTTTATTTTTCAAGTAAGAACTAGCAGCATTTTCATATACATTTCTTATTTGTTTTTATTAGATTTTCATCAAAATGTTCTGAGGAGCATGGAGGAGAAAGCAAGCTAAATGTGCAATGCAAAAATAAATTCTCTCATTCTTTCTTAGAAACACTTTTTTCCCTGATCCTTTCACTTGTCAAATATTATCTCTTCTGAGAAACACTGTTCAATGGATGAAGAAAACAAAAGCACTTGTTCTTAAAAAAAAATTAACTTACCCCATTTTTATCTTCAGGAATCAAACACAGATTAATTATCAGAACTCTCTGCCTTTGCCTCCATAATGTTATTAGCACGATCCACAGGGAAGAACACCCCAAACAGCCCAATACCAGATGCAATCAACATGTTGATATATTTATCAACAGCCAATTCTACTTTCATCTGCTGCTGCCTGTCAAACACACAGAAAGACAAGCCCTACAGGTGGTTACCCGCAGTCGCTGAAGCCCCACTTGCATCTTGGACAGAGCGTCCCCTGTCGGGGCAATGGGGCTGGGCAGGCTGGGGCCTTTGGACATCACTTGAAATAAAATACTGGCCTGAACAACAGCCCAGTAAGGCAGGACTTTGTTCCCAAATGTCAGCTCTTTCCTTCTGAACTTGGTTTGTTTGCTGTATTTAGTGTAGCAACGTCTTTTTCACTGTACAAGGAACTGCCCCTGTCAAGTGCTCTGCCTTCTGTTAGGCTACTTTAAGTCGCTGTTAAAAAAATAAAAAAAAGTGATCCTTATCTTAATATAAAGCAATTGTGAGCAATGGAGAGCAGTACAGAAGAGCTTTGAGTTACAAGAGAGGGCTCGGTGATGCAGTACGGGCACTGTGTCAGGGCAGCTTGTTCAACCAGGCCATCGCCGCCTCCGCCTCTTAACTCCTAAGCTTTCGGCTAAGGGCAAAGAAAGTCCACATGGCCCTGTACCACCAAGTTGCTCATCTTTCCTAACCTTCTGCCCAGAACAAAGCCATTGCGCTGGTCCCCGGTGGGGCTGGTCCCGCCTGCCATCACTGGATTGATCTGCAGTGTCGAGCACGTTTCGCTGCCTCACTCATCTTATTTTCTTGGTCACAGTTGGGCAGACACGCCTACCGGCAGGTGTCCGCAGCCTTTTTTTATATTATTATTTTATTTATTCATTACACCCAATAAGCTTTCAGAAGAACCTCATTATGATCCGTCTTGTCCCTATTGAAACATCCCGTGTTAAATAAATTAGAATTAAGCAGTAGCTGCCCAGCAGGGACGTGAGGTGCAGGAACAGCCACTGCCTCGTTACCCGGTGTCGGATCCTGAGGGGACAGAAAGTGCTACCCCGAGCTAGCACCTCAGCACGCTGCAAGCAGCACAGGGGCTTGAGATGTAAGAAAAGAGACTTCCCTCAGTGCCATTAGCTCACCTGAAGCAACCATTTGTATTTCCAGTCTTTTAGACTGGGCCTGTGTTGATCAGGACAGACTCTAAGGAGGGAGCTGCTCCCACTGATGATGGAGGCACGGCGCGTGGGGATTCAGCGCCCACCCGGGAAGCGCAGGTTAAACATCTCCAAGCAAAAGTGAATTTTGTGCTGTTCAAATTCCATTTCATGGCACCTCTTTGAGGCTAGAAGAGAGAAAAAGTTAGGCTGACATTTAAGTCATACCCTCAAGCCATCTGATCGGACGTAGCAGGCGGGCAGAGCAGCGCCAGGGAAGATGTAGACTGACGTGCAGGGAAGACTGAGGTAAACATCATCAGGAGCACTCATGTAAGGGAATAAATGCAGCTCCCTGTAAAAATGCTTCGATTTTTTGTCCTCAACAGTTTCTTCACAAACAAAGGCCTTTCAGATACTGGAATTTCAGAATGTGAGAGGGCTTCTGTTTGTTTTTCCAAGTAATTACAAATAACACAGCAACGCCCCCAAACAGTTCTTAAAGTGCTTTCCTTATTGTAGTTTGGGCGTAGAATTAACTCCAAAGTAATGATAGTTTAAATGAAATCCATTAGTGTCACTTTGCATTTGAAAGCATTTAGTAACTATAACATTATTAGCCTTGAGAATCTCAGGGTGCTTTGTAACTACTTTGCAACTCCATATTGCAGGTACATTTACGTGGCTTGGTATGGACTAACAAGTTCCTCCTGAGAGCTACCTGAGCCACCTGACAATACTGGGAGCGTTTTTCAAGGGCAGGGTGAAACATAGGTCTTGTAGCAATTGCTTTTATTCCTCCTCATCGGAGTACAGCTGATGCTAGCATCAACACATAGCCAGAAATAAATAGTTCTAATACAACATTATAACATTGTCAAATCCTTTTCATTTCAGCAGGTGCTAAAAGTCTAAATCCCTAACAGCATTCAGGAGATCAGCTCTGAACAACTCTACAACTTAAAGCCCCGTGTACAAATTGTGCAAAACCAATGACGACCAGCCCTAAATCTACAGCTTGGTTCCAACCTTTAGCACGTGAGGGTTGCACGTTGTGAGAGGCTCCTATAAAGCTCTGCTGAGAAAGTAGCTCAAGGCCTGAAGTCTCTTTTCTGATAAATGGTCTCCACAATAGCCACCATCAGCAGGAATATCAGAGGTGCCGCTGCTCTTGAAGGACTATGTGGCGAGAACATTTGAGCAACTGGTGACACCAAACCAAGAAACGTGAGCAGAACGAGAACAGGAATAACGAATCATGAACGAGCTGGGAAACAGGATACAACGTCTGAAAGGGGAGACCTGACACAGCACAGCATTCTAACCACATTTGGAAGGTAGAATAAAAGGAACAAATAGAAAGTGTGAGGTGGGAACAGGCCAAGTATCTGTTCCTCAGTGAGCTACAATGAACCACAAACCAAATACGAGTAGAAAATGCAGTATTGCTGAAGGAACAGAAACATCAGAGAAGTGCGGCCAAAGCATCAGATGCCAGTATCAAGGAGATTATTTTTCTCTTCCTATTGCACAAGGAGGGCATTGGCTATCCCAGAAGATATTCCAGTTTGAGTGCCTCTCCTTAAAACACAGACAATTGGAAAGTCAAGAAAGGCAAGTCAATGGGAAAGCCAAGATTTTTTTTCCTTTTTTGTTTTGTTTTCCTTTCTTCATCTTCTCCAAAATAAATTTAAAGGAAAAAAAAAAAAAGAGAGAGAGAGACTAAGTTAGGGAGATGCTAAGCATCATCCAAAAAGGCCCAAAAAGGCAGTAACAGCAGAGGACATCCATCAGTTGTTCCCCATACAACTGACAGGAGGACAAGTGGTAGAAAGAATTAGATATTAGAAAAATGAAAGTCTTGTTAATTTTAAGAGTAGTGAAGACCCAGAACAGGCTGTCTCGGGAAGATGAGAAATCAATACTGAAGGTTTAAAAAGAGGTTAGACAGACTGTCAGCTTCTGGAGGTGAGACAGGTACACTTGATCTTGCCTAAGAGGCTGGCAACCACTAAGTTACCTCCCAAGGTCTTTTCCACATCAGCATTTCTGGGATTTTCTTAATGCTTCGAGTAATCTATCTCAATTATGGGATAATTCCATATGTGAAATAATACATCTGGTATTAGTGTTGGCGTACATTGACTCATTCCTCTCTCCCCTCTCCCTTTTTTTTTTTTTAATGGAAGATACTGACAGGACAAATTTTACCTTCAGAAAGCTCACTAAATTCCGCGAGAAATGAAGTATTTCTTACTCCTTTTCCCCCTTCTGCTTTGTTTTGATTTCTTCTTTAAGGGCCCAGTGCTGTGGGCACTTGTATCCCTGGGTTTATTTTTGACTTGAATAACTAAAAGAATGAGATTTTTTTTTAAGGGTTCTGCTGTAAGGTCACGATACAACTCATTTTTCTCAGTAATAATAAGGTGCTGTCTTGATTTTCTCTCTCCTTTAAAGTGCCCTCAGGTGTGTGCTAATTGATGCTGTGCATGTTTGCCCCAGGGAGCAGCGGAGGAGTATCCACTGGAACTGCGAGTCCCTTGTCTGTGTACTCATTGGCATCTCTCTTCAGCTGCTCAGCAATCGATCCCGTTAGGTAGTCCCCGGCCACAGGGGATGGTGCCTATCGAATCCCAATTCCAACACACTGCGTGTAAGGTACAGCTGCAGGGCAAGGATACCAAAGCAAGACGGGGTTTTTGCACCTGACCCAGTCCAAGTTCATCTAAGCCGTGTATCTTGATGTGTGTCAAGTCTGAAGCATCTCCTGCTGCGGGAGACACGTCCCAGCCACGACCAAATAGGACACTTGACAACGTTGTTCTCCCACAAGAGAAAATCCCGCCTTTATTTGTACTCTGGGGAACAATTTTTGGATTACTGAGGGCTTTGGTATTGCAAAACAAATTAGAATATCAGCATTTGCTAAACAAATATTGACTCTGAGAACTGCAAGCAAAAGAAACGTGCAGTACCCTTTCTGTTGTAAATAACAGCAGATCTTAGCTCCGCTGACAGCCGAGCAGAAGGGTCCTGATCACGCAATGCTCTGGACAGCCAGCAGCAGGCTGCTGAGCACGCCACGCTCACAGGGACCACGGCCACCAGGCACAAGGTGACCGGGATGGAGCTGCCCATGGGCCCAGCTCCCTGCCCTGCAGCCCCAAATGCAGGGCCCAGTTTTCCAGCAGGGAAGAGTACAGAACTCCCCAGCTGTTATTTTACAAAGCAAATGTTTCCATTTTGCTTTATTCCCAGTAGGTGAGTCTCTCCAGACTTCCCCCAAAACAGCAACTTCATCTTCCAGCTTGGTGCTTGAAGTTCTGCTGTGACAGAGGTGTACTGGGAAAGAAGCATATCCACTGTTTCTTTTGCTTATCCCCCACAGACTAAAATCACTAGGTGACATTTTTAATCAGTATTTCAATATGGCATTGCTAAAATGAGAACATTAGCGAGTGCATTTACACGTGCAAAGGAAACCAGTCTGAACCGTATGTGAGCACCAGCGAGCAGCAAGGATGCATGGAGCTGGCGAGTGAGAAGGACAAATAGCTCCCGGCCCCTCCCCTGTGCTTACCTTCCCACATCGCACTAGACAACACCCGTGCCAGGTATGTTTCTTTCCATCTCACTGTTTAAACTGAGACAGAAAACGTCCCTTGCGTAGAGCAACTCTGGGTACATGATGAAAGAGACATTTGCATTTAGGACTGGGAAGTGCCGAGCTCCCTCCTGCTGCCACCTGCCCTGGCCACGGGGACACGGGGAGCATTGCTTGGTTTCCCAAGTTGAGAAAAATCATAGCACTGATGACAAGTCAGGTCCCTTGTCCCAGTGAAATAGTCCATATTTTAACCAGGACAATCTGATTAGCTGCAAAGCTGACAATTTGTATTCCGCTCTCGAGTCCAGCATTGTCTAAAGCAAGTCTAAGGGAAACACTGGCAGAGATTCAGCGGTGGCTGCAGCACCACTGGGTGCTGCTTTAATAACTTTTTAATCTCCCCCACAAAAAGCCACATCACACTTCCAAATAAGCTGGTTAATTTAAAAAGAAAAATCACACTGAGCTCCCCAGTGTTCCTCAAGTGCTGTGAAATTAAAAGTACATTATATTCTGGCCAAAGAACACAAGGATGTAGGGCAGGAGCAAGGCTGGATGTGTGACAGTTCAAACTCTAACTTCAGACCACCTCGAGCTCTGAGCAGAAACCTGTACCCTCTGGAAATGTTGCATCTCTTATCCTTTAAAGAAAGAAAGAGTGGGGCAAGACGTAGGAAAGCTGCTACACAAGGTTTAATTGCAACCATTTGTAAGCTGCATCTCACCCAGATACATATCTTATTTATAAGCAGCTATTGCTAATTAAGCAGAGGATGTGGTTATCACCAAGTGAAAGGCTTGCAGAGCGGGGTTATCACCACTATCTGATATAACCAAAGTAACCCGAGCTATCGATCCAGAATTAGCTGGCCATCACACACTGCACGAGCCCAGGACCAATTAAGAGGCAGGGAGAAGGATGCGCGGCACCGCAACCACAGCGCCTGCATCTGAATGAGGCCTCAGCACAACCCGCATCGACTTGTGCCTCAGGAGGTGACAGGGTCTGAAATGGGCTATCTACTTCTCACACACCCCCTGGGATCATAGCTTCTGAGACCCACGGGGGTGGTACATCACGCTATTCAAGGCCACAGAGATATAGTTCAGAGTAGCACCGACACATTATCACAGCACTGTTCAGGATAAGGCCCTTGGGGACAGCACCACGGTGCTGTAATGCTGCTCCCTGTTTCAGAAGTAGATCAGGGATCCTGCACCGGTGTTTCCCAGCACAGACGTACCGTAACTTAACCTGCAGTTTCAGTCCGCCTGTCGAATAAAATAGCATCTTCCATATCTGCAAACATTTTCTTTTCAAAAGCTCAGGGTAGCATACGGACACTGAACACAGCTTAGCAGTAAATCTGGGAGGCAGGTAAATATTAGCATACTTTTCACAAAGGTTAAGTCTGAAGGACTGAGAAGTCTCTGGTCAGAAAGAGAATGAAGCCCTTCTGTCCTTCAGCAGCTCACTTTTGTACATCAGAAGTTACAGGGCAAACAGGGCAACGCAGAAACCAGGCTCTGAAGAACCTCAGCGCTTTAAACTAGGTAAGAAGGGGGATGGGGCTCAAACAAGGCTTGTTGGAGCTGTGCCGGGGGAAACAATGGCTAGGCCGGGGAAGAAGGCGATGGCCCAGCTGAAGTGCATCTACACTAATGCACGCAGCATGGGTAACAAACAGGAGGAGCTGGAAGCCATTGTGCAGCAGGCAGGCTACGACTTGGTTGCCATCACGGAGACGTGGTGGGACCGCTCCCACGACTGGAGTGCTGCAATGCCTGGCTATCGGCTCTTCAGGAGGGACAGGCAGCACAGAAGGGGTGGTGGCGTGGCTCTCTACATTAGAGAATCTTTTGATGTTGTGGAACTCCAGGCTGGGAATGATAAGGTTGAATCCCTGTGGGTTAGGATCCGTGGGAAGGCCGGCAAGGCTAGCATCCTGGTGGGGGTCTGCTATAGACCGCCGAACCAGGATGAGGAGACGGATGAGGAGTTTTATAGGCAACTGACAGAAGTTGCAAAATCGTCGGCGCTTGTCCTCGTGGGGGACTTCAACTTCCCGGACATATCCTGGAAACACAACACGGCACAGAGAAAGCAGTCTAGGAGGTTTCTGGAGAGCGTGGGAGATAGCTTCCTGACGCAGCTGGTCAGTGAACCTACCAGGGGTGGTGCCCCGCTAGACCTTCTCTTCACAAACAGAGAAGGACTGGTGGGAGATGTGGTGGTCGGAAGCTGTCTGGGGCAGAGTGACCACGAAATGGTAGAGTTCTCTATTCTTGGCGAGGCCAGGAAGGGGACCAGTAAAACTGCTGTCTTGGACTTCCGGAGGGCTGACTTTGAGCTGCTCAGGACGCTGGTTGGCCGAGTCCCTTGGGAGGCAGTTCTGAAGGGCAGAGGAGTCCAGGAAGGCTGGGCGCTCCTCAAGAAGGAAATCGTGATGGCACAGGAGCGGTCCGTCCCCACGTGCCCAAAGATGAGCCGGCGTGGAAGAAGACCGGCCTGGCTCAACAGAGAGTTGCGGCTGGAGCTTAGCAGAAAAAAGAGGGTTTATAATCTTTGGAAAAGAGGGCAGGCCACTGAGGAGGACTACAAGGATGTAGCGAGGCTGTGCAGGGAGAAAATTAGAAAGGCCAAAGCTCATCTGGAGCTCAATCTGGCTACTGCCGTTAAAGACAACAAAAAATCCTTTTACAAATACATCAACGCGAAACGGAGGACTAGGGAGAATCTCCATCCTTTACTGGATGCGAGGGGAAACCTAGTTACTAAGGATGAGGAAAAGGCTGAGGTGCTTAATGCCGCCTTTGCCTCAGTCTTTAGCGGCAATACCGGTTGTTCTCCGGACACCCAGTGCCCTGAGCTGGTGGAAGGGGATGGGGAGCAGGATGTGGCCTTCGCTATCCATGAGGAAATGGTTGGCGACCTGCTACGGAGCTTGGATGTGCGCAAGTCGATGGGGCCGGATGGGATCCACCCAAGGGTACTGAGAGAACTGGCGGAGGAGCTGGCCGAGCCGCTTTCCATCATTTATCGGCAGTCCTGGCTATCGGGGGAGGTCCCGGTTGACTGGCGGCTAGCCAATGTGACGCCCATCTATAAGAAGGGCCGGAGGGCAGACCCGGGGAACTATAGGCCTGTCAGTTTGACCTCAGTGCCGGGGAAGCTCATGGAGCAGATTATCTTGAGGGTCATCACGCGGCACTTGCAGGGCAAGCAGGCGATCAGGTCCAGTCAGCATGGGTTTATGAAAGGCAGGTCCTGCTTGACGAACCTGATCTCCTTCTATGACCAAGTGACGCGCTTGGTGGATGAGGGAAAGGCTGTGGACGTGGTCTACCTTGACCTCAGTAAGGCTTTTGACACCGTTCCCCACAACATTCTCCTCAAGAAACTGGCTGCTCGGGGCTTGGACTGGCGTACGCTTCGCTGGGTTAGAAACTGGCTGGATGGCCGGGCCCAGAGAGTTGTGGTGAATGGAGTCAAATCTGGTTGGAGGCCGGTCACTAGTGGAGTCCCCCAGGGCTCGGTACTGGGGCCGGTCCTCTTTAATATCTTTATTGATGATCTGGATGAGGGCGTCCAGTGCACCCTCAGTAAGTTTGCAGATGACACCAAGCTAAGTGCGTGTGTCGATCTGCTCGAGGGCAGGAAGGCTCTGCAGGAGGATCTGGATAGGCTGGAGCGATGGGCTGAGGTCAACTGTATGAAGTTCAACAAGGCCAAGTGCCGGGTCCTGCACCTGGGCTGCAACAACCCCAAGCAGAGCTACAGGCTGGGAGATGAGTGGCTGGAAAGCTGCCTGGCCGAGAAGGACCTGGGAGTATTGGTGGATAGTCGGCTGAATATGAGCCAGCAGTGTGCTCAGGTGGCCAAGAAGGCCAACAGCATCCTGGCCTGTATAAGAAGCAGTGTGGCCAGCAGGTCGAGGGAAGTGATTGTGCCCCTGTACTCGGCTCTGGTGAGGCCGCACCTCGAGTACTGTGTTCAGTTTTGGGCCCCTCGCTACAGGAAGGACATGGACGTGCTCGAGCGAGTCCAGAGAAGGGCGACCAAGCTGGTGAGGGGTCTGGAGAACAAGTCTTACGAGGAGCGGCTGAGGGAGCTGGGCTTGTTCAGCCTGGAGAAGAGGAGGCTCAGGGGCGACCTCATCGCTCTCTACAGTTACCTGAAAGGAGGCTGTAGAGAGGTGGGGGTTGGTCTATTCTCCCACGTGCCTAGTGACAGGACGAGGGGGAATGGGCGAAAGTTGCGACAGGGGAGTTTTAGGTTGGATGTTAGGAAGTACTTCTTTACCGAAAGGGTTATTAAGCATTGGAACGGGCTGCCCAGGGAGGTGGTGGAGTCACCATCCCTGGAGGTCTTTAAAAGACGTTTAGATGTAGAGCTTAGGGATATGGTTTAGTGGAGTACTTAGTGTTAGGTCAGAGGTTGGACTCGATGATCTTGAGGTCTCTTCCAACCTAGAGAAATCTGTGAATCTGTGAATCTGTAAATGCTCCTTGAAAACTTAAATTGAAAAGCTCACCAGTCTTACTTTGTTTCTCTTAAGCAATGCATGCTGTGGTGCTGGCTCATGGGTGAAGCAAATTGCTGCTCTAAGTCTGTTAAAAAGGAAAAAAATAAAAGGCTACCATATGGCGCTGACTGGAGTATCCCTTAGCAGGTGAAATGCATCCAAAACAGTAGCTACCGTACTTAACTGTTGTGACAAACTCGGTGATTCAGAGTGGTGGGACTTTTTTTAAGTAGGCTAAGATGCTGTTCCCATCTAGAAAGCTAACACTGGGGATAGGAGACGAGAGGGGGAGAAGAGAAACGATATACTCGCGTGCAGAAATTTATGTCATGCAGAAACAGGAAGGAGTTCAAGTACTGAATCTGAGAAACGTGAAACAACTAACTCAGACGTCGGCACGCCAAAGGAGAAGGATGCACTACGCAGCACGGGGTTCCTTCCACCCCTCCCCTGACCAAGGGAGTTACCCTGACTGAGCTGCCACGTAAGTCACACCTGCACTGACACCACGGGCGGCAGATCTACGCTGATGAAGACAATGAAGCCGGGCAGCGCCTGTCCATCCAGGTCACCTGCGAACCTGCTGACACCTACTGTGGACATTATTGGGAAGGAAAAAAAAAAAAAGCTTTGTTCAATCTGCCTTCCTCCTGATCCACACCCCAACATGCTGGCAAGGCTGAAGAGGCCCGGATAAAAGCCACAGCGGGGTTGCTGCCCTCCCTACACCAGGGTTTTGCTCCCAGCACGGCGGGCTGCGTGGGATTTACTGAGCGCTGCCAGGCCAGCAGCTGCAAGCACAGCTTTGAAAATGTCACTGGAAACAGAAAATGCTTTCCCGGCCCCAGCAGCTCCCAGCACTCACACACACTTTCTCCATCCCAGCGTTACCTCAGGTGAGTTGTCACTGCAGCTTGAAGTTAATCAGCAATTAGGCACTTGAAAGAATTTACAATAAAATGGTAACAGTGGTCTCGGGTTTATATCCACAGTTATGCAAGGTACCCACACACACAGTGTGCCGCTGCCTTTTGATGCAAAATCACGTCAAAGCCTCAAATACTGACTGGCACAGCTTCAGCCTGGCTGCTGTCTGATCTCAAGGGCCAGAGTGCGCGGCGTGCTCCGAGGAGTCCCTGGGCAGCCGCGTTAGCCAGATGTGACTGCAACCACGTGGAAATGAAATTGCTGCTTTCGCATTTCAGCATCTCACTGGAGCAGACAAACAGCACGGCCAGACCTGAGACCTTCTGATCTCAAAGAACAGGACTGAGGGTCAAGGCTTTTCCGCCAGCTTCTGTTGGGATATTGCTGCCAGGGGTACGCAGTCCCCATCGCCCGCAAACTGCCATGGCCTCGTCCCTTCCGAAGAGCCACCTCCTCTGGACTCCGTTCTGAATTACTCCAGGCACGGACACCAAAGAGCACCTGAAACACGACCACGCACACAGACCGAGTGGCGTATAAATTAGTCAGCCTCACACGCAGATGAGGCAGATGAGGCACACTTCCAAGTTCTTTGCCATTTAGAGTGAAGCTTCCCGGGATGCTGCTGGGATCCCCCGCAGCCACAGCGGCTCTTCTCCTTGCTGCATGTCCACATCACACTGTCCACATGTGCCAAGAATTTACAAGAACCAGGTTAAGTTTATTCCAAGAATCTTTTTCCCTTCACACACAGTAAGAGCCAAAGAATTGTATTCAACAAGACAGATCCGCCAGCAGTTCCCCCGGTTCCCCATGCCCTGAACTGTCGCCGTCTCAGCAGCACACCCACAAAATATTAACCTACTTCAAACAACAAGAAATGCCCCTCTTCAATTCAAATAATTGAAAAGTCCCCGTAAGAGACCCAGGGATTTGATTCACTGTTTTTTCCCAGGGTAAACACTTCAGGTGAACTCAGCTAATTATATTCATCATGAGCTGAGCTCCTGAGGTCCCCACAACCCAACAGCCTTGCTCATTTCTCACCCAGGAGTTTGCATTTTGTTCCAACATCCTAAATCCAAACTCTTACACATCTTGCAGAGGGGATACACACATGCCCCTATATAATACACACACACACTTTTGAAGCAAGGATTGAGAAATTTCCTTTCCCTTCTAAAAGCCCCAATTTAAAATAAAACTTCCATTAGCAAAAACAGCTAAGAATTTGTCCAAGTTCAAAAACAGAGCTTGCATAATTTTATTTCATTATAAAAAATTCTTTAATTACCATGTTTCTTTTTTTTTCTTCCCCCCCTTCATAAGATCCTACAAATCTTAGGGGAAAAAGCCTTTTTGTGGTCCTTCCACGCTCTCACTAATTTGCTCGAAAAGCCTACAGTAATTTCCCTGAACAGCTTCCAAAATGAATCCCGTAAAACAGCCTCTCTCACTGGAACTGTCTTATTTGCGGGTGACTTGAAGGATCAACTCGTTACAGGGCTTATTTGAAAAACAAAACCAAAAAAAAAGAAAGTGTTTGCAATTTTAAATTCATAAACACACATTTTAAAGCGTGCCTACCCTGAGCTGCAGGCATTTTCGTGCAAGTTTGAAATATCAAAATACACCAAAACCGAGGAACAGCCACAGCCGATCTTCCTCCTCTGTGGAAACAACATCTGACCAGAGGAAAAATAAAAAAGTAATAAAACTAAATATTGCCAAAAATACCAGCCACGAACCACCTCCAGAGAGCAACGGACAGCACTGACCATTGGTCACAGGGAGGAATGTCTTGGGGAGACCAGGGCTTCCTGAAAAGGCCACTTGAAAAAGTCGATCAAGATGGCCAACTAACTAGCCAACTAGTCCAGCAGAGGACAGCCTTCCAAACTGCTACCAGGAAGTCCCTGACCCCACTTTGGAGAGATCACCGTGCAGTTTTCACACCCGACACACTCACTGTCACACTCAGTCTGGGATGGGGTTAACAGATGGCGCCTGAAGGCACAACACCGCGACTGCTCCACGTCCGTGCTCGGGACAACACGCCACCAGCCTTCACTCCACCTAGCACCTGCAGTGACAGGGAAAGCCTCAACACCCAGCATGTCCTTTTCTGCAACCAGACTTAAGACTGTAGCTGGTATGCCAAGGCACAACTCAATTTTTGTGATTCATCCCAAAAAGACAATGCTGTTAGAATAGGTTAGAGAGATTTCCCTGTTAATCCGAGCTTCTTCCAAGAGTTCAGTGCCTGGGGCAGACTACCTCGGACAAGATCCCAGTCCCTGAAAGAGGAACTGGGATGATCTCCACTAAAAGAACGTGAAGTTGAAGAGAAGACTTCTGTCAGGCGTCGGTGGCTTCACTGAAGAGGGACAAACACAAACGCATACCTGGAGACAAACGACTTGCAACTGCACGACCAGGAATCTCATCCCCAATTAAAATATTAAACCATTTAAAAAACTTATTAACCATCAATCTTGTCTTTAGTATAATGGACGTAACCTTAAAATCTCTGACCATGAACAATCCAGCCTCTTAAAATTTACTACAGGGAAATGCGTTATTCAATCAAACCCGAGCTGGCTCAGAATCTCAAATCTCTTTGTTCCCGATGCTGCGAGGAGGCGTCTGGGCAGGGGGCGGAGGGAGAGGGAGGGCTGTTATGAGCAAGCTGGCTCAACTGATTTCTTGTAAACACCATAAAAATGAGCACTTGACCATAATCTATGAATCGGACATAAAGGGAGAATGCAGTTCTTAAAGAAATGAGCATTTTTAAGTGCTCCTTGAGCATCAAATTGAAGAAAACATTTATGAGTTTTCCATCATGTTGTGAAGCATCCTGTCAGGCAGGATCAACCCCATAAAACTATTTTGTGACGGTACGTGTAAATGATTTTAACATTATCTGTCGCTCTAAAGCAATAGCAGAGACTAGTCAAGCCATCTGAGAGTTCAGAATTGTAATAGGGCCTTTGAGGAGATTATCTGCAGGCTAATCCTGCATTTTTTCATGGAGGCATTCCGCAATGTGAAGCACCATAGTCACACGGCACATTTCACCTCCCAAAATTACCTCTGAAAGAGCCACTTAAAAATATTATACATTGTGCAGACAAGCATATATCTAAATGATATGCATGTCTAACGGGAATGGGTTATTTTCGAGGGGTCCTAAGCTCAGCTTTTCTATTTCTTCATACAACTGCATGCAATAATAATATATATAAGAATGTATGCATTTCAACCAGATTCACACAACCACTAGAGTTGTTTGCTTATTGTTGCATGTTTATGTAAAAATTACGTTAAAAACAAATGCATCTTTAAAGATATGCTTGTTTTTTAAAATTCCGGAAAAAAAATATATTTACATTCTTCATAATGCTGCAACAGCTTCAAAAAGCTATGTATGAGAACGTGCAACTTTAATGGTAGGTACTTAAAAGCACTCACTAAGAGATGTCTTCAGCCATCGTCCTTATTCATCCTTTGCCGTCCTTTTCCCACAAAACTCTATTTTCTTTATTCCCCACCTATGGCTCTCAGGAGTTCAGGCTTCTAACCTCAGTTTTCTAGATGCCATCCAAATCAGATGACTCAAATAGCAACAGTGGGCATGTTCCAATGAGGTCCAGCACTTCAGTTATCCCACATTCCCACTGAGGCAGGAAATAGCCATGCTGGAGTAAAACATGGCTTTTTCTTGATCAAAGAAATAAATAAAAAATAAAAATAAAACCCACCCTGTTGAGGATGCAAAGGATCGGTCCTTCAAATCCTGCCTTAAATGATAAGAAACTAAGAAACCAAGCAGCTAAGATACAGTAAGACTGGTTTAGCTCTTAGATCAACCGAAAAGAAAAACCTACTCATCACCATCGGAAATTTTCCTGATTGCCTGTTTTTGTTGTTTGTTTGTCTGTTTGTTTTTTAAAAAGCCTCTTTCTTATCCAAGGGTACCAGTCTATAATGAACAACGCAGGTTAGAGGCTTAGGAAACCTTAAGACAAGCTGCAGGAAACTGTTGGGATCCTGCTTATTCCCCAGCTCAGCCACGTCGGCAGGCAGCAGAGGGAGCGCTGTGCTGTGCCGCACTGCACCCCGAGCAGTTTGCTTTCCACTGGCTCTGTTCGCTCCTAATGAACTCCGAAGTAATAACACCGCGCTGGAAACACATTGGGGCAGCAATAAAAACCAGCGGTTGCGTTCTTACATCATTGTCATGCCTGACAACATCCAGGCTGAGAGCAGCAACTTGCTGCAGCTGAAAGGAAGGGGTTCAGTTCCCTGCAGGCTGACCCAGCACGGCGTGCTGGGGAGGTGGGCACCAGCGACACGCAGACGAGGGATGGGACAAGGGACAGGCAAGGCTGACCTTGATTCCACTGGATGCTGGGGATTTGTTGGTCTCCGGTCTCATTTGAGATAAAACATTTAAAAAGAAAATGTATGTGGATACAAAGCAGTTTCAGCAGGTTGGGCGTACTTAGACGCAGCGCAGTCTCTAAAGCTACAGAAGCAGTCTGGGATGGGTCCGAGGAGCTGCCGGCATCCCCACCACTGCAGGGCTGACCCAAGGTTACAAAGCTGGAGAACATCAAGAGCATCTCAAACCAACCTACAACTGTGAAACAGGAAAAAAAAGGTACATCACACCATGTCGTATGAAAAGCTGCACGTTATTACTTCTGATTCACCAGCAGACAGGTACAAGCAGGAGAGAGGACAGGAAGCACTGTCCCAAGGGGCTAATCGCATCCCCGTGCTGATGCCGTTGGTCCTTGCACCTACAGCAAGCAAGCAAAAACCACAGTGTAGGTAGAAGTCTGTTCTCATCTTGGCCTTCATACTGCTCACAGTAGCCAAACAAAGCTATGCAGAAGAATCATTTACTTTCTCCACCTCTCCGTTCCCCAGTTTGTAAAATGGGAGCAGTTCTGCCTCCCTTCCCCGCAGATTTGCCACCCTTTTTCTCCTGTTCCTGCAGACACCAGACACCACCCTGGTGCTGGACACAAACGGAGGAGAGCGCAGACAACCTGACTCTCACAATACAGCTGCCTTTAATATCTTTCCTAACACAAAGAAATTAGATTAATCTCATAATCAAAGGCGAATGTCATGTTCAAAAAGCCAAAGCTCTTCTCCAGTAATAAGCTTATATCTGTAAAACCCTGTGGCACAGCAACACAAGATTTTATTTTCTTCTGTATTTTGCCATGGAGGGAATAACTCAGTTTCACTGCCCCATCCGTGCTGCCTCCCTGATCCTTGGGTCCATAAGAAAGTGGCTGACTTCTGAGTGCAACACCAAGAATCGAGTCCAAAGTGGCTTTCAATAACTTAATTCAAAAAAAAAAAAAAGAGAGAAAGAAGCCACCTTCTAAATTTCCTTTGTCTATGTGAGGAGTGCATTAGATCAGATAAGGGATATTAAATGGCCTTTAAGCCTGACAGCAAAGAACAGCTCTAATGGGAGTCCCAAACTGTGCTGCTAGCAATATACTGTACTTACAAAACAGCAACATCAAGATGCCAGAACAGTGCCGTGACCTATATTTCCTGCAAACCAATTTTCTTCTTTGTAAGGTGGATGGAAAGTATCCAACTGCTCAAGCTCCTTTTCTTCCTGTTGGAGCTTTGCCTCACCATACATATTTTTCCTACACCCAACTTCCCTGTGCCCTGCAGCATTTAAAGCATGAATTATCTACAGTCTATTTATGCAGTTATAAACAATAAATACTGCAAAATCGTGTTTAGGCTGCAATTACCAGATGGGAACTGAATTCTTTATATCTCAGTTCCCTACTTCTAAAAGAAGCCAAGATTCCCTTAAAGGGGAATCTTAAGGAGAAGAGCAATATCCCAGGGGAATAAAGACCACCTTCTGAGGAACTTGCATGGATCCATTATTGATAGAGTACACTAGAGCTGGTGCTGTCAGAGCATGCAGGTTTGGACTTTACCATTTCCACTCTGAATCTGCAGGATTCCCCACTCTCTACACCCTTTAGTGCTGCAGCTTTTTTAAACCGTGTGAGCAGGGGAAACACAAAGCTTAGGCCATTTCATTTTGTCTTCTGTTCTTCCACTTCACAAGTACCTGTAAGTACTCCTAAACCTGGGCAGGAGCATTACCAAGTCTCCATGGGGGCAGAGGAAGGTGGCATTGGAACCTGTCCTCCCACAAAGCCTCCAGTGCAAGGTCGCTGTGATGGTCACACCTGAGCCTCTGGTGAGGCAGCACCCAAAAATCACTGCTAGCGTAAGGCCAACCACCAGTAAGGGCTGAAAGGGCTCGGAGACGGAGCTACTCTGAGGGTCACTGCCTGGGTTTGGCAGGAAGAAGCCCAAACTTCCAGCCTTCGTATTTATCAAAGTGAGGTGCTTACTCTTTCGAGCAGCCCAATCCTAAATAAATAAAAAATCAAATAAATAAAGAGAGGACATGAAAATCAAGAATATGTTTTCAGAAGAAATGAGGTACGTTTGTTTGGTTTCTTTCACTCCACTGCCTTGTGATATCCCTAAAATTCCCATTTTGGCCTCAGAATCTGCAGAGAGGAACTTCCCCCGTGTCTTGTGCAGTCACACTGTGCTCGAGTGGTCAGCGAAGCACCCGAAAGGAGTGATTGCTTTTCAGTACGCTTGCTTTCACTCCCCCTCCCCTCTTACAGCCAGCCCTGCCAAATGCAGGCGCTCTCCCTCAGGCAGGAAAATTTGGAAAGGGACCACCTGATGCAGCTTTTATTCCAAAACAGTCTCACGTGTGCTGAGTGTCAACGAGAGCCGTGTTGTGCCACGGCACCCGCTTGTCTCGGGAAAACTGCAACGGTTCCGTGTCGAACACCTTGAATGGTTTCCAACTTCGCGCTTGCCCCATCTGCTCCTCTCAGCTCATTTTGATTCGTTTTAGCCTTTGTGCCTGCAGGGCACTAACAAAACTGCAGAATCACTGCGAGTTCCCCCGCTATGGAGCAGTGCCACGTTTGTCTCCAATTCAGCCTCCTCCGGGAAAAGAAGAGCAAGATCCCTGTCCAGTTCTGCTGTCTCTCCCTTCCTCCGGAAATACGCATAAGCAGCTACCTGGCCTCTATGTGGAACTCTAAAACAATAAAATAATCCCACCTGTAAGATAACCAACATTAAAACCCTAAGTCAGATGTCTGCAGAACGCAGCCAAGCGCATGAATGCTACATCTCAGCCCATCTTTATGAGTTGGCCCAATTAGCTAAGGAATTAAGTCAAAATTACTGGAGCTTATGTAGCATTTTGTTTCTTTGCTGTTAGTATGGTATTTATAGGACCTTTAAGGCAAAAATGCCAGCAACTTCCAAACATTGAAGAATCTGGGATTCTGAAATGGAAACAGAACTGCTAGTTAGGTGGGAAATTTGACAAAAACAACGGACAAAATATACATATGAAAGGGTTAGGCTGTGGTTTGGTAGGGTTTTTTTTTGAGACAGTACAAAAATTAGGCAGTCCCATGATACCATCACAGTACATCCACCTCTGGATTTAAAAAGGGCCTTAAATACTTAAATACGATGGAAGAAGGACATTATAAATAAGCGGGGGGGGGGGGGGGGGGGGGGGGGGGGAAGAAAGGAACAAAAAAACACAATCTTTCTATACAAGACTCCACTGAAATAGCTCTGATTAAGCCCAAACATTCAAAAAAAAAAAAAAAAGAGAGTTCATCATTCCATAGGCTTAAAGTCAGCAATCGCCAGATTAATGAGGCGCCCACAAAGATGCAGATGTGCCTGTGAGAAGGGAATCTGTCCAAGGCACTCACTTCTGAGCCACCAGGGATTGAATATACAATACAGCACAGTAAAACACAACCGATGGGGCACAGCCCTCACAGCTCACACTTCTAACTGGTGATCGCGGCATCACTGTGACTATCAGGCTGCAAACAGCTCAACACTCGCTTTAAAAAAAAACAAAAAAACAACGTCAGTGGTCTCGAGGTACCTTTGGTTCTCTGTAAAGCAGGTCTCAGCTCAGTGGAAAAAAAAAAAGAAATTACCTAGCGAAAAGCTCAGCACATAGTTCTTCGGGTGCAAAGTACCAAACAGGAGAAATGACTCAGCATGTGGCTGGGTTTGGTATTTGCAGCGAAAGTTCAGGACATGTCAGGTAACCACTAACTTGTTTTCCTTCCCTACAGCACGCAGTGAGCGTACCAATACTCACCCATACACCAGCTCCATTGTGCTGAATCATTCAGCTGGGCTCCCTCACAACAGCCTGAGTGACCAAACCTTCCTCCAGCAAAGCTACGGAAATTTAGCTCTACACTTCAGAAGATGTATGGTTATGCATCTCTAAACCTAAGTCGCTAACCACACAGCTTCTGCAGCATCCTGGGCAGGCAGTCACGGGGCTGAGCTGGTCCTGAACTCAGGGAAACATTGTTCAGCGGCCACTGGGGAGTAAATGAGGCAGAAAGCGAGTCGGCCAGGCAGCTGCGGAGCCGAGAGCCCAATTAGATGGAGGAGCTGCAGGGGAAGGAAAGGTGAGCAGAACTGGAGAGCCAGCAGCCAGCATCTGCAAGGTAAAACATGAGCTATTTGCAACTAACAGGCAGCAGGAAGGGAAAGCTCACCGGCAAAAAAGGCTGATTATTTCCTAAATTGCCCTCCTGAAATTCTCCAGAATACCGAACCGCACATTAGTGAGCGTGCACTTATCCTGCTTCTTCAAAAAGAGGGGAAAAATAGTCAGGATACGTATCAGAAGAATGGACTGACTAGCTTTGATGGACATGCCACTCCTTCAAAAAGTACAATTGCCTGAGCTCTGTTCCTATCTGTTGACATCTGCTGGCAAGTCAAAAACGCCATTCAATTCCCTAATTTCTCCTTTTGAAATAGGAGCTGTATGACCTCTGTGTCTTTGCGAAATTCTCAGCAGCCATGATGTACAGCGCAATTACAATGCTGAAATCTCAGTTACCGGTTTGTTCCACAACATACTGAAAGAAAAGTTGTCAGCCGAATGTCTCCAGCCAATTGCAAAATACATTATTAATGAAATTAGAGTAAGAGGAACCTTTTTGTGCAGCTCTTTTATTAGATAATTCCAACTGACTCGGTTCCACAATTACAGAACCTGAACCCTGCTTTTTAAATGTTGCCACATGTAAACTGCACTCTGTATTTGCACTTGCAGTAATACTCTGAAGGCAATAGCCTGTAATAAGCAAAATTATCATTAAACTCTAGTCCAGGCCCTCCCACTAACGAATGACAGCAAACCCTGGAACCCTGCACTGACAATATTCTTCCTACCAGTGTAATACTCTGTTTCTTCAGAATTCATACACAGAAAGATACAGGAACAGACAAGCATTTCAAAACAACCTATTTCAAAGTAAGAAAGACATTTAGAATCGCAGATCCGTCCTTGATCTTCAGAGCCAGAATGAACAGGGCAGACTGTGACCCCCAGGATGAGCAGCGATATTCAGCCTGGATCGTTCTTCAGCACGGGAAAAGCGCCTGCTCCCCCAGGACTAGACACCAGATAACCTGAGCTTGAGCAAAGCAAACCATAAAGAGGAAAAATAAATGCAAAGGAAAGAAAAAAAACCACCTGATCACTCCATATCACCGCCAGCGAGGAGGTGTTCAGTTGGAGGACGGGGCAGCTCACGGAATCCTAATGGGGTACGTGCCGCTTAATGTCTAGGTAACCTGTGCAAATCTGGCTCTAGCTGATAACGATCAAACCTAATTACAATCTGACAGCTGTTCAGTGGCTTATATAGTGTTGCCGACTCTTAAGATTTTATCACGAGTCTCATGATATTTAATGTTTTTCTTAAGCCCTAACTCCTCGAGTCAAGCAATTACCCAGGAATCCCACTTCCAATAGCAATGAAAATGAGAGTTTCCACCTCACGAAGGTGGAACAAGGCTTAAAACATGACCCAAATGCAACAGAAGTTTCTAAACTCAAAAAGCAAATAAACCCTAACACAGATATGCTTAAATCCGCACCTTTTTTAACCTGAAAAGGTGATGTTTGGAAGACTACGCCAGGAGCTGGAAGGGCTGCCTGGCCAAGCTGTGCAGGTGCATTGCCTTATTCCACTTACTGGTGCCCGGGGTACACCAGCACCCGCTGCTCCACCAAACAGGTGAAATAACAGGTTCAAACAGAAGTTGCTGATTACAACTACAGCAAATTAAGCTGCCTGCATAAGGAATGGCTGAGTGCCTTGCTCAAACCTACCACTTGCCTCCTGCACTGATGCCTCTTTGGAAACTGAACGCCGCCTGCCATGCTCTCGTCCAGCTCAAACACCTTCAACTCGAGGGTCACCCGGATGGCCGCAGGGGCGAGGCGGCAGCGTACGTACAGCTCTGCACTCCTTCTGGCCCCGGCCTTGCCCCCGCAGCAGGAGCCCCGCTGGCTCCCAGCACGGCTGCAGCTGGCCCCGCGTTCAGGGACCCCTGCTCCCGGCAGGACACACGGCCGTACTGCAGCAGAACACATTTCCAGCCTCCAGGCATCTGTGAAGCTGCGTTTCTGCGCCAGAAGCAGTATCGCCACGCACAATACTCCTCAGCGGATTGTTCTCCCACACTTTTCCAGGATGTTTTCTTGCCTGTGTAAGCTTTTCGCACCCACAACATCCCAAGGCAGCGAGCCTTCCTGCTTAACACCAGATCGTGTGAAGTGTCTCACTTGTTCTGAATCCGCTGATTGCTCTTTTCCTGTGACGCCCTTCACCTATTTTATGCAACAGAACAATTCCTTATTCATCTCTCCTCCTGATTTTAAGAGGCCTCAATCATTTCCTCTAGCATCCCTAACCCACTTGCCCTCCCCAGTCATAGCACAGCAGTCCTCAACCTGCAGAAGCAGGAAACTTACCCAACCACTCCAGGTTTCTTCTATATTCGTGTCTACTCAGCACGCAGATTATACAGCTCAGAGCCAAAGTTAGACTCCAAAGATGTCCAAGCTGAGATCTCTCCAGCTTTGGACCAAGGAAACCTTTAGGTCCACCACAGCAAGCCAACAGGCCAGAATTTTGCTCATGCAATGAGAAAGACAGTAAGACTTCAGTCCTTGACCCACTGCAACAACCGAAATTGTGAACATTCATTGCAATCCTTGTTTTCTTTCTGCGTTTCCACGACTTGGTTCCTAAGAGTGACCTTAAATATGCATAATAAAACCGGGAACATTTCAGATACTAAGCACAGCTGACCTTTATATCAAATTATTCTATTTCGGTAATGTTGAAGAAGCGATGCGTGAGTATCATACACGTCTGCTACGCTTTGCAAAGATAACAGGCATGCTGAAAAGCTCTCTTCTTCCAGGGGAATCTCTTTTCATAGCTCTAAGCCAAGTAGTATGTGCACTGCACCAAGGTGGGACTATGAATTGAGAAGCCGGTGATCCTGATTTCCCGATCCCAGGACACACTTCTCCCAACAATTTACACATCCACTACCCACGGAGGAGCTGCTGGAAGGTCATTTGTATGGGTAACTGCTAGAGAGAACTGGTGATTTAGCTCAAGTGACAGCAGCACTAGCAATAAAGAGCATCCTCTCTACTCCAACCAAGGCTTGACTGCAACTCCACACAGTCCTGCCACAGAGCAAGCCACAAAGCCTGTTCCACATGAAAAAAATTGAACTAATATAATTTAAAGCATGAATTTAAGCTCCAATTTAAGCTCATTTAAGCTGCAAAACCATGTGTAGGCATGGTTATTTCAATATTAAAGTTGCAATTTTCAGTTTAGCTTCAGCTAAGTGAAGGCTTTTAAATGTTAAATCTATATAAGCCAGTCCTGGTCTGAAAGATGTTTCCAATAAGGGCCTGCACCAGCTTACCAGTGTAGGGAAAAATAAATCAATTTAAAGCGGGAGTTACTCACTGATCATGTACATCCCGGACCTATGACTGGAGGGACTTTAGTCTATTGGCAGTAATCACACACTTTAACACAAGCCCGACATCATCTCTTCATCCGCCAGACAAATAAAATTTCACGTTGGAAAACAATAATGACAACAAGTTAATATTTTCAGTAATAAGTTATCTTCTCAAAGAGCACTTGACCTTCATTGTAATTTCCACACAGCTTGCAGTAAACCACCTGAGTGTGTATAAAATGTAATGAATAAAGAAATATTAAAAACGATGGAATGTTATTAAAGTAGGTCACAATTCAAACAGCACAATTACTGAAAAAATGATGTTTGAAACTACATCATTCACAATCCTTCCCACACTGGATGAGCTACTCTATAATTTATTTTGCTTAACAACAGCTTCTGTCCATATTCTCTCTCTCTCTTTGTCCCCAAAGACTCTACTAATGCAGCCCGCTGTGCCACACGACAGCAGTGCCCACACGAGGCATGAAATGTCACAGATCACAGCTTTACACCTGGCCAACATAATATATTCATCAAATTCTTTCGAGCAGAAGCATTTGTTGTTGTTTTGTGGGTCAAGCCGCACAGAGACAGATGGAACGGGCACTTTATTTACATGTGAAGTCCCTAAGCCCATTCACTTTATTTATAGCAGACAAAATCTGGCCTTACACAGTCATCTCAGCAGCCTTGGACCAGAGATGCTGTTGCTTTACAAAGATAAGGAAGAATGGTTTTCTCCCATGCTTCCAGATGATGAAGAAGATTCATTTGTTCTTTAATATTATATTCCACACACTCAGAACATCTTATAAATGCTCAGAGTGCGGATTTTGATTCCCAGCCTAAGAGCAGATGAATGCAATTAATACCCACCTGTATGCTAAAGCAGCTCCGAGAGACAGCAGCAGAATGATTGGGCTCCCTAATGCACACCCAACTACACCATGAAATCCCAGATTCTGCAGAAAACTCAACGTAAGCCTTTATAATGCAGGTTGGAGAAGTCAATTCTTTTCTTTTAACCAGAAGGTCAGGACACATGGATCCAGACACTGGCTTTACCCATCCTTCCAAGGACTACAAAACAAACTAAAGTGTCCACGAGTATGCAAACACAGAAAGGAAATCCTTGGATGCAAAATGTATCACTTTATACATTAGGGATATTTTGAGTGACCTTGAAAAAGCATTTTAAATTTATTGACATGGATGTTATTATGACAGTTTTGGGGAAGATACTTCTACAGAAATAGGAAAATCTTTGCTACAAGGACAGTATTAACCTTTCAGAGTTATCTTTTAATTATCTGTGTTGCACACGAGTGAGATGGATAACTTGGAAGCCTCCTTATTTTCCTGGGAGCTGAAACACACACTCACAAAATCTCAGGACAGATCTTCCAACAGGAAAGAAAAAAAGTAGTAGCCTCCATTACATTGCTCTTCACATTGTGTTAAATAAGATTATATATTAAAGTCTGGATGCATATCTAATTTTATCGCTCAGCATCTGCCAGTGCTTCATGACCTCTGAGATAAGCTGCAAGCACTCTGATAAATGGACCAGAGGTAGTCCAGCAGATACACAGCAACCCTCTAGATTTCCAGAGCCATATCTTGACTCAAACACAATTCATACAGCACCGCTAAACCTCCGAATTAACTTGACACCTCTTCTCCCCCTGCAGCATACTGCCATCCTGCTCCTTCTCTAGCCTGAATATCCAAAGGCACTGCCATTAAAACACATTCATAACCGGACAATTACTTTTCACCAGAAAGAGTTGCTATTTTTATTTGAGAAGATTGAAGTTCAGACAGCTAAATGGACAGCCATGATTACAGAGACAAGAATAGTTTTAGACATCAACTTCTTCCTCCTGAAACATAGATTAGGTCTATGTGGCAAGGTTTTGGTAGCGGGGGGGGCTGCAGGGGTGGCCTCTATGAGAGAAGCCCAGGAGCTGCCCCATGGCAGAGCAGAGCCAGCTCCAGGGGACCTGCTGCTGGGCAGAGCTGGGCCATGAATGATGCTGGCTGGGCCTCTGGCAGAGCAGACTGAAGAAAGGGAAAAAAACTGTTGTGCTACAGCAGCTGGGAGAGGGGGGTAAGATCCAGCCCTGCAGCCCCCAAGGGCAGTGCAGCAGGAGGGCAGGAGGTGCTCCAGGCACGCAGCAGCAGTTCCCCCGCAGCCTGTGGAGAGGCCCCTGGTGGAGCAGGCTGTCCCCCTGCACCCACGGGTCCCACACGGAGCAGATCTCCACGCTGCAGCCCGTGGAGGAGCCCCCGGTGGAGCAGGTGGATGTGGCCTGGAGGAGGCTGCGGCCCGTGGAGAGCCCCCGCAGGAGCAGGCCCCGGGCCGGAGCTGCAGCCCGTGGAGAGGAGCCCACGCAGGAGCAGGGGGGCTGGGGGGAGCTGCCGCCCGTGGGGGACCCGTGCTGGAGCAGTTTGCTCCTGGGGGACGGATGGACCCCATGGTATGGTGCTTTTAGTTTGTTTTTAGTTCCAACTGCTCCAGTCTGTTAGTAATAGGCAATAAATTACATTAATCTCCCTGCACTGAGTCTGTCTTGCCAGTGACGATAATTGGTGAGTGATCTCCCCGTCCTTATCTCAACCCCTGAGCCCTTCCCGTCGTATTTTCTCCTCTTTTTCTTTGAGGAGGGGGAGTGAGAGAGTGGTTGTGGTGGAGCTCAGTTGCCCAGCAGGGTAAAACCACCACAAAACACCATTTTTTTCTCAGTAAGATTCATCACCTCGGTTTACTAAGGACAGAAAACAGGGCAGAGGGCAAGCACACCGGAGCTCGAGGAAGTAGAGGGAAATGTGCCACATCCAACTTGAGCTGAAGGGGAACTTCTCTGAAGGAAGACTGGAGTAATCTAAATCAGAACTGGGCTCATTTAATGCCGTATCAGTCCTGAACCAAGCAACTGCAGTGACTTCCATGTGTTGACACAACCCGCTGCAAAGACCACCTGGGAGTTACAAAGGCGCGCAGTGTCATACAGCACTCGCCACAGCTGGGCCTGATACCACTTAGAAGCGCCTACAATTAATAATATTCGTGCAAAGAGATTACTGCTGATGTGACAAAATTCCAGGGAAGGGAGGAGTGACAGCGAAAGAGCACCTTAACCTCCCTTCTTGTGGAAGGACAGAGAAGTAGAAAGGAAATATCAAATAATGCTGAGCGTCTGGATTTCCTTTCAGCTTAGCAAGAGGAAGGCAACCCTTGAACACGTGGAGTTGCACGGCAGGTGTGTCCAGAGAGCCTTGGGCGCATTGACCACAGCAAAATATCCTGAAGGAAGGCAAAACAGTCACTCCATCCTCAGCTGTGGCTTTCAAATGAGATGTAAAACAGAGCCCTGACCATTCATCGTCATTAAAGATCCCATGACAATTCCTGCAAGAGTAAAAATGTTAACTAACATGTCCTGGCCAATATCCAACTTGGATAATTGCATTCTGCTTCCTAAATTCCCCTTGCAGTTTCAATTGGATTAGTTTTTCTTCATTTCTCTTCCCTAAACCCCTCCTGCGTAATGTTTCTAGCCCAGAATGGCTGCTGGATTCCACTCCAGAGGTACGTGAATTATCAGTGCTGGGCAATCCCAACATACATTTTGTGTACATTAGTCAGAGAAAACGCTCTGCAAGGCAGAGTAATACCCTTACCTCTCGCTAAGGAGTATTTAACTTTTCAAATGAGAAATCCCACTGATGTTGGTAAGATTTTTTTTTCTAAAATACTGCCCTGCACACGTAATGGCAGCAAAGCCAGCCTCCTGCAAATGAGCGCAGCCCTTTGATGGGCCATATCTGCAGCTTAAGTAGCAGCAGTTGCTCTGACTTCAACAGAACTCTGCCACGTTAAAATAAGAGTAAACATTCATACAGTATTTTTCCACCAAGTCAGTCACGTTTAAGTGCTGCAAGAATCAAAGAAGCTGCAGTTGAATGCATCAATCTGCAGATAAACAAGAGGAATATCAACACACGCTCTTGCTTTTAACTGGCTCGCACAATCTTCATGCTATTTTGAGAGAATTTTGGAGGTCTCTAATGTGGCATATCAATAAAAAATTAAAGTGCTGTGTAACACCTATCTCCTGGTATTTGTCATGTGTACTCTACTGTGAGTACCTGTGATACTGTGGAGGCAAACTGAGACGTCCTGACCCCATGCATTTTATGGAACAGGAGGAACAAAGGTGATTTATGTGCATAAAAGCAAAATCTGGCAAGCCTTTGATCTTCTTGTAGAACAATCCCAAAATGATTGTCAAGATTGCTTAGGTTTTTCACCCTCTGCATTTCTTGTAATAGAACCGTTTCAACCAAAATGTTGTTTTATAGACACTGTTTAAGGGGTCATTTCCATCTGCCTTCCAGGTTACTCAGAAGAATCCTTTTCATTCCCTCTTCCAAGAACTATAATCAACAGTTGAAAATAGCTCGTTTTCATTTCCAGCCTGCTTCTGCATGCCTGGTACAGCATAAAACCACAAACACGCCACCTACTTCATGTTTTAAAGCTCTGATAGTACAAGGACATCATTAAAAGTCTGAGAGAGAGCAATCGAAGGCAGACTACCATCAGGGGAAGAAGAAACACAGAAGATATAATTATTTTGGTATTTCCTCATGAGTATTGTAACCCTCCTCCATTCCCCACTGTAAACAGTGAACTCACTTAATAGGGGTCACTGTGAAAGCATCCACATCTGCCAGCTTCACGTTGGGTTAGCTGCAGCATCATGCTTACACCCCTACGGGAGGTGTGGAAGGAGGCGATGCGGGACCTCCAAGGCATCCTACTTCAGTGCAAATGCATTATTAAGGTACAGAACTGAGCAGTGAAATTAAATGTTGGTAACAGAGGATGGGTATCAGTAGCAAGCAAGACTTAGGTTCATCTGATGAGTACAGATGGATCTGCAAAGGAATTTTATGTCAGAATCAGATGCTTAAAGACGCACAGACTACGTTCCAGATCTACAGCACACATAAGAGGTTGGTAAGGTGAGAGCTGATCATCAAAAGTGACTGACTCAATTTCCTGCAGCTCATGTTCTATCATTCTGGGTACCAGTCTTGAATCCAGCTCATCTCCTTTTGCTGATATCAACATGGGAAATGACACCCATCATCAACCTTCTCTCATCTCCCACAGCTTCTCCCACTGGAGAAATGGGTTGAGCTGGAGGACACCAGAGCGTGTATCCTTACGATAAGTAGTACTGAAGATTACCTGGCATTTCTACAGTGAATGCAGGATTGAAAGCTTAGTCCATTCATCACAATTTAATTGCAAAAGTATATAGCTGCTCATCAACGGCCTCAGCTTCACGAGCGTCCTGAAAAAGGACTGGAGTAGGATGACTCTTTCAGTGCCTCCTTCCTTCCCAGCCCACCCCCAAGGACTATTCTAGCTGGAGTGGAAATGTTAGAAATACCGTGCTCTAAAACACAACAGTCACTACCACAACAATCAATAAAAAACTACCATGTCTACATGAACAGAAGCTTTGGATTAGAGAAACCTAAGAACAGAAGGATTTACCTCCCCTCCCCTCTGCATCCCGATGAACCCTTCCAAAACCTGACTGTAAACATTTTAATTCTCTGTCAGCTCGCTGGAGGAAATCATTACAGAGGCAAAATTAGACAGCACTGTGTGCCACTGCAATAAGCATCTGCCAGTCAAGCAAGCGTCACCCTGCCAGTCACCCCAAGCACCCCCACGCTCCCACCCGTGACAAGGGTGCTCGGAGCACTGCTGGAGCCGTCAGACCGATGCTGCACGTCAGCCAGTAAGTGGTATGGTATTTCAGGGGGTTATTTCTTACTTAGAGCAAACAGTCCTCTCTCTCTTCTCTGCTTCAGGCAGTTTATACATTGAATTCAATTTTAAGAGATACATGTTTGTTTACTAAAGCAAACAAAAAGCAGTAATGAAGTAAGAGCTGCAGCTAGAGTGAAGTAAGCAACCTGCTTGTCTTCCACTCCAAATTAATTTTTTAGTGCCAAATATTGACACTAGAAGGTAAGCAGCTTAGTTGCGTGTCTGCTCTTCACTCCTTCCAAGTACACCACAGAATTTGGTGCGAGACCGCTGAAGGATACGCACCGACCTCGTCTGTGCTTTCAGCATTACGTCCCACAGAAGCCATCTATACTTGTTGGGGTTCTTGGAAAAAAACCATCATTATCCAATATGCTAATACCACCAGCCTCAGATGGTATTTCTCTTTCATCTCTAGTTTTCCTTGCCTTCATCATCCTTCAGCTTCATCATCCTTCAGCTTCATCATCCTTCAGCCTCGTAACATCAGGCAGTAAACCACACACAGAAGAAAATGTACCGTGTAGCACTGCTCAGCACCAGAACCGAAACTGCACTCTGCTTGAATGTATTTCCTTAACTAAGTAAAATAAATAAATAAATAAACTAATTTCCTATTAAAAATAAAGAAAAACCCTGAATAACCTGTAAAAAAAAATAATGATTTAATTCAGATCAAAGCCTCAGGTGTTTTGTGGTTGTTTTTTGCTGTTGCAGGTTTTTTAGATTTTTTGGCTGAGACTTACCAATCACATGAATATTTACAAGCAGTTTAATACCACAATTAAGAGGACACAGCCAGTTCAGCTCAGATTTGCCTAAATCCAACATAATGACTTCCCACAGAACTACCAAGTCTCCGACCGCGGAGCCGCAGCGTCGGAGGGTTATTTGCTCCAAGGACCTCTTTAATATGGCTGTATTGTAATACTGCAGTGCAAAAGCCTCTCCAGTCATAAAAAGAAATGTAGCTCAGAAACAACTTGTGGCCGCTGAATAAAAAAAAAAAAAAAAAAGCCCATTTGCTTCAATTTGCGCTCATTTAACACCGGCATTACCACAGCAGCTCGGCTAAAACCTCCCCCCCGAAGACCTACCTGGTCAGGATGCTCGGGCAGGGCAGCCCCATCCCCTCCTCCGAGGCGGCCGCTCTGGGAGCACGGCGTTGCAATTCGCAGCCCCAGCGAGCAGCCCCTCTCCAGCCCTCCCCCGTCTCACTTCGGAGCCGCGAGCTTTACTTTACCGCCGCCGAAGGCCATCGTCGCCCCCCGGGGAGCGGCAGGAGCCCGCTGCCCTCACGCCGGGTCTCGCCCCCGGCCCCCCGAGGCGGGCACGTCCCGCACCGCCCTGCCTCGCCAGCCCCCGGCTTCTGCCTGATCGGCCGCGAGCCCGCCTGGCTGGTCACCTGCCTGCCGTGAAGGCGCGGAGAAAATAAATAAAAAAAAGAGAGAGAGAAGGGCAGCGAAACACGTTTGGGCGTTGCGGGGCCGAGCCCAACGGGGGCGTGCGGGGTGCCGGGGCCGCCCGCAGCGGGGCGAGGGGCTGGCTCCCCCCCCCCTCCGGGCTCCCCCCTGGGGTCCCCCCTCTCCTCCTCGTCCTCCTCGTCCTCCCCCGGCTCCTACCTGCAGCCGGCGCCGCTGCCCGCATGGCCCCGCTCAGCCCGGGCTGGCGGCGGGGGCTGCGCGGCGCGGCCCCCCCCAGCGCTGCCGCTGTGGGCGCGGAGCGGGCCCGGCCCAGCAGCTCCGGGCCCGGCCCCCCGCAGCCCCCCCCCGTTACCGCATTGCCGCCAATAGCGGGGGAAAAACCAGCCTTCAGCCCCCTCCCCAGCCCGCCCCGCTCCTCCCCTCCGTCCTGTCACGGCCCCCAAGGCGTGGGGGTCCCGCGGAGGGGCAGGGGTTCCCTCATGAAAGCCCCGTGGGGTATGGGGGGGCTGCTCCTGCCGCGCTAGGGTCGGGCCGGGGAAGGCGGCCGACAGCCCTGGTGGCTCAAACTTTCCTCCCTGATCGCAGCCCTGTTGTAGGGCTGTGCCCCAAGCTGCTCAGGCCCTCAGGTGACTGCAAAAAGCGGTATGCACGAAGCCCTCCTGCCAAAGGGATGGCACCTTCCCCAGGAAGGAGCGGTTCCCCTGTGAGAAGCAAGCTGCTCGGCTCACAAACTGCAGAAGTGAGACAGTGATTTAAGTTTTTGTCTAATTCTGGGAGACTGAGCTCATAGCAGCTACAGAACAAGACTCCAGCTGCAGCTCATACCCCTTCCTAGCAAGATCCTTACAGCATCTTGGGGTTCCTGTGCCCCACAGAGGAGCAGATACTAGCCATGATGGAGACAACAGTCACTGGATCCAGTGGCTACCAACACGTGCCTTGTGGCAAGGCATTAACCTCCTGTCAGTGTGACCCCACACATTTGACTAAACCATTTTTCCTGGCCCCAATCTCTTACCAGCACTCCTGTGTCACGTCTTTATTACAGCGGTAATAGCTCTTCCTGCTTAATAGGCTGCTTTGATGCAAACCTGGAGCCATCCGACACTGCCTGCTTCAGACATTTTGTTATCCTTAACTGGTGGATGATAAAAGATGAATAAAGCTGTCAGATATCCTATTGATTATGTGATTGAGATGTACCCTGATTGCCCTTCTCATGTCGAGTTTCTTCCATTCTATTTCTTTTGTGGGGTTTGGGTGAGAATGGAAAGAGCAACCGTGCCTACAGAGCAGTGCTGAACTTGCAGTGGATCGGCCTGATCTGCTCCAGTCCCACTGTGTCCTTGTGAGGAATACAGTTCTTGGAAAAAAAAATATATATATATATATATATTTGTCAAATCTCAAGACCTGCATTCTTCTAGCATTATGGTGTCTCTGGCTCTGAGGCCCCTGCAGTTTTCTTAGCATCTCCTTGCCCATTTTGGGGGAAGTTTGGCAAGAAATCCATCAGGTTCACACTGCAATTGCCTTAAGCCACAGCTGTGGTGCGTGGTTCAGGTGCGGAGTGGGATGTAAGAGAGCTGGGGTTCGCTTCCATCTCCAGTACGGGGCCTGCCTGCTTTTAGTGAAACTGCTGCATTATGAAGGTGGCTGTTGGTACAACCAACTCCATGAGCTTTGGGAAGCTCGACTGGCATATTGAGAGCCCAAGGATGCATGTCTGTACCAAGAGCATCAAATATTCACGTGCCTATCTGCAATGCCATCCAAACAAAGAGAGAGAGAATCAGGAAATGTTTGTAAAAGATGACTGAGACAGATCTATATGCAAGTGAGATTAATTTCCATTCCTCAAACACAGATGTCTGAGCAAAAATCCACGCGAGTGCCTCTGAATAAGAGCACCGGAGTGCTCGCGCAGAGCTGCCGGAGCTCCGGCGCCTCTGCGTCAGCTGGGAGGCAGAGTGCCACCAACAGCTGGGCGAGCAAAGGAGCAAGCCCCGAGAGAGGGAGCAGGAGCGAAGATGCTGCAGTGCACAACTGCAGTGAGGGACCGATTATCCTCATCTCAGAGCAGGCAGAGTTTGAAATGGAAATGAGGGGAAGATTTCCCTGTCACACTACCCGGCAGCTAGAGTAAACGTTGCTCTAAGACAACAGGGAAGCAGGCAGCATGCAGCGTGGACTTTGTTTTGTTTAGCTGTTATGCAGCTCATCTCAGAGGTTCATTTAATTGCTACTCAAAAAGTCCCATATGGTAATGAAACATTAAGAAAAAGCTATTTTTACCCTCACATCTTGACACTGATATTGAGGTCTTTCTGCTTGCAGGGACTTCAGCTTGTGTACTCAAAGCAGAGCAAATTATCAGGTCCTTGCACAAGTCTCATCCATATGGGCTTGGGAACAAAATATTACCCGTGATGTTAGCAAAGGCCTCCAGAGATGGGAACTCAAAGGCCTCACATCCGAGCTGCAGAGGTCATACACTGCTTCCTTTTGCCATCAGGCATGGCCAAGAACGCCTGGGGTTACAGCGCCTACTCAACCCAAAATTCCCATGCGGAAACCAAGCCCACCTTCACTCATGTACTTAACCCTGAAAACTTCCAGACGTGTAACTGCCAGGCAAGGATGAACGCAAATGTCTAGGAAACTTTTGCTGCTGCCAAAAAAGAGAATTTTGACTTGCCCTGTCATCACCCTTCATCACATTCTGTTGGTTTTTTTTCCTTCTTTCTATGACTTTCGGAAACTCCTGGCATTCTCAGGCAAGACACTTCTGCTGCGCCTGACAAAAGAGCCCTCTGGTTGCTGTTCCAGTCACGACAGAGCCACTTAATCAAATGCATACCCAGGAATACCACAAGTCCCATACGTATAGATAAATATTCTGACTTGTTATGGTGCAACGCTTTTACTTTGGCATTTGCTGTGTGTGGGCCTCATGGAGCTTGGTGCAGGAATCATTGCCTTAATTTACCACAAAGACACCAGAAGAGAGGTGGCTGCTGGCTGCCTAGTGGCGCTCTCTGGAAGCAGGTTAGGTAGCACACCTTGGAGTGATTTAGATCCTTAGCTGGATTCTTCCAAATAAGATCTTTCTTTCTTTTTCCTTTTGACCTCTGTTGTAAAAAATACCCTGTGTTCAACAATCAGAAGCGAGAGACTCTCCAAGTCCTTGGGTGCCTCTAACTGGCTCGCTGTGCCTTCTATCCCTGCTACTGCCAGTGCTCCCAGTTCCCCCCATCCTCGAGCAGCTCATTTCTGGGTATTTCTCTTTTTATTGCTGGGAGTGGAATACTGAAAAAATAATTCAGTGTTTTTATGCAGTAGCTACCTCCAAAAATACTATTTTCGAAGGTAAAAGTCAAGGAAGAACAATAAATAATAATTGCACTACTTCTTCCTTCTCATTACTCCAGATGATTGCTCTAGAGGAAAACACAGAAGATTTTATTTGAATGCCCCGTATTCCCTTTCTAAAGCATTTCAGAGATCAAACTTTAATAGTTTAAATACGACTTAAGAAAAATAAACTTTAAAATTGAGATTCACATTACCTAATATTATCTGCGGAGGAATTTATACCAGTAGCAATACTGTAGTCATCCAAGCAGGAAAAAGAAACAATGCATATTTCCCCAGTTACAAATAAACTGATTTTAAAAATTAACTACTTCCAGACTAGAGTTTATTGTCCTATTCATAAAAATGGAAAGATGGTGGCTAGAGGGGAAGTCATACTTAAAACTAATTTAATGATAAATTAGAGCAAAACACGCATAACACGTATGGATATTTTGCAGAAATAAAGATGCTAAATTCAGCCAAGAAATTATTTGCTGTGAATTATTCACTTGGTTCTGTCAGTTACTGAACCTTTATAAAGGTTCTGTGGAAAGCAGAAATAAAAAAAATCAAGCATATGCAGAGCAAAACAGCATCAAAAGTCAAAGAAGTCTCCAAGGGAGATGAACTTCAATGCCACAGTAGAGTAAACAAATGGAATTATTTACAATATAACGTTATCGTTTGCGATGATATTTTATTCATTATTTAATCACACACTGAGTCTCCCTCGCAGCCCGTGGTAGACTACATAGCCATTTTGTTCCGCCTTTCACCTGCCATGTACATATGGAAGCGATATAGTTTGTTTAATGTTTGTGAGTGTTACGCATGCTACTGCCTCCTGCCCGTGTTTAAAACATACCCATTGCCCCCCACCTGCTTACTGGGGTACACAGACCTAAGGCTGCAAGGCATTCGTGGATGATGTGACCATTACACGACTCCACATCTCTTTGATCCCCCAATAGCCAGCAGGCGTGTCTCCCTGCAGAGCTCTTTCTCTTACCGAGCAGGATAAAACACTCAAAGGGAATTCAAGTCAGGAGCCGGTGCGCTCGGCAGCACGTCCAAACCGCACCACCCACCCCAGCACAGTGAGTGCAGGAAAACAGACTGACAGGGTTGCTGTTGTACAGCATGAGATTTTTGTCCCAGCACAGAATTAAGGAAAGTGGGCTCAAGATCATGAATTTTTGCTCTAACCGAGCCTTAGTTTCACTTTCTGTTGCTATTTCCACACACTCTCGTGTTGAAGATGCCCAACACTCACTCCAGCATTCCAGCCAAGTTTCAAGAATCCCGTGGCTTCACAATTTGCATAACCACGTGCACCAACCTAGTGCTGCGCTAAAGCACCTCTTCCCTTAATCCCCTAATTTGTGGGAAGAGCTGGGGGGACAGGAGGGCGGTTCTGTTCAGCAGTGCAAGTCAGACAAGGGAGGATTAGCATAATCCAACTGCTGCAGCTATTCAATTTCAAGACTAAGGATGATAAAACCATTTTTCCTAGTCAATCATTGTGACTGACTTGAGTCAGAAAAGGGGGGGGGGGAGCAAATGATGGTATAAATTAATGAAATCAGTGGAATTATGTCAAGTGACACCATGAGAATGAGGCCTTGCGTTAGAAGCATCCTGCTATTGCTGAGAAGGAAGTCAACAAATTCTAAGAAACCATATAATTATGAGTTCCTCAAAGCACTTTATCCCATCAAGCACTACCTTACAAATACTAGATATTACTTGTATTAACACTTAAGGAAGTGAAGAGTGGCAAGGGTGCTTGAAACATTGCCAGGCACTCGGCAGAGCCAGGAACAGAAGGTGACATGCCACTGTACATCCTGACTGATGAAGGAGGTTACCCAGGAAAACAGGAGAAGAAGCAGAGTCGCTGGCTGAACCTGATCCAGGGTCTGCCATCACTGCCAGTTCCATCTGTGAGTCACTACATGACTTTTGAGCTTCCTTCCTATTTTTTCTGCTGTTAGCGTGATCTCCCTACCAGTCCCCACCAGAACAATTACATGCTCTGTCTCCTTTCCTTTCTGTTGGCTTGTCTCACATAATAAAGGTGCTTGCATATATTAATTGTCTCAAAAAGCTAGGACCTTCGGATGGAGATTGCTGAAAATAAGGATTTGACACTGGAAGAATGAAGAAGCCTCACTAAACAAGCGCGAGCCTACAGGCTGAGAACAACCCCTTGCCGCATTACGGGGGATGCCACACTCAGTCTGACTTAGCTTCCCAAACTCATTTGCCCCTGGTACTGCATGCAGCCTAACGAAAACAGCATTAGCTTCAATTACCGTAGGTGATTTCTTAATAGCTGATTCACATTCTTCTAATAACCCATCCCCACCTTCCTCATCTAGGGTGTAGACGGAGCCAACTGAGACCTTAACGCAGGCTCTGACACTGACAAATGCCTCTTTTTGATCACTTCAGGTTGTGAGAGTCTATCCCATACGCATCAAAATCAAACACAAAGTACGGGAAGCATTAATTAAAGCATATCAAACGCAGACTTGACAAGACTATGATTTAAGTGTAAAACTGCCTGAAGAACTGTGATTCAATATTTTAGTTCATAACCCACTTTTTATATCATTGTATAGAACTGGAAGAAAGAGAACACTTCCCTCCCTCCACACCCTTCATGTTTTATTTTATCTTTCAACTCTTGCTGGCAAGACTGTCTCAGCATCATCTCTGAAAAAAGATATCATAAATTGCTCGGAGTTGAAAGAGAAGGAGAACTTGTAAACAAGTTACTTATTCTCATACTCTGTCCCCTAATTCCAAAGACAGAAAAAGCACCACACCTTTCAGAGGATGCAGTTTTCCTCCTCCAGCTCCAAGTCTGAGAATTGCTCCATGCAACACTTACGCAGGTACCCTTGCGATTCTTTATCTCTGCAGAAATCATCCTACATCGCAGAAATACTTACAGAAAGCACAGCTATTCCCAAAAAGCTGGCAGGCACACGCAAGAAATTCATTACTTGCTGGCTAGGAATTCACTGACCTTAGGGAACAGAGAGGGCTGACTTACAAAAGGTTTACACTGGATGTTAATCTGCTGTGTACACAAACGCTTTGGACTGAAAGTCTTGAGACTAAAAACTCTTGTGATATTTCTGATACTCTCTGCTTAAAGTTCAGCTGGAACCTGAAACGCTAGGCGAACATGAAAACTACAAAGAATAAAACTTAAACAAACCTCTGAATCTAAATACATAGAGCTACCTAACATACATCACCTAACCTCCTGAACCTCGTGCAGGAGTCAGCCACGGGCAGCAAGAGAAAGACGTGGTCCAGCGGTGGTAATGGCCAGAACAGTAGCCCAGAAGTGATCCGAAGGGCTAGCACTCCATGCGGGCACACAATACATCCTGTACTAATTTGTTAAGTGCTTTGCAGCCTATCTCCCATCCTTTAATGTCAGAAAGGCTCATTAGAATATTGAAAAGGCCAGTCAGGCCTGGCATTTGACACCGGTGGAGGTCTGGGAGATGACCTCCAAGTCAGAGCCTGCTGGGAGGATAATACTAAATTTCCTCTAATACCTTGCCATTTCCTCTTCTCTGTTAATCCAGATACATCCTCTTTCTTCCTCTTGATTTCTGGCTAGGCTTTTTTCCTTTTTACACGTCTCCGTATTTAACACTTTTCTGTTTTTCATGTGTAAGAAAAAGAAAAAAAAAGTCTTTCTATCAACAGGAATTGATCACTTGCACTTTTTGATAAGAAGAGTTGCTCTGAGTATCTTATGTTTCCACTTTAGTATCACTGGCATCCGCAACCACCTGCCATGTGATCCTTGGCACTGTGAATAAGAAGCAAAATTTTCCCCCCGAGTGGTAGGAACCTTCCCCGGAAACCTCCCCGATGTCTGCTGGAAACGCGGGGCTGGCACTTCGCAATCCTGTGCTGCGATAGCCCCACTCTGAAGCCTTTGGATGCCTCCAGCTTTACACCGAGTTGACTACCAAGTTATCTCCAGTGTGCTGCTTCTCACTTGGATGTGACAAGGAATGAAATTTAATTCACAGCAGGATTATTAGTATTATTGAGTTGGCTACATGTGAAGGAGCACAAGTGTCACACCACTGCTCCCATACATCATTTCCCATTCTTTGCTATCTCATCCTAGGGTCTTCAGTCAAAACAGTCTCAGCATTCTTTATTATTGTCTTCAAGTTTGCTTCTGCTGACCCAGTTTAATTTTCATATTTGCATCTTCACATTACCCTGCATGCAAGTTATTGAAGTTTATGTGTGTCATTTATCTTATTCCTTCACCAAAAAAATGTGTACATTTAGAAATCTGATATCCATTACTCTTTTTGACAGATCATGGTACAGCTCGAAAATGCTCCACAAGACTTATCTGCATCAGCCACATTGATTTATCAGATTAA
Organism: Anser anser; assembly: GCF_964211835.1. Lineage (NCBI taxonomy): Eukaryota > Metazoa > Chordata > Aves > Anseriformes > Anatidae > Anser > Anser anser. Next base: position 28,227,689 of record NC_139728.1, read on the forward strand.
TTTAACTTCTTTGAAGAGGCTTTCAGTAATAATCAGCTCTATTGTGTTCACAAAAATAATTCCAAATGCAAAAATGTTAATTTAGATCCAGGGTTCCGATTCAGCTTACTGTGAAGATGAGGACAGCTCCGAAGTTCAGTTCTGTTTGGCTTCCAAAACCTCAAAGTTCGGGGGACCTAAAGCAGAAGGCTACAGCAAACACTCCTCTTGCCAAAACACAAGCAGCTTGTTCAGAGCTCTGCCCCGGTCTTCCCCCGCATTATCGTAAGGATAAAGCAACGTACAGGGAAAGCATTATTAAGATAAGATAGAAGAGACTAAAACAAAACTAGGAGATACTAGGACATTGCATGACCTACACAAATTATATTAGGAAGTGAGCGTTGTTATTTTTCAAAGTTTTCCCCCCTGTTCTCAGTCAGTGCCACCACCACTTGAAGGATGCCTCAGTGTTTTCCAAGCAAAAATGTGTCGGTTGATAATGAAGTGCTCTCCGAGTGACTTGTCCTAACGCAGGCAACATTAGCAGAACTACACCGGAATGTCTGCAGCTCCTGTCCTTTCAGGGATTTTCTAGCCCCCAGTGGGGAGAAAGGGCTCGGATGCTGTACTTGTTGCTATGGTAGCTGCTAAAACTGCTGCTCCCAAGAATGTTTGAATTGCTCTCTGTATTCAAAACATGCTTTGAAATAAGGTTAAAAATCAACAGTTATAGGACTATTAAAGAGTCAATTACTGACTTCTTTATGTTTAAAAAAAAAAAAAATTAGAAGAAGCACTTAATGTCCCGTCTGCATCTCAGCTGTGTTAATAGTAAATCACATGCAGTCTGTAAAGGTCTTTCAGAACAGAGATCTGAAGCAGCCCTTATAAATAATTTAATTTATTTATACAATTAGATTAGAATGCACTATACTTCTTTTTCTTGATAATTTCAGACATGAGTGCCTGCTACAAATGTGATCCCTGGCTGGAAACAAGCTTCCTATCAAACAATACTTGAAAAAAAAATTGTACGAAAATAGATTTTGAGACATTGTGTGTATTTCTGGGTTTTAAGAGATACTTTTCCTAGCTTGCCTCACTGCACACTTTGCACACTGGCTGCCGGACCAAAATGCTGCTCTGAGGCTCCAGATCTGCCTCTTGCTCTTCCTAATCCTGCCGGCTGAACACAAGCAGACTTTCCCCCGCCATCTCGACTCACTCTCCTGGAGTCATCGCGTGGTGTTTCAGAGGCAGGCTCCGTAGCCAGGCTGTCCTCGTGAGACCACACGTTGGACTGCACAATTCACAGCCGAAGGTGACGCTGGGTGTGGATGAACCTTTGGATAGGCAGCCACCTCTCTCCGCTTTTGCTGAAACATCTCTGAAGCATTTTTGTGCCTTCGTCGTGGTATTTCATTTCAATACTGTGACTGATAATTTCAAAGGAAATATTAAAATCGGCGTGCTAGCCCAGTCTGAGGGGCTGTCTGTCCACAATCCTGCCCACTTTAGCCAAGACCAACGCATGCAGTTTTGGGATCCAGCTGGAAAGGGAATGGCTGATGCTCAAATAAGACCTAGAGAGAGGGAGATGAACATGCAGGAAGGAGTTTTCCTCTGCAACTAGCCCCGCAGCACAGAGATAAAGAGGGCAGAGAGCAAAGCCTGTGCTGTTCAGGGAACAGCTTTGTATTGCAGTACTCTCAGAGGTTTTTGTCTGAATTAATAAACAATGCCCTAAGGGAAGGGGTTGGAAGAGGCTTTGGCAAGATGTTAGCCCGTCCTTAGTTGGGGAGACAAGCCAGCAGCCATACAGCGCTTACGGAATAATCTGCCCATAGGGAAGCTGCTTCTTAGCGCTCATTAGTCAGAGGTGGGGTTATACCCTCAAGCATGAAGCACAAATCTAGGAATTTTAAAAGCATTAGTAATAAGAAATCCACTATTAGCATTGTTTCAGCTCCTTTTAATTGACCATAATGCAAATATATTAGAAATGTCTAAAAGATACTTGAAAGGAATTCCAGAAAGCAGTCCTCTCTGCTGCTATCATTTCTAAATCTGTTACAATGCCCAAAGAAAATTAACTCACGTCTTAAATAATTCATGCATTTATTGGGTCAGAGGCTCTTTCAGACCTGATGCTCTGCCAATGGAAATGGCAGAGACACAAATGAGAATCCAGACAGGAGCATTAGCCGTAAAGTTTGAAACTGGATCCAATCCCAGGCTTCTTGATGCGGGATGTGTGCTGATGCAAAGCTTGTTTTCAGGCGTGCTCCCCCTGCAAGTACTGAAGGTCTTCCCAACAGGTGCACCACATTCACATCATATTAGTCATAAGCAGAGCTACACAGTTCAGACTATTAATAATAGAATGTGAAAGTTATCCAAATGCAGACAAGACCCTAACCTAGCCACAGGGGCATTAAGACCTACTGCGATGTCAGTAAACAGCTATCACGGTCTTCTAAAGCTGAGAGCTACAGAGACGAAAGTACTCCAGCAGAGTTTAAAGGTGGAAGTACTGCTGCACCTTTATAAAAATTCAGCACCATGCTACAGGTGCACTAACCCCCAAAACTCCAGCAATATCTACCAATGTCATTTCTCTTGTTTCAGGTCCCTCTAATAGGCTGGTAACTGCTTAACATTCGTCGTAATGAATTGCTGCGGGTCAGAGCCGAACTAGACGAGGTGCGCCAAGTAATGAAGCTTTTGACATAACTCTGCTAATTCACCCCAGCTGTGGCCTTTAGCACCCGCAGGTAGTGCTTCCCTGGATCTCATATAGCAGACGACCGCCAGTGGTGATGAATTGTGCCAGCCCATGTGGTTGGTTTATATTGCAGACAAACATCCACCAGAGATGAGGTCAGGGCCACCGAACTCACTTTACTCGTGACCCTAAGCCAGCCTAGACCTCTGTTTTTAGAGAAATGAAAAATGACTGCATTAACCCCTGCACTGCAAAGCGAAAAACAGCTTTCTGTTATCGTGGGAGTCAACACGACACAACCCAGGGCAAGTAAAATATGCAAAGGCTGAGCTAAAACCCTGCAAGGGGAACTTTTAGATCAGTTGTTACACCAGTGAATCCTCTCTGCTGGAAGCACTCCAGGGATAGTGGAATTAACTCAGCCAGGGTGTTGCAAAAGGCATGGATAAGCAATCCAACATCCATTTGGGAGAGGTGGTAATGCACCACTACACTGTTCTGAGATAATCAAATGTCAGCCTGGCAACTCAGCTGATATGATCATTAAGGTTGGGCTCAATTCCATGAATACTCCCAGTTTTTTCATCCCTTGAGATCGAAACAGCTTTACCCCACTTAGAAGAAAAATGAATATTTTGCATATATAAAGCTCTTTCATCCCCAAGGACTTCACTCAATATGGACTAGATTTATAAATAGCCTACCAGCAGGTGCCTTTGGAGTTGTGAACAATCCCTGATACAGGCTGGCCCTACTGTACAGTGGAACCCGCTCATAGATGATCTCAGTATAACCACAAAAGCAAAAAGGGCAAAAGAATTAAGGTCCCATTGCTTGTTGTGTGCAAAAAATGGGTACAAATGAGAAATGTTTCTTACAGAGTTGAACACTATCATATTTAAAACACGCACTACCATCCGGCTGGTATTTCCCATTAGAGGTCAGGACTCCTGAAGTCACCTGATTCTAGTGTTTATCGTTCTTAAGGTCCAACTGAAGCCGATGCTGCGTTAATTCCAGCTCTCCAAGAAGGCATCAGCACCATGTCAGGGAGGTTATAAAAATACTTGGAGAATGTCTGGAATACCTATGTTTCTTTAAAAAGGCCAAAAAGACAAAACCCTGGCATTAAACTCGTTAAATACAAAAGCAAAAGCTAATCATGTCCATAGCACGATTATTTCTACTTGCAAAGGGATTTCTTTAACCCAACCACTTGAACTAATCCACCTGCATAATAAATGCATTATTACTTTAAAGGGGGACAGGACAGCTTCTTTCTCCCTCCTCTGCTAATAGGCAGCAGTCGGTAAGTTATTTTGCAGTTAAGCTCGACAGACACATCTCTTTTCCATGCATGACATATGCTAACTGAGAGCACATTGGACAGCAGCTACATTACCATTAACCAGCATTTATAAATGAAGGTTCATAGAAGAGTAATGAATGCCACGGTATTTCTTTTAGCATATTCTGCCACTGTATATCTATCCCACTAACCTCCCAGGAAAATAAGGAGGTCAAGAGAACAGTCAAAGTTGACAATGCTGAATCTCAAAACTACTATTATTAAACACGGCAATTTGGAAACGGAGAACTGCTGAGAGAGCTGCGATGTGCCAGTTAGACCAAGGGCAACCACGAGGCCAGGAATGACTTGAGCAGGACCATCAGTCAGGGCAAAAGAGCAGAGAAAGTAAAAATTGGGCTGGGGCTATCGACACCACTGGTATATTTACAGAAAGTAGAGGAATGAGTAATATGCCAAGTGGAAGTGAGTATATAAAACAAAAAAGCAAAGTAAAATGAAATGTTGCATCAAAAACATCCCCTGGCTCATAAATACAGTTGCTGGAATCACAGAAGGCTGGTGGTCTGAGTCACTTCTCAGTCTCTTGTGAAAAAAAACTGATGTACAAAATATTGTGGCTTCACACAGAAACTCATAAATAAGGACTCCTAAGAAAGGTGTAAACAAAATTTATGAAAACCACAGATGTAATGTGCAAGTGGGAAGAGTTGATTTTTAAGGGAAAGAACTCCACTGCAAGGATTTCCAGAAGCATCTGGCTCCAGCGTACCTGTAGTCCCCTGGAAGCTTCTCTCCAGCGCAGCTGCTGCTGCCTGCACTTCCAGAAGGTGGCATTTGGGGCAGGGACCACTTTCAAGCAGGGTTCCTGACAGGGTGTTCATCCACCCAAGAGCATACACGCATTCATAAAGGTCAGCAAGAATGCTCTACTATCAGCAAAGGAGAAAGGGGGTTAGCAGCTCCTTGTTCACAATGGCAAATAACAATTTCTTTGCCACCAATGTTTCCTTTAGCTGTCATTTGCGGTGGCTTATTACAACAATTTACATACGCAAAAACAAGTTATATATATCCAATGCTCCTTCCACAGCTCGCAGCCCACTACCTAACCCATCCAGTTTTCCATCCTTTTGCAAATCCTCAGAGCAACAGGAAAAGAGAATACAATTTATTGAAGCAGGTCCAGAAGCCCCCAGATGGCAGGCAATCGCAGCAGTCATAAGAAAGAAATAACACAGCTAAGTAAAAATAAAGCTTACACAGCTATTGCTAAACTTACCAAATAACCCTCCCTTCAAGGCTGGAATCAAAAAAAGGCAGAACTACTCGGAAGCAAACAAATAGAAATGAAAATCCTGAAGACAAACTCAGAGCAATGTCCTTGTTGACATACAATACAGCTTAATGTATATTCACAGGGGCAGCAGAGCAACGTGGACTCAGCATATTCTGAATTTCAGGATGTTTCCAGTAATGCAAGTGATCTGTTAAGACAGAGTAGAGGTCCACTTGTGCACTCTATCTAATTTAGAATAACGATAAAGAAATGCCGAGTATCTCAAGCAAGGCCAGATCTTCAGGTTAACACAGAAATTTTGTTCCTGCAGAGCCAGTAGCTTCTAACATCAACAGATGCAGAATTAAAACTACAAGGAAGAGGGAAGGAGCTCTGGGGCAGGGTCATCAGGTGATATTTTTATTGGGATGTAGGACAGTTGGTGTTGGAAGGGAGCTCAGAAGGCCATCTAGTCCAGCATTCTGCTCAAAGGGGTGAGTTCTTTCAGTAGAGCATACTGCTCTTCCAGCTTCTTCTCATTTCAGGTAACATCGGCGGAGCGCATCCTAAAACACAAACCTTTCATTTCCCGTTCCTTTCAATTGAAGGGCACAGGGTTTTTACAGCATAGCAGGATAGATTGCTTAAACAAATGCTGACTCCTCTAATCTTTAGAGGAATGGCAATTTCCCTTTCTCGGTGTTTGCTAAACCCCTTTGTTCAAGCAAACATAAAAACCAGAGTTCTCAAAGAAAATTTCATTCCCATCTCTCCGCAACCGGTGTCTCCCAGCCTGTATTTACAGCACAGAAACATCACGCAAGATATATAAAAGCAGTTATCGTTATTAAGCACAGATTTGTATTTTGAGTTGTGGCTATGGCAGCACAATACAGGATTGCTTCGATAGTTCAAAGCCCTAGCCGAGCTGCACGCAGCGACTGCTGCAGTAATGATGCACTGAAGAAGACACGAGATCCATGTTGTACGTCTTGCTACTAGGTTCCCTCAGCATTTTTACCCTTTACAAAGCAACCATCAGAGTGGTTCGTACAGCAGTAGAAGCTTGAGGAGTCATGGGCTTTGTAACTTTTTTCAGTTGGTAATTCTGCCCCAACAGAAAAAAAAAATAGAAATCTAAATAGTCAAAAAAATAAAATAAAATCTGTTACCCCAACAATCAGTCAGGATATTATTTGTTCTGGGATAGAAATGGGAGGAGGTTCCAAATCTCTGGGAATTTGGCTTAGCTTTTTCCACACACACCCCACAGTGGATAGAAAAACTGTTCTACTACCAGGTCTACTCTGAAGATACACGGCTATCATATCGGAATACGTGGCTATCATATCAGGGTACGACAGCAGGTAACCTGCACGTGTATTACCGCGCAGAGCTTTCACATATCACATAACTGGCACCACTGAATAAGCACTGTAAGTACTAACACAGCATATCTGAGCTTACATCTGCTCCCTATCCAGCCTATTATTGGCTTTAACTAAGTGAACGGCAGAAATGAGATGTCATTTAAGATGGATTCCCCTACATTTATTCACTTGTAGCATTATCTGGGATTCACACATATTCAAATCCCGAAGATATGTGCTTGCTTTAGCAGGTCTGACATCCTGATAAGAGCTGTAACACTTAACACATTAGCCAGAATGATATACTGGCCTGAGTTCAAGACAATGTTCAGTGGAAAATTCCTTCTGAAGATTTGAAAATCTCAGTTTCAAAACAACATATCCTAATACCGCTCTTTATTATCACTGGTGATCGCTAAAACAAAAGACACACAGCCAACGTGACACGCTGGGCTTCTCACTTGACACTTCTCTGCACAGACACAGGGGCTGCAGCTTCGGAAGAAGCGATGCTGCAGAGTTACACCCAGGCACAGCAGAGGTCAGCCCAATTTCTCCATGCTTCTCATCAAATTCTCTCCTGTGGTCGAATTGTCCCCTTTCCCTCACGATGCTTTAGTGGAATCACAAAAGCTAGCGGATGCGGTGAGGATAATCCTCGTCTCCTGGCTTATCGCCGCTACCACACAAGCTTCACACAAATGATGGGTGCTATCCCACGTACAGCTGTAGGTGGTTTGTAACTAAAGCTGGTCACCTGATTTGCTAATGCTCCACCGAGGTATCATTTCTTGTGGGTGCACTGTTTATTGTGCAGGGCCTTGGCAAAAAATGCAGAAGAGTTTGAAGAAGAGCTTCAAATCCCAACATCAATTTATAGGACCCTTTAAAGCATTCTCTCCCAGCTCCCATTCCTCTTTAAGAAGCAGCAGTGTCAGAATGATTTCTTTATGTCTATCTTTATGTCTGTGTCTACTTTCACAGTCAGCTCTTAAATCATTTCTCTCTACTTCAAAGTGAAGAAATAAGTACAGTCATACGCTCCTCACAGCAGGCCTTTTCTGACTCCATTTAAGATGCTTTGGACTTGTCTGGAGCCAGCAGAGGGAGGAATAAACACAAACCTCTTCCCCCTCCCTCGTCTAACCCCATGCCTTCCCGTTCCCTTCTCACACGGGGCTGAAATGCCATCAAATCTCACAGGTTCATAGCATGTCCTCAATAGGGAAAGCATCCCGCAGCCTGAACATCTTCTTTTACAGGAGAGTGAAAGGCAGAGCATGCAGCACAGGACCACAGGCCACGTGAGTCTGAGAGGAGCAGACCTGCACAGCCTGGCAGCTGTGCTGAGGGCCCTGAGTTTTAGGGCAGTCACTTCCCACTATCCCTACCTTGAGGTAAGTGGGCTGGGTGTCCTTGAGCAGAGAGATTGGGTACGCTCCTCCAGCATCTCCTTTGATTTAGTTTCATATGAGAGGAATACACTTTGTGCACTCCAAGAACCACAGAGCACTGAATGACAGATTACCTTAAAAGCTTACTGCTGACCTGAATTAAAACATCGGGGTAAACACCCGCCTGACAGGCAGAACTTTCTCCTGTATCCAGGTACTGCGTTGACCTGATTTATAGCACTACATAATACAATCTGAGCAGTTCCAGTTCCCTGATGTTAGTCACTATTCACTGATTAAAGAAAGATAGCTGATGAAATGAGGTCGACAGGTAGGCAAGAAGAAAAGGATGAAACCAACTTACAAATTCAAAACCTTAAGAGCCTCAAGTTACTTTCATTAAAATATTTTACCAAGACAGAGAAAAAAAAATCAACATTACAAACAAGTTTTCAAAGCCATAATCCTCCACTATTTTTAAACCTTATATTGGCTTTTAACTCCTATTTTTAAGAAATTAGTAGTTCAGCGACAGATGTGATCAAAGCTTCTCTTTCTGGAGCCAGGAAATAAGTTCGCTACAGCTATCTTGGTGATAGATGTGTTTCTAGTGCTTCCACACTCGGTTCCAACCTACTGGCTGCAGCTGATTTATAGTCCTTCTAGAATACCTTTCATATCTGTCTTTGGGTTTTGTTTAGTCATTTAACATTCAAAATTTCATTTTATTTGTATGCATTAATAATCCCTGTAGAGGTGCTTCTTTAGCACCTTTCAGATGTGGTTTGCAACATAATTTACAGATGCTGAGTCTAATTACTGCCCATGAGGTTCTGCTCTGCCAGAACACACCGCCCTCCCCGCTCAGAGATCACACAAAGCCCTAATTCATTCAACGGGATGCTGCATGAGCCTGGAAGACACCAGCGAGGCCCTGACCCCAAAAAGACCTGTGCATACAAAGATGCGTATGTCGCAAACAGATTATTGAAATCAAGGAAGAAAACGGTCCCAACCATTTCTTTGGGTCATCCCTGTTAGAACAATCCCATTAAAGTCTTAAGAATATGCAGCCTAATCATGGTGCAGCTGATAAAAAAGCAGCTTGAGAGTGACCGATCAACAGCTGCGTGGCAGGCTAACGGGGCAAACCCCAGCTGGCCAGGGACTGACAAAGGTCTGCACAAGGCGTGGTGGTGTTGAATGGAGGGAGGACACGGACTGGGAGGTGTACAACTGCAGCACCCAAAGGCTTATAGCATGCACTGAACACAGTGCTTGCAGTAAAATGAGGTCTGCATGCACACTCAGCAAATAAATAAAAATATTTAACCACTTAGTGACATAAGAAATTGATGGATGCATAAAAAGAAGATTACGCCGTATAAAGACGAACTAATGCTGGAACTGCTTTGGGGTTAAGAATTTGCCCCCCATTTTTAGTCCCTGACAAACAGTGGCACCCAAGAGTGCTGGCAGTGACCAGGGGAACCAAGCAGCCCACGAGGGAGGCATGCTGGAAGAGCTGGCAATGCCAAGCACACGAGTCACAAGCACCTGCAAGTCCCAGGTAACTTAGTGTTATCTTGGCCAGCCAATGAACACAAGTTTTAGAAGCAAAATGGAAGTTGGAGGCAGTATTTTTGCTGTAAGTATAAAAATCAAAGATTCTGGTTCTTGTTTTTCTGATTTAAATCTATGTGTATTTTTAATAAGTGACAACTGTGGCAGTGACATACCTGAACAGCTACGTTTTCAGCTAGAGATGCTAAAAATAAGAACCTTCAAAATACACAGTTCCCGTTTCCACTAACCAAAGAAAGTATCAAAACTTTCAAAAACATCAAAAACTATGGATGTCTTAACTATGAAAGGCATGGCTACTAAGATACCAGATTTTGCTCAGGCATAGAAATAGGTACTTATAAACCTATTTTAAATGAATATGCAATTTTAATAAGCAAAAAGAAAGTGATCCTGGCAATAGTAGTGTTGTTAGATTACATCCATTATACTCATTTACAACACATAAATATCTGCATTTTATAAACAGCAAGCAACTGTTTTTGTGTTGAGATCTAAATAAATCCACTGAAATTTTTACTGGGGATATCACAGATGAACCCCCCCTGAAATACAGAGGACTATTTAAGCAGGGCCTAGTACAGCATTTAAGAATGCTGTAGAAAAGCATTTAAGAAATCGGGAACTCTTTTCTTTTTCCTTCTTCAGTGTTCCAGTATTTCAACAAATGTAAGGAAGGCTCTGCCAAGAACATATTAATACATGCTACTCTTGGAGTATATATTAATATGTGTTACTATTGGAGTATACAAATGCCATATAGACTAATAAACAAGGGATACTGAAATACAAGATTTTAATGTAAGTGCTCAGACCAAGCAAGTGACACTTCAAAACGGCAAAGGACAGAGGAAAATCCCCCGCCTGCATGCACGGCTGTTCAGAAAGCCACAATTTCTCCCAGCGTACAGCCTGAGCTCCACTTACTACTCTCTTCAGTTTCCAGATGTGCTAAAACAGGGATGTGTGAGGAAGGACAGGTCTCGCTTCCCAGAGCCCAGGCAACCAGGACAGGTGTTGCTGCAGCCGAGGCGTAAGCAGGGCGGCCTGCTGGTCAGAGCCAGATACCAGGGGAATGGAGACACAGCCACGGTTAGACCCAAATACAGCCCAAGGTCCAGGAAACTCAGAGGGAAAGCAGAGATCTCAGCTGCTGGCCAGCCAGGAGTAGTTACAGCACTTCCCAGAGGCCGGGTGCACTGGCCTAATGAAACCCTTAGAGATCGTTACGAAGCCACAGATGGAAAATAAGCTCTACCTACACCTCCGTGTCCTAGCCATTCACCTCAGTCCTGCTGCAAGGGACAGTCCTGGAGATGTCCTGTTGATGCCACAGAGCTTATCAGAGAATGGGAATAAACCTCCCGCTAGCTTCAGCCTTCTGTCTCGTTTCCTATCAGCAGTTAACCTCGCTTCCTCGTCATTATATCAGTCCAGCTGGTGAGAGAGCCAGAGGTTCAGCCTACTTCACCACTCACATTTTCAAGGGGAAGGCACGCACGTTGGTGGCTGTTAATTAATTTCCACCTCACTCAAAATTGCCTGAATTGTCTCTCAGACCGCACACGATCATCAGCACAAGCTGCATGCCAAATCACAGAGCTCTCTTACCCGGACTTCGTACCCCAAAACAAATGCAGCACAAAGCCAACTTTGTCATATAATTTCTGCTGCTTAGCCACTTAACACTGCTGGTGTCCCACACATACCCCTCCAGCAAAATACCACAGTACACTTTAACAGTAGACACTCTGCACTGATTTCCTCCATGAATACATTTTAAACGGATTTCCTATTTATTTAAAATGATTCCTTGCAACCAGTTTAATATAAGCAGAGGAATGCTCAATGCTCACAAGATGCCAATGGTCAGTTTAGGTTATCGACACAGCCCAGGTTCCAGGCATCCTAACCAACACGGTCTATAACTGATTAGACAGCAGGGCTTCAGACTAGGTTGGGAAATTCCTTCAACCACTCTGAACCCTCGCACGCAGAAGCTGTTAGGCTGTGTGTGTTGGTAGCAGCGTGCTCCAAGGGCACGGCAGGGTTAATGAGGCTGGTATCAGGGTACGGCTACATGAACAAACCGCTGCGGGGTTCAGGAGCATTCACAGCATGTTGGCTGCTCCACGACCCCTCTCCAGCGTTCCCTGGAGTAACTTGTTCATAGAGCCATAACCCCAGGAGCGCGCTGGCCTGTTAGCAAAAACGCGTGCTTATGGAAAGGAGCAGATGTTAGGAATGCTTTAAAAGGTTAAGAATCACAGCATGCCTGAAAAGGGAAAGGAAATACACTGATTATCCTTTTAGTTAGCAAGATGAATGCTTAGTCCCCTCTGAAGCCTCGGTTGTATCCCCAGCCTCATTACTGGTGCACGTGTGCTCTGGAGAAAGTGACTGCAGAGGTGAGGGATGCTGTGGGGGGAAGTAACTGCAAGTGACAGGAGGAAACTGTTGGGACCTTGAGGCCACCCTTCACAGAGGGACAGGAACTGGATCAGACCTTCTGAGATCCACCTTCAGATCACCACAGGAGAATTAAGGGTGCAGGAGGAGATGTCTGACTTAGAGGAATGCTTATTCCTTCAGGAAAAAGGTGGCACAAAAACTTTCCTCAGGCTGCACCTGGCCGACAAGCTGCGAGTCAAGATAGGCTGCGTAAAGTCTATCTGCACATCGAGCTGCTCTCGGTACCAGGATACTCTACGCACAGCAAAGTTACCAAGCAACCACGAGAACTTGCCCCGAGGAAAAACAGAGCTAAGGTCTCTGAACAGGAGCCAAGTGACAGACGCAGCCCTCTTTCCTGCCACATTGCCTCTGTACTTCAGCTTCCCCCTTGGACTCACCTCGGGCACGGCTCCGCGAGGACTGGGGCTGAGCTGAAATGGAGCCCCGGACGTCTGGTGCCTGCAGGGAGCCCCTGGCCAGGGCTGCTGGTGCTCTCGGGCCCTGGCACGCTGGTGATGGGTGAGCAGATGTCTCCCTCACTGCCTTCTTGTGAGGAAGAGTTAAGCACGGTCTGGCTGAAGCTGATGTCTTTAAGATTTCTAAAACTTCTTAAAGAGTGAGGGTCACAGACAAGCGCCAGTTAGCATAAATCCCATTCACACAAAAAACTCCCAAATCATTTTTTCTTGAGGTCATTCAGCGTAACAGCTCTTCATCCGGACTCTACAGAGACTGGTGTGTTCTTTATGCTCTATTTGCAGTCCCAATGACTCCAACATTACAACTGCTAAAAGAAATTACTATTAAGGCAGTTGAATCTAAAGTATCATGGCTTTGTGGTGCTATAAAAGAGACAAGGTGCATTTTCCTTATTCCACACTGAATTGCAGTGAAGCAATCTCTGAGCAGTTAAACAATCGGCAGCAATGTGGCAAAACTGGTGCCCAACCCTCTATGCCCATTCCTGCCTCTGAGCTGGCTCCTCTGTTGTACCATTTTCCCCTCCCGTGTTATTCCTCACCTGGCTGATCCCCGGTGAGGGTCACTGCACAGCTGTGCCACCATCTGTGCTGAAATACGAAGACGGGCAAGGTCAAGTGGAAAGGTTAAGGGCTGCTTAACCCACGCTGGATGCTGAGGGAAGGCTCTGTAGCTGTAGGGTTGCTGCATTTCACACGTTGGTCTCACTCTTCCACGCAAATGAAGTCCAAAATGTTCTGGTTTTAGAGAGAAGAAACAAAATCAAAGCCTATCTTCAATGATAGGTGTCTGTTACAGGCTTGATTTTGTAATGTCAGTCTGTTAATTAAACTGGATAGCTGCATGTTCTTAGGTAACGTATTCTGCAGATTTTACTACGGTACTTCAGCTTACACGATGTTACAGCGGGGCCTCTCAGCAGGTGTTACTGCAGCAGCAAATGTTAGCAGGGTAATTGGTCTTCACTTGCGAAAGAAGGAAAAAGAGCCTAACGCACAAATAATACTCTCTCTTTACAGAGTAAGCTTCGGTAATGAAATTAGGACGTCTAACACAAAGCTATAAAGAGTGACAAATCTCTCTTGCAATTCTTAATTTGTGTTAACCCCTTGACTCTAGCAGGTCTGGAGCTCCTGACACTAAGTGCTAATGCATTTAGCATTAAACATACATGCTAAATGCATTACAATTATGCCATGCTAATGGAAGCGTTCGTGGCCTGTCAGATAGGCCAAGTATTTGCTTCACTTGGGTGTTTACCACAAGTGAGGCAGCATTTCAGCGTACGAGTCGTGTCAGCAACTTTAATGATCTTTATTGGGAGCAATTGCATTGCACTGTCCTGGATTTCACTGTGTGTTTTTTCCTCCCATTCTTATCAGCTGAAGGCTGGAGTTTGAAAGGTTACTTTAATTAACACCTTACCACAAGATTATGATACAGAAGTTCACTTATGAAGAATAAAACTTTTGTTTTGTGACCACTCTAAAGAGGTATCCTCTGGATTTAAAACACCAGGAGCTAACTGCCCGGTGAGCAGAGCCTGTTCTAAGCCCAGTTAAGAGTCCAGTGGTGAGTCTGCTCCTTTTGCAATTTGAGTTCAGAGGTTTAAAATAAAGAGCAGCAGAAACAGAAGAAATGAGTATCACAGGGTATTCAGCTGGTAAAATATTATTCCCATAATATATTACGAAGTACACTGTCAAACAAAAACATGGTGTAGTTTTTAATACCCAGTGGTACAACTGAAAGTTTATTGCAGCATAAACCACGAGTACTGTGATTCCAAGGTATGGATCTATATATTGTTATCCCTGTATCAAACAGATATCCTCAGGCTCGGTAACTCCAGGTAGATCTGCACACGTCAGCACACACGAGCACAGCAGAGTAACGTACATTAGACCATTGCTCACAGGTGGTACCAGCACTGAGTCCTGGCTGGAAAAGGGCTGGGTTGCCTCTGTGTGCACCAGGATTTCACTGCCATGGGGGTGGGGAGGAGCCCTGACATACCCTGCAGGTCTCATCCTCTCCACTGTCAGCTATTCATTGGTATTACCAGGCAAAAACATAATGCTCTAGAGGATTTGCGTTTGGTTTTTGACTTGTTGCAATTAGCCACATCAGTTCTTAGGAATTAAGCACAAACCATCCCTGTAGCCACAACACGTTCAGTTTTGTCCTCTGGATTTCAGATTACAGGGGCAATAGAGATTTCATTCCAGAAGGAAGCTGACAACTGATTTAGAGTTGCCATGCGGACAGATTAGGCAAAATACACGGCAGCAACTGTTCTGCAGTGACATATTATCAGGTTTGCCCAGGGCAGCAGAAGCTGAGAGCTAACAACGGATGGCATCTGGATTTTCAGAACAACCCCCCAAACATCCCTTGTTATTCACAGCTGACAAAGCATCACTAAGACATGCTGCATTTGATTTCTACCTGTCAAGCTACATTCCAGCCCCTGTGATTCACCCACCTGGAAAACTCAAAGAGACAATTTTATGATGGGAGAAATAAGCCAGTCACTGAATTTCTGCAAATGAGAAAGCACGTGAACTTCCCTGCGTTGGTTCCTGCCGACACCTATCCCCATAAGTCGTCCAACAGCAGCGCCTTGAATTGACCTACCTCCTCACTTTCTTCTCTCAAATGCTCTGTTTGTGGCGAAATGCACGGCCAGAATCAAACGCTCAGTAAGCCAAGAGTAGGAATTATTATTCACACATAGCAAGACGGTAACTGGTGGGAGCAGAAAGAGCCAAGCAGGAGTAAAAAAGTCTGGTGGGAAGGCTCAGCCCCGGGCAACACAGACCCTGAGCTGCCGAGGGGAGATACCCTCTCCTTTCTTCAGACAAACCAGGGCATTAGGGAAAAAAAGATGTCCATCTTTCATGTACTCTTTGGCAGAAAGCTATCTGCTGTGTGAAATCACCCTGTTTGTGTGTTTTAGCCCTGGCCCTTCCCTAAACATATCTTTTCAGACAGCTGCTTGCTGGGGCAGGGAGCATCTCACGTGCTGTGGTTGGCACAATGGGGCTCCGCTCTTGGTGGGCTCTTAAGAACAACCATAAACATGATCAGTAATAATAATCCCCACTTAAGTCACTGGAGGTATTTTTAGGCTAATGCCCAGCTTAAAAGCATAATTCATTCACAACAATGAATAGAGCCAGCAGAACATCAGCAATAATCCTCTCACATTACAGGAGGCATACTGAGACGTGAGAATAGCACGGTGCCGGTAACTCCTCCTCATTACCGACTGCGAGCGGCAATCTGGGGGAGCTATCTTTTCCAACATCAAAAAGCACGCAGTTCAGTGTGCAGGCAGGGGCAAAAGGCGGAGATGGATGCCTCACGGTGCTGAATTTAAAACTAGGGCATTTACTATAAGCAAAGAAAGGCAGCTTTTGGAAACTCTTGGCTAAAGAGAGGAAGGAAAGAGAGAGAAAAAATTACCTGCTAGTTTCATGCCATGGAAAAGAGTAACTCAGCAAACTCCTGCAGTCAGCATATCATCAAGCAATCTGAATATAAAAGCAGGAGTTCTGCAAAGGACTGCGTCTGCTTTGGTAATAATCTCCCTTCACGCTCCCTCATCGCTATTCTGCCTCTCATTAGCAGGCGCAGTGTTTCCCATTAGCTCCTTGTTTCCATACCTGCTTTACTTTGCTCCAGGAATTTCCACAGACTGTGGCTCCTCCATCACCCGCCTCCACGGCCTGAGCTTCATTTCTGCACTGGTAAATACGGGGTGCAGATAAAGGAGGCTACACACTTAAAGAGCCACCTAGGATGGGCTCTGCCTCGCTGTGCCCCAGCCCCAGCACACAGCACCCCCCTTCCCCTCCCAAGGCACCTCCCCAGAACCACACAACACCTCTGCCCTGGTGCTTGCCCCCGAGTGACTCTGCATGGCAATGCACCAAGTGATTCCCACATGCTGGAAAGGTATAAAAAATATTCCAAACAGTGCAGCTGGAGGACACTCTGCTTTTCTCATACTCACAGGTGCTCTCTACCTGCTCCCTCTCTAAATGCCATGTTTAAATAATTCATGCTTTTCATGATAAGACTCTTCACCCAGCCAGAAACCTTAGGAATTTATAAACTAATGGCTAAATTCAACCTCACCTAAGAGGTTTCAGTAATGGCATGGCACGGTGAGATAAATTAGAGCTGATGATGAGGACCAGGGAGGGGTACATGCACTAACAGAGCAATAGGAAACCAGGGGAAATATCTGCACCCAAAGTAGCCCGCAGATCTGCAAAAAAAATGTAAAACAAATTGTCGCCTCTGTTGGTAACGCCTAGAGATTTACATAGTGCTATTCAACACATAAATTAGCAGTTCCTACTCTTTTTAGAATGAGTCTTTATGGATTTCTCTTCCTCCCCGCTGACCTCAGAGCCAAAAGGAGGATGGAGGTAGGAGGCAGGAGGTCATCAGAAACTGCAGAGCTCCGAGGGTGCTGGGAGGGAAGGGACCGGGAGGGATAATGGGTTGCAGGTCTGGTCACCAGCCTGCCAAATGAGGTAGCAGCTCCAGCAGCACTCAGACACGCAGCTGAAAAAGCCCTGCAGCACTGCGAAATTCTGTGGGGAAAGGCAGGAGGGCATCAAACTACTGAACCTGGGACTTGTGTTAATAGCATCTTCTTGGATATGACACATAAGTGAGTACCACCCGGCCTAGAAAAGCAGCAACAGTAGACAACACAGCTAGCACTGTCACAGAATCGAGCATCTTTTAAGAGTAATGAATAGCTTTTGAAAAATGTCATGTAAGCAAGTAACTGATTAAACTTCATGACAAAAAGGAGCCCAGGCTGCTTTGGCTAATCACTGTTCTCTCTCTGTCCAAACCCCGGTCCTTCTTTGGGCCAATGAAGATATATCTGAACGTATACCTGAAATTAAAGTGATCTAATGCATACCAGTAATTGCTTCCCCTCACTTTCAGCAAGAAGCTATAGATTAACTTGTTAATTCAAAATGTAGTGCATTGAACGGTCTTCTCTCTGCAAGGATGGTTTCAGAAAGCTCCGAAATAAAGCAGAACAACATTTGTTATTAAGTCTTTAAGATTGTGCTAAGTAAACAAGAAGCTGTGCAGGTGCTCCACGACTTTCTGTTTTAACTTCCTAGGGGCTGTGGACTGCATGTGATTAGGTCAATTCAGCGATACGAACATTCCTAGCTGCTTCTTCCTTAAAGAACAAGGGATATGCATCTGGAAGAGGAGATTTACAAAACTACGTGGATTCACATACACACAACAAAATGCAAATGCAGAGATGAAAACAGCTTTGGATGCTATCAGAACTTGATGCTGGATTCTGTGTGCCTGCATCCCTCCCTCAACACGTTACAAACCCATATCACGATTTTATTTCTTCTAGACCTGAGAAATGGGATGGGAAGCAAGTCATTTAGATCCCTCTACATTGGAGGTGCCTACAGAGGTGCCTCATAGATTTAGGAGTATCCCTGTGCTAAAGACTTTTTTGTTAGCTAGAGAGGAAACAGGCATAGGGCATCATTTCCCTAGGCACTACTTTGAGTCCGTACACTGCCCGGTAACCGAGCCGTGCCATCACACAGAAAGCAGAGACCAGCCCTAACTGCTGAAGGCAGCTGTTATGGGCAGGGCTGCAGTGAAGAAGGCTTTTCTGGCATGTTGCTGCAGTTTATCATCCCCGTTCATGAATTCTTTATGGAGAGATCCAGCCATCTCCAAGTTATGCTTAGAATTTGCTGGCATTTATCACTCAAAGAACAGAATAACAGAAAGAATTTCTTTCTGCTAATAAAACAGGGGTCTGATGACAGCATCTCAGCAACGTACGAGCTAACAAACCCAAATATTTTAAACTGTTTACAGCTCTTCCCCTCTCCACCGGACAGGGAAGTTCTTCCTGAGCCTTCAGACCTTGCAAAGCATTCTCTAGACACATCTGCCTGGTTTTAGGAGGCATCAGTGATCCCTATGAGGCTTTCAAGACTACCTGCAACATCCAAGCTGTAGCAAGGTGACTACAGGATTTTGGAATTCTTTCATTCAGTGTGGAAAGCAAAACCCAATGAGTGCAAGCCGGGTGCTGCCATATAATTGTCCCAGTGGGGACAGTAGAAATTTGCCTCTATTTCTTTTGAGCTAAGAAGAAGATTCAAGTGTAACTGTGTGTTACAGCTTGCACTTCATGACCTGGAAGGTTTAGAACTATACCGATTTTTCACTTTTTTTTTTTTTTATAAAGATTCATATGACTATTTAGAGAGAAGCTAGATTAAAATGAATAGAAAGATGGTGCTTAAGGACAGTGGTAGTTAAACAATGTTTAACTAGTCAGCAGAAATGGAATCCATGGGATGCTGAGAGCAGGGCATGGCACTTAGAAAAGCCCAACTAGATGTTTAGTATCAACTCCGTAAGATGTTTAGTACCAACTTCATGCACAGGTACAGGAGGTAGAACAGCATTACCACAGGGCCTGGCAGGAGTGTTCGTATCTTAGGGGCTGGCAGCCATGCCACCTCCGTAGTATTAAACTGCTGATGCACCATCACGGATTTCTGCCTTTCTTCTCAGCATTAGCTACTGATGGAGCCTAAATGGATCATTGATCTGCTCCAGTACTGAAAACTGGCCCAGGATCTGCAGACTGCCATTTTGCTGAGGGAAACATCTCAGCACCTTATCTGCACAAGAACCTGAGTGAATTTCAGGCCCCGTTTGGTAACCACATGCACTGACACAAAACTTCATTTCCCACCCCCCTTTTTCATATATCTTGATTTTCTCTCCCATTTGTCTCTGGAAATTTCTGAATTCATCTCTTCAGCTTTATGAATCAGACCTCAGAGGGCAGGGAGATGAAACCTCGATGATCTGCATTAACCCTTTGGATATTGCAGCTGCTGCTAGAAAGTAGAGCAGACCTTATCTCTAGAGTTGCCACTCATTTTGTGATATTTGCCTGGAATTAAAAAAAAAATAGAAGAAGAAAATTGCTATTAACGGTAGGATCCAATTAAAAATTCATGTGTAAATTCAGTACAAACAGGGAGATGACAGGGAAATGGTTAAGCAGATCGGTGCTGGCTGCACAAATTGGAACTCTCTTACAATTTCTCCATGAATATCTAAAAATGAACATTTTCTCTGCACCTTCTCCCTGAAACATGTCCTGAGGGTTTCTAAGTGATTAAGAAACCAATGCCAGCTTTGTTCCCAAATAGGCAAGATCACTTACCTCAAAATTTAGGAAGTATAAAGTCATTATCTACATCATTTAAAAGTATATTTCCATTTCTCTGCTTTTACACCTTACTCCTTCCCTCCTTATCTCTTGCACTTTTGCAGGGTAATAGCAATCAGATATCCAAAAAACCCACAAACCTGTTCTAAACCCTTTCCTTTGTCTCGTGCCTCCCTTCTCCCCAGCATGGCTTAGCATTCTCCACTTGGAGCAGAATTCTCCCCTAGCTACAAATTCTAATATGCCCTGATCTTTCCATTTCTAAATCTGATCCCAACTGGAAACAAAAGCAATTTTACAAATAATAGGAAAGCCTGAGGTTTGGTATGGAAAAGCTGAAATGGGCAAGGGGAAGATGTGATCTTCCTGTGATGCAAATAATGTTTTGCATTAAACGCGTAACCAAAAATAAAGCTCCCCGAGGTATATTTGCTAGTTCAGACAAGAAGAAACATCTTTAGCATATAAACACAGAGTACAGATTGAAATATTCCTCAGTGTGAAAATAACCAAGGATATAATTAGCATGGTTCTTGGGCTGAATTGTATTTTTTCTAAGTAGTTCAACTTTCTGCTGTTTGCATTGAAAATAATGGCTTATTGGGTATTTGTACAAGGCTGGCACTGTGTACAATCAACCATAAAATGGAACTGGAAGGAATTTTAAACCTTTTAAATGCCCTAAATGTACAAATGTAAGAAGGTTATGGTAAAAGCTGAAAATCAAGGCCAGTTCTCCTCCCGTGCTGTTTGCATCTAAGCATGCGGATGTCCTGAACGAGCACGGGAGCTCGGTGTTGGGTGGGCTGAGATCCACACAGGGCACAGTGCACACTAAACTTGCTCATATTTTTAGCTTTTTGCTAGAGCTCTTGGCCTTTTAAAGTAAAAATCAAAAATTTAATTTCATTAACTCTTAATAGAGATTATACTTTGACCGGTTTAAGAGAGGTTTAATGAATAAACAGGTTTGGGTCTCAATAGGCCCAGTGTTACCAGAGCTGATGGATCACTGAAGCTACACGACTTGCTGGACTGAAGGACATGAGAAAGCAAGGTGCTGGACTGTCGTGAGTGCTTTGTTTGGTTCTGTAGGCTACTGACTTTCACAAGGAGGACTTGGAGAAAGCTATTACCCAGCAGTAGGACTTCTGGTACCTCTCCGACGAGTCGGTCAGGTCCTGTGGATTCTTGCTCTGTAACTGCACTTGTAAGGGCTAGAGAATCAAGGTGGCCTGGTTACCTGCAGAACCTGGACATCGACCATGGCAATGAGCCCATGCTGCTCTGCTTTCCCCAGAGGCAACCTATTTTTATGACATCTGAGAGAACTTAACGGCCTGTCAGGTTTGGCTGAAATTGGCTGAGGGCTTCAAAAGTTTTCAAAGACCAATAGATCATGCATAGAAGTAGAGAGACCCACCAGGCCTCATTTTCATAGAACATTAGACTGAAAAGTAAAGGCTCAGCTTTTCCACTCAGTCAGCCCAGACCTAGGAAGAAAGTAGAACCCAGAAAAACAGTCCAAAAAAAAAAAGCCAAAGCAACAGAAATACGGCTTCTTTTGTCAATTCAGGCAGAGTCTAACCCAGACAGCCAGAGCTGATCATTTAAATTCCCACACTTTTACGTGTTTAATTCTTCAGATAATGAAGAAAGGTCTGAACCACGGTTCTGAGTAATTCAGTCTGAACCAGTCTGGTGCAAGAATGACCTGTCAGCCCAAAAGGATCGACACCCAGAACACTTCCTGCCTCCATCAAGGCAAAGGCAGCCGGAGGAGACCAGTGAGGCCCCAGCACAACTATCAATCATACCTTGACTCCGGGGAGCAGCTGAGCAGTAACTCACCTGGAAAAAGGTTATTCAGGGACACAAAACTTTCCTGATTGACTCAGGATCCTATAGGGGACGATATGTACACGCTCACCTTCAATTTTGCAGAAATCTTTTACAGTTTATATGTTTTTGTTGGTCTGGTATTTAAACAAGGTTACCGACTGTACACCTAAGTGAGGCTGCAGTACTACTTCATGTATCAGTATTAGGTGCAGCGTGTACTTTCTGCATTATGGCACAAAAAAATCTTTTATCTTAACCATGTTTCTTATAAAAATCAGTGTCTTTGAAGACGAGAGAGAGATAATGAAGGACATCAATATTATTAAAACTATTTTTTAAAAGAAAACTCGAGTGTGGGTAGTGGTTTTTAAGTGAAAATGGTTGTTTCCGGGTACGTATGTAGAGGAGACTTACATCAGCTTTGCTGCAGGAGAGGTAAGAGAGGTGGTTATTGTAGAACTGATGGAATTCCTCGCTCCATTTACAACTGCCTGTGCTGGCCGCTGCCAGGACGGGAATTCTGGGTGAGAATGAACACTGAGCCGAGCAAGTACTGACAGTTCCCCTGCTTCAGCACTCAGACTTCAGACTTTCTTTAAAATAAATCTCTTTAAAGCCACTTGGTTTTCCTTGATGCATATTCCCCACTCAGAATACCTTTCACATCATCTGTCTCCCACCAAATGATATCTTCCTCATTAAAATAGAGATACGAATGAATAAATTGAGTTAGTATATAGTCAACCCATTCATTCAGGAATGCCCCTACATTCTGACATCACATCAATTAAATTCAGCTGTAGGTTAGCTGCTCGGGACTTAGATGTGTATCTTTAATTCAGATGTAGCAAGCATCCTTGGCGGAGAGAAAATCTTTTTGCAACATGTCAGCAGGAGACAATGTATTCAGCTCCATAATTATGTACTTCAGTACAATCACATAGCATTATATACAAAATCACCACACTGCTGAAAAAAAAGCCTGAAATGCTAATTAGTTCACAAATTAACATTGATTTGATTTAATGTTGAATTAGGGTTTGCAGCTTATACTTGTGAGGGAACTTCACTTTCAGGCATGCTCAGACACTCACATTTTAAATAACCCTGTGCAGCCTGTACCAGGTGCGCGGAGGGTTCATTATCCATGTATAAAGAGGTAAGACTTACTCAAAATAAAATCAAGCACAGAGACTCCGGCACAATGTCACTGAGCAATCCAGATCCCTTTGGGACTGAGCTACCAAGCAAAAGCGGAGTGTAACAACCACCTGCCTTTGTGCTGCATCATGCTGGGGAAAAGCGAGGGGATCGCATCTCCGGTACTGTGCCCTTTGCTGTCACCGATGTCAGCACTGACGGGTGAAAATCAAAATAATAATGCATATTCTAATAACATTTTGAACTCCTAAGGCATCTACACAGAAATAACTCGGCTTTCAAAGAGCACTGATGGTTTCAGTCCCAAACCACTGCCACGAAGGTAGGGAAATAACTCCCTCCTCAGCCCGTCCTAATTCTGTTCATTCATGGGGCGTTTTGACATTGACTGGAAACCAGCGATGGTTTCACCCTGGGAAAAGAAGGCAGAGGGGAGTTCAAAGGAGGAGTTTTAAAGGCAGCTGCTTGAGCTGGGACAGAGAACGTGAGCGTTGATACTGGCTGCTCCAGCAGCTCAACAGAGGCAGCGCTGACAGCTTCAGCTCCTGCCACCAGAGTTGAGAGTCCAGCCGTGCACACGGGTCGCCTCAGCTCTGAAAGGGGCCGTGAGAGGAGGTAATGGGGCTGGCAGCTGCCAGTCCTCCAGTCCTGCCAGTACCAAATGCAGGGTGCCCCTTCGGATGCAGTGCACTTGAGCACTGACAGAGAAGCCAAGCAGGCTAGTGCAGGTCACTACGTGGGTGGCCACTGCCTAACAAGAACGTGCTCTGATGCAGGAAGGGGCAAGATAACAGAAAAGCTGCTTTCCATCAGTGGGGAAGCAAGGTCCCTTCGTATGCCGGTTACTGCAATTGCTCTGGCTACTCACAAGGAAAATATTTCAGGAGAAAAACAAGCTGCAGCCAAGGAGAAACTCCCTTGTACTTTGGAGATGCCAGTGCTGCCAAAGGGAGCACAAGACAGAAATTCCCACATCTGGTAAAAATGGAGGAGCACAAAGGGATGTCGCTGTCAACCTCCTTTCCAAACAGCACTGCAGCTGGATGCGTGGCTAGCGTGAGCTCAGGATCCCAATGACGAAATGTTCTAAGAAATTACTGTCTTAAAGGTGGTGGCTAGGGGAGGCCAAGACGAGGGGATTTGGAGATACCAGTGAAAACAGAGCAGACAACTGAATGTTGTCTCCACTGGCGGAGGCTAGGCTGCTTTGCC
This sequence comes from Anser anser, assembly GCF_964211835.1. NCBI lineage: Eukaryota > Metazoa > Chordata > Aves > Anseriformes > Anatidae > Anser > Anser anser. Next base: position 28,251,754 of record NC_139728.1, read on the forward strand.
AGCCTGTGGCAGGAGCAGAGGACGCCATGGCTAATGGGAAGGATGAAGGCTGACTGTGCAAAGCAGCATCAACTTGTTTGCAAAGCTCCGATACAGCTGCAGCTAGAGAACATGCTCCTTTACGTTACCGTGGCAGGGGAGTGAGATGCTGACGTGTTTATCTTCTGGATCAAAGAATGGGCATAGCTCTAGAGGAGCAAACAAATACAACTCATTATCAGTTTCTAAGATTCCAAGAGCTCCTTATCATTTTCTCCTTGCGTTGGTATTTGCATTATCTTGTTTTCTGCAGCTTATAAGCGTGAACACCTATAAGCCTATCCCTTAATATTCAGGTCCAGCCCCAAAGCTACAACAGTACCCCAACCAGCCTGCAGACCGAAGTTCTTACAAGCACCAGGGAAGCAATGCGCATAGGACGTGACAGTGAAGGCACGCTGCCTTCCCTTCGCAGCGCTACAGAGGAGACCTGCAGATCCCAGGGGATCAGGAGAAGGCTTCCTAAGAACTATGGTCTTCCCCAGAGCTTAGGGCTGAAAGGTTTTAGTCTTCGTGGCTTGAGAAGACTCAGACGTTCTGTAGCCTGGGCACAGACACGTACCATCCACTGACCAGCAAGCTGCATCCCCTCCTCTGTTTCTTATCCCCCGTAGGTGCTCCCTCCACAACACAAGTGGCCCTGTGGAAGGCACAAGATTGTGCAGACAAGTACAAGAAAGTAAATATCAGATTTATAAGGACATGTAATGAAATCATTTGACTTCCACCTGACGATATATCTAAACACAAATGTCGTGAGTTTAAATCGTGTTTGAAAACATGCTTTCTTATTTCTTTATTCAAACTCAACACTTATTAAGAAAACATGGACTGGGTGTAGAACTATATTCAGTACAACAGAGCAAATGCTCAGACCAAGACAACAGAATTGAGGGACAAAATCATATTTGCTAGGATGGAAATCTAGATGCAAAATAAGCCTGACATTTTTGCTAATCACAGTTGAGGATTAATTTTGTTGAACAATTTCACAGTTTTCCGGTTCACTGACTGCATTTTTTTCTGATAACTCCCCAAGAAGGAAACTATTTTGTATCTAGCAACTTACATCACCGCATCGCTTCGTTCAAGCAGCACTTGACCTGCCATACACTTATTCTGTTACAATTCATTTTTTTTCACCCTGTTTGGTTTGATCTCTTCTGCATTTGCTTGACCTAGAAAACTATTCAGTTCGCTTACACCATACTGCACATAGTGTAATTGTTGAGTGTCACAAATGAATATCTACAAGGGACACCCCAAAAAAAGTAAACGAAGGAGAGAAAGCCATTATTAAAAAGGTTCAGTTTCTCAAATGCTGCTATCAGTTTGAGTAGATAAACTCAGGACCTCTTGTTGGCTCCTTTCATGCAAAATGTCAGCTTCTGTAGTTTGTTGGCCTCTATGCCCCACACGAAACACACCGCAATTGCATTATCATAAAACATTATGTAAAATAAAGTGAGATTCACTTTCAGTCATTTGGGTTAAAATTTATTCCAAATGGAAACCCGTTCCCCTGCAGTGAATCAGGTCAAACAATAAAAGTTCTCAAAAGCAGGATGTAAGACCTTGTGCTGACCCAGTCAGTGTCTTCGCTATTTGGGGCCAGCACCCATGGCTTACAGGTGGCTCAACTCATATCACCTGGTTGTCAACTTAATGCACACGTAACCTCTTATCCTGAGATGATTTCACACATCCCTGTGTTTTTCAACAAAAAGCAGCTCCATACCAATGGCAGGACCTGGCAGGCATCCGATTTTGTCATTGACTCTAAATATAGTTGCAAATGCAGTAGTAATAAACCCAGGCACATAACTAAACAGAGCTCTTCCCTCTCTTCTCCATAGCCTTGCCGCAGTGAGTCATTCCTCTGAGAGTGATCTACGGAGGTATTTTCTGCCAATAGACTCGGCCAGGACTGTGAGAGCTGTTATTTACTGGATGGTCACTGGAGATTTAGAAGTGAAGCAGCCTTGGCTCTGATTCTACATGTGCAGCACATGGCTAGATTTACACCTAACTAAACAATATACTTACCGACCTGGGAGAATGATTTCCAATAGAGAATAACAAATGTGCCATCAAAACACGCATACATCGGGCCGTGAGCACACATACACGACCCCAGACACTTTAACTGGTGTGGAAAACCAGCAGGCTCTGAATCGCCATCCCAGCACTGCGCTCTCCTCGCAAGATAAAGGAGTAAGGAGCTGGCAGCAGCGTGTTGTCTATGGGTGAAGGCAGAGGGAGCTGCACAAAGGCAGCTCGCAGAATAATCCATTCACTGGAAATTAGCTCCTTTTGCCTCCACTGCAGACAAAATAACTGCAACTCAGCACGTAGCTACTAATAAAAGTGGGGTGGGGGAAAGGTGGTATTTTTTTCAGGTGGATGCTTAAGTGAACCCAGGTCTCCTCAGACAAGCGCTCTCTGGAGTGCCAGGTACCCCAGATTAGGAAGCAAGAAGGAGAAGCAGACATGTTAATGTGCTTGGCCTTTCAATCCTTCGGGGGCCAGCAGACAAAAGCCCTGACACATATTGTCCTTTGGTTTGAATTTAACTTGTGATCCTGGAGTAAGGGCAACACATTAGCAGTGCTGCTGGAATTACTGGTGGGCAGTAATCCACCGTAGTGCCCTCTGCTTACAGGGAAGAGCAGCAGCACATCTCTGAGCCAGCAGGAAGGCAGCACAGCTGCTTTAATTCCTGCAGAAGGGCTCTTCCCAGCTCAGAGAGAGGTCAGTCATGGGACAGAGCCCAAAAGAGCCTGTACTCACCCAGCTGGGACTCAGTTAGGGCACAGTTAGTGCCCTAAACTTCCCAGGTGCGTTTCCGAGTTAGCCAGAAGTTACGTGGTAAACACGATTTTAAAGCAGACTTAAAAGAGCCCAGCATTTGTGTAAAGAGCTTGGATCTGTCAGCCTGGCCGCACCACCCTTGTCCTCTGACTGGCACTCCACACAGAAAGCCCCAAGAAAGCCTCCTTGAAGAATTAATAAGAGTGCTGGCATTTTTAAATGTCAGTCAGTTTTTACATAAGCTCTCTGCCTGTGGAAAAACGGGAGAGTCACAACCCATAATTGCCCAGCAGGAGCATCTCTTTTTAATGAAAATGTTGAGGCTTCATTTAGAGGATGCCCTGGAACGGACATCTCTTGCACTGCTGTCTGGGGGTTGCCCCCAGAGCTCTTCCACAGCAGCAGCAGGGATGTCAGCCGAGACAGATGATAAGATTAAATGCTAGCCTCCTCCCAGGGTAGGCATCAGCACCCCCACCTCCCCGGGGAGACTCGGCAATGAGAGTGCAAGGATCTCCAGGGCTAAGGAAACAAGGAGGTCAGTGACTTCTCCCTGACAAATATCTGCCTTGGAGACAGCCCTGCGTGTATGCACTGCTGCCCCTTGTTCCAGTGCTGCTCTCTGGCAGTGAGAGCATGGGGGAAGTGCTCGAGCAAATGTGCTTTTACAGTTTTCCCAAATATTGGGGGAACAGTAGAGGGAAATGGGGAGAGTAAATTCTGTCTGGCCTTTAAGTCTCAGCTTGGAATTCCTGTACCAAGATTTATTATGTGATGCAAGGGGATTAGATGTAGAGATCCTTTGCACCCTAACTCAATTCATGACTCTAAAACCCCAACTTTCAGAAAAAATCAGTCATATTTTGAAAAATATTATCTGCTAATTGCAGATGCTTACTAGTAGTTTTCCTGTAGGACCCTTGCTGAAGCGACACCATCAGCAAAGGTCTCAGAGCAGCCTGTCAGACTACGGCTCACTCCTGCAGGGAGACACATTAAGCAAACAATCTAGCCTTTAATTTCTTCTGTTTCCATGTTTCAAAAACCCAGGAAGGAAGAAAACCAGGCAAACAGCAAGAAATGGCAAGCATTGTTCCACTACGTGTCCAAGTTCATGGCAAATACGGTCACAGATTAATGAATCAAAACTGTCTGTAACGGAGTCAGGACAGTTAGAAGCAAATATGTATTCAAAGGCAGCTCAGGCTCTGCAGCTAATCCTACAGCCACAGGGGGTCCCTACCTGAGTAGGGATATGCTGATCTTGATTGCTCGTGTGACCTTTTCTGCCTGTGCTCCAGTGCCACATGGTGAGCAGAACAAGCTGCTTTTGCGCGGCATGAAAGCTGCAGGGTTAACCCTGGAGGCAATCAACACATTTCATCCTTGGCGTGACTGCCACGGAGTACATCACATGCTACTGCTGGTTATCAGGAAATCCTCTGCAGTTCCTAATTTACATATGCACAAATTAATGATCCTTATAATTTTTATTCTGATAAATGGACAAGCTCTTGTAGTACATGAGAACTTCCGTTTTCACACTCATTTTAGCCTTAAATCCTTCCCAAACAGGCACAGAGAAGCGCTTTGGCTGCATATATGAAAGAAACCACAGCCCTCATCCCCGGGCTCTCGGAGAAGCCAGGGCAAGGGATGGAAACCAAATGGCTTCCTTTTGAGTCCCAGAGAACTTTTAATCAAACCTGTGTTTATCAAGTAACTGCTCTCAGTGTAAATACTAAATAGGAAAAGGAAATTTGACTCAGTGGCTGCTGTAGTCACCTTCATGGGATTTGGCAAATCAACCTAGGTTGTGTTCTCACATCATGAAGAAGTTGTTTCCTTAACACAAAGTAGTTCCTAGAATGCAAAATTTGGGCCAACAAAATTCCTGTAGAAATACAGCTAGATTAAGGCTGCCCTAAAGACAGCTTTGCTTAGCTTAGCCAGGATAATTCCGCAGCCCTTTATCTCTGCTGGGATTTTACACCACGAAAGCCGTGTCAGTCTCTTCTTCTCCTTTGTCAGACAAGATAAGAACTAAGTGTCTGCGTCTCATTTAATAAAAGTAATATTTGTACTTTCTTCCAGTGCATGTATATAGGAAGAGGTTGTGCAAGGCTTCTACAGTAACAGTGATGTATTTTTTTCCTATTCATTACCATTTGAGCTTTTCCAATATCCTCAGCAGCATCTCCCTGTCTGACAGCCTGCTACAGCATCTAGGGAAAAGAGGAATACACAAAAAGCCTCAAAAGAGGCTGTCCAGAGACAGGACAAGGCAATAATATTTTATAAAAAATGCAAAACATTTCTGGTTTTGAATTTAGGAATACGCCATCCCCATTTACAGACCAAGATTGCAGCAATGATTGCTAATAGACCTCTGCAAAGAGTAAAAAATTACGTTGATTAGTTTCCAGCAGTGCCATTTGCCTTTGCAAAAGAGCCTGAAGTAAAATGAGTGTGAGAGCTTGTCCATGCTGTGTGCAGAAAAGAATTGAAATTCCCCAGCACGCTGGGGAACCAGACACAAACCCAGCACCTGTGACAAGGGCACCCAGCTGGGTGCATGCGCACTGGGCAGCCTGCTTCCTCCCTGCAAACTCTTACCCGTATTTATTGTCCATTTTAACCTAGGAGGGGTTTTTAATGACATTTTCCTCCTTTTAAATGATACTAGCAAAATGGGCTGCTCAAATGGTCAAATGCTTAATGCAAAAATACTTCTTGCCAATAGTGAAAGGCGAAATGCAAATAAACCTGTTCCTGCTATCCTCCTTAAAGAGACAGATTGATGTTAATTCTTCCTAAGGTACAGGGGAAACTGATAAAAGGGATCTCTTTAGCTTGTCCCAGCCATATTTTCGCTTCTGTCACATATTCACTGACTGCTCACTGGCAGAACTGGAACAGAAACGCAGCCAGGTTGATCCCCTCCGCCAGGGAAGAGGATGCTGCACGTTCCCCAAAGAGAATGCTCCCCTCTGACGCTTTGGCACAAGAAAAGAGGCTGACCACACGGTCTGGGAGCTGAAAGAGGACTTGCAGGATACAGAGACATGACAATCCCACGTGGCTGTAGATGTACAGCTACGGACTTTATTTCAGAACTCAAAATTATCAGTCTTCCAACGTTGACACTTCTGAAGAATCTGCTCTTTGATCTCTGTGACAAAAACCTCACCCTACTAGAACAGCAAGGTGCTGTCTCAAATTAATAGACAAGGAAGCACTTATTAATGTCTGAGGACACGGGCATCATGGTGATGAACATTATTGAGATGCTTAGGTAGGCAAGTGAGTATTAAATGCTAGCAGAATTCAAAACTATTTCACTAAACATGACCTTTTTTTTAACCTGTCTCTGCCTTCATCACAACCTGCTGCCACGCAGTGATGGCCTCAACCACTCATTCAGAAAAATAAAATAAAAAATAAAAAATAAGTCAAGACTTATTGTTTCAAACGTCAAAAAGTGGCAAAACACAAATCTTCTTCAAAATTTGCAGAAATGTTTTACCCACTGTCTATAAGAGATGCAAAAGGCTTTTTTGCATTACTGTTCATCTTTAAGAGAAAAGCTTCTTAAGAAGATGTATTTACCACACCAAACCAAAAGCACAGAAGGTCCAACAACTGCCATAAGCATGAAATATTTGAAGAATTAAAGCTGCTGTGCAAACACTGCCAGCAACTGGAACTGCTAATGCCTAACCTCAGTTGTGTAACAGGCACTGGATGAACCTTTGCAATAATGAGAAGCTCAGGAGTAATCAAATTCCTATCATGTGGCTCTCATGCACTGGGATATGTTAATTCAGCCAACCTTAGTCAAATGTAATTTAATGATAAAATATTTTTCAGTCTCTCCATACTGCACAGTGAGACTCTGACAGTCCTGGATCAGCTGCGGGGCCACACACACAGCAGTGCCACCGCAGCACCAGTTCCCATCCAGGAGTTTGTGCTTATCAGAGTATCTTCCTGTGGCATGGGTGATGTTTTCCTTGTCGCCCTGCCCAAGAGGACTGCCAGCCTGACACAAAGAGAAGTGACATTCACACGCAGCCAGGAAAAGCAAGTGACCCCTATTGCAAAGCTGGTACCGCTGGAGGATTCATTCTCCTTTCCTATCCCTCTCTTGTCCTGTAGCAATGGGAGGGTGGACAGAAAGCACACTCAGCATCCTGCTCCAGCTCTCTTCTCCCTTACCTGGTACGTTATCTTTCTTTTACTCCCAGCTGTCCTGCACTGAGAGCACAGTGAGGCACGGAACTGAGCGTGGAAGACATTCTTCTCTTCCATGAGGAAATAAGGCACTCCCTGGAAGGGTTCAAACAAAGCTGAGAACGGAAAGAACAAACCTCTCAGGACTAGCAGCCCTGGGTTGAGAAGAAAGTCCAAGCACATTTCCTCTTTGTATTGTCTTAACTTTTGCATTTGATTCCTGGCACTACCAAGCACATTTTTGTAAAAAAAAAAAACTTCTAAGTATTGTAACCTTCACATACACACACAAAGAAGCCAAATATCAGCCTATTTTCCATCCTACTGTCCCTGCCTAACAAGGCAGTTCGACAGGCAGATTGACAATAAAAGTAAGGCAGGGTTTTGGTTTGTTTTGTTTTCATGCCTGCCTACACACCAGTTACTTCCAAGCTCTGGAAGAAGACATTTGCTACCTGCTGTGCTGGTGTGCCTCCTTCCACAGCGTAACTGCCTCGCAGACAGCTGATGCACCTCCCTTTCTCTTACCTGCCCTTCACACTGCTCGTGTACAATTTGGGGAGTATTGCTGAGCTCTCTCCGAAAGGCTGCACACATCCATGTGCATGTGTGTGTACACACACACAGATATAAACACACCCGTGCTGTTGTTGACCTAAATTCCCCCTAATTGTTCAGGACAAATAATACTAGTACTAACACTGTGGCAGGGAATTGAGCTCACTCAGTACTTCACTATACGGAAAATCTAACAAAGCAGTTCACATGAAGGCAGCTGAAAGAAAACAGAGTCTGGATATGTATCACACACTTGATCTAAATTGCATAGCCGGGACCAACAACTTTTAGAAATCTTTGAGGAAAGATTACAACGGAGTTATCTTCAGAGAGACGTAGGGCTTAGGGATCCATGTTTCTAGAGAGAGTGAAAGAAAAGCCATTTATCCCAGCTGTACGTAGGGATGCAGAGATCAAAGTGACAAGGAAGCATGTGGAGACAGAAAGCCAAGAGACCTCCAAGAGGAAAAAGTGGATCGGGGAGCCCTGCGTGCTGGCTGAAGCTGCTGCTCCTCAGCTCTGCAGATCTGTTTGCTCAGCAAATAAGCAGCCAACTGAATCTCCATTGAAGGATGAAATCAGCATGTTTTCACATCTGATTGCCTGAACACAAGCAGCCAGGCCATAATTTTGAACTTAAATGTGACTGGCCTGCCTTCAGGATTTCAGAAGTGCTGGGCAAGAAAGATACAGCCAGTGTGTCAGGAGGCCAAGCCTGTAAAGCTCCTGGAGTTAAACAGGTACATGACGAAGGCAACCTGTGCCAGAGTCCTGTCACTCAAATACTTTAGTGTTTGGTTTTTGTTTTTTAACAATCTCTGACCTGGTTCTTGAAACTTCTAGCCACCCCACCGTCAATACTAGGTGGTGTTTGGCACCAGCAGCTGTACCTGCAAGCAGCCTCGTACCACCACTGCTCCCAGTAGTGGTGCTTCCATTTCAGCCCCTGAGAAACCAAGGCCTGGTGTAAGCGGAGGCTTTTGCAAATGCTGATCTTTTCTCTCCCAGTTCAATTTTCCCACCTGCAGATTGGAAATAACACGCATTTTGCAGAGAGGTGATGTGTCCGATGCACGAGGCAAAGCGCCGCAGTTACCCCACGCACTAAGCCGCTCCACGGGTGCCATACGCCTGGAAGTACACCCCACTCTCCGAAAACATCCGTTAACACTGTTTAGTCGAAGGAAATCTCCGTGGCCATATGGGCTCCTATAGCCTTATTAATCTGCTTCATCAGTGCCAAGCAGCAAGTTGCATTCATGAGGCTCGTATTCCTTTTAAAACCAGCGGGGGCTTCCCCTTCTGTCTGCGGCTCTGCTTGAGGACTCTCTCTCACGTTCCCTGTCCTCGCAGCTCTGGTCGTGTTCCTCCCCACCCACGCTGGCTGGAGGCTGACACCTACTTTCATTCCCCTCTCCTTTCCTAATGCATATTGTCAAAAATGTTGTTCCCCGCAGCAATGCTTAGTCATAAATTCATCTGGAACTTTTTACACTGCTGTTGCATTTGCATGCTAATCAGCAAAGCTTCTTCTCCCGACCCAGAGGAACGATCAAGCCACGGGCTTACAGAAACCCTTGGCTCACAGGGTTACCAATTCCTTATTACTCTCCGAGTCCCTTTCTGAGCTTCATTTAATCTATCAGGATTCAAATCTGGCCTTTAACCTGTCACCTCCTTGCCCCCGATCCCAGCCGGGATCACGGTTTGACCTCCCCAGGTCACAGCCCTGGATTTTCTGCCTCCAGATGTTCCCTTCTGTTCCCCCGCACTAATACCGGTTACCACGAGGATGAGATTGGATTTCTCAACTCATGGGTGAAGCACTGAAAAGAAATGACCGTGCTAATAGCTCCAGCTCACTGATGTTAAAGTGACGATATCATTTGCCCATCAGTCGGGCCTCTCCTAGAGCTTGGCACTTACCGCGCTGAACAAAAACCGCTTTGATCACTTCTAACTAGATGATAAATACATATACACACACAGGTGGATGCAAAATCCATTTCTTTGCATGAGATAAATAAATATTTTGTTGAAATTTTGATGATAGAAATAATTTAAAATGCTTAAAGGGAAAGGGAAAATTTCTACAACACTAAAATAAGCATTGCCTGACTTCAGCTAAGTAGCAAATGTTTGTGTTTGGTTTTCTTTAAATGTTTTTGCCAGTTACATTCAGCCACCATTTAACAGCACTTTTAAGATATATTTGAAGCAGTCATTTCTGGCCCTAAGTTCCGCAAGAACTAAGTTCATGTTGCGAGATTTGAACAGAGACCTGAATTTTTCAAAGACTGCCACCTCCCACATCACAGCTCGGGGGCATCCCCAGCACAACCTCACGGAAAGACAGTATCAAAAAACTGGCAGGGTGTGAGTTTCTGCTGCTTTGGGCTCCCTCCAGGTTGCAGAACACACTCAGGGTGCTGAGCTATTTGCACATCTTTGATCGATTACTGGATCAAGAGTTTAAGAGAAGATGGTCCAGCAGTCCAACTATGGACTTGGGATTCTTGAGCTTCTGTCTTTCCCCTGATAAAGATTTCTATCTGGCCTTGACAAAGTCAGGCAGGGTGACTTTCACCTGGCCTGCCTTTAGGTATTTAAAAGTTAGTTGCCACAGTCTCTGAAAATAAATTCATCTGCCACCAATTCCCCCTCTGGAGAAACCAATTCCTTCTCATTAACTGCAAAGGGCACCTGAAGATCTCGTGCAGATTTCAACAGCCAGCCTCGAGATGCTTAGATCCAGTGGGATGAATCCCACCGTTGTGCACCAGTCTCCTCCTATAAAACAGCAGTGTTGACTTACTACCAGCACACTGCACACTGACATAGTTTAATGAAAAAGGTGGTTTTAGATATTTCCCTGCTGGACTTCCACTTCATCTAGTCCCTCGTCTACAAATGGAAGTCGTGTTCAGAAATAGCACTGGAGAAAGGACTAAGCTCTGTAAGCACCGATTTAAACTCTCCTTCTATTCTGCCGGAGCAGGATGTTTGCTGAAAATAAAGCCACTGGCTCCCCTGGGTGAATGGAGTTTGGGCTTTGTCTGTTGAGACTGACAAAAAGATTATTGCTCGAGATCCTGCCCTTCATGGTGTGGACATCTAGGACAGGGATTAGAGTCACCGAGCTCATTTGACGTAGAAGAGACCACTGCCACGTTGGGAAATGGCAATAGGCACCATCTGAGCGCTTTTGAGCCGGCTGCCTTAAGGGTGGAAGTTGGTGTAACCAGCTGATGGTGATGTAACGAACACGGCCATCCCAGAAACAGGTTTCTAAGTCCAGCAGGACTGAACAGACACTTGGAGGTTTCCTGCATACAGAATGAAATCTTTGAAACACTGTGATTTTACACCAGAAATGCTGAAATTAAAACAGATCCATCTTAATAGGCATTTTCCCTTGATGCATGTTGAAAATAGCTTTTGGTTTTAATACATTTTTGTAAGGCTTTAAAGGTGACTTCCACAGTAGCTGTCCTAGATCATTTCCTCCCCTTTCCTGATTTCTGAGAATTGAAGCAGACGCTAGGTTTAGGATTGTTAAGCAACACTCACAAAAAACAACCGACCACACAGAGGACCCCAAACTCTGGGAAAACTTAGACAAAGGAAAGGCCCTAAAAAACATTTGTGAGCCAGAAAGATACCAGAACCCCCTGACTCCTGACTTTGAAAGCAGCTATATTCTTCCTCCTTTCTGGGAAAAGAACTCCCATCTTCAGCCTTCCCAACAGGCAAATTTGTTTGAAAATGGTTGCTTATGGTTTGAAAGCTGGCAGCCTTAGGAAAGCACAGGACTTTTAAGTGATCCTAAGTATTCCTTCATATATTTTTAATCCCTGCAATTGACAACCTTAACTGGTGTGTAAAAACTAATGGACCTCAGTAGGCACCCAGCTGAAATAATAACCATCCCTTGAATATAAAAAAACAGGAACTCAGAGCATCTATACCAAGTGATTTACCTTGAAAATTAGGATTTGTGTAAGTAGCATGTTTCTTCCCACACAGCAGACCCCCATCTCTAAACATGTGGGGCCCCATTTTGCTTTCCCTTACTTCCTCTGTCAAGCTCAGTGGATTTATACAGATGGAGGCAGGGGGGGAATCATACTTGCTGCATTTAGCTTCAATTTTAAAATAAATGAATTTTCCAGAACAGTGACAGTATTGACCTTACATATTAACCAAATAGAAATTTTAATGAAACAAGTATAACACTGAGTATAACCATAATAGATATGCAAATATTGGTCTTTTCTTAAAGGTCTCCCTATCTGGTCACATGGATTTTTCTTGCACATGTGGGGGTGAACTCAGAGAGCGTTTATTAGAAGCAGAGAAGGAAAGGATGGCTGCACAGCCATGGAGAATCAGGCCATCAATTAGACCTTCGTTCTCATCGCACGGGAGCTCTCCCTGACTTCTCCCTTGAACGATGATCACAGGAGAGCTGTAAAATTTGCTCCTTTCTTAATTTCTTCTTGCTATGTGACAGCATCCACCTTTGCTTTCCATTGGTATTCAAGAACAAGCCCTGCCCCAAAGGAGGCAAAGATGCATCCAAATTTTATTTTAATTGGGCTTGACTAAATTAGACACAGTGTAGTGAACGATTCACACGGATGGCAACTCACCCAAATATGTACCAGTTAAAAAACCAACAGTGGGGTCTCCTAAGGTTCCTAGCCTCAGCAGACCCAAACTGCGTTTTGCTTAAAGCTCAAAGACCCTGGAAAGCAAACAGGAGGCGGGAACCTGGCCTAGATTCATGCAGAAGAGTACAAAGGTTATAAAATAGAAGGTTTGAAAAGCAATCAGAGTCACCAGCTGAGAGAGGTTTAAAATAGCAGCCTAAAATCAGAAGCTTCAAAATAAAAGTCAAATAAAAAACTATTTATTGAAAATAGCTAAAAAATCCATGATCTGAAATCACACCGTCTGTATCCTAGCCAAGATCAAATTCCCTAACTACAACATCTGCCTGATGGCTTGTTAGACCTTACTGCCCAGGGCCAGGTGGCTAAAGGTATTTAGGTACCTAAGGATGTGGAGAAGTGCCTACCGGGACTTGCTAGACATCTAGTTCCCACCCAAGTGGGAACACACTGTTCTGACTGCTTGCAGGGTATTTGCATCGCTTGGCACCTCTTAAAACTAGGACTTGTGAATGAAGTTCCCCAGAAGTTCCTTTCCCCAGCATTCACTTTCCACAAAATCTGGGTGTACGTCTCCTGGTGGAACCAGTGAAGGTCGGAATGATCCTTAAAAAACCTACCTTTGCATACCCTGAGGTGGTACCTGAGTTGCCTCACAACCATCTTCTCCCAACCATGGAAGTGAGGCACTTAAATTCTCTGCCTCTAAAAGTTTAAAAGTGGTGCTACTTTGTGCTACAATATGGGAATATTAAACAATCCTGTGGTTATTTATATACATTTGTATACAGCAGGCACATAGAATCAGAGCTATGACGTTATCAGCTCCTCACAAATGACAACTGGTTGTTATTTGCACATGAACCTCCAGGTGCAGTCCTTCCTATTTCACAGCTGCGCTACGGCAGGATGCTGTTCTGGGTCTGTCCAGGTGGAGCTGTGCCCTGACAGCAGCAAGAAAACCTGGACAGACCTAACAGTACAACAGCCTCTGGCCACTGTACAGCTCCGGGTCTGTGAAGGACACAAAGACGTGCTCCGAGACTCATGGGAGTCATAAAACCAATTAGTTTTATCTACGACGCTGATGACTTCTCCCCAGATTCAGTTCTAAATGCCCAGGCTCCCTCCATGCACCAAACTGCCCAGCCGTTTCTTATCTAGGCTCTCGGTACCCCTGCTACTTGCTTCCTGGCGCACGTCCTGCAGGCCGGTGACCGTCCCGGTGGTGCTGTTCCTTCCTCCTCTTTGGAAGCCCCCGAGGGCCTGGCCTGGGCTCCCTTCCCTTCCCCTTCAGTGCTCAGTCCCAAGGTTCTCTCTTGCTGCTCCGCTGTCACCTCTAAGCTGACAACTCACAAATCTGTCTTTCCAACCCTATCCCATGTCCATAAATCTCTTCAGCACATCACCCAGGATAACCCCCCTGCCAGCTCAAGGGCAGCCTGGACAAAATTGAGCACCTGATTTCTTATAACCTCCACCCTCCCCCTTCCTGCCTTTCTCCATTATTTCCTTAATTTCTCCTCCCTCCCTGCTCCCTCCCCTTCTCCCAGGCTCGCAATGTCAGCACTACCTTTTATTCTTCTGCCACCTCCTTCTCACGTGCCGGCTGACAAGATTTAGTGAATTCTTTTCTCCGTGATATTTGACCCTTTCATTCAGTCACGTCAAGTCAAACTTTGCCTATGCCCTTTTCATCCTCACAGCTTCAGAACTTCTCTTCCACAACCGCAGCCCGCTCTTTCCTTACAGCCTGCTTAAGATCCAGGATTCCTCCCCTCCCGTCCCGCTTTGCCCATCAGTCAGAAGTTGGTGCTCCTTCTGTGTATCGTTTCATTGACTTCTGCTTTAACAGCTTTCTAGTGCTGTGCCTGCAGCTCCGTCCCAGTCTACAGAGAGCCTCTCTTCTCTTACCTTCCTTTTTGCTCCCCGTGTGCCACCTGGGACAATCCAGGCATCCCTGTTCCATCCTACACCGAGCAAATTCTCTGTGCCTCACAGATTCCAAGGAACAAAGTGCCTCGGCCTGTCTGAAATAGAAGTGCCACCACAAAAGAATTTTTGTTTTATTTTTGAAGTGGGTGTTGGTGGAGATGTTTGCTATCTACAGAAGTCTTTTGCTGCAGTACAACAGCCTATGTTGTTTGGAAGCTAAGGTAACGCTAGCAGGTAGGTTTTGTTGCAAAAATTGTTCTTCTCTCCTACAACACGAAGGTAACAAGGCACAGAGATTTTTCTAGCAGTAGAGCTGCAGGTGTGCAGCCTAATTCCTTGTATATCCAAAATCGTGTTTAAACCTGAGTGCTCTGTCACAGCATTTTTATGTTGGAAAAGGAAGGGGAAACATTTATGGTGCATCTGAGTCAAAAGAAGGGCACCAGCACCATCCCTGGGAAGGTCAGCACCAACACCAAGCATCCCTACCAAGAACAGAGAGCTGCCGTGAGGCCAGGTACACAGAACTGCATCCCTTCCTTTCCTGGAGCAGGCAGACAAGAGATCGGGTCTTAAAAATGTAGGATAAAAGAGAGATGCTAAAGTTCCTCCACTTTGGTCAATGAAACCTTTCATTTCTTCAGCTATTTTTACAAGATCCTGAAAAGAAAACATTTCAGTCCAAGATCAGAAAGAATGGTTTGTGTTACACTAACTAACCTCCTGGTGTTCAGTTCAGGATGAAAAACATTAGATCTACTTTGGATTGATCCACACCAAATTTACTTCCTCCAAGTTTACTCTTTGGTTGACAAATTGAAAAGCAATTGCTCGGCCCTTTAGGTGAAATCTTGTGTTTTTCTCCCATTCCTCACTATGAGGATTTTCAGCTGGGTCTTTTCATCTCAATGGTAAAAAGACTTTTTCTCAGTTTTCTCTGGATCTCTTCCAAGAGTCTCTCATTTTTCAGTCTTTCTCTGAAATATGAAAAAGGACCCTCTGCAGAAAGCTATCCTCTAACCTCTTCTTTGAGTCCCTTCCCAGCACAGTCAGTTCCCCGAATCCTCTGTGTGTTCTCTTTGTATTTCCCAGCAGGAAATGTCTTAGAGTCTCACGTTCCCCTCAAGTGCCCTATGAATTTTTCCTTACTCAGGACACTGAGCAAACTACCCAGTCCTACACCCTGGAGAAAGTCCTCCTTTGCCCTTAACAATTCCTTAAGACTTTTTCAAAATAAAGAAAAAGGAAAAAAAAATCTATTGTATTTGCTCAAGAAGGAAAATGTATGAAAGCCAAAGTTGTACATATCCCCATAAGCCTGCTGCACTTCAATTCCTATTTTGTCAAAAGACAAAGACATCTTGCCGACATCTAGGGGAAATTCTGTGCACTTTTCCACCAGTGTCACTGGGGTTGTTGGGAACCCATTTCTGTGGAGGGAAGGGTGTATAAAAACTACCTCAGTGCAGCCAGGATACAGCCCTTTTTTATTCCTGGGAGAAGCTGCCAAGTGCCCTCCACCTCCCCTGAAACACCCACAAGGAAGAAGCCCCCACCCCCAAACAGAAATCGCTTGGTCCAAGCAGAAGCAGAACTCGCAGCAGGGAAGAAAACAAAGCTGGGTGTTTCCCCAGCCGTCGCTAGATGTGTTCCCAGATCCTGCACGGGTCACAAAGCAAAAATGAAGATGTTTTGCACAGACAGGTGCAGGCACTGCTGTGATTAATCAAGCCATAATTAGGGACCTGTCGGCAGGCGCTAAATATATGTTCTAGGGCTTCAACCCTCTTAGAAATCTGTGGATGGAACACTTGCCAGGCACGAAATTTATAAAAACAGTGAGTCTTTGGATGATAAATGCATGCAAGAAAAGAATCTTTCACCAGGCTATGATAACGACAAGTCTCTCTGTTTCTTCACATCTAAAAATACTTTTTTTCTCTATATTTCTCTGTGCTCTTTTTTCAAGTATTTTAGTATCAATTGACTACGAAGTTTAACTGATTAGTGCTACCCTCCCGTGGGTAAAACAGGCACAATGTCAGCATCTGCAGCAAATCAGTGGGTGTACTGTTTTACACCGAGCCATGTACCTGCAACAGTCTGCGGAAGCGCCAGAGGCTTCAAAATACTGAGAACAAAACAGCTCTCAGCTAGCACAGCCTGCACCTCACCTGTCCCTCTGCACCTAGCCAAAGGCTCCACGAAATACCTCCATTCGACAGGGAGCAGAGGGTAGGAGTGCAGGGGCATTTTATAACCTACAGATGAATTAATGCAGCCAGAGTCTGAGGCAGCGCACCTATTTCTCTGCAGATGTACAACAGGGCGCCGTGTCAGCCCATGTCTGAACCCAACGCCAGCCACCGGAGGAACTCATGCGGTTGGTATCCCTGGGGGGAAGAAATTCAGCCATCTAAACCCTGATCAGACTTGAGGTAGCTCCAGGGGAAGCCCGCAGAATGAAGCAAGGTTGTTTGGGAAGTGTGTGCCAGTTAAGGCTGCCCTGTTCGGGATAAAGCAGCCGTGGGTGATGCTGCTGGTTTCCAGCCACCCCTCTGACAGACTTCAAGCCTTCCCGTGGATATTCTCCTCTCTCTGCTCCACGCAACACATTTCTGTCCCTGTATGAAATATTTCCTTTACATCACAAGACAATTCTTTTGAGCTGCTCCCAGATACGTACACCTCTCCGTTATGGCAGCTCTCGGATGAGCTGTCAATAGCATGACAGTGGGAGATGATCAAAGCCAGCGTTAACAAACCGCCCAACCACCCAGCCGCTCAGCGGGGATGTGCGGCGGGTGCCGCCTTCCCCACCAGTGGGTTTTGCTAACTGCAGAGGACCGGTTCGTTTAGGGCTACCTCAAGCACGTCTTTATGAGCTGAAGTCACTGTTGATAGGCTTTTGATAATAAAATATCTGCTGTCCCGTGCTGACAGCATGATATACAGAAACAACATGACATACCGAGGCTGTGGGTGATGTGATTATGTATTTCTATCATAATTATGTTATATAGTGCTATACTACATAACACCATTAAACCAAAGGGGGTTCCAAGAACTGAAATGCTGCTCCGGACAGAAACCTACCCTACAGACCCGTGTTCTGGAAGCTCCATGCTCCGCATCTTTGTGCTTTTCTTCCTGTCAGCGATCAATTGCTCTACCGAATTTACACAATTTCATTTCAGCTGGATATTGGTTAAAATTTTGTGAGGAAGGCAAAGTGTTAGGTATCTGATTGAGCTCGGTGTTATTAAATGTGAGGGGGAAGTCATCTAATGTCTGTTTAATTGTGGCTGCCTTTAGTGAGTAATATTGATGATTAATCAATGGACCAAAGGGAAGAAGCTGAGAAGGGAAATAAGGCCGAATCAATGTGCAGAAGAGGACGTGAAGTAAGATGGACTCCGAATCGATGGTGTTGCTCCTTGCTCAGTTAGGCTGGCGATTGGGATGTGCCCTCTGCGTGAGCTCACAGGCGATGCAAAGAGGTTGCCTCACAACAAAGACATTTCACTGCTTTTTATTTATATTGATTTCCCAGTGAAGTGTGTCTTGGCATTAGGGATTCCCACAGAGCTGGGAAGAAAGATCGGCTTCTTTCCTCAGCAGGTCAACAAATCCTGGGTGATGAATCTTGTCTTTTCAGAAAAAGAGACAGGAGCAGAGGTTTGGCTCTGAGTTGCCTCCGAGAAAGGAAGAACTGAAAGTGTGTCTTTAAAAAGGAGGAAAATGTGAAAATGTTTGAAACTGAAAAGCTGTGATTAAGGGGGAAGAAAATGAAAAAATATCCAGGCAGGGGAAAGACAGATTGATGAGGTCAGTGTTGTTAAAAAGAGTACCATTCGGTACGGTGACAATTATTTGTGTATTTATTTAGGGCATTGTTAGTTAAGGCAGGTACTTTCTGTGGACACCACCACATCACAGGCACACAAGCTTTCTTCACACCCCACACCCAGCTGGCAGCAAAGCGATGAGCAGAGCTGGAAGAAGTGCTGTCCTCTGCTGGCTGGAAGTAATTCACACAGCCCAGCTGCGTCAGAGTCCCTGATTTAATGTTTGAAAGAGAAAGTCTTGTGACAGGGAGAGGTAACTTTGTGCCAGAACCGGAGGGAAGGGCTCTCCCTTGGGCAGCAGTTCAATACTGGATGAAGTTTGGAGTTTAAACACAGAATAAACAGCAAAACTAACACTAGCCCAGGCATGCAAGCTCCTAGACTCTACCCAAACAGCCAGACGTTGGTAGTCCCTGCAGCACCAGGGCAGAAAGTTACAGTGATGCTGATAAATCACTTGGATATTGCTAGAAATGAAGATGCTGTTAATAATGCATTCTGCTTTGCTGTGCTTTCCTTGTTATTTTTAAGCCTTGGTTGGTTTAAAGGAAAATGTTTCTTACATTGCCAGTGAAACAGGTTTCCCAGAGGCACTCAGCAGAATAAGCAGAGAGGGCTTGTGACTTTTCCCAGCTCCTGTGGCCAGGTGATACTCAAACACTGGATAACACCGAGGACTCACACGTAGAGTAACTTAAATCTTGCCAAGTTTGTGTGTTCATGCTCCATTAGCACTATATGGGATATTTCCCCATGTCAGTATGTGGTAATAGACAATAAACTTCACCTTTTAAGCTGCTCCTGAATGCCGTAACACAGCCACCTATCTTACAAACCAGAATGGATGAATATGTATATTTTTATCTCTTCTCTGCTTCCCATCTGCATGAAACATATGCCACGTACTGTGATTCCAAAGGATCAGAACAGGGTCTAGAGTCCACCTGCTAAAATTCATAATAAGATATGCATAATAAAACCTTGCAGAGGAAATCACTTCTCTAACCAGGAAAGAAGCCCTCGCTTTTAATGAGGGTTTAATTAATGTCAGATTGGCTCAGTTGGTAGTATTCTTGCCTCTGGTGCAGAAGGTCACGGTTTTGAGCCCTGTCTCAGGCTCTGGGCTCATAACCAATGCTGACACTGCAATGTACTTTTGCTACACTGTTAGAGGTTCTGACCTTCAAATGAGGTGTTTAAACTCAGATTCCTCCTGCGAGTCTCTGGTGGTTCTTCCAGCTGGAAGCTAAAGGTGTTCTGGCATTTTTCAAGCAGCACAGGGAATAGCCCTTGCATCCTGACGTACCCTTGCTGAATAAAGTAGGTTATAATACACAAAGCTGCAAGTGTCAGCCATTGCTGACAGTTGAGGATACACACTAATGAGACCCCTCTGTTTATTTATGTGCTGACTCCACTTACAATATAGGAAATGCTTTTTCTTTGTGCTTAAGGAGGAGAAACAATGGGAAGACATTAATTTGATTTCCAAAATGAGAATGCTTTGTGCATTTTCAAAGCAAAATGGTACCACTTAAAATAAGCTAATATTGTAGGCAAGGACGGACAGAAGGAATAAGAGAAACGTGAGGCTTGTGAGGTAGATAAAAGCCATTTCAAATCTTCTTGCAAACTAAATGTTGCATTAGAATCAAGACTGACCTTCAGCAGCAATAGGGTTAAAATATCAGGAAAAGTGTTCATGAAATAGCAGTCAAATTGATATCAATCTATGTGATCCTGTTAATCAGCTGAGTCATCACAAAAGCCATCGTATGAACCCATCTGGAAATTAAGGTCTTTATGATCTGTCCATTCAGACCATCACAGATGATTTAGAACTCAGTGTCAGAACCGTTCCACTTCCAGCCTTGCCGGTCCTCCCAGCCCCTGCCCTCCTCCCCTCCTTCCAGCACACACCTTACTTTAGAACAAAAAAGGTTTCTGGTTTCAACCCCTCAGTCACATTCTTGCCTGAAGTAGATTTAATTCTGCACCTTAAGGCCAAAGGCACAAATACAGTTCTTAAAACCAAAGCCTCTTTATGCAAAGCATTGAACTAGTAGGAGAAAGCAATAGCAAAGCCCAGAACTTCATTTTGGTCTTTCTGCCTGCCCCTGAGAGAACTTCTGTTACACTCAATTACCGCACAAAAAAATGTCAGATATCCACGTTACTCACCTTTCAACCTAACGGTGACTTCCTAACACGAAGCTTACAGTTTGTGTTTCTCAAGGACCCCGGCACCCCCAGATGGCAGCTGCAATGCTGCCTTGTAGGACAAGCCATCCTAGCAGAGCACCTTTCAGCAACACCCAGCTTTTGCTATTTCCTCTATCTTGGCTTGGGAGGAAAACAAAACAGGTTACAGAATAGGTTTGTGTACAATGTGCCGCCTACACAACAACTTGTTGAAAATAACTGAATACAGTGCTCCAAGCCAAAGCTTTGATTATCTAAAATCTGGTTTATGGCTAGGTAAATAAAATACAATCAGTTCACATATAGAAATTTAATTGGATTTATTTGTAAGACACCCTATCTCCTTCCTTTTATGCACTCTGCTGGGCCTACTGCCACCTGAGCAGAGAAAAATTGAAATGATGCCATCTACCTTTATGAAATTCCGTCTAAGATATTTACAGAGGCTCACTTCATGAAGATGGACTTTTTTATTCTTCAATAAATCACGTCTAGTCTTCAGGTAACAACTATAATGTTAGAAAGGCCTGAAAAGTAATTTACGGCTCTGGAAATCAGAGAAACTTGAAAAGAACGTACGGTTTTAGAGAAGTGAGCTCCAGTCCTATGGAGGCGATCTGTTTGAGCTCCCAGGCAGTCTCCCCTGGGTATTCAGCCACAATGCTTTTGTGTGACTGCAGCGCTTGAGACCCCGAGTGGTGATAATATTCTGACTTCCAACTCGGCTGATAGCATCTGCATAATTCTAGGTATAGTTGGTATTTCTTGGAGCAGGAAAAACAGCTTTCATGGTTCCTTCCAGCTATATTCTTCTATGATTGTGTATTTTCTGGGATTTTATCTGCAGCGTAATGTTGCATTAGCTTCTAAAAAGGTACAAGGTTCAAGCACAGAGCTGTAATGCATGAACAAGGAACTCAAATTTCCAATTATGGGGGAAAAAATTAATCCCTGACTTGTTAAACTGAGCTGCTTGAGTGCAAATGGCATTATTGCTGTCAGAGGGGATCCAGAAAGCAGGCTGCTAAAGCTACACGCCAGCTCTCTGAGCAAGTGAGGCCATGAACAGCACGGGGCAGGATTTGGCCCTGCGGATGAAGCTGCTGACAGAGCAGGCTAGCACATACACTCAAGTGGGATTTATCTCACCTAATATTTTTAGCTTAATTCCAGCAGGGCGTTAAGTCTAAATGAGCTGTCTAGGTCCTCACTGTACACAGCGATGAGAGGAGAGGCTTCCCCGAAAACACTTCACAGTCTTAAAATGAGTGGGATGAACTGTTGTGCAGAGCTGCCGGTTTCTTTCCACTGACTTTAGAGGGAATTCAAAAAGGTGACTGAAGACCTTAATGAGAAGTTTGAAAACAGCACGTCCTCGGTCCCACACTAAAGAGATTCTATTGAAGATAAGGCAGGAAAACATCAGTAGAAAATGTTGCACTTCTACTCTTTACTGCATAATGAGCTCAATGAAATTGAAATGAAGTATGTGAAACAGGTGGGATTCTCAGATCTGGACACTGGTCCCTTTCAGCAGGTGGACTATGAGGGGTCACTAGGGGCTCACGGGTCTCCTTCCATCTTCCCAACGAGGCAGCCTGCAAGCAATGTCACATCCTGCTGAACTCCAGCCCGGGTTTCCCAAGGCCTTTTTTAGCTGTCGTAGCTATAGCAACAGGAGCCCAAACAACTCTGTTCCCTACATGACATGACTTTGTTGGGTGTTTCTTACAATTGGAATTCAGCTGTGATCAAAAGTAGGGGTGCCAGCCCTCGTGGGGAGGTGTAACACGCCCCCAGCAGGACCTCATCAAGCTGCAAAGTAACCTGGAGAGATCAGAGCCGGGGGACCTGCAGGCAGCAGACGCGACTTCAGGAGCCATGCCAGGTCCCCACCGCAGAGGGAAGAAATCAATTGCAATGTCACGAAAGAAAGATTGGAAACAGGGGTTTCTTCCTCCACTAAAGCAAGTAACATTCATCCTTTTTATTGTGCTCTTTTATTGAAATGCACTCTGCTTTCTAATGCTGGTGGCCGCTACACTTGTTACAAGGCTCTTTGGGTGAAGATGGATAAATGATTTGGGAATCTCTGCCTTGGTGGCTTGTTCTGAATGCTGCTGCCCTCACCCTGCTGCTGTGGCTTTGGCTTTGCTTCCAGCAGTGAGCAAGGCAGGGTCCTGCGTTCATCTCTCGGGAAGAGATATTTATACAGGTATTGATCGAGCAGACTGGAGGGCAGGCAGACTGATACCTGACTGTTTTATAGTACTGCTCAGAAGGATGTCAGTGAAATCTTTTTTTTTAATTCCTTATCCCCTCTGCCAGTGCATTTTAAAGCAAAGGTAGAATTGCCACAACTGCATTTAACAGCTACTTGCCAAAATCAAAATATATGGAAAACATTGAGACGGAACAAAACCATAAACAAAATCTCAAGTTACTTTATGCATTAAACAAACCTACGCAGTACCTTTTGCTTAGAATTTATCTTCAGCGGAAGCCCATTTCACAGAGGAGTTTTTCTTCCCCAGCTGTAGGAACGCGGCCAAAGGCTGAAGAGACTTCTCTCTGGAAGATGCTGTCCCCTCTAGATGGTATACAGAGCTGATAAACAGTTGTATGGGTTTTTTTTGAGAGCAGGTCTCTTTTCTCTAAGGCTTCCACTTAAAGCTCTTTGGTTAGGACTGGATGCTCACACATTCAAACACCCAGACAAGACCAGAAGCCTGCACAAGAGTGGTTTCATTGTTTGCCGACGCTAAGAAGAGTCAGACACATCCTTGGAGACAGGGAAATAATGGGAAGGAAGCAATATCCCCAGAAGCAAAGGCGAAACCACAGCAAAATCTTCTTGTAGCAGCAACATTTCTGCAGACAGCTTCC
The DNA here is from genome assembly GCF_964211835.1 of Anser anser. Classification (NCBI taxonomy): domain Eukaryota; kingdom Metazoa; phylum Chordata; class Aves; order Anseriformes; family Anatidae; genus Anser; species Anser anser. The sequence continues at coordinate 28,274,939 of NC_139728.1, forward strand.
CATTCCCAAGACAATAAGTTTAGCCACTTCTTGAGGGAAGATAACACATTTTCTGCCTGTATGCGTAGAAAAGAGACCTTTGGAGAAGCGCATGTGCTAGAGCTAAGAAGCTGATTCTTGCTAGCAATGGAAGCGTACTGCCAATGCTACCAGAAATAAGGCTGCAGAACTTGGAAGAGCTTGGAAGAGGCAATACGGAGCCATGGGCTCACTCCACAAATCCCTCACGTCCCTTTTGTCTCTGTTCTTCTCACAATGCAGGGACATCACAAACACCCAGGTCCAGGACTGAATCTTCCATTATACTAATCATCCTCCTCAAAATGACTTTTTTATTTATTTCCCTTTTAAAATTGTATTTTCAAGAACAAATTTATCTATGTTTAAATTAAAAAAGGCAAATCATTTGGCTAACTTGACAATTTTCAACTCATTTTTCCTTTCTCCTCTTAAGGGGAAAGTTGAGAATTCAATTATTCTTCTGGTTCCAGCTTTCAGAAGAGTAGCTCTCACCAAGTAGCAAAAAAGCCCATCAGTCACGGGCTTTAATCTGAAGCCTGGTGTCAGAACAGAGACATACAAAAATTCAAAAGCTCAAGTCATGTTATCATATTTTTTAAGTCCTTTTTTAGAAATGTGGATCCAGAACAGTAGCTAAGGAAGGGCTGGAGAACAGGGCTGCAGATTTCCTATAGAATATCCTAAAATACTTTTACTCATTCCCAAATTACAAATAAAGATATGCTAGTGCCTGACATCGCCATTGCATAAAAACTACTGATCAAATCTCAATGCATTCAATTTCATAGCCTCAATATAATGTCTCAATATAGATTCCGTAGTACAATGGCATGAACTCACTCATTAACTGTAAGCACTACCCAACCTGACTTTAATACAGCAAATAATGCCAAATTGGTCATAATTACAACATAAAACTCCTGTTATGTCACAATTAATTTATTTTTTATTCATATTTGTAGCTAATGAAAATAACTTATGATGATAAATAATTCCTTAAAAGTTCACTCCTGTGAAGAGTAGAACAGGTGTGGTCCATGTTCCTATTACCTGAATCATCCTGGAGATGAGTTTTAATTTGCCATAAATACTTTATGCTGCGTACTTTACTACTGTATTATTCATTTTCTAGCAAAATATGAGGCGAGTAGTCTCACATGGGAAAAGACTGTGGATGGATATTAACAAGTGGATTTTTTTCCCCTTTTCCAATCAGCCCTCAGGGCTTCTGGAAAGCAGGAAAGCCTGCTGTTGCTGAGGCACAGTGGCAAGATTGCCAACAAGTATGTAGGGAATAGTTTCCCTGTATTGGGAAGTACTTCCAGATATTTTAGTTTTGACAAAAACATAGACAAAAGTATTCTATGTTAACAGTTTTAGTTTTCTACTCCAAAGTTTATCATGAAAATAGTTGTGCTCTTCCACTTCAAAAACTTTCCATCATGCTAAATGTTTGTCGTAGTCTGAAAATACAGAAGGTTTTAGGCATTTGTTAATGCCAATCGTTCCTTAAATTACTCACAAACTGAGCAAAAATTTGAATCTATTCACTCTATTCTTCCTCAAATATTTTAACACTTCACCCCTTAGGCATCTCCCAGCAGAACAGTGCTTCCTGGTGAATATACCCCCAGGTAACAACGTGATCCACTTTCTACAGCAGGAAGTTCTTCATTTAATAATAATTTACGCTGAAAAATAAAAGCTCCAACCTAGCTCAAAGCACACTGATGTTATTTAGATGTTTTTTACCTGTCTATCAGAACCTGAATTGACTACCTACAAAAAAAAAGCTAACTGCTGCTGTTTCCCAGCACACAAGGATCCCTCATGATGGGGCTCAGGAAATGTATTACAGTTCAGACCTTACGAAACACTCTCAAATCTCCCAGTCCTTTGTCTGTTCTGCTGAAATCCTTCTCTTTCTCTGAAAAATATGTGTAAACAACCTTGCCTACCCTCAGCAGTATATCAGAGTCCATTCTTGGAGCCAGCCTGCAAGTCTGCGTGTCTCAGCCCCGATGCCTTTGGAGGCAGCTAGGAAATAAATAGACAATAACAATAACAGAAACTGGAGTCCAGGCTCCTGCTCCAGTTTTACTGAAATGTGTTCCTTCTGAGCTACGGGTACAGGTCTCCCGTATGATCTTTTGCAGAATAACTGACAAGAACAAAGCCCACAATTATTAACCTTTCCACTTGTTCCCATAGTTTATTGTGACAAGACAATGCAATAAGCCTGAAGGTAATCAAAAAGCAATTTTGTAGTAGTGAGCTTAAAATGACAAACCTTTCCTTTTCTAAATAAATCACCATTATTCCCACATGGTCCATGCTTGACAAGTTTGTTTCCTTAGTAACAGAGTACTTAAACAGGGTCTGCGTGCAAAGATTATACCTTTAGCCACAGAAGTGAAAGAGGAGACAATAGGACAAAAAGTGGTCCACCCACCTAGGTCTGTGATTTAAATATCTATCAGCTGGGTAAGGACTGAAGACAAGGATGTGCAGAAGCACAGGTATGCCTCTTTGCTCCATGCCTTTTGTGCACTTAGTGGAGCCTGTGGACTCCGAGGGAGTTTTCATTCTACAGTGCCTAAAGTGAATTTAACGCTCCCTGATGTTTGTTCAATAGCTCACCTAATGGGGAGGTCAGCTGTCTTATAAATTATTGAGCAGATTAACAGCGTTAGGACTCCAATATAAATAAAGGGGACGCACGAGACAAAGGAGACATACAGTGTGTCTGCCTCAAAGACGAAAGATTGAAGAGGCCGAAGAAAAGATTAAAATGCTGTGGATACATTTAAGAGCTTTTTGTTTCATTTCTTCAGGAATTAAGTGACTGACTGCTTGGTAGCAGTACGTGTGTTTGACTCGGGATACACACAACCTGATGTTATGTGGTGCTAGGCCCACTGCTAGAGACATTTCCTCAGCCCACTGTTTGTCAGTGCCTAATAAATTCCCAGCTCTCTTCCATCAGATGGAGACATGTCAGTGGGCAGGCCTCTGAAAAATTTAGCTTGCTGCATAACCAAACAAGGCCAGCTTGGCTAACAACAAGGTAAGGTGGTGCGAAGCAGATTGTAAGTCTTTCAGCCATTCTTTATTTTCCCCCTTGTCAGCTGATGGGTTTCAAAGTCCCTTTGATGAACGAATGTCATGAAAGGCATTACAGAGCCAGCACGTTGGTAACTCTAAATCAGATATTACAAAACCTATCATTTTTACAGCCCTAGACTCAGCTACCAGCCACCGATACCTGAAAAACACTGAGACAATGTCTAGAAATAATCCTATGTAGCCCAAACACAATTCTCACCTCCCTCCTGACCTGGCCATTTCAGCAGCTGTCCTGAAGAATCAAATCACAATAGTTTGTCAAGTGCCAAGGAATTTAATGTGGGCAAAGACAAAGAAAAGAGGATGTAATATTTCTACTTCTTCCATCAGCATCAATACTGGAAAGGCAGCGGTGATAGCGGTAAATGGTGGAGACCAAGATTGTTTCCGCAGAGAAATTGTCTGAATGAATTTAAGCCCAGCTTCAAAACATAATTTCAAATAAAGCTGGTGGGATTGTAAGGGTGAAAAATTGTATCTGTTGTTTAGAAGTAAATTTTCTCAGCATATGCAGGAGATGTTTATAAACAAATATTAAACTTGAGATTTTTTACAAAGTAGGGCAGCACACATTCCAGCAGACATAGTTTATTTTAAATTTCAATCAAAAGCAACAGACTCCAGCACTCATTATGATTTGAAGTATTATTCATCAACACTTCTAAATTACCAGGAAGAACAGAAGCAATCACCCATTTCCTTCACTTCCCCGCAGCCATACAGATTGAACAGGCTCCTCAGGATTCCTAAATGTACTGCTGCTACCCGAAACTCTGGCCAACAGACCACGAGATGGATGATTTGCTGAAGGTCACCTGCAAGCTTATTGCAATGAACGAGGGGATGAATACTGAGAGTTAGGCTCCTTTTGAGGAGAGATTTCTTCTCCTCATCAAAGTCACCTGAAGTTTAGAGACAAGAAGGATTTATGCAATTCATTTTTGTTCAATAGGGAGTTTCCCCAAAGCAGAAAACAAGACTCACAGGCCAAAACGTAAGAGCTCCAGATGAAATCTGAAGAGCTGGCAGTTTCATTAATTACTGAGAATCACCAAGACCACTTTGACAAACTATTTTACTTACTTTGTTATGGGCTTTCAGATAGTGACCCCAGCAACTGCGAGCCACTCTCAGTGACTCAGCGGGGTAGGAAATTTATTCCCACAGTCTAAAGGCTCTTTACATACACTGCCTTCTGAACGCTTACTTTTCCTCTTGCATTTTTCAGTGTAAACAACATTCAATATTGAGATGAAGGATGAAAATCAATACAGTTTTTCTAGTAAAACAATTTAACTCTATGCATGGAAAATTATGAGCCCTATTCCTTTAACTCGGGAAATTAGGTTGTCTTTTTAAAAATGTACTGAAATGTAAAACTTGTAAATCTAAATTACCAGCTTAATAACATATTTGCCCAAACATTCTTGGATGAAATATCAATTTTGAAGAGGCGCCAGATTAGATTCATCCGAAAACATGTTGCAGAGTAATTTAGAGAATATTAAAACGTCAACTTCTCTCCAATCCTCCCTCTGAAATGCAAGAGAGGGTATTGTCATTCAGCTCAATAAGTCCATAGTGTTGCTTTGTTTCCCTTCCCCCACGTTATGTTCTCCTGTAACTGTCTCCTGCTACAGGAGAGGACCAAAATGATCCTTTATTAAATGTTCTCTGAAAAGGAGCGGAACTTTCCCCCCAGGTACAACTTCCGTCTTCCCAGACCACACACCGAGGTCAGATTCTGTTGTCCTACACTCTCAACATGTAGGACACTCACACCTAGCAAAATGAAAAATGGTTGAAAAAAACTTTAAGAAATAACATTGTGATAGTCCATCTGTGACAGCCCCACGTCAACTATGTCTACCAAGTGTTTCTGAACGAAAGTAGCACTCTGCATTACAGGACTGAAATGGATAGATAGTGAATAAATATTTATTTGCAATAAATTATTTACTGTTTGCCCCAATTTCAAGAACTCCAGTGTAGATTTATACATTCTACTGGCAATTTGTATTAGCAATTATCAGATGAAAAAGCATGAGCCTGCAAAGAATGACATTTCCTTATGCACTTAAGGAATCAAGTGTGCTAAGCTACTTCCCACCATTTTTTAAAAAAGATTTTTATCCCATTTATGATAATCAAAGGTATCTGCAAGCTACCAATTCTACCTGTGGTTTAGAATGCTTTTTCATTGACAGCCCCCAAGTTGACTTGGTTTACTTATTTATAACAACTAAGGGAATCGGATAAAGTCAGTCTCACTGCCAAGCCAAGAATTAGGAGTACAGGACGCCAAGCTACCATCCCTGACTCCTCTGCTTTTCCTGTGTGATCGTTGGTAGGTCACTTACCATATCTTCAAACATGAATATTTATACTGAGTAACTGTACAGGGAACTCACTAAGTTGAATGGCCAGACCACCAAAGTTTCTAAGCAGGGAAAGGATAACCCACACTCAGATGTCAAAGTCATCAGAACATCCTTGAACTACACTGACAGGATTTAACCTCTGATAGATAGTTCCTGAAACAATTGGGAAAATAAACCGCAGTAAAATATTAGGCCCGAATCTCTGATTCTTTGACAGCACACTAGTGATGCCAGTAACTCACATGTGTTAGAAGATATCTCTCATCCACATATTGGCTGAGCCTCGTCTCACTTCACTGATAAATCCTGGAAAGATTCTGACTCTGGGAATAAGGTACCCTTCTTCCACAACCCGTTTGTGTCACTCTGCCTTCTGGCACTGGCAGTGCTGCTCCTTACTCAGGACTCCAAAATTTGTCAGTACTAGACTGTACTAAACCTGCACCGCATGGTGGAACCTCCCCAGCATCACCCACCCCTCTGCAGGTCCGTCACCGGGAGTCCAGCCCCGGAGCAGGAACACGGGGATGCTCAGGGCTTTATCTGCTCCATGGCAGGCATACCTTGGCCTGGTTTTATGCTACTCTACAGGGTGCTGAAGGGACGGTGCTGAAACCCACTCGCACAGAAGGAAGGGTTACTGTCACCCCTGCTCGGGCCTTTGAGCACTCAGCTGCCAAGGAGCCGTGCCGCAGCCCTGTGCTGGCTCCTGTAGGCTCCTGTAGTAGGAGCCTGCCTCTCCAAGCCCAGGGGATAAACTGCTCATGACAGGTAACACTTAAAGACAGAAAACCTACTAAGAAGCTTTCCCTTTGCTTGCTGATCAGAGAAGCTAATGACTTGAAGCAGAAGTCATGAATTATATGAAATAATGAATTGGGCAGCCTTCCTCAGCTCTCATAAGGCCACAGTCCTATGGCCACAGTCAGTCTTCTGCTTACCTGCAGAAACATCAGAGGTCTTCTGTGAAGCCGTGCTTTAGATCTCAGCCACTGTAATTGTACTTCCCAAGGAAGAACTGATGTTTATAGACAGAGCAGTGGCATCAGGCTATTAATTATGTACTGTCTGTAAGTCTCTTTGAAATGCAACGTGGAAGCTCTAAGCATTATTAATAAATTCTCAGTTACCATGCTGATGTGCAGTTCAAATGGTTAGAATAAACTGTTATCCCAGCCACTATTCAAATCACTGGAATAAACTGTAAAATTCTAAAATAGCATTACTGAATGTCTGGCTGGAATCTCAAACCTTTCACAACTGAAAATAAAATCCTGAAAATATATTCTAGATGCAACTGGTATGGTGGTGCCCCTCTGCATTTGCAGATATCTTGAGACAAAAACCCTGAAAGAAGTGAAAATCCACGGCTTCAAGACTTGTTACGTTGAAGATTCATCAAGAGGACTAGCGCACTCCCACTCTGACCACCAGAACAGTGCAGTGAGCCTAACCTGCATGGACAATTTTGAGCCAGGAGAGTATGTTCTGGGTCTCTGCTGCTCGTGAAGTCCATTCAGAGAGCACGAAACTTGAGGACAATGCGGCAACACCGCCTCTTTTAGGGAGCGCTGCAGCAGCGAAGAATAAGACAGACTTACGAGAGCTGAATCATTGCAGAGACCTATATTCTGTAACGTCCCTGATGCCCTGAATTGCTTTAGTAATCACTTTAGCCCCAACTGCTTTTAGTGAATACTTTACCCTTCTGTGCCAGCTCTTCTTACGCAGATATATAATTTTAGATGAATTTCTTGATTAGAAGCTCGCAGTTATCCAAGTCCTTTGCTCATCAGTAGTGTGACATTCACCATCTGCCAACACACCACTCTGGGAGATTAAGTAGAATAGATTTTAAATGGTATGTTATTGACATTTCAATTATTTAAGCTTTGGTAGAAAGTGACCAGACGAGGTTTAGATTATATGATCCTTCTCACGAAAAAGTTCTGCCGGAAGGGAGCAAATGAAAAGAAGGGGCGAGGGGTGGCGCAGGTGACTATAGATCACAGCTGAAGAGAAGAGGTAGGCAAGCTGGATAGATTCACTAGGGAGATAGATCCAAGAGTGCTTTATAAAACAGTCAAAGTGATACAAATGCTTTTTCTAAATACCTCAGAAAGACAAAATACATCAAGGAGGAAGCATGAAGTGAAAGGGCATTAGCAGCAAGCATGAAATGAAAGGGCACGACCAGCCCTAAAACTGTTGGTATAAATCAGCCACCAGCAAAATTAGGAAGCTAGTCAGAAGTTTTCTAATCATGAGAGGACCAAGGGTCTGGAAGACTTCCAGTGGAGGCAAAAAAGAAACCCAGCTATTTATGAATGGGATTATAGCCCGTACTTGCAATGGGCAGGACTCAGTGACTTAGGAAATCTCTCCCAGCCCTGTTTTCCAAAGGAACACAGCACTCCACGAAAACTCAACATCATATTCCCAATAGAAAAGTGTAAGATAAAAAAGATAAAAGTGATATGAAAGCCAAAGATTACTACTAGTAGAAATTAATGGAGGATATCTCAGTTACACAATGTTCTGTGCGACAGCACCGGCATCCTGGACAGATTTGTGAGACAGCAGGCCCTGACCACAAAAAGTCAAAACCACTGGGTGCCTCTCGTTACATGAACCTCTCCCTTAGCAGCCTGTTCCAGTTAGCTTAGACCCTCATTGTAAATGTGCTCTGCTGCAGAAGGTCAGCACAGCTGGCCAGCAACATTTACCACTTCTACTCCATCTTACTACTTACTTATATTTCTGCAATAGGCAGGTAGGATGAGGCAGAACCCCTAAACAGGAACAAAACCGATGATGTTTTTGCTAGGGTAATCTTTCACTTTTTAAATAAGTGCAGATGCGCTGAACCTCTTCATAATGACTGTGGAGTGGGGAAGAAGCAGTCGTGTATTCAGTTTTTGTATTAATAATTATAATAATTAAAACTGTCACTGACAAGCACTGAAAACATGAAGGCCAAAATATTCAGCCACGGATGTCTTAATCCAGGCATCTACATTCAAATGCAGCCAGTTGAGCAGGGACTCTTTTGTAGCTGAGCATCTCTGGCTCCGAAGGCTGGTCTACTCGAGGACTTGGATAATCATCTCATTTATGAACAACTGTAAAATTGCTCGTCTTTTCAGGAAGATACTTCAGCACGTGCCTAAATGCTGATGTAAACTGGAACATTTTTTATGAAATTAAAGTTAGGTGCCTAATTTAAGCATACAATTTAAAACAATTCAGCATAAATTAAGCATTTCTGTAAAGATACTCACACATAAACAACAAAACAGACCTTTTTCTTAACACCATAAAGCATCTAGCCCAAGTGTGAAGACGAGGATATTCTCTCCAATTTTTAGAGAATATCTGACGCACGTTTATTGCCAGCCTAGAAGGAATGCTCTGCCAAGAAAAAGTGAAAGATTCTCCAAATCTTTTTCCTGGGGAAAAAGTTTGTCATGCTACCTGGAGCAATGAAAAGAAAACAGTAAATATAATGAAGCATTAACACCCATCAGGCGGCATGTTTATAGGCAATTGTCTGCTTCACATACCTTGAATTGTGTAATGAGACCAAGTGGGTTTTACTACCTATGAAGTAGAGTAATCATCCTCAAATGAGCTGCCTGGAAAGTAATATTGTTGTTATGAAATGGAATTTATATGTAAGAATAACAAAACAGCAAGGTTTGAGTATTAAGTAGGTCCTTACTGATGTGACTGGAAATAATGGGAACCAACCAGAGATTGCCCATCTGGTTTATCACGGAAGAGAGTGGGATCTAAGAAACCACGTTTTCACTCTATCACAGACCCCAAAACATTTTTTTTAACTTAAACCTTCCTTGATCTGTCACCCTCAGGGCACCACAAAGTTTCTCTCTGCAAACTTGTCCCTGCCCCAAAATCAGTAAGCTGCTCATCATTCAGTCTGAGCTCCAATTGAATTCTCAGAAGCCTTAAAAGAGGGTTCATAAAGCAGACAGTGAACTGCCTGCCAACTACAGGGGCTTGGTCTCAAAGGAGTGCAAATAGCTCACCTAAAATCCCCAGCTGGAGGGCCAGAAGCAGGCCACAGGCAGCAACTCAACACCAACCCCACACCAGCAGCATTACAGGATAAAGAAAGAAGAGTGTAAAACAGGCATCAGGCATGAATTTAAGACACATTTTGGCTACTGGACTACACGACACTTTTGTATCTTTTTCCAGAGGGATTGTGATGCAAGGGTGAATAAATCAAGGGGTCTGTGTGTATCAAGGCAGAGGAATGGATGCTGAAACTACTCCTCTTCCCACTATTTCTGTGCTGAGGATTAGGCAGGTCATTGTTCAGCCAGTTGGCTCAACAACACAAACCTCCTTTCCATTTTATGGAGTGACAAATGCGGAGTTGTGACACAGCCCTAATGACCCATGAGAGAGTAGGATTTCCAGACCTAGGTCCTGCAACAGCAGCATCAGTCCCTTTCCCATCAGCCTCTGGAAGAAGCTCTCCTGGTTTGCACAGCTGGAAAAAGACACTGCTAGGTTTAACCTGCTGTAACAGGGAGGCCAAGAACCAAGAACCATGAAATGATTAACCAGTGTGACAGTCAATTATCTATTTGAAAAAACTTCCCTTTGTGAGCTCAAAGAAATTAAATTTTGTGTTGGACTGAAAACAGATGTCTGATTCCATCTCCTCTTTGGTGGGTGCACCACAGAGAGCACAACTAAGGAGGACCCCTGTATGAAGAGAATCAGGCTAGTGAATAAGTGGACAAATTATGGGATTTTGACCCATTTGTGACACTCTGTGCAACCACAGGTTTTCTTTACAGGAACAGAAAAGGAGAAAACCAAAGTTTTTTGTGAGCTGGACCAGCTGTCATGTATAAAGATCTCACGCACGCCAGCCTAGTGGATTTGTTTTCCTAAACAAACTTGCAGTCATCTGTCTTTTTAAATATAACTTCTGTGACACACAGATGAAAATCAGAAAGTGATGCTGAAAGCTTTCCATGCTCTATTAATTTTATTATGTAAATCCACTCCCCAATTGATATTTTCATTCAAACTAGCACAAGATCTGTCATTATTCCTCAGTGTAAAGGGAAGCAAAACAAGCAGTATTCAAGCAAGTACTCTCATTTGGATTATTATTTTAATGCAGCAGTATTGTCTGTAGGTAATTTCTAAAGCAGGTTTGCATAGCAATTCTAGGCTGCTCCTTCCCAGAGGCTGTTTAGCGTTGTCAACATTTATTACTTTTGCTTTTGTAAATATAATAGAAAGCAGAAATGTTTGACTTTAAACTAATAAGCAGATTTTGAGAAATGGACAACAAGATCGCTTTTCTGCTTTTTGAGTTATCTGTCTCCATACCTAATGGTACAGCAACAGAAGGAAAGCAAAACTCACAGAGACTGAAACCCAGGGAAACGCGTGCAAAGCACCCTCAGTGTTTTAACATCTGTATTATGCCATCGGGGAGTAGTGAGTGGCTGGGTAAAAACTGCTTTTAAGGCAGTTAATGTAACACACACTCACCTAGTCCTATCAACAGACAGACATACATATTTCATCTAACTGCTATATTCCTTAACTACTTGGAGGAGGCGTTCCACAATGGTATGAATTGTACTTGGTCTAAAGGCCAAACACATGGGCTTTCTGTAAATATTGCAGCTCAGTTACTCAGACCTAAACAAACAGAAGAATTTAATTGGAATAGCCGGTAAATCAAAGCAGCAGAAACTCCTTTTCCCAACAGAAATATATTAATCAAGTTTTCTCCAAAGTACTATCAAATTATGCTTTGTAGTACAGATGCACACAGTATTTTCAGTAAGATTTTTGACTAAACGCTCCAAAGACACAGCTAGAATTAATCCCCAAAGCAACAAACTTCGAAGCGAAGAAGATGGCAGTGGAGAAATCAAAGCATCATAAAGGTGATGTGATTCGCCCCAGCCAGAAAGAAACCACACACCAGTGTGGTGCATCATTTGTGACAACTTGGGAAATCAAAGTATAACGTCGGAATTGCACGTGGCAGTTTAGAATTGTTAGATTTATTGAACCATGGTATGCCACAATGTATGGATTTACTATTTCCTCGTGGAACTTACTATCACCTAACAGAGACCATATCATGTAATTGTCAGAGCATCAAGCCTCTGAGAGCACAAATAAGCCTCACCTGGGACCTCCACCCACACCTGTGAGACCAGGAACCCTATTTAAGCCCAGGCCTTGGCCCCAACTCCCTCCTAAGCTGTGTTGCAGCAGCACTGGATGCTGATGGAGCTGCAGCCCTAGCTGTTTCTGGTGTTTCTGGCCTTGCTGCTCCTTGCCCCAGATATCACCTGCAGGGTGACTTCCCAGGTTGGCCTTAGCACTGCCTGGTGGCTTGGGATGAGCGCTGATCCTCACCTGTGGGCTGACCTCCTGGCTTGCCTTCAGACCTGCCTCATGGTGCTTGGACCCAGCCATCACCTCTGCATCTGTCCTGTTTGCCTTCTTTGGATGCTGTGGCATGACCCTTCAGCTGGTGAAGCCCCTGCTCTGCTTGCTGTGGTTGCTCTTGACTCCACGCCCCTCAGGGAGCTGCTGACTCTTGCTGTTTCCTGATGCAGCAGGTAAAAATGCTGTGAGCTATTCATTAGTTGTGTTTAAGTGGAAATGGTTACTGGAAACAGATGGGTTGTAACTAAGACAGGTGGCTTTTGTCAACAGCCCCAGATGTGAGAAGAGTTTGGGAAGTGGAGAACTTCAGCCCCAGAGCCCTTTAGACAAAACATGTTCCCTCCAATCTTGGCATTACAGGTTAAAAGCCTTATAGGACAGATACTCCAAGTTGCTGAGTCAGACAGGTGTTAAAGGCAACACCTGAGTTCCGTTGCATGTGTAAAGGGAAAGAATGTTGTTCCTCTTTGGAATCTGGCAAAGATGAAGAAAACTGATCAGAAGCAAAAATTAAAAATAGGATTCGGAAAAAAGTCATTGCTTAGAGGCAAAAGAATCCGGGCAGTCCAGAAAAGCTTGGAACTCAGCTCAGAAATGCTGTAGATTGGCAAACCTGCAGCTTTTGATTGTGCTTAAGATAGTTAATGTTGCAAAATTTAGCTAGGGAATAGCGTCTTTATTTTGATAGTTCTCACGTTGGTCCTCATCCCTTCTCATCAACTCCACTGCTTTCAGAGCCAGTTTTATTCCCAAGCCAAAGCATCTGTTCTGCCTTTCCTCGTGCGGTCTGTCCACGAACCCTCCATCTGAGGCTTCAGCACTGACTTAAGCCTTAGCTCAAACCCACTGCTTCCCCTCTGGATCTCCTCTTCCCAGGGGTTTTGCATCTCTTATGCCCAGGCAGAGAGGTGACTGAAACTTGGTCACACCTCTAGACTGAAGATGGCCCCAGGAGCTCTGAACTCCTTTACCTTTGTGGCTCAGCAATGAGCTGAGGAGCAGGAGGAATGGATGTCAGGAACAGCTCTGTGTTTGCTCCCCTCTACCTTTAGAGGCAGAGGTTTGAAGGATGGATGCATCTGGGCGTAGCTGGAGAGCTGCCACATAGCCCAGACAGCAGGACAGCTGCTAAATGCACAACTGTCCCAGGATCAAGGCTGGAGCTCCCTGGGGATGGTTCCAGTCCCAGCTGAAATCTTAATGTTTGGTAACAGTTGGCAGGCCTGTAGAATAAATTACTCACTTGATTAAAAACAATTAAAAATTCCAGCCCACATCCAACCCAACATTCACGCTCCTTACATGGTGGTTCACTTCAAGGGCCACTATTTATTTTCTGACACTCAAAATTCCAGTTTGGGATGGAGGAAGAGATTTTGAAAAATTACCTGTACAGAAGTGCCTGTCATGGGGGAACTCAACACTACAATTTCTCATATTTTGTTTTCAGTCAGTTTTGAGCAGGGCTTTTGTTGCTTGTAGTTGCATTTTGCTTATCCTCAAATGCTATGAGCATGGTTTGGGTGTCTGGGTTTTATGGCTCAATTATTTTACTAAGAAACAACTAGAACAGTGTTGATGTTTTTCCTTTGGTAAGGAAAAAGGCGAGTAAATTTTCCAATTATCAAGGCAATGCAGCACTTGGTGTATATCATTATGAAGCTGTTAACAAAAATGCTACATTTTCATTAGCTAAAAGGCTATTTATCCCTAATGAGTTCTTAAAGACCAAGGGCAAAATTCTGCTTTTGGTTACACCAGTGTAAATCTGTAACCCATTTGAGTGCCTCTGGATTTATACGGGTGTCAATGGAAGCAGAATTTGGCCTGAATGCTCTTGGATTTGACTTTGTAATCTGTTTCCACTTTAAGAAAGCCATTATTCACTAGTAAGGACCAATCAATAACAGTAATACTGGGGGGAGGAGGCGGGGAGGAGGAGAAATCAGACTTCTTTTTATCCCATTATGGATACTTGAGAAAACAATACATCTATTGAAATATAAAATACAGCCTAAAATGTGTAAAACAAATTTCAAGACTGCTTTGCAGCCTGGATGCTCATCAGCATCTACATCTAAATGACAAACAGAAATTGAAGCTGACCAGTTCCTACAGCTTCCCTTTTAAAATACTGCAAACTAGCAAGCACTTGACCAACAGCAGGAAAGAGCTGGGGTTAATAAGGGCTTACTGAAGTGCAGCCTACTGCAGCAACATGTCAAAGGTGAAAAACACCTTAGTACGATATCCAGTCTCTCAATCAAATGTGAGAGAGTTAATTTAGTCATTTATTCCAGCCTTTAAATGGGAGATGGCTTAAATTTGGTGAGTTTTCTATTGGCTTCAGAGAGGCAGATCTTACAAGGAATCTACTGAATTGATTGTATGTAACAGATGTATATAATAAAGCATATTATAGGTGTATGAGGGCCTTACAGGTCGTAACATGTCCATTAAGGTCAAATATACTACAACAATGATGTTTATATGACTGATACCTTTAAATATATATTTATATATATGTGTCAAGATTTAAAGCCTTTAGAGCTGCAAAGGTAACACCTGTAAAAACCCAATGGAAGATAATATTAAAGATCTGGAACAAACATGAGCTGTGAGATTGGTCCCATTGTAACGTTTTAACAAAGCCTGACAACTAGATTTAATAAGTCAAAGCATTAAAGAGAAGCTGCAATGGCCAAGACGTTCAAAATCCATAAAACAATTAATTTTTCTATGTTGTGAACACTGTCACATCCACATTTGTTAGGAACTTGCTGCTGCTGACTGTAGAGATTATTTAAACTGAAGACATTTGACTACCCAGGTTGCATTTTTGGGCATGGACGACTTTTGCAAAGAGCAATGCAACCTTTCCTCTCCCAGCCTGACCTCCTTTGAATGAACCTAGTAGGTCTGCTCCTTCTATCAAGCTTTGAAGGCAGAGATGAGTTCTGTTCCCTACACTGCTTCCTTGTACAGTAGTAGTACTAAGTGTAACCAGGAAGTATTATAAGTTCTTGCCCCAGTTTTTCATAAACAAGAGATTGTTGCTAATGCGTACTCTTCCTATCTTCTGTGATTGATTCCTTTATTCCTTTCATCTACTTTCATCTCTGAAAGTATTTGCCATCAGTAAACTAATGTAAATATAATTAAATACGAAACAGAAGGCTGATGCCTTGTACTGGGTGAGTTATTACCCAGGAAAAATATTATAATCATGAATTAAACAATGTTTACTGTAAAAGTAGAAGCATGCAGCTACATAAACATTTTGCAGGATTAGAAAAAGTATTTCTCTTTTCTTTACTTAGATGCATTCAACTCTATAATCCTACAATCTACTAAACCCTGGAGAGTAAATAAAAGTGGAGTCACTGAGGGCTGGCATTAAATCACATTGTATGACAGGCAGCTACAAGTGAAATATTAACTTACAAAGAAACCTAGCATTTAGGAATCAGTGGGTCCAGTCTAAATATTTGTATGGAACTGATGGAAAAACCTTTTCAAGTATGGGAGCTTCTCTCAGCTCAATCACAGCATTTCAAGATTGTGTCCCAGCATCTTCCTTCCAAAACATTGCCTTCTCGTGATCAAAAAGAACAAAAAGTTACATGCAAATAGCAAGGGACCAATACCATGATATCACTAAACACTCTTTGGTCCCTGTCAGCATCAATCAGCTCTGCAGTGTAACACTTGCATTTTCATCTTTTTTGGAGGAAAAGAGGCAATTAGATCACTGCTGCTGGACTGGAGCACAACCAAAGGAACTGATTTTCTGGGGTTATGCATCGAGTCTGTGGCAAAGCAATGAAATTAACCTAAGACTCTTAGGCATAGTCCCTGGCCTCTGACCTATTTGTTCATCCACTTTGGGATTAAAGGGGGAGAGAGGTCTACTCCTCTGATAGTCTCTAGAGGAGAAAAAAGAAACCCAGTTCATGAAGGATTTTATTGTGGTTTGTTACTGGACGCTTTATCTGCACTGCAGCATACATCTTAATCTGTCATGTTTTCAGTCTTTGTTCAAGTTCTCCATTTTGTTTGTTTCCACCTGTTTGTTTCTCCATTAATACCTATTGCCACTACTTCTGCCTTCCGAGCTTCCTCCTGTTTTCTATTTCCTCTCTTGTCTCTCTTTCAGCATTCTCATCACATCTTTGTATGGCATCTCGCTGTTGCAGAAGTGCAGAAACTGTGTGCCTACTGCTCATGTGCAGAATGTACAACTGGGTACCTACTACTGATGTGTAAAATACACAAAGGATAAGACCAACCCAACTCTCCTTTGCATCTTGGATTTCTGAGTGAGGGATAAGTAAGGATTGTAGTGAAAAACACAGGTTCAGTGCTCTAAGGAGAATGACTACTTCAAAGCCATAGGGCATAAAGCTCAAGCCTTAATTGTTTCCAGGTTGTAATGAATATGAATATCATAGCAAGCTAGCAGATTCTCTTTAGAGAGCATAAGTGAAGAGCCAGCCATGAAAGATAGTCCCTGAATGTGCTACTGAGGACCTTATAAGTTAGCAAAAGCACTTTAAGATCAATATAAAATGTCAATCATAAAAACAGATTTCAGAAGCACACTTGTGCCTGATGTGAGAAGTGAAAATTGGAATCAAACCACTGAATTAATTGTTATTTAAGACTTAGAAGAAGCCTTGGTCCCAGGCCTCTCAAATCAGACTAGTACAATAAACACTCAGTTCCACACACAGTTTGTCTTCCTTCTCCGTTTCAACTTCCAAGATTCATCTGATCTTTAAAGAGTGCTCATTTCCTCATCTCTAACCTTAAAGAACTTGCACCAGTTCTATATGGGCTTCTGAATGTCCTCACAGCTCTATCAATCATGGAGACCTGTTCCAAAGCATCATCCCAATTCCTTTTAGTTTGTGTCTTTTTATACTTACTTTCCCATTAGTCTACTGACCGCATTAAAAAGCAGGCTCTGCTGACAACACCCTCCTACAGCAGTCCACAAAATGAAACCTCCTATTTCCCACAAGGATCCTAATACATTTACTTTAAAATTTCAGGGGGAAGCTGAATCCTATTATTGATACACCACTGATTTATATAAGGAAGGCTCAACACCCAGATATAATTTATCTTGGCCTAGTGTTTAGAAAATGAAGCATTCAATACTGCATCCTTTGACAAATGTATATAGGCACTGGATCCCAGAGGTAGCTCTAACAAATAGTTTTATTCTTGCATCTTTCTGGAAATGCCTAAAACTTGTAGCTTCACAGAATTGTTTTTGTTGGTGTGTGCAAAGTAGTCTCAGCTTTTGGAGAGAAGAATTTAAAAAAGCCACTAACCCTCAAGCTCAACAGCTGCAGAGCTCATTTACTTTAAAACAAAATAATTAAAAGAAAAACACTAACCACAAAGACTTCACCTGTGGAGTCAAGCAGCCTGATTGAATTTATTCCAGGAAATCTTACAGCAGTAGGGAGAAAAATGCACATTAAAGCTAGGGTTTCCCTTCTAAATGAATATTCTACCAAGAAGCAGGAATCTATTTGCTTTGGATGCAGTCATGTGTCTAATCTTACCACAAATACTGTATGACTGTGTTAGACTTATTTAATGGCAACTCAATAAATAAAGTTTGAAAAGTGCCTTGACTTGCGGTATCAGCTCTGCTGCCATGTGGAGTCAAAATGCTTGCTGGAGCTGAGGGTGCAGGGCAAAGTCCCAGAGCTGTGTCCCTGCCTAAAAAACATGCTATTAACAGCTGAAACTTGGGTCCTGCCTTCCTGAAGTGGCTTGTGTTGAGCTGGGAGAAGGAGACTAGCACAAATTTTTACGTAGCAGGAGGCAACTTGTGAGTTGTTTATGAAATGCAGACAGAAGCACTGGGATTGCCATTAGGAGGCTGACATTTACTGCTGGAAGTGCTCTGTGTTACCATGGCACTCAGGGTGCTTGGGGCACCGCAGCAGCTGTGCGCACACATCCATCAGAGGACTGATGGCATCTGAGCCTTAAAGGCTAGTTGTTCTTAGCCCAACAGCC
Source organism: Anser anser (assembly GCF_964211835.1). Lineage (NCBI taxonomy): Eukaryota > Metazoa > Chordata > Aves > Anseriformes > Anatidae > Anser > Anser anser. The sequence goes on from NC_139728.1 coordinate 28,292,965, forward strand.
AGGCGGTAGGTTGCTTGCCCATATTCTGTGGCACCTGAAGGATGGCTTCACCCTTCCCTTGCTTCCCCATAGGATTGTCCAGCAGGTAGCTATAACCACCAGTAGACACCACACAGAAGTGGTTACAGCCATGGCAAAACACTGCCCTAAGAGAACCAGCCTTGCCTGTGCCCTTTCCCAGCTACCGCTGAGCTGTGTGTGATGAACACGGTTAGCTTTCCCAGAGACCTTACATCCTGTACAAATCTGCTTGCTGGCAGTGAGTGAACTGGGCTCAAATGATATAAAAGTACATCACGTTATCAGTCCAGAGAACAAGACCGGGCTCAGGAATGGAAGCTCAGCTTACTGTGCAGGACGGGGATGCCTCTAGCCACCTGGCTGGCTGGGAAGTGCTGCTGCCCTCTGCCTTGGCGTTATCACCGAGATCTCCAGACAGCCTCTTTGCACCGCTGTGGAGGTGACGTCACGATATCAAAATTAAATGAGACTATTTAAATGCAAGACTACGGTGGCGTTAGTACGATGTGAAAATGAAACAAACTCAATGTAACCCCACAGGGAGCAAGTTACAGTGTGAGAGAGAAATAAAACAATGTAAATGCATGTTACGCCGGCCTTAAAGAGCCCACCGAGGCCAGGGCCTGTTGCTGAATTTGTTTGGGCGTTCAGATTAATCTGTGCCATATATCTTGAGCTGGACGCGTTGTTTTACTGAATAGCTATTAACTAAAATTAACATGCAGGAAAGTATGTTAGTGCTCAGGCAGGGTTCGACCTAAGCTTAAAAGGCAAAGACACCCTAGAAGCCTGGCAGTTCATTGCTAAGCGGGGAACGCTACTGAAACAGCTCCCTGATACAGTGCCCCACAACAAGGAATATTCTAGCACACTCGCAGAGAGGCCTCGACTCATTTTTCAGAAACTCAAATGCAAAACCAATAATGATACAGTAATGCAGGCGGCCAGTCTGAACAGAGGCCATGTGGGTAGGGACAGGTAAGTGACAATGCAGCGTCATCTGCACGTGTTTAAAGGGTGAGAACAGATGATTTTCATCATCAGGAGATGAAAACACTGAACTGTGTCATCTGCCCCTGTTCTCCCCACATCACTTCCCCCCCAAAAAAGCCCTTGAAGATCCACAACAGTTATGGTCGCAAATGATTATCCTGACCATAACTGATGCAGGTGCAGAGTAAGGACTAGAAAACGGTGCAAGTGAATGTATAAGCAGACCTAGGAAAAAGATGCAAATTCTTATCTTTCAGGCAGCAAGAATGGGGAAGGAAAAAAACAAACCAAAACCAAACGAAACTGTAGAAGCCCCAGCCTGTAACTCATACCATTGTTTTGTACCTGAATCAGCTTGATAAAACATTCTGGAGCAGGGGGCAGTTCCGTAGCCAGGTAATCCAGCTTTCTTAGCATTTGTCTGTTGCACCTGCACATTGCCTACACCTTACCCCCAGTCAGTGAAATGATTCCCCTGCCTTCACTGCAGCTCTTGTAAAGAAACAAAGCAAACGAGACGATTCCAAAACCAGGGCGTTGAAGCGATTGCCCGTGTTTTCAGAGATCACTACAAAATGAATACTAAAATTTAAAGCTACTGTGCTGCAGGCTGGTGCCTACTGTCTAACTCTAAGAGACCCAGACTTTCCAATTCCATGCCTACTTCTCAGGCCTGGCACCTCCACCCTTTCTAACCGGCCAGGCCAGCGAGCAGGTACAGCCAATTTCCAAGCCATCAAAGGATCGGACTGGGGGAAGATTCTGATCTCTGGGTGCGTGACAGTTACAAATGGTCTGTGCAGGCCCTGTGACAGGCTGTTCACTTGGTAACTGATGAGCTGGTGTCCCGGAGAGCAGAGCCTATGTATTTAGCAAATGACAGAACTGCTATGTTGATCGAATCTATGTGGATCGTAAAGAAAAGCAAATACAGGCTTTACACTAAATGCCCATGATGGATAGATTCATCTTGCTGCATGCTACTCTGATTCCAATGTATTCATTCCAACTACACATGTAATTCAAAATTTTCCTTGAATTTATTTGTGTTTACAGGAACTCTAAAGCACTGCGCTTCCAAGTGTTTGCAAATGACAAAGTACTGTACTCCGCTCCAGGGAAGGATTTGAGTCCATATCCTGAATTAAGTCTGGAGCACACTCTTGCTAGCTGCGATAAATAAAGAATAGGCTTTGATTTGTCTGTGTGACAGTGTAAATCAAAGGAAGCAGAGAGAACAAACCCAGGAATCTATGAAATGAGACGAGGAGGGGTGGAAAAGGTGGTTCTGTTTCTCCCACAAAGCTTTGGCCAAAATCTAATTGGCTCTGAAAGAACAAAAAGTGCAAACTTCCCACCTGCAGGGACCTCAGGCACTTCATGTCCCACAGGCAGTGTGTAAATCCACGTTTCACTGACAGAATTGGTCACAATACTGAGGTTTAAAAAGCATTATTTGTACTAAAGGAAAGAATTCTGCAAGATTAAGTTTCCTAGGTGACCATTTTGGGGTCTTTGAAGCCCACATGTGGGGAGTGGGAGGCACAGATGGAGACTCCCTTTTTTTAAACTCCTTCCTTTCTGTAAGTCATGGACACCTTTATGAGGTACATTTACATCAGATTTTCTGAAGTCTCAGGAAGCCTGAGCAAGCTGTAGATTTGCCAGTCTATGCATATATATAGAGATTCTCTATTTAACATGTTTTAAGAAGCAAAATATGGTAATGAAATTGTCTCAATATCAACAGTTTATTTGTTGCACCTTTTGTCATACTTTTTCACTGGGTTAGTCTGATGGACTGGAGAAGGCACATGAAAACATGATCTCATTGAGCCCATAACATAAAAAATAGGATTTTTAAACGTTAGCATTTTAAACTGACAAAGAGGCAGAGTAGCCATATCTGAAAATATGGAAGTGCTCCAATCTGCCTCCAAGACGGGTTTCAAAATTCAGATTTTTACACACCAACCTGCCCATCAGCCCCATGACCTGGCAAAGGTCATTCTTTGCTGGATGAGTTTCCTGACCTTCTAAAGGCAGGTGAATCGAGTTCAATAAGCAGCTTCAACAGCAACCCTTTCATCTCTGACCTCCAGGCTGGATTACTGCAACTCATTAGGCTGTTCCAGTGAAACATGCTAATAGATTGCGCATTAAGAGCCACTGATGTATCAGCACCTGGGGTGAAAGTTTCTATGGGAAGAGTTCAAGGTGCCATGCATTACTTGCAGCCACAGCTGTACTCCATGGGTTAAGCCACTTCATCTCACCAAGGCTCGAAGCTGTCAAAGCTTTTCGTATTATTTTAAGGGAGACAGAAAGGAGCAGTAGCTAGAGAGGCCATCTAGATTTATCCCTACGCTCTTTCGCAAGCAACCAAGTTTAAAGGACAAAAGCAAGTAAGATGCAAAGAGAAGGTCAGAAGGAAGAAGCTTTTGCAAAGCCTTAGAGGCAGCCAGATCACAGAGCAGCTCTGTCAGGTGTCACAGGGGAAGAACTCTGCTTATGACTTCTACAGGAGAGGCTTGCATGCCTGCGTCTCACTGCTGTTGTTCCAGGCAGCAGACCCAAGCAGTCTATAAAAATGACACCAAGCCCACATGCTGTAAGGAGCATCTTACTGATATAGGTGAATTTGTAAATCATTATCGTAAAGTGCTTCTAAAGCATCTAAGGATGCCTTTTAGTTGGTGCACAAGCAAAACTGGTGCAAATTATTGTTTCTTTTCCCCTCTAAAATAGTTCTGCTTTTATTAAAGGATCTTGATGTGCCCACTCAGACCATCAGCACCATAGCCCCTCACACCCACGCCCAACAGCTGTGCTGGCAGAAGCTGGTACTGAGCTACAGCCAGATGCCAAAGCAGTGGCAGTAAAAGGCAAAGTTGCTTAAAGACCCCTGAATGTGCTATACCCCTAGAAACCAATCACAGTGTCAGTGCACTTTACGTTCTGAGCACTTCATTTTGCTGATGTTGTGCTCATTTTATTAGCTGACCTTAGTATTCTCATCAAAATTAAGGTTCTCCTTCTTGAAGCCATAGATGTATCGGCTTATCATAATCATCAAGATGGCTGTGTGTCCTGTGATGCCTCTTTGACACATATGTCCCACAGGAACTAGGAAGCATTAAACAATGAAACTGAAAGTCCAACATGAATAGATGGCGATCTCTTCAGGGACAACCTGATAGACTGGGACCTGCTGACAGAGAAAAATCAAGACATCCACAGGTCTCAATGGCTTCTACAGCCATGATCTTTTGCAATACTGACCACAAAGATAAGGAGAGATCTGCATATCAAAGGCTAGCTGGCATCAAAAATAGAGTTGTTTGCTACAATGAAAACAGACCAAACAACCATGAGAAAATGAAGATGGGGCACATTTAAATACTGCACCCTGAGAAAGCCATGAGAAGTTCTCCAGTAGCACACAGGGACAGTTGAAACACAGATGTTACAACAATTATGCCCCCAAACTCCTCCAGTCATTAAAACTGTAGCCAAGGCAGGACAGAGCTCTATCAGAGGTGTGGGTATAGAAGATGCAGGATCAGCAGCATTCATGACCACAGTTGCTGCTAAAGACACGCTGGTACTCCTGGCACAGCCTCTGGATATACTCACCCGAGCTCCAGCTGAAATGTAAGAGCTTGCCTTTTTAATGCCCCGGGGTCACAATACCCCGTGCTGTCCAGGACCGCATCTATCAGAGTTATTCACAGCGATGAAGACAGAAAGCACTAAAACCTTCTGCAGACTTACCTGAACCCCGGCCTAAGGATCAGCACGTGATCAAATTGTGCCACCATGCACCAAACCCTGAATGAATGTGCGGTTTACAAGTCCTGAGGAATACCTGAGATCTCTTATTCTGACACAGCAGCAGCAATGGGTGAGTTTCTTCATATTGCTTAAAAAATAAGACACGGCATTTGGGGACAAACTAGCTTCCTTGTCACCAAATGATCATCATTAACTTAACCACCATCATTACAGCTGAACTTTCCAGCCCAGCCAAATGGAGTCAGTCAATTCCTTCTGTGTACTTTTTTTTTTGGTTGTTTTCCTTCCTCTGTGGCTAATTATTGAGCATTTTTCCTAAGCCCTAATTCATGCCTCCTTCCTGCTTACTGAAGCTAAAATGTCATCTGTGCAGGAGCTCATAATCAGCTGATTCTGACAAGCAGAGGACAAAGTACAAAAGGAAGAATATTGTTTTAAGGAGGGAGAAATCCAAATCTAACTACTGGGACTTTTGCCAGGGATTTCAACAAACAGAATAGAGGCCTCACTGCTGACAGTGAAAATTGGACCTTGTTGCTTTTCAAGGATTTTGGCTCCTTCTAGCCTATAGACTGAAAAAATGGTGAAATACAAGGCAGGTACCCTCCTCTGTGTTAGCAAAGTAATGGGAGGTTGGTATAGCAAAGCAGAAAAAAAAAATGCCAAATACAGTGTTAGCAAATTATTCCTAAAGCAGTCAGAACCCCAGCTGTTTTGTTAAGTGCTTAAAGAATACACAGAAACCTCCTCCAGGCTCAGAAACTGAAGACAATCTTCTACCTGCCAGTCTCCAAAACCCAGCTGACACACATTCAGCTCCTCCGACTGTAAACATTTCTGGTATCCAGGTAAAAAGGGCCGAAAGCCTTCCACAGAACAACGTAAGATTCACTAGCGAACAAGGACAATGTTTCAAGTTTACTCCAGGGAACAGTCGTTGCTGTTAACACCGAAAGGGAAAATCACCTCAGTAATTTACCAAAGCCAGACTAAAAATGAAGGCATTGCAACGCGGCAGTTTCAGGATTCACTCAGGCAGCCCAACTGCCACCTTGTGGCTAACAAATCATCCTGCTGCAACTCTGCTACATTATTCCTTCCTCATTTACTCCTTCATTATTTATTCCATACACATATAGAATAAATCTCAAGACAACATACCCTAGGCACAATAAATACCTCTGATTCTCTAGAGTCCAAATATACAATATAGATCAATGTTGTTAGAAGGGAAAAGGAGATAAATTCAATTACCTCAAGCCTTACATTGCAGAGACCTGTATGTGGGGAAGCATCTGGGTTGGCATAAGATTCATAAAATCATCTATATTCTGGTACTATTCTGTGCAGGCTGATCTGACAAAGGAAACCAACTTCAACAACTTATTTCATTTGACAATTGGGTCAAATACCCAATTCTCTATGTAATTCTAGAGAATTTAAAAAGAAGAAACCCACCAATTTTCGAGGAGATTCTTGCATCTGTTGTGGCCCTTTCAATTAACCTCAACAGCTGTTTGAAAAGATCTAGTAGTCTTTGAGGCTATGAAGAATCTGCAAGGAAATGTGCACAAGAATTTTGGAGCTTCCTATAAGTTCATTAGGTTTTCAGTCCATTTAGCACTTTTCAGTATCTTCTGTTACTGATGCACGTATTACCTTACACCTTTTTTCACACTGACTTGATGCTCAAATTTTGGTTTTGCCACCAAATGAATTTTCTACATTGCAGAAAAGTTCAGCATGGTATGAGTCTAAGAGAAACAGGAGGGTCCCAAGCATGGTGTCACTAACAAAGAAGAAAACCACCACCTTTTATCACCTTCATGGAACTCACCTTGAAGAACGGTCTTTGTACCTTCCATTAGAAACAAAAGACAGAACGACCAAAAGGCTGCAGCATGTTCCAACACACTTACCACACACACATCTTTCCATGAACATCTACATGCCATTGAAAGCTGAAGGAAAAAGTAGTAAGTCCAATCATAAAGCACATGTCACAAGCCATTTTTTTTTTCCCCACTTCCATTAGTTAAATCAGAGGTTCTTAGTATCTGTGCCTCCCCTACCTTTCCACAGGAAGGCAGCAGCAAAATGCTGCAGATTCCAAGTCATTATTATAATTATTATGATCTTTATCCGCTCCCTACAGTTCCAACTGGAACTGCTATTCCAAACTGTGTGGGGTGGTTTGCTCTGAAACAGGTGTCTTCAGCTGAAGATCTGTAAGCTGAATTCCACAAAATAAACATGTTTAGTGTGGGCCTGGGGTGCTGTCAGCCAGTAGCGTTTTTAGCAAATGAAAATATAGAAGACAACCATAAAAAAACAACTTTTTTTTTCAAATGTGTATTTTCACATACATTTTGCTGGTCTCCAACGAGAAGAAAGACTGCACTAAGGACATTATAGAGGTGACTAAGTACATTTAAGGTTTCTATCAACTGTTGTCTCACCAAACGTTGGTTATGATTTGCTAATTAATCTAGTACTTTCAGATTCACATTTTAAATTGAAATATATTAGAAAGCTGTAACAAAAGATTTAGAAACATCATTTTCAGAAGGTGATAGGTATCAACAAATAAGTCCTCAACGTCAAGTCATCAACAAACAAGGCTGCTTGAAAAATGTTTATGTTTAAAATGTAATGAATATTGCACATATCCTGTTCAACAGTTACGCTCTACTCAATGTATTATAATGGAGCTCTACTGAATTACTTTTCTAGTGAATAAATACTGTACACGCTGTACTGTGAAGAGACATCATGTAATGTATACTAATTAAGCCATTATATCTGTAGAGAAGATCATATCTGAAATATCAAATTAGCAGGAATTAAACATCTCAAAGGATTAATGAAATGTTATGGAGCCATTCACTTCCAGGTCAACAGGTTCAATTTCAGCCTAGTTTAATAGTTATAATGAATTTATGTGCTGGAGATAACAATTCTCTGCCTCCATTCATAAATCAGGGTAAGAACTTGTACCAAGAAGAGCAGCCTTTACTCGCACAGCCAGAACGAGGTAGCCAGCAATATTATGCTTGGCCTGTATGTGGCATGGGGCCTTGGGCTCCGTGAGATCAAGTAACGTAGTTAGTGGGTGCCTCCAAAACAAGGAGGCAGCAGTGAGGGACACCAGAGACACTCCGTCAGTTCTCTTTTCTGACAATTGCCACCCCCAGCAATAAAGCTGGGGCAGTTCGCAGGCAGAACATTCAGCTCCTTCTCTTTTATTTGACCTAAGAGTCCCCTCTGCTTATCCTGGTTCTGATCGCAGCAGCCCATGCTGCTTCTAGCAGAGGCACAGGCAGCACAAGGAAAAGATGGGGGGAAGGAAGAATTATAGCCCACTTTCATACAACAGACTGTTACATGGGAAATACTTCCTCAACCAGAAGTACAGAGATACCACCAACACGCTGAAAATAAACTGTGGCAGCCTGCATGATATATGATAAAAGTGTAAAACTTGCAAGATTGTTCTCTTTCAATGACTATAAACAGAATTCGAGAACAAAGAGCATCTAACAGCTGTTTACTTTTCTTTCCTGGCACTTGTGTATTCTGAATAATAATTAAAAAAAAAAAAGGCAAATATGACAACCCTAAAGTTATATGGAGCCAGTCCAGGACTGCCTTCTATGCACATTCCCCTGCTTGTCATCTCTCTCAACGCTCCCACAACAGTAAATGCATTAAGATCTTTAGTACAATTTGTACTATATACTTAATCTTTCTATGGGAAGCTAGTGAAGTACAGCATGCAGTACTGGCAGTAGAAATGCAGATGCATTTTTACTGATCCATCTAACCTTTTGTCACTTTAGCCACTAATCTCCCTCTTGTATGGTAGGCATCTTTCAAGTACTGAATTCCTTCTAGATCTATTTCTCCTGTAGTATACTAAGTCACCCAACTGCGATGCAAAGATTCTACAGATCATCCAATGCTTGCAATCACCGTTAGTTTACTAAGGTATATATTTTTAAATTACTTTCATAGTAATTTAAAATCATTACATGCTCTCCAATTTTAAAAGTGCAATTTTCACTATGGCTTCTCGAACCAGTGTAAAGCACCATTTATATTTGTTAATTTTTATCTGTTCAAGCAAGAAAAAAGAAAATATTCAATATACGCAGACACAATGTATAGTATTTAATAAGAGTTTAAGAAAAAAGTACCTACTGCGATGCAGATGAGCACAAGGCATTCTTGTGCTGGGCAGTCAAGAGAAGAAGAAAGAAGAAACCCCTCCTAAAGCATTTGAGAAAAATGTTAGGAATAATTTAATACGTAAAGTAAAAACTGAAATTTTCAACATCCTGTTTTGAACAGTAAAACTCTCGTGCTTTAACGCAGAGGGCTAACTCTGTGTTGTGTGTGTACGTGCGTGTTTGCATGTGCACCTGTGTCAGAAGATACCTTTTATTACATCAGCATTGTTGGAAAAAGCACAAAAAAAAGCCCTTTGTTGGTCTAATATAAGCCAATACCTCTCCGTCAAAACCTTGTCTTCCTCATCACCACCACCATGGCTACAAGACTATTTACATACAAATTAAAAAAAAACCTCCCTTGGTGAGCTTTACAATTGCATCTCTGACATTCCAATGCAATACTTAATCCACTTAGAACAGGCAGTAGAAATAAGAAACTTGTGTATTTCTACACTTCATCCTGAATGCTATAAAAACTCTTCTCTGTTCTCCTTAGTCCTAACAGACACAAACATCAAGTCGCGTGTCATGCAGGAGCCCTGGGTAACAAAACAAGCTTTGACACTGGAGCGAGAAAGAGGCAGCAGCACTGGGGTCGTGGTGTTGCTGGATAAACTATAGGGTCCACAGGGAAATCTAAATGGTGTATTTTTCTGTTTACCTTCAGGTGACAATGTCCAAGTGCTTTAACACATCACTGAATGTCTGTTACAAAAACTCCTGTCACTAAGAATAAAAATGGATGGATGAATAATGGTCAGGCTGGACCTTCTGCCTCTTGCCAGTAGGACTGGGCAAAGATTTAAAAACAGCTTGTAAGCAATATGCTGCCAATCTAGACCTATATAATCAGGCCTAGAATCAACATTCACCATTACAGACACATCGACTTACCTCTGAACAGAAGTAAGTTAGGTAGTTGCTGGCATTTCTCCAAGGACCCCCAATTCATTGGCTGAAGTCAGTAAAGAAATTACTCATTTCACAACCTTTTTATCCAACTATATTCACAGACAGCGATGAATAGGTTGTTTTTTCCTTCTTAAAAAACTTGCATTCTGATTAAATTGAATAAATATGATAGTCTGCCCTCCACCACGAATAAAAAAAGAATGTTTCAAAATACAATACACTGTAAAATGTTTTGAATGTCCCCTCCACATAAAATCCCACCATACGTGAAACAGATCTTTGTTTCAATACAAAAGGAGAAACAACAACAACAGAACAGCAGATACATCTCAGCAGATAAAAGAAAGGGATTTCCCTTTTTTGTTTTCAATCTCTGCTGCCTCTTTCTATGTCTTTTTGTAAGATAACATTCAGTAGTTTCATCAGGTGCAAACCAACGATAACTCAGACAGTTGCAAACAAAAATTAACATGCTGGCTATACGAGGTACTCCATCACAGAAGGCAGAGCTTTACCTATCTTGTGCGTGTTGGTCTCCACAGTAAGAACGGTGTGGCTTCAGGAGAGGCTGGAGGGTTTTCTTCTTGTGTGGTTGTGGTTTTTGGTTGTGAGTTTTGTTTTGTGCTTTTTTTTTTTTTATATGCACAGCATTAGATGGTGGTTTCCTGCAGAGTAGTCGCCTTCTTGGATAAGGTACAACTGCTAAAGCTGTGCAGTCAAGAAATTGTATTTGTCTGCTACCTAATATACTTCCACATCAGCAATCACTTCTATCCAGACTGATCTATCCAGATCAAGTATCTCTAAAGTAATACTGGCCTCTGATAAGGCACCCTCATAATTTAAAAGATAACACACTTATCCTTGCAAAGCATTCTAGGGCTAAAAATTGTGGTTCTTATAAAATGTTTTTTAGAAGAAAGCCTTCCTTGAAAATAATTTAACTTATTTTTTTAAATTGAACTTTGTGCAACCCTTTCAGGTTGCTTTGAAGAAAAATGTTGAATTAATCCATACCCTCAAATGCCTTAGAAAGGAGAAAAATCCCAGCAGTAAATCCACCTAATTAAGTGGGGGTGTATCTAGCCCATAGGCTATTACTGCATCTCAGCTTAATATTTTTAAACATTCTATATGTGGAACAGGCGGTAAGCTCTCATCATTATTTCTCAAATGAAGCTGAACAGATCTAACCCAAATTACAGCAAGATAAACCAGACAAGTTAAGTGATGAAAATTGTACTTTTTCCTCTGCTTTAGGGACGCTTCTGGCTCATCTGTCCTCTGATCAAGGTGAGCCTGATAAAGCTGAAAATTACACTGTGTGACTGGATTGTACGAGATTATCTTTCCCCTGAGAAGTCATTTATTTTAGTAACCCTTGATGAATAAGAAACTTTCTGCTCCAACATGATGATCTTCTTGTGTGGGCACAACTCCTTATTGCTTTGAGTGAGAGATCACATAAAAGAAACACAGAATATAGGCGGCTAGGTCTTTTTTATGGTTCAAAGACAAATGTGCCCTAAAAGATAGACCCTCAGAGACCACAAGTTTCATAAAATGGAATAATTATCGTCATTAGGTTGTAGGTTTAACTGCAAAAGTTACTGGTATGTCTTCCACTTTTTGAGTGTGAGGAAAATCCAGTTTTGGTTTTGAGAGAGCTTGCTCTGTAGAATTTTGAGTTTCTTGAACTTTAGACGATTCCAGGAGATGTTGCATGTTAAGTTTGAAAATAAGGCGAGGATCAGGTCCAGAAAGAGATGGACAATTGCAGTGCTCTCTTAGTTTAAGAGCCTGTGAATACATAGGAAAACAAATCAAGCTCATTTAAATAGGATAAAAAAAGGTTTCAGACAGTGATTTGGCTTTCCAGTAAGGTCTGCATTTGCATATAAAGCTTAATGAGTATAAAATTGAGTCAGAATTGCTACCGAAAAACTTTTCAACAGAAACCAAGATTTCCTGAGAAGAAATGTATCTTTTAATATGGTAAAACAATGGAAAGAAAATGAAGAATGAAAAATGTTTTCTCGTAGGCAGTCTCCCAAAGAATGGATAATCTAAAAGGTACCTCTTAAATAAGTATGAAGTTCTCAAACTATTTTATGTGCTATTTGTGCACATCAGTAACTTTTTCCTTCTAATTTACATTCATATGTAAATTAAAATGACTGCATACTTCATCAGCTATGTTTCATTATTGAAGTAATTATATATACAGGCATCTGGCTGGAAAGAAAAAAAAAAGAAGGGAAAAATCTTCAGTAATGTAACAGACATTTAACTGTTTGGCAGAGAAATCCAGATGGTTTATCGGTATAGTTAAGGTCCAGTTACACAAGTGATCTCATCTTCAAGAAACATTTGAATACAGAGCTTCCAAGTGTTCTCAGAAAACAGATGTCTCTAGAATATAAGAATCTATCTGGATTAGGAGATTAGCACTAGGAGACAAACTTTAATTAATCCTGCTTACAAAATAACGGAAGTGTCAGAGCTTCCCTTTTACAGATTAGAAAGTAGAGGCACAAAGGAGTCAAAGGATTTCACAGAGAAGCGAAACCCATTAGTACAGGCACATTTCCTCCAGCTTTGTGTTCTGGTCAACAGATCATTCTGCCTTGGAGGCAATCTGAGAAAGGTAATGACACTAGAAGAGTCTTCTCAAAGGCATTTTGGAGCATTGGTATAAACCAGGATAAAGTCAGCTGTTTTAAAGGATGCTTAATTTGGTGTTCATTTTAATGAAGCCAAACTTACTAACTAGTCAATTCAAACAGGCAGGTTTTTTTAAAGATGGCAATGGGTAGCGCACAAACCAGTTTGATGCAGTACTTTCCAACTGGTCGTACACAGGCCTACCAGTATCCATGGATTCTCCTAGAACACTCGTATAGCCTTACCAAGTAAAGCAAGCTTCTATATATTACACAGAAAACTTTATTTAGAATTTTAGAGGGTTCTACTTTTCCGACGAGAGCTATTTTTTCAAGATTTGCAAATAAAACTAGTCAAAAATTAGCTTGATGTTTAGCACTAATCAATGGCCACAGTGATAGTCACTTTTATGCAAGGTTCACTGTATCTTAGCCTCAATCAACAGCATAACCTAGTGACAGAGTAACATCCAGCTTCACTTTTAATATTTTCATGGGAAAATAAGTTCATGTGTAGAGTTCATTCCATTTCCTTCATAACCATATATTTTAGAAAAGTAATGACCACATCTGTCCTGAGTTGTAGCCAGGTGCCTCCTGCCAGTTCTAGGGACAGCTATGAGAAAGTGTGTCAATTCTGTATGGATTAAAGAGGAGGAAGAAAGCAAGAGGTTTTTATAGCAGTTCCACAGATGCACTGAAAAACAGAGTGGGAAATTTTAGTCTGCTTTATATGCACTAGATTTGGTTGAAATACCAAATCAAATATTCCAATACACCTGTGTGTAAGTATTTGCCCATCACTTTGAAACAATTTAGTACTCTTTCACAGGAGACACTGGGAACATCTTACTACAGCAGACTGTAAAATGGAAAAGCTGAGCTTCTTAAATAATTTCTTTGTATGAGGAGGTACCAAAACATATTTCTCCCTAACTTTAGTACAGCAAACTAATAAGAGTTTCATGTAAATGGCTATAAACAAAGAGAATTTAAAGGCAACAACTGGTTTTGGAAAAAAAAAAAAAAAAGAAGATGCATTCCAGGAATGTAGGAAGAGTTTTCCCAACTGTTTCTTGTTTAAGTGTAACATTTAAATTACTGCATATGCAAGTCTGGATTAGGCATGCAAATATTCCCCTTGTCAAACTTTTAAAGAACATGAATAAAGCTCTCAGTATTTGTTTTTCTACAAGGTGATCGTCTATGTACTCATCAAGTGTAACTATACCACTGAACGCTCTTCTGCCTCAGTGACCAATTAAATTCTAAAGTGATGTTTTTGACAAACCAAGAGTTTTCTCTTGTTCTCTTACAGAACATAAGCTCCTGCAAGACTACATTAACGTCAGGCAGCATTATTCAAGGCAAATGGAAATATAAAGATTTAGGCTGTATCCTGGAAAGGGCAACATAATCCTCTTTTAAACTAGTTTAGCAATTTTAAATCTCACAGGGGTTTTTGCTATATGGCGCCTGGCTTATTTCCATGGTTTCATTTATCTCAAATACTGAAGTCACAACAGCAAAGGTCCAAAACAATACTTCAGAGTTAACACTTCTACCCTGTGGGTGTCTTTGTTTTCTTGCTATGCATAAAGCTGTCGAAGAGAGAAGGAGGCATCTATTCAACACCATCAACCCACATGCCATTAAAAAGACTGCAGTTATGAGAATGCAAAGCTGTGTTGACGTATCGTCTCACTGTTAAAAACATCTAAGACTAAACATTCTAATGAAGGTAGGCTTTGCATTTATGTATGTATGTATGTATGTTTGTGACTGCTGTGAAATATTCAACCTTATTCAGGTGTTCTTTCCCTGGCTCTGTTGACTACTGCACTTTTCTTTTGTGCCACCAACACTGTAGCATCATTAACGTGCCAATAACTGGCTGAAGACCTTACAATATATTTTTCCTGAAAAATAAAACAGCCAACCATGGTCAGCCACACTGTACTTTCAAAATCATCAGCAACTTCAAATCTTCAAAACTTCAAATAATTTAATATGGCTCAATTAAATTGTTTTCCGTCAGTTTGGGTAAAAAGACGAGTAAAAGCATTCTTAATGAAGCAAATGCATATCAATTTCAGTAAGAAAATGTTTCATCATCTGTATACTGAAGAATGTTCTGAATAAAGACAATGGACAGAACCGAGACAAGGTTAGCTAGAGTGAGTACATTGAGGCACCTGGAAATTAAGAGCACTGTAATGCTATTCTTTTCAGATTAACTTTAAGAAAGAAATATTACTCTTCAGAATAAAGACCACCTAAATGCTTACTGGCTCAGAAGACATCAAATAAGATATCAAAATTACTGCTTGTAAGGTAGCGAAGGTGAAGCTGTTTTTCTTATCAATATAATTGCAGCCGTCTCCTGCAAGGTATTGAAAGGGGGGAAGGCGTAAGAACTAGGGAGGGCTGCCTCACCCTGACGCTTTCAAATAAAACCTAACAGCAAGACAAATACAGGAGAAAAAAAAGTATTTTTTCTCTCTCAGTGCTCATCTTTCACCACTGTCACAGGTAAGCAGGCTAACTGCATCTCGACCCCTTATAATCTTTTGGAGCAAATCCTACCTGTCAGGCTAAAAGTCACCCTCTCAACTCCACAAACAAGGCCAAGGGTTAAAATTCTCTCTGTATAAACTGTAATTACCTCGGCAGAGCTGAATTCTGGTCTGGCCTTGCAACTCTGACAAAAACTAAGGAATAGCACAAGCATGCAGCAAAATAAATAAATAAATCAGAAAAGCTGAGTTGCAAACTGAATTACAATTGGCAGGCATAGAAGACAACAACGGGTTCTACAAATGAAGTAGCAGTACAAAGATGATTAGGAGTGGATAGATTTGTTACTTGATAGAGAAAGAAAAGCAACTGACATATAACGCTAATACTTCCCATCTTCCAGTGATTCTATGGGCACAGGAAATGAAAATCGTGACATAATATTTAAATTTATGGAGAAGATAGAAACATAGGTCAGTATTTTTTGTTATTTTCCGACAAATACTTACATTGATAGGACTTATATTAGTATGCTCTAGTACTAGAACTATCTCAGGTAATCTTCACATCATTAACAAAGGGCAAATATACCATCCCCTTTTTGAAAAGCAAGGGAAAGAAATTAAAAGGAAGTAAAATAAATGTATCTTTAATACCCCAATAGACACCTGAAAGAGAAATAAAGTAAATAACTACCCAAGCAATAGGAAAAACAGTAAACAGCCAACACGGATTTGACAAGAACAAATCTTGCCAAAATAAATTAATTTAGCTTTTTTTTTTTTTTTAATGTTAATTGGCCTAGCAGGCAAAAGAGAGCAGTAGAAATGACATGTCCCAACTTAGTAACTGACTCTAGAAATGATTTCAGTACGGTACTTCCACAAGAAAGTGTTGGAAACAGGTGTTAGAGTAAATCAAAAATGGAATCTGAGTGAACAACATGGTGCCAAAAAAGCAAATGTCATGTCAAGATGAATTTTTGTGTCACAGGCAAAGGCTCAGTAGATAACCTTCTGCTTTATTCAGTATTGCTGAGGCTTCAGCTGATGTACAGTGTTCAGTTTGGACAACTTACAAGGAAAAAGGTAGACAAGCTTTAGTGAGTCAGAGAACATTAAAATAAAAAGTTCAGAGATGAACCAGCAGATCCTTTAGCTGCTCTCTGGCTCTATACTTCCATGATTTTTCTCTCCACAACAATGATAAGCTACTGTACTACAACATTATTTCAAGATTTCTTTTTCTGAAAATAAAATGCATAGGGCCTTTGAGCATTTCACCACCTTCCACGTAGGAATTCTAGGAGAATACAGTCTCCTATTTAACAGAGTTATCATTTGGCTGGCATATTCTGTTCTCCTGGTGTACAATCCAAATTGTTCCAGGCAGAGGGGGAAATCCTTTAAAAACATGACAAATCTTTTTCATTTTCTCTATTTCCTTTCCAGGAGAGTGCTATTTTGCAACTGTTTATAGTTCTCTATTTATTAATTCCTTAGTTTAGCTGTAGCTTGCAACTTGTTCAGAAATGCAGATGCAAGATCTTTAAAACTCATTTGATTGCTCCCTGTCTTTTAATTATGTGAAAAGAGAATCCTTGTGATATTGCTGCTTTAATTTACATTTCCTGAGACTGCTAAGTTGCCTCATTGAGACAAGCTATTTCATTACCTGAACAAAAATTTTTCATTTTATATAATCAGAGTTTATTGTGAGCTTGATCAGAAATCTGTAGAGAAACATCTTCACATCCTGAGAAGACAGAAAACTTGTCACATATTTTTCCTAGCTATGCTAGCTGGTCTAATAATAGATATTATCTTGTCCTAAAAAAACATGACAGCTTCAAAACCACCTGTATATGAAACACAACATTTATATCAGTATCTTTAATACAAACTGGCCTATTTAATTCACATCTTCAGAGAAAGGGCAATTTCAAAACCAAATACAAATGTAAAAGCCAGCAGAATTTTTTTTCTTTAGGATTCCTGCCTTTGTTCCTTGCTTATGATGGATCTGATGCCGAGTCTAAGTAGTAGTTTGTTCATAGAGAGATAAAAAGGCTCTTTTAGATATCTAGCTTCTCCTCTTGGGCTCTGAACATCTAATGGCCATTAACATACGGTAAACATACAGTTCTAAAATGCTTTAAGTATGTGAATGGTGAAATAAAAAGCTGCTGACGTTGAACAGCAAAGCCCTGGGATTCCCTTCAAACGCCTGAAATTCAGATTCAAGGAGGCAGCTCTCAGTCAAAGGAGAGTAAACACTTCAGATGAGAAGCCTCCAACAACACTTCCACATAACTTCTTTCATTTTTATTCCATTTTTTCCAGTATCAGCCTCGCTTATCTGTCAACCTTTGTTAAAAAGAAGCCTTCAGCCCCTGCTTTCTAAACCTACTCCAAAAAATGTGCAAGGTAGAAGGCAAATGAAAACATCTCAGTCTCTATCATACTTCGGAAGAAAGTTTCCTAGCCTCCACAGCTCTTGTAAGTGAGAGCAGTGATAAACAGATGAAAGGTTACTCCACC
This sequence comes from Anser anser, assembly GCF_964211835.1. NCBI lineage: Eukaryota > Metazoa > Chordata > Aves > Anseriformes > Anatidae > Anser > Anser anser. The sequence goes on from NC_139728.1 coordinate 28,310,638, forward strand.
TGCTAAACTGCAAGAGATAAGACAAAAATAATAATATGTCTGCTATGACTACACAGTTGCTCATTTATTTAACTTATTTGCTCAGTCCTGGAGTAAAACGCAAGGAGGTATTTATTTCCATGTTATAAGCCAGTCAATAATTGTATAAAAAATAAAGGATTCTGAATATTTTATGTTCAATCTAACTAAAAAAAAGGCTTCAGAAATGTGTATCATTTTCTATTCAGCTGCTCTAAAAATATTGCTCATCAAAATATTCTCACAGCCCGTTTTTGCAAGGTACAGAATTTGTGTATATTAATTTAAAATATTCAGTCTAGCTGTTCTCCAACCTCCTACCCCTTATCTCTGTTTTGATTTATGCTATTATTTAGAATATTTACTGCATTCGTTCTCAAAGGATTCATGAAAATTCTCCTCTTTTCCTCCTTTCAAATCAGTAAACACCTCAACATTTTAGTGCTCTCTCTGCCAATAAATCTTCAACTGTCTTTGCAGCTTAGAACTGAGAAAGATGGTAAGCGACTGGGAATTTAAAGGGGAAAAAAAAAACAAGAAGAAGAAATTGCCAGTTTGTTATACGAAAGGAAATTTCCTTTAGCTTGTTTGCAAAACAATGTCATGAAGCACTCTAATAAACAGCAACTTAAGAAAAATCTAACAAATAAGTAGGCAAAAAAATCATGTTATTTTACTGTAAAAAAAAAAAAGAAAATCTGCTTAAAGAAATAGTAAACATACTAAGATTACTGAACTTGGAACAGTTCTCAAATAAGAGAACTAGCACTTGGTTAACAGCAGAAATTTTTGCTTAATCTACCAGTAAATAATACACCAAATTAAGAGAATCCCCAAGTAGCTATCTACATGGCATTCTTCTGAGGCGCAAACCAAAAGAAATAACAGAACAGACTGCAGATGGATGGGCAATCGCGTGAATTATCTCAATGTCCTTAGAGTGGGGTAAAATTTTCTCCCTAATGTGATGGAACAAATAGAAAGATTTGAAGAAAAAAGCAGGCTGCAAAATCTACAGAGACCTATCATAACCAGGGCTATTAAGAAATCTACTGGGGATCTGACATTCTTCTGAGGCGCTGTTATTCGAGGTGTGTTCAATTCCACATCAGTGGGAGAGACAGGATAGTAGGGAGCATTCTCTAGATGACAGCCTTGGGCTAGCTACCAAAGCAATGAAAGAGAAGACAGTTTAGAGACAGTTTAGGGATCCAACTTAAAATCTGGCTTCCAAAATGGCATAAAAGGGAAAAGATAGTGACACAGGTCTCATTCATTCACATCCATACTAGAAATGCCTTTAAAAAGCAGAAGTATTACAGTTTGATTAGAAAACAGGAAATAAGCCACTAGAATTAATTGCATTTTACTTGTACTATCCTAATGTTTCCTTTTTAGTAGAATTATCAAGAAGGTTAAGATTCTTATGACAGAAAATTTCTGTATGGGTAAAGGGAAAGATAAGCATGATGCAACGAGAGTTGCTTGTGGACTGATGCTAAACTAATTCAGGCAACCTTCCTCAGAGAAAAAGCTACAGTTCTTCAACTGCTCACCTCTGGAATAAGCCGGTCCAAGTGCTCAGCTCTATTTTCATGCGAAGGGTGCGTGGAGAGCCACTCTGGTAACTTGGGCTGCCCCTGAATGGCTTCTGCTAATTCCATTTGCTGCCAAAATACACTGCTTGCTCTTACGTCCACACAAGCCTGAAAGCAGAAAAGAAATGTATACACCACTGCCTTTAAGGTAATATGATACACATTCTAATTCCACTGATCTCTAACAAAAAATTACACCTGAATTAGGTAATTCAGGAGAAGGAATAATAGGATTCACAATTTCTGCCATGTGCTTGTTCTTTAAAAAAAATATATATATACTCAGCTGCTTGTTCCATGTTATATTTGCTAGATACCATATAGCATAAGAACAAGTTAATCATCTGCACAGATTTAAGTAAATTTAAAGGTAAGAGTCAAAAATAAGAAGTGATAATAATTCACGCTTAAATATATCTGAAAACAAGCTGCAAAGGCTCTTCTTTATGTGATTATACTGCCTTTTAAAAGGGTGATTTTTGTAATCCACAACAGGTAAAAGCAATAATTCTGGAGAACTATGACACTCCTATCTCTCTCTACAGAAGTACCAATTTAACTATAGAAAGTTGTGGAACACTAAGAATGGCACTTGCATATCACCAACAACTTCCTTTATACTTGACTTTAAGTGGAAGGAAAAAAGAACAAGATTTCTTACATTGGTTTTCATTTCTTTAAGAGGAAAAGATGAGTGCTCATAAGACAATGACTCCCCTCCCCAGAACTGTATTAGTGGTGCTTTGTCCTTTGAATTTTATTTCTTGAAGTTATTATTACAAAATTGTATCTGCACAAGCAGAGAAATGCTGAGAAAGCACTTTGCTTGTTTCTCTCTGATACACCCCTACAACTTCATTGGTATTACAAAGCGGTGAGTTACCCACACAGCAATTATGTTTTTCCATGGATTGCATTAGTCCTCTAGATGACTTTAAACTATAAATGCAGTTTCAGTCCCAGAATTGAAGTTCATTTTAACAATTCTGCATTGAAGAAATATTAATAAGTAATAAGAAAACGGAAATTCTCCTTATGAAATATTAACGCTAGATGGTGCTGCTCTCATAGATATCTAACACTTAAGAATTATTTATCTCTATTGCACCTAGCTAGAACTGATTGCTGTTTTATTTTGATGAATTTAGAACGGAAACTCGCAGGAACAAAAAAAGGGAGACTCTAAAATGAATTATGGAAAAAGATTCAAGTAGACTCTTACCAAATTTTTGTCTTACTTTAGCAAAGATAGCTTATTTTCACAGCTGTACTTAAAATAAACGTTAAATACCAGAAAGGTGTTGACATACTTCATAAGTATGAGAAATCATATCAAGTACAATCATAGTTATCAGAGTTCTTAAATTTTACTGTATTGTTATGAAAATAAATGTTATAGATAAGAATATTTTAAATGCATGAAAACATAGTAAAGCATTCCTCAAAAATTCTTGCAATAGTGGAAGCTAAGTGAAAGGTAGAAGTTCAAAGTACAGTTTATATCTCCAGGTACAATGTAATATATTCTACATATGAAAGATCACTATTTGGCTTTCTCCTCTTTGTAAATACATAGCTTTTTCTTCTAGTAGTAATAAATTATATAGAAAGTATACTGCGTCATTGATAATGCACGACTTTACAAATTCCAATTTATTACATAGAATTTAGCTAGAAGGACTTTGTTTTTCCCTATAAACTGCTTTTTTCCCACTACTTCATTAATCTACATTTCTTAAAAAAGGAAAAAAGCAGCCGGAGTTTACCTCTGCATGAAGTATGAAACTCCCTCTGGTTATAATGGAAAGTGAAAAGTGTCTGTTCGGTTGCTAATCAAACAAACCAGACGTAGTTACCTTTGCTGCAAACTGAAGTCCCACTTTATCAGCTTCAGCCTCCAATGTTCTGCTGTACGGTCTATCAAACATAAACTGCAAAAAAAGCACAGAGCTCTATTCCATGCTTTAAATAAAGCATTTTTCTAGCCTCTTCAGAACAAATGGTATTTATGTATCATGTTTACATTGCGTGCAATCAGTATTAATTTGTCTTAATACAACCTTTAATTACATTATATATAACACATGGATCCTGTATTTGGTTGAAATTCATTCAAATTATACATATTTTCATGGCCCCTCTCATCAGCCAGCATCATTGTATTTTGTAGTGGCCAAAGGGTCGACATCAACTTTAAACTAATTGATTTAAAACTTTATAAGCAGAAATATGTTACTGGTCAGGGTTGTATGGAAGATTCAGAGTCAGAAGAAACAAGCTGCTTACGAACAAAATGGAATTTTCTCACTTCACTTTTATCGGCATTAAGATTTTAGCTGTAGCAACACTATGTAAAAAAAAAAAATCCAGTGGCTTATATGATTACTTTCTTTAAACCCAGTACAATCTACTTTGTATGGTAAGCAGCCCACAGTATGGAATACAACCATAAACATTTTCATGGGAAAAAAAAAATCACTTATTTGCCATGATTATCCCTCACCACAAGGTGCAGATTGCCCTTGAGAAATCAGACTGGAAGACATAAATATGACCAAATACTCTCCCTTTTGTCTATGTTCTGACAATTTATTAACAGGCACTAAGAGACAGTGGTAGCTTTGTCAAATTGTTATTTATTCATACAACCCAGGATGTTCTGGCACATATAATTCATGTACATTTGGGCAGCCTTGTCCTACTGTATCAGGTTAGAGTAAAGGCAAATCAGGACTTGTTAAAACAGCCTGCTCCTGCCGAGATAAGCAATGTGTCAAAGCATCCTGATCTCAGCATAGATTAGGAAATACAAACAGAAGAATGGGGATGTGCAAGGTTAGTGAAGAAGAAAAGGTTTCATCAGCTCTTTATTTGGTCAAAGAAGCAGATCTTCGTTACACGTTCCAGTAAAAAAAAAAGTGAAAAACAGAGATGAAGAGCACCAAAGAAACGGTCCAATACTTTGAGTATATAAAGATATCGGTAACTTTTTGTTTCTTTCTAAAGTAGTGAATGTGCTTTTTTTATTTACTAGGTCAAAAATAAACTTAGAAGCAATCAGAGCTTGTCCTCTACAGTTATATCCAAGCCAAATACACTGATATAAAATATCAAAAAAGTAAGCACTGATGACAGAAAGCACTGAAAAATTGACAACTAAAAAGTAAGCTCTTCACTTCCTTACAGACCTTGCACATCACAATTACAAAAGTGTTTTTAAATCCTCTGAAGATAAAGTCATTGTTTGAAGTGGACTATGTATTTTTAATTGCCCTGAAAAGTGCTCCAAGTCTACTGGAGGCAAAGATACCCCCAGCTGGTCTGTCACATATTCCTGAAGCACCATTCCTCAGTTAGCAAGATCGACTTTTTTTTTTTTTTTTTTTAAATTATTAAGCACTTTACAATGAGGAATAGAAACTGATAATGGGCAAGAGGACAGCACAAAGCATTAACTGAAACGGATGTTTGCACAAGCAGGTTGTTTTCTACTTCTTCAGTTACAACCACTTTCTGGAAGCTTTACAGCAATTTTAAGTAAGAAGGTAAATTTGAGAGCTAGGAAACTGGTGGTGTGAATGCATGTGTAGTTTTAATAGACCATCTAGACAGAGAGCTTTGGGACAGCAAGAAGATGGCCACAAGATCAGCTTTAAAACTCCTACCTCTTAAACAGCTTTGTGTTTACAGTTAAGCAGCAGGGTATTACTATTTACCTCTATCTGTAAAACTGTACCCAAAACGTGGTTGTATTCTGAAAAATAAATACTACTATTTGCACTGCTAACGCAATCCCTGGTTCAGGACCAACCCATGCTACAGAAGCAAGGATGCATCTGAGGAAAACATCACCCTCTATCTGCTGCTGTTTGCTTTACTTTTCCTCTGTGCATCAGCTACTAGTCAGAGACGAGCAGTAGCCTAAACAGACCCTGATGTGATACCACACAACAATTCTCACTGAATGTGTAGCTTTCCCAGGCTTATGTTCCCATATAAAATAATTTCTGCTCTAACAGCAAAGGGAACATGTTTCAGTTCAGAAATACATGACTAAAGAACAACAATGAACGAATCCTTTGAGAAAACTCAAGGCAAGCGAAATCACTAGCACTGGAGAAAAAGGCAGGGCTGAATCTAACATGTGAAAAAGCCTACAAAGAGTCACTAGAAATTACTTAAAGTCAACAACAAAAAAGCAAACCATGGTCAATAAATAAAAAAGTAAAGCACCTGAGGTCATAAATGAAGAACAAATACTGAAAGAGAAGTGCGCACTGCAATGTGGCCTAAGCAACCATTTCACAGAGTAGAGCCAAACATTGCCATGATAATAAGGGCAAACTGGGATGCTAAAACATTAACAAGTAAAATATGGCTATGGAAAAAGAAAATGAAGCATCCAGAGAAAATGAGTAGAAAGACTTTTTTCCATGTAAGCACAATAGAAAAATGTCGAATGGAGGAAGCAAACAGATGTTGCACTCACAGGTGAGCAGCAAACAAAAATTCCTATTCAACATCTTTTGTATATGGAATACATTCTTGCCAATAATAATCACTTATTTACTCAGCATTACATATGGATACATTTAGTTTTATTTAAGGTAAGTCTAACCACTGTTTTAAACCAAGACATTACCGTACAGTATCTCATAAACGATAGATCTCTCCTATAGCACAGTAGGACCAAGAAGGGCTTAAAGCCAGATTCCATTTGCAATCTAAAGCCCAACTCCAATGTACAATGCCAGAACATCAGCTGCAGTAGCCTAGGAGAAAAGATGCTGACAGGGAACTAAATCTTGCTGTCGAAATTATGAGCAGTGTCAGGATTGATTCACACTTTGCTTTTTCCCAATTCAGGTCTTCAAAATGCTGACTAGCATTCATCAATGTATTGGTTTCTTAGCTACTTGTAGAAATATCCAAGCTCGTTAGACGTAATTTATGCTCACAATCCACATGTCTATCCATTAGCATAATAACTACCAAAACAGATTGGTTATATTTAAATTTCTGAAGAACCAGGTGAAATATCAGATAAATCATCAAGAGAAGTCAAAGAAACCAAAGAGCTATTTCACTGCATTCCAGATTCAAGTTTTATGATTTAAAGAAAATTAAAAAAAAAAAAAGAAAAAAAATGGATAACTGTCCAGAAGCAGGCAGTAAACTAGACAGCAGGGAAAAAACAGCACCACTATAACCACTGAATTTTACTTTATGGGAAGTACGCTGTCTGTAAAGATTATTTCAGTAAGTTTTATTATAGTATAGTTTCTACTTTAAAAGAACATTTAGACTCACAACTTCCTTATCTTGAAATCCACAAAAATGTATTTAAAGATCCTCTTTCCATATATTTTAGTTTGTTTAGAAACATTTTAGCAACTACTCAAGATAAAAACATGGCATTTTAAAACTTTAAAACGTGAGATACATTTCAAACAGGCAATCATTTAACTTAATTGGCAAGCAAGTGCTAAGGGCCCATCCAACTAAATCCAATCATTATTTAAGATCTAAAGTTTTTCAAGATGACAAATGAGAATATATATCAACTAAAGCAGATGTATATTTATAAAAACATATTTCCTTCAAAAACATACTGATATATTTATTTTTGCTTATAATCTCTCCTCTGCTTTTTTCCCCAAACATACTGTTCAGCGGTACTATCTCCCCAAGACTATAAATGTTTTTCCATGAACTCTAGAAGGATAATAAGAAATATTTCAACACGTTTGCAATGAATGTCAGAAACAGATGTATTCAAATAAGTTGTGTGAAGTATTCCATAGTCAGGCTTACCTCCTGTAACTTACTCTGAATCCACTGGCCAACAACCGCCAAACTATCACGAGGACAGATGGCCCAAATCATAGTGAGAAAGATGAGTGATAGGAAATCCAAGAAGTGAACCAGACTGGCTTTCTCTGCCTGGTAACAAAAAATGGTTCAGTTTTCATTCATTACCGCCTGTTTTTTGTTTTTGAAGAACACAATATACTTTCAAAACACTATAAAATCGCTAAATTTTATTCTATGCAGCCACAGGAACAAGCTCCTGTGCTTGAACCAAAACAAAACAAGAAAAAAACAACACAAAACCCAAAACCACTTGGATACAAGGTTCTTTCAGTATAGAATCCACACCAACTACCTAAATACAGCTGGAACAAACATATTTTGCCTGTCTCCCAATTGGAAAGATTCAAAGCCTGGGATAAGATGATGGCAGTATGCAGACAGAGTTCTTTAGTAAGAAGCCCATGAAACAGTTGGAAGGAAAAACCCATAAAGACCTAGAAGACTGTTGTTTACATTAACTTGAGAAAAGACACGTCAGTTAGACAGAAACACTAATGGAACAAGTAGAAAGTAAGCAGCTCTACATTTTTTTGTCTATTGTGTTCTTCTAATTTCAGAAACTAAAAAATCCTGAAGAATAAAACTGAAATTATTCTGTTTTTCAGACCTCTATCTGACGTACAACAAATTGATCTGAGGACTGAAAAGTCAGATCATGCCATACTTTTCTCTACGCCAGGTGGGTGACACAGGTTCCATACAAAGAAGGTAAGCTGTTTTTATTCTGAAAAACATTTCTGATAAGTTTAGCAAGTCTAATTTGACTCAGCTGAACCCCAAGCAACTACGACGTGAACATTGTTGCTCATCCAAAATCATACAAGTTGCAGTAAAACTGTTCTGGATTTTCACAGCCTTCAAAACATATTTACCTATTTCCAGATTATTTTGTAATTTCATCAGGATGTTTATGCCTAAAAGGTCCTTGTTATGTCTTCTCAACGGATGGATAGGTAACGGATGCATTTGATTTTTAAACTACATGTACAGATAGAAGACATTTTGTATGCAAAGCAGCACTTTCAAGCAAATCACCTCAATCAAGAACAGTATGAACCCTATTTCTACACCATACTCTTTTTCATAGTTGCACCTTCAAAGCACAACAGAATGATTACATCCATTCTTTAGTGCTTCAATGGCAAAGAACTACCAATTTCAACACAGGAAGGACATAAAAAAAAAAATAAGTTTGTGAAGGCAATCATCTCTAAATGCAGAATCAAGCTCCGGGCATTCTGGAGTTTTGCATTCCAAAACTGTGCCCCTAAAATAAAACACTATGCATTTCAGAAGAAGGTATTGAAGTATATCTACTTATGTAGATATTAACAAATCTAGGAGTAACAAACTGAGTTGCTGAGTGCCTCCAGTTTCTTAAGTCTACACTATAGGAGGAGAGACATCTACAGACCAAGTTCTAAATGACTGTTAATAGTGAGCCATAATCCATCCATGCACTTATAAAAAATAAAAAAACACTGGCAGACATTGTGCTAACACTGACTACCAAAGAAGACTTCAGGCAGCTCTTATATGGAGTTCTATTATTCATGTAGTAATAACTTGCAAGTCAAATTATAAGAAATAACTTAAAAGTTAAGTTATAAGAATATAAGAATAAACTGTATCAGAATACTCTCATTTCAAAGTCAGTTTTTCATTAATTAGAAAGAGTCACAGTGAAATTTTGGTGGGTAGTGAGTGGAAAGATATTAATTATAATTGATTATAATTATTTAAAGAAAGCTGTGTAAAATTCTTAAATACTTACTGCATGTTCCAGCACAGCATGAGCTATTTCATGTCCCAGAATGAAAGACAGCTGATGGATATCAGAAACTGCATTTAGCAATCCAGTGAAAACAAATACTTGACCGTTCTGTGAACAAGACGGGGTGAAAATTAAGTAGAAGGTAAATAAATGAAATGCTCTTTCAATATTACTAACAATTTTTCTACTTGGGTTCAACTTACTGGAAGCACAAAAGCATTTACTCCTGGTTCATCTACCACATGGATAACCCAGTCGAGTGCCGAGACCTGTGGGACGTCCTTATTGCTCTCAGATAAATGACCAACAACGCTCTTCACAACCTGATAGCGCGCATCTGTCTCAGGCAGCATTTTACTTTTGAATTCCTCCATCCACTGAAAGAAGAATTCATTGATTGCCACGCAGAACAAACACACAGTAAATGACTACTTGGTAAACTAATTTAGAGGCTATGAACAACTTCTTTAAAGCTCATTTTTTATACATTTTTTCTTTCATATAGCCCAACCCAATATAGCAGAGTTCATGCTTTCAGACTCACTATCTAAAGATTTATAAACTTAAAAGGAAGTAAACTAACCACAGATCAAAAATAAGGTACTCGCTTCCTACAGCCTCACATTGCTGGTATTTTCCTAATACACACAGTTAAGCTTGGCATCACAATTTGGCAAAGCTTTCTGTATCTTTCTGAATTCCCATTTGAATTTATAATTTCTTTATAGCTCTGTATTTCTTTTGTACCTTCTAAGTTGGTCAAACTTGTACCAAAGATGTAACAGAATATGTCTTAGTACTACTTCTGCTATGTTCTTCTCTCACATTCTCTGTAATTCATGAATACAGTGACATTTGTATATGGCTGAATGTTTTGAGTTTCACTGACATTAGAATAGCAAGTCACAGAACTCAAAGTCACAGAAAGCAGAACAATGGGCAATCTAAAAGACAGCTATTAAAGAAGAAGGAGCTGATCAAATGGAAGAAAAAAAAAGTAGAACTGAGTGTATTATACTTTTATTGCCTCTATCAGACTTTTGTATTTACTGTATTACAAGAACACTGTTAGAAATGTTTGCTACATACATGCGATGTGTTCTTCAACCATCACGTGTCCCTGAATGATTTGCTGGTGAGAAGGTAACTCTTAAAAAGGATAGGGATAAGATGAGGGGGTAACTTATGGGTATGCTCTGGGGGGTACTGAGCACAAAGTACAGCAAAGTACTGCATAATCCTCATTCCTGTTAAGAGGTAAAAGAGAATCTGCTTGTCAAGAAGCATGCCAGAGAACAGAGCTATAGCCTTTACTTACAGGTTAAATACCTCTAGGTGTGTTTGCCTATCTCACCACTAAAACAATATAAAGCATTAACAGTTTTTGAGTGCTTGTTATTTTTCTTTAAAATCTTACCATATCATACTCCATCTGTGACAGCTGCCTAAAATGCTCTTTTCCAAACACCAACAGCCGGGCACGCCCAGTGATGGGTGTCTCCTCCAAGTGAGTAAAATAGAACACGACAAATAAAACTCCTAAGCTACTGACACCCAGGAGTATCTTCCATTTATTTCTCCTTGCACTTTCCTTAAAAAGTTCCCGTTTATTAGGAGGAAGTGCCTTCCACCAATTTCTTATGCTCCTGTAAGACACAAACAGCTGTCAACTTAGGACACAGTTGAAAAGGGGGTTGTTAGCATCTGCCATTGCTCTACTCTCTATTGCATTCTCACCTTGTGAGAGCTTAAGAAAGGTTATAATCTACTTGACTCCTACTCACCCTCTTCCTTTCCTCCCCCTTTCCTTTTCTTCCCTCCCACAGGAAGAGAAGGGGGAAAGCCCCTTAGTGTCTTGGGGCATTCTACCCTCTACCATGTATAGGCAAGGATTAGAAGGTCAAAAGACACATCTAACACCTCCGATAACGGAAAATAATTTCTTACTGAGCAAACTGTCAGCCTAGGCCCCAGTTCTGCAAAACTTTCAAAAATATTAAAATGAAAAGACTACAAATACACCTATCACTCTCTACAAAGAGCGATGAACATATGCACGTCTTTGCACAATAGAGTCTTACTCTGAGAGTAAGATAGAATTTTACCTGCCAAGAATGATTGCAAATAGTTTCTGAGCTGGCTTAACAATAATCCAGAAAAGGGGAACAGGTGCAGCCTGAATTGATGGTGATGTGTGAAAAAACCTGGTGATTTGAATGTTCCAAGCAGAAAAATGACTTGGGTGTTGCCCTGCAGAACTGATTTGGAAGGACGTAATCCTCTCCCCCAGAAACGGAGAGGACTGAAAGCAAAACCGTCCTGAACTGTGATGTGCATTCTTCCATACTTCTGTTTTTGGGACGTTCAAAAGACACCTCTGTCCTTTACCAAGAAAGTTTCTATAGTGGTCAGGGCTTCCAGTCAAAAAATAGTTTCTAGTATTTCCACTCAAATTCAGCCTTCGGCATCTATCTTGTATAGAACTGACTTGAATTTGGCAACGTCCTGTGTAAGACTTGTAGAGCTTATTGTACTTCCCCTGCTTGGTCAAAGAAGCCAAACGAAAGAAAATACAGCTCCTGCCCGGCAACTTCAGACCACAGATGATATTCATAACCTCTTTGGTCGGTTAATCTGAAACAAACAAACAAACAAAAAGGTATTAAGAAAGTCACCCCAACAGGAAACCTTGAACTGTTACTTCATCTGAGCAGGTATCTCCTATTTCTTTGCCCAGGCAAAAAGAGTCACAGTTACAACTGCACCCTGTTGCAAATCTAATATATGACCCTGCCTCCAACTGTAACAAGCCCAGCGCCTCACATTTTATCACTGAGAACAAAACAGTATCCTTGGTTATTCTTGCTCTTTAATTACAAAGAGACCAGAACGCCTGCAGGTGCTCCTCGTGGAACAGCTCTGTGCGCACCATCCCCTTTCCACCCTGGGCTCCTTGCCACAGGTGCCGTTCGCACACCCTGAGGAAAACCGGGATTTATCGAGCATTTCGCTAACATTTTTCTCCTCTTCGCAGGGCTCACCCGGCCTGCAAACGCAGCGGCCCCTCAGCAGCTCCCAGCCGGGCAGGCCCCAGCTCCCGGCCCCGGCCCCAGCCCCGCTCCCCTCAGGAAGCGGCTCCCCCCCGACTATCGCGACTATCGCGACATGCGCAGACGTGAGGAGGCGCGGGGGGAAGAGGGAACGTGGCACTCTGAGGCGGCCGGGGAGGGGGGGGGGAGACGTGCTGGGGATCCGCTGGCGGGAAACTTCTCCTCCGTTGGGCTCCCCTACTCACCACCCCAGCAGGCGGAGGAGGAGGAGGAGACGCCGCCGATGCCGGGCCGGGGCGGGAGGAAGACGGGAGGAGAGGAGACGGGACGGGACGGGACGGGACGGGACGGGACGGGCCCAGCACCGCCCCGCGCCCGTTTCCGTCCCCGTCCCGTTCCCTCAGGCGGTGGCGGCCTTCGCCCCTCCCCCCACACCTCGAGCGCCTGCGTCCGCCATTTTGTGGCGGTGCCGCCGCCCGGCCTGGGCCCTGTGGGGAGGCGGCCGTGGACCGGGGGTCTCCTCAGGGGAGCTGGGGCAGCCCCTCGCCAACCCTTCCTTCCCTTCCCCTGGCTTTGCCCCTCCATGCTGTGGTGAGGCCTGTGTGTGTGTCCCTGACTGCACCCACTCTCAGCTGGGTCCCAGGGTTTGACAGTGTGGTGGTCCCAAGCGTGTCCTTCAGCTTTCTGAGCTCGTGAGGTGTGCCTTGGGCTCTTTTGCGGCAGTTTTTGGTAATCTGAAGCATCAAAGTACTTACTGCTACAAGAGAGCTCCTAACAGGCTTGTGGAAGGGAGCAGTGAGCTCTGCTACCACAGTGGGAGGTGGGGTCTGGCTATTACCAGTCCCAAGAAAATGCCAAGTTGCTAACACTTTGTAACTTTTGGCCTACCTATCTAGCTGGCAGAAGCACATCTTAAAGGATGCATCGGGCAAATTACGTGAAAAAAAAGGTTATTTGACAAATGAAGGGGTGAGTCTGGAATGTGGGTGGTAAGGATTGGGCACCCAGGCTTCCTATGTGTCCTGGGGCTTTGCTAAAGGCCCTTTTACAGGGAAGGGAAGAAGCCCTGATCGTAAAGTTCAGCAGTCACATACACTCACTGAACAAAGTCAGGTATCATTCAATGTTTGCTGACATCTCCAGTTGTCCATGCCTTTGTACTACCAAGGCCCTCTCCTGTGACAGTTTATAACCATTTATTTCAGCTGCCTGAGAAAATAGATCATAACTAGATTTTGGAGTCCAAGCTGAGAAGGAACCTCCCGTAGTGACAGAAAGTCTGTTTTCAGTAGACACAATTCTTTTAAGAACTGTCCAGCCTCCACTATAGTAAGGAGCCTAATAAGTAAAATCTGTCAGTCAATTAGCACAGCATTAATTTTTGTGATTGTCAGCTCCAGTCATGAAGGCAGATGAGCTGTAGCAGGAGAAGAGCCCTTAGTATAACCTAAGGCCTGTGTGTGTCCCAGCTGTCAAGAAATAAAGAACCAAGATGGAAGTTTTCATGGCTGTCTCCTGATGTTTAAGGTCTTTATTTCTTAGACTTTGTATTTGCCTGCTTTTCCTATTTTCTTCATCTAGAATTCTCCACTCCTAAGCCAAAAATGAATACTTTTCTACCAATTGCACCGTGGAGCAAATTTCATTCTTCCACCCCACTGAGTCTCCACTTTATTTCAAATCAGCTGAAAATCAAGTGTGTTTTGTTGTTGTTATTTTCTTTGAATATTTCTTTTTGGCATCATTTCTTTCTCCAATCACATTATTTAACTGTGCATAGAGGGTATTGGAGCTATTTTTGCATTCCTGACTCACCTAAATTCCTGTTAAACTCAATGGATATTTTGAGTGTGTAAGGATGGGGCTAAAAATTGTATTCTGCACTTCTCCACAAGTGGTATCACTTATAATTAAGCTTTCAAAGCAGTCAAGCAACAAATACAGCACAGGCAATTACAGTATCTTTTTATCAGATACCAACACAAAATGTCTCTCTATATGAAAATCTGGTGAACAGTTGAGCAATTGGATAATGTGGTGTTTTCCCCTAAATAGAGAGCTAGTTTAAAAAATAAAAATAAAAATCTAACTAGTCATTTATACATGGTTGCTCTTGAATTTTAATGAGTACATATGTGTATAACTTTTTTTTAAAGGAAACGAGAGAAACTTCTATGATTTAAAGAGATGGTTAATACTGATTTTGCAGCTGAGATTTTGGTTACTAGCCCCATCTCTTCAAGAAAAGACTGCAATTTGCATTTCTGATGAAGACCAGAAGCCATGTGTAGATGTGCCCTTTAATATTAGTGTATCACTGTATGTGAGTGGTCATACTGAACTGAATGAGATTTTGTACGTGTATGAAATTATTCACACAAGCAGTTGCAATACCAGAGTGTCTTTTTTGATGTTTTGAGTCTTTGTCTCAGAGAGTTGAAGCTTTTGTTCAATTTTTAGTGAGAGGGTGTGTGTTACATAGAACACTGAAATGTTAAAACTTATAAATCTCTTCAGACTGTGTACTACTATTCTATGTAGTTTATTTTATTCTGAGTTCCAGAATCATAGAGTAATTTAGGTTGGAAGGGATCTCTTGGAGGTAATTTGGTCCAATCCCCTCTTCAAAACAGGGCTAACCTCAAAGATAGATCCAATAGCCAAATATGAAATCCAATAAAAATAATGAAAAACAGATCAACTGTAAACATAAAAGATTTTTCTGTATATACCGGTGGAAACCTTTTTGTACTAAAGTCTCCCTAGTATCATTTTTAATCATCACTATTTAATAGTTGACAGTTAAAATGTATAGTATTCAAGTGGAAAAAAAAATTAGCTTTTACATCTAAGCAAAAAATAAATAAATATTAGCTGAAGTGACAGTTTTGTCACTCAAGTTTCAATGTAGCTCACATCTGCTTATTAAGTGTCAGGCTAAAATCTTGGCAGAAACAATACACTCCATCAGCCTTCTGCAAGTCATAAATTGGATTTAATGCCACTTATGCTTGTTTGACCAGCGGAAATCCCAGGAGTTCACATGAACTTAAAAGACTAGTTAACACTTCATTAGTATCAAGGGTTTCCAAATGTCATTCACTAGCAACTTGTCTAGATCCACTGAGTGTACTAACGCATATTAACTAACCCTCCCTTGTCCCGCTGACATACCAGTCTGTGGATGCTATTAGGTATTTAATCTTCGTTAATAACTACTTCTGCTTATTATCCAAGTTATTGAAAAAAAAAAAAGTAGAATCACAATCCAGAAGATGAAGTTACTCAACTAAATAGAAAACTACTGCAAGACTGCTCCTATAGAAGTTGTTTTTAAACTGAGTATAGTCCTTTTTTTTCCAAAACCTCTGTTAAGAGGCTGTATTAAAAAAAGAAAACATCCCAGTTCAAATAGTAAACACCACATAATTCATCGCCTAGATCTCTAAAAATGCAAAATTTATTTAGAGAGACTTAAGAGAGGGAACAGTAACTTTCTGTACTCGAGACTTCAGATTCGAGACAATGACAAAGCTGGCATATTTCCGACAACAGAAAAGAGCACAAGACAGGAAGAAAAAAGGAGAACTCAACAGACCTGTGCTAAGATTGGGGAAACAGCGCTGAGCATTTCTGCAGTGGCTACAGCAGCGCCACACACACTTCACAGTTGCTCCACTTAGCTTTTCTGGGTGAAACGACACGAGCAAAAACGCTGAGATTTCTCATTGCAAGCCTTATGAGGACATTTATTTCAAACAAAACTAATACTATTGAGCCCATATGTAAAAGCCTCTCTAGAAAATTACAAATACATCCTCATTCAGTCTTTCATTTAGATAATATGAAGTATCCCTAATTGTTTCTGTGGCACTTGATTTGTGCTGGAGGAGGACTGTAAGAGTGTTACCCCTCAGGGAGCAGGGATCATCATGAAAATGAGATGTGAATCTTTTCAGGCTGCCTGGTGTGTATGAAATTTTAACTAGCTAAATCCCTGTACAAGGAATTTTGTTGGGAGCTGCTGAATAGTTGTGTAACTTCAGAAAGTTGATTTTTCCTGCTCTGATAGTAATTGCAATGACTCAAGATTAATTTTAGCATAAAGAGAAAGGTAATGTCAGTACTTACAACCCTGAGGCAAATCAATTGAAATGGTTTGGAAAGGATAATTATACCTGCACGAGGAAGAGTATCTGTATAATAGCACTAACCAGTCCAATTACAGCCAAATGAAGGAAGGGCCAATTTGTTATTTCTTTAAGTACTCTCTGAAAAAGCGGTTTCAACATCCCAGCGATATAGAATGTTTTATTATTTTTTTCCTAAGGTGATTCCCTGATACTTTTTAGGGACATTTTAAGGACAAATGGGGGGATTTTGCATGTAGTCATCATGAAGCGAAGCATCACAGACGCGCTAGCATTTTACCATCCAGACGAGGAGAGACAAGTGGGGTGCTTTTACACGGCGTGGCATTTTGTTTCACGTAGTTAAACTAATCTGGCCAGAATCCCAGCCTAAGCAGCCATAAAGGGATTTTTCTTAATCAGGGAAAGATGAGACAGGAGAGGATTCTCTTTGCCATCCGGAAGAGCAGCAGGTTTGGGCCATTTTACCGCTGGTAAGAGCTAGATCAGGCTTCAGGCTGGCTGGATAAGGTGTAGGACCTGCTGCCACGCAGCTTTCCCTAGGGCTCGCCTGCTCCAACATAAAAAAATAGCAACATGCATGTTTAAGCGTAGCTGTGGGAACATGTACGGGTGTGTAAACACACCAACTGTCTGCAAACTAATGCAGGGATTGTGTGCTAATGAGTACATACTCGCATAAATAAGCAGGCATGATTTTCACCAGGGGGACAGAAGTAACAGAGCGTTAAGAGGCTTTTAATCCTTCCATGAATCCTTATCTTTCATTTCCCTGCTCTCGTGCTGGCACTGCAGCTGGCACTGGCCTCAGCTCTCCAGTGGTTAAAGTTGGTTGTTTTGGTTTTTAACCAAAAATTAAAAGCGAAAGCCAAAAACTCATTTTGTGCAGTTTCACCGAGATAGCAGCACAGTGTAGAAATATTAATTAATTAACATTGCTAATACAGCTGCATAAAAAAAGTTCATTTGGGGGAAACACGATGCATCTGCCCATCCTATGGATCCAAAGCCCAAGTTTTTCCAGTAAGTAAATAACAATGAGATTAAATAGTGATGCATTTACCTGAGATGTAAATTTAACAGTTTGCCCCAGAAGTGGCACAGTAGTGACTGTTACCAAAGTGACAAACTAGTGATGCCGAGACTAATTAATAGAACAAAGAGCTGACCCTGCTGGGATGCCTGTGTGTAGTATTCTCAGTTTAACCAAATGACGCTGATCAGGACATCAGACATCCATACACAGCATGGGCAACATAACTGCTAATATTTCTACATCTAACTAGCATTATTTTCTTTAAAATAGCCTTTGTGGTGAATATGCCCTCCCAAACAAGGACGGCAGTAGATGAATAGGTAGCAGGGAACTCTAGTCCTAGTGTCTTGGCTGAATTCCAGCTCCAGTAATTACACTGCTTAAATTGTCCCTACAGCTCTACAAAAATAAAGCCTTTTTCAGCTTCTCCTGCAGCATTGTGCAGTATTTCTGTGTAGCTGTTAAACACTAAAAAACATCTCCTCTGATTAAAATTGCAACGGGAATTTAGGCAGACAGAATGCTATTACCAGAGTTTGAATTTGGGCAGAACACCAAGATTAACTTACACTTGCAATGGGATCAAGAGATCTCTGCTGACCCTTTTAAGTGTCAGAGCCTTTTAAAAAGGCAGAACGGGTAATAGCTCACTGCGCTGCCTGAATGCAAACTCAGAGTTGGGACCTCTGCAGCTGGAAGTGACTGCAGTACTGCTTCCTAACACATAAAAGCCTTCGGTGTTGTGGAGTAGCTTATCAGAATTTATTTAGTTAGAGATGTTTATGGAATGAATTGTTGACTAAAAAACGTTTCAGCAACTTTAATGACTTTTTTTTTTTTTACTTGTTTGTAAAAACAGAAAGGGAGCCTTAGCTTAATATTTAAGGAAGCTGAACCAGGCCTGCAGTACTAGTAAAAGTTTTCTAAATTGTGCTCTCTCTAATACTTTTTGTAGTCTCTAAACTGGGACCAGGTGGTTCTTTATGCTTCAGATCAATGTCGATCCATCTGTCCTAACCAGTTCATTGCACCTCAGGTTTCAGCCAGCCTTTTCAGTTCTCCTTACCCCAGCAGTGGTGGCACACCAGAAGTATCGGCATGGTTGCACCGCCTGGCTTTGACGATACCACTGTCCTTGCAGTCTGGATTGTGAATGCCATCATTATCTAGCAGCCCACGGGGATGTCCGTGGAAGCGCTTCTCCTTCAGGGAGGTCATTTCTGCCTTCATCAGCATTTTGAGGTCAGTGTTGAGCACTCCACTGCGCGATCTGAACCTACCAGCACGCAGGTGCAGCTGCCAGACACGTCCACTTACTGGTCGCACAGGTACAATTCTGCACCAATGAAGCTACCACCAGAATCAGACCCAGCAAAACTCCAAACAGCCTCTGTGGTGCAGGTAGAAAGCGTGGGTCCAGTCTGAAGTGACAGCAAGCAATATCTGAAGCTGAAATCTGCTTGGGAAGTCTAGTTTCTACATGCTGGCATGCTGCTCCCTTGTTCAAAGGTAAAATCAGACCCAACAAACAAGTTCTCCTTCCAAAACGACTGGTCTCTCATGCCCAAATGCCAGAGAAGTCACCAAGCCGCACTTCCATCCACTACTTCTAAGGGAGCAGCACTGATTCCCCAGATGCCTGCCAGCCCTCAGTGAGGAAGCAACAGGAAAGATGCAAAAACCAACCCGAAGCACAGCTACGTTGGGCTTCCTTTATGAATTCAAGCACAAGCCTTCACCTTCTCCTCCTTTAGGATTTTTATGCAGTATCCACCTTTATGGAATTCCCCGTTTCTTTTGGGGGAAATCCCACTCCTTGTCTGAGGCAGCCCTACTCCACTTCCATCCTGGTTTTCCCTACCTCTTCCATCACACACCTCCTGCAGCATTCCGCTGTCTCGATGTTTATTAGTTATGGACATTCTCCTTTCTAGTTTCACACAGTTATGTGAGATAAAGCCTTCTGGGGGTTTATGTTTGCTCTGACAGAACCCTGGAGTAGCTGTCAATTCAGGTGACAGGCAGAAAGACAGTTCATCAGTTTGATGACGGCTCTTTTAGTTAGAGACTACAGGAGTGCAATCTCAGCTTGCACCACAGAAAGCTCCTCTCCCCCCTTTCCTTTGGTACATGCTCATCCCAAGGCAGTACTAGGAATGACAATTTCCATGCTTTCATTACCCTTACAAAGTTGTTAGCAGTTTCTGATGAAATTTTTCAGTCTGAACTTTGAGTAATGCCTTTCACAGCATACTCCAGTAGCTCCCAAGTGTCCTAATGGTCTACAAAGCACAAGCTACATTTTCCATGTATTTTGGCAGCAGCTGAGAGATATTTTCCAGTTTTGTATTGAACAAGTCCCACTCAGCTGATTTGTCAAACAGTCAGACACTTTATAAATCATTCTGGGACCAGTAACAACCACAGCACCGTTCTCCCAGCCACACAACTTGCACGCTGCCTCGCAGTCAGTTCTTTGCCTGTACTGTTGTTTTCCTGAGGGCCTGCCCTGCTTTAAATCACTGCTAGCAGGGCTACTTGTAACGATGACTTGTGTCTACGTGAGCAGTGCGAAGTTACACCGGCTGCCAGTGAGTATTTATAACATGGTATAGACTTAAAATCAAAGCTGCAGAGGTAAACAACCCCTACCACTAGAAAAGGGCGGATTCTGAACATTGCAGATACTCCTATTTCTAAATAAGCCATGAAAATGCACAGTACTTAAGGGACTAAGGACAAAACAAGTTCTTCAAATTATTACCGGCTCCTTTTCAGACCTGTAACACATTATGGCACCTCTCCACTTCCCCTTCTTTCAGATAAAAACAACAGCAGTTATGAGTCTTAGAAAATAATTGTGATCTACAGCTAAAATTATTACAAAATAACTAGGTATTTCAAACTTCCACCTTGTAGATTCTTTGCTAATAGTTTAGTGTCTTAACTCTTCGGCCATTTTTACTTTCCAAGTCATTCATTTACCTACAATAGTCTGTTGGGTTTTTCTAGTTCCATATCCTTCCCACAAAGTCAAAATCCATTTAACTATCAACTACACGTTCACATCTTATCTTTACTTGATATTATGAACTTCAGAGAGAACAAAACCAAAACTTGATCTAAAGTTTTTTTTACTGGAAGACAGATCCTAAACTGCTATAAGCTGTTATAGCTCACAACCAGCTTTGAGGGAGCTGTGGCAATTCCGTGCAGCAGAGCTGAGCTGCCCTTGTGCTTAGAAAGCACCGAATGAATGAAGATTTTTAGGTAACACTACTTGGCTTGCACGATGTTTACAGACATTCAGCCTTGGTCTCTGCTTCCTACAGTTATTTGACAGTTTCCCCTTTTTCACAGACAAGTACAGCAAAGTAGAGAAAAATTAAGCGGTTTGTCAGAAGTAATGTATGGAAGAAAAACCACAGGCAACTAAAACAGATGGTCTGTTTTCCCTGCTGGTGAAGATTCTCACTGCTGTTACCTTAATTAAGAACTGCATTCATTACTGCTTCCCTCAAAGGTGGCCAGAAGTACAACAGCAGTTTTAGAACATAACCATTGCCAAGCAAATAACGTAGAACAGTGGCAAAAGAAGGGGAAAGAAGGAATAATTTTAAGTGTCCCTGACAGAGTGGTATAAATTGCCCCCAAAATTCACTTTTCCATTGATTTTTTTGTACTGACGGATTTTTCTCTCTGTAAATAAGAAGAGACTTATTTTAAAGGCAGGAAAATAAAAAAAGTGATGACATATTTATATACATATATATATATATATAAAATAACGTCTCCGATACTAAAAACAAAGCATTTCCTTTAATCCATGCTAAACTACAATGACACAAGAGTTAATTATTTAGAACAGCAGGCTGTAAAAGGAATCCTGTAGGAAACACGGCGCGCGTTATTTCTTTAGTGATCTCTGCTTCCATGGAAACAATTTCTCTGCACAATTTTAAATCTCATAAAAATAGGGCACTAGGTCTATGTAAAACAGCAAGACATTTCCAATTAAACAACCAGAATGCTTTTATCTAGGCCATTAAATACTTTGTTCAGTATCAAATATGATTACGGTGTTCACTGGGATGTGAACAACCAGCTACTTGCCATGCGCAGGCTCTCTGGGGCCACACAAAGTCACCCTGCACGTACCCATACTTCTCTTGTGGGTGTCACAGTGACAGCACAGCAAGTTTCCTTCCCCCAGCACTCGCTGGGGACACACCAGATGCAGCACGTTGCGTGGTGTGCTGTACGCCTCCCTGCAGCTTCTCTCCCACCTCCATGGTGTGTCTCCCCACATACAACCTGATAGCCCAGAAACTCCTAGCAGAGAGCTGGAACCAACTTACTTGAATCAAACTTGGGTAATGAATATAGCGGTTTGAAAGATAATTTCATGACCACCCTTAGAATTAACCTGTGGCAACTGGGGCAACTCCAGTGATCTTTCAAACCGCTATATTCATTACCCAAATTTGAAGACATGACTGCAACCCCCAGACCATATCATATTACTTCACAACTCTGGCTGAAGGATCACCTTATCTGAAAACAGCTTGGAAGATACCGATTACCATCTCAGCATCCTTGCCTCAAACCATTACGGGATAATTTTCTGAAGGAGAACAAAGCAGAGGGTTTGTAAGAACAAATTAAAGCAATAAGATACACAGCTACTGCCCAAAGTAAAAATTAATCATGAGCTAGAAGTTTGTATGCATGAGTAAGAATAGTTTTAGCTCTCACTTGAAGACCACAATCACGTTTACTATATTCTCTACTTTTACTGCTTTCTATCAGCTGTGACCAAGCTCCCTCTAGTGGTATTAAACCTAAACGATCACTTTTTTTGTTGGCACTGACTTGGAACGAAGAAATACCAGATCTTATGTTCAAGAGGCAAGAAGCTATCACAAATTTGGAACACATCTTTTGAGGTACTGAACATACAGTCTTTATTAGTAGACCTTTGTATACCACCAGTGAGGAATATCAAAGTAGTGAGCAAAAGGGGAAAAATATTATTGGCAATGTTCTCTGCCTTCAACTAATCACTTCTTGGAAAGTTACTTGAACAAAAAATAACGGGCAAGCCTCTTGTCCTCCCCATGAACACGAGGCATAAACATCTGTGAAAAAGCACTCCCAGTAAGGGGAATAGCGAAACTTGACTTGGCCAAAAAATGCCCAGAAATGATGTTTGCCAAAAGCTACATCTTAGAAATAAATATATATCCTAAGATATACAGACACACCCCCACACACTATATATATATATATATACACACACATACACACACCTGTTGATTCTTCCAGTTTAAATTTCACCATTCCAGTTGCTATTCAACCATTTCCCCTCTCCTGAGGAACCGCTTGGCTAGGAATAACAAGTGGTCTTACATAAAAGAAAAAAACCACAACAGCCCACAATATTTATACTAAAAAAAGCTATCATAAAAAGAATAGCTGGTTAAAAAAAACCCGAGTTTTCCAAGAAAAAGATTTAATGCCTTACATGTACCTTGTAGCAGAACTGACAATATTAGTATTATAGATTTTTATCTTCTCAGAAGCATGCAACTTCCAAACTCATATTATCAGTCACAAAGTCAAAAACCAAAAGCAGACTAGTTGTTTTCTTACCACGTCTCCTGCCCACAAAATTAGTACTTAGCACGATAGGTATGGTGTTTTCAATTCACATACAGTACTGTGTGGTAATACGGGATTACGGTGATACAAGCAGTTTATTTTCTCCCCCTCCACCCCACTTCCACCTTGAAATGTTGTCAATGGATAACCTTAGGTACAAGAATCACTCTTGGGAAATTTGGGGTCTTTCTGCAGTATTGAGCATTTGACACGCACACAATGTCCTCTTCTCAAGAGACACTAACTGGTTCAGAAATATGTTTTACTTGATTTTTCTGACTTTTCATGACTTAACTCCAATTATACAACTGCATTACTTTAACTCACTTTAATTAGTAAACAGAAAAGCAGCTGGCACATCGGATGTCAGTATTATCAAACAGTGGTAACGTCCTGAAATGGTTGGAAGTATACCATATACGGACAAAGAACATTATCTACTTCATACTGCTGTTACACATGAGGTTTAAATTTCTCTTTCTACAAATTGGAACTAATTACAGCTTTTAGTACATATATACTGTGTGATTTTTCTACAGTACCCTATGCAAAACTGCAACAGAATACCTTAATACTGTAGAACACTCCAAAACTAAGTGGGAATGGAATGCTTTGTCGACAAGAATGCAGTCTAAATGAGAAATACAGAAAGCCATGCAGTATTTTTCATTAGGAAGTCTCAAAGATGGTGCTTTAGAATATACACAGACAGAGCCAACACGCCTTAAATAGATGGATGCACCAAGCTTGTAAATTATACATAGAAGTGGGACCTAAAACTGTGCACAAGCAGATATGACAGAGAAGAGAAAGTAGAACATTCACCAATGTTTTTAAGACCACAGCTCTTGAATCTGCATTGAGAGAACCATCAAGTGCTCATATTTTAATATGATCATGTTCTGCAATTCCATTTAGAAACAGGAGACTAACGTGAGGCATGATTAAAAAAATAATTTCAACTTCTGCAAAGGAGTTCCCTCGTTAGGATGCAACTCTACAATTTTAAAGCTCTTCAAACTCTATTTATACAAATGAAAAGATGAAGTTAAAGATTTAAACATATAAAATCTTAAAATTCTACTTATATATATCGAAGTAGATACATATACATATACCTATATTTTTCAAATAAGAATCAAGCCTATTTTCATCCCCTCTAGGACAAACTCAAGTTTATACCCTCTAGGTATAAACTCAAGTTCTTGCTTGCTTTACGTTTTCAAATATATTTCAGACATACCCGAGAAACTTTGTCCAAGATAAATCTCTGTAAATAGTAGTAACTGTATACAAGTCACATTTCCTCTTAGAGATTTAGAGAACAAAACGTAAAGCACATTTTTCTGTGAAGATTCAGTGATATAGCTCATGGAACCTGCTCACAGAGCTCATGCAAATTACAATCAAGAAAAATTCTCAAATGAAGATCTATCTGTTTATGACTAATTTATCTGAATTTACACTTATATGAGATCATAATTGAAGAACTGATAAAACCAGTACGTTTTCTTGTTGACCTGCACATTGCAGAGAACTAAATTAAAAAGTTGTAGGGATTTGTTTTGTTGTTCTTGGTTTATTTTTTTTTCCCTCCTTCAAAAAGACAAATACTTTTCTGCTTGTTGCACTAAGCTTGCCATCAATGAAGAGCTCGTTTCCACAGGAAACAGTGGCAATTAGAAGTGGACAAATCACAATGATCTAACAGAACAAGGTATCTTCCCGTAGAATGGAAGATCAGAGACTGTAACCTGTAATAAACAGGAGTTACCATTTCCACTGGAAATGAGCACAATTAGTAATGAGAAGTCAAAAACTTGCCAGCCCTTCCCCAGCAAATATGGATGCAAGGTGGCAAAGAATATGCCAAAAAGCTACTTGACAACAGGGATCATTGGGGAGATGACAACAGATGATACAGTAAAGCAAAACTGAAGAAAATTTCAGATACCAGAAAAATTCAAAATGAGTGAGCTAACAATTTTTCATTTCAGTGAAGTGGTCGACTTCTCTTCTGTGAATTCATTCAAACTTAGAAATTCTAAAGTATTAAGGAGCAAATTCACTGAGCATCAGATGTGTACCTGAAGATTAAAATAAAATTAAAAAAAAAGACAATTCCAAAACTGAAAGACCTGAGAAAAGACAGGATACACTCCATGAAGACTGAATCACAGTACTCAACAACTCCTCCTTCTCAAATAGCAGACTGTGGTAATTAACTAACCCTGTGATACTTGGTTTTTGCAAACTGCTAAATGTTCTTCATGTAGTCAGATCACACTCATTAGTTTTTCAAGGTATCTTTGAGCCATAACAATAAAAAGATGCGGGATTCTTTGACTGTTACTATTAAAAGGGTAATAATTTTGAAAGTTGACGTAATTGGGGCCAGGAGGAAAAGAAAATGGAAAGCAAGAAAAAAAGAAAAGTCCAGTTCTGTTTTGTTTAAGCCGTCACATTGGTGATTCATTTGAACATTCATTCTTATTTTCTTCAGCATTACTCTTTTCTTCACTCTTGTATGTGGAGAGGAATAAGTTTTCTATTTGAGTCAAAAACTCTTCAGCAATGAAGCAGTTTGTTACCTTGTCTAAAGTCTTCCTCATGCACTCCAAAAGCTAGTCAAGAGAAAAGGAAATTTTAAAATTGTTATTATTCCTGATTTTTCGTTTCCTTCTAGCTGATGAATATTTCATAGGTATTGTTTTTTCCTCTTCTCACTACAGAAAGCATTTAACTGAACAACATAAGTTTTAAAAGGAACAGCCACAAAGGAACAAATTCCAGATTCTTCTAGCCTGGGCCTTTTGGCTCCTCTTCCCCCCCCCCCGCCCCTTACACAATTGGAAAAGAGCCATACCCAATCATTGTAGCAATGAGTTATAACCAATTGTACAAAGAGGGGCAATACTTAAAGATCTTACTTTGTGATCAGTACTCAATAAACAGCTATGACAAAAAAGGATTAAAAACAGTCTCTTTTGTGCAAGGCGTGTATTATTTTGTAAATTAAGTTCTTTAAAACCAATTTATAGCTATTAGTCTACATCTCTAATTTTTAAAATTGTGACACCTCGTGACACCAAACGGATTTGTATTTTAAACAGTATTTAAAATTACAAAACGTTACAACTGAAAATTCAAAGAAGCAAAAACTTACTTTCTGCAAACAAGTCAGGTCAGAATCTCTATGAAAAATTTTATCCATGGGGACACTGCTGTTGAAAGAGGAAAAGGAAGTAGTAGAAGGGTAGAAAGCAGACTTATGTCTTCATTGAAACACCACTAATAAATATGCAGAAATTCTAAACTGACTATCTTTGTAATTTAAACAGATGTATACCTGTGACAGAATTTGTATTTTTCAATTATCCATCTTGTTTTTTCAAATATTAATTCCCACTGAGGTTCCTCCGACATCTGCTGTACTTCAAATTTGTAGGGCAGGCCTGTAATCAATTGAACATGAACATTCACTATTTATGTTCCTATAGATAATATGCGTTATTTATAAGCCCCATTACTTGCCAACATTAAGGAGGCTGAAGTAGAAGTATGACATTTTTCATTGCAAATTTAATTTTGGTGGGAGTAGGCAACAAGTCTGCTCTCCCCCGTATCCTCTGCAATTCCTCGTGCCATAAAAAAGCACACAGAAATCCACAGTGTAACAGAAAAAACAGCAAAATCAATCTTTTTTTTTCATAATTCAGTACCACTTTTATTTTTTTTAGTTTAAGAATTATTGCACAGATGTGGTCACCACTTCACTTCCCCTACAGCTATGAAGCAAGTCTCCATTGTCTGTTCTGCTTACTTCCACAGGAAAAAAAGATGCGGAATTTCAGGTCACATGGCCTCTTCTACTGCCTTGCCAAAAATATCGGAATCTTTCATGCTTGGATACAAAAATCAGGACTTAAAACAGGGGAAGGGAGGACAGAGAAGAGGCAGAGACTACAGCCATAAACTGTTATCCTGGGAATTATCCACAGATTAATGTCAGGGAACGAGTATTTGATCAACACTTGAAATTCCATACATCTTATATGATGTGTTCTTAACTATTCAAGAAAGACATTCTGTTTTCATGAAATGCCAATGATATTTTTAAGCAACACTTTATACCTTATATCTTAGGTTGGGATTCATGCCAGCCCACCATTTCTAGGATCTGCTTGACAATTTGTCTTTCATATCTGCTTTTTTGTGGGCAGCTGGCAAGTTTGACTTTTTAACTTTCTGTATATTAAATTAGCGGAGTAAAAATTCTTTGTCACTATAGCAGCCGAGTCTTTGGTATAATACTTCCGTGTCCTCTATCAAAGGATTAGAAACTATGCTGCTTTACAAGACTTAGCAATACATGTGAAACAGTTTCTCAGCTACTCATAGGATGCTGTATGTAATAGTGACCCTTGCCCCAGCCTCTATTTCCTTACCAGATTGTGGGTAATACTATGATAGTATACAGGAACAACAATCCATTTATAGCTGTAAATTTTTGTCCCAACATCAAGGGATTGCAAGATTACTCTTTAGGTGAAAGTTCTGGTTTTGTACAGCAGAAATCCTCCCTTAGCACCACATATATACCTGTTTCTCAAGCTCCAGTTCAAGAATACACAACATTTTCCCCTTAGTATCCAAACGAAAAATTAAAACGATGGGTAAACTATCAGTACTTACGGTAGGAGCCATCAGAACTGATCTCATCGCTAATTACTAGACAAGTCATTTGAGAGTATGGAAGAGGATTATTTCGGTTATAAGGACTTATAATCATTCCAATGAACATGGCACCACCCCTGGAGAAATAACTCTAGAACAAACAAAAAAAATGACACAGGTAAGAAAGTCTTTTTCACAACACCATTCTGAAATTTTAAAAAATAGAATAGACAAGTCAGAAAACACTGGAAAATCTGGCAAACATTCACACTTGTTCAACTTCATTTAAACCACCTGTATGTTAGCATGCCCTGCAGAGCTACAAACCAATTTAGGAACACAGTTTTAATATGCATGAGTGCAGCAACGTGCATTAAAGTTGTAAATACCAGAGGGGCTTTAGAGTTGTTAGCTTTTTTCGGTTATTTATTTATTATTAATGTACAGACCAGTAAGTACCTGATATTTAGCTTGAGTGTCAATATCTCGTATAGAAGGGTTGGGGTCAAACGCCGGGTGGGAATGGTACCACCCTATAACACTGTATCCTCTGGCAGCAAGTGTTTCTGAGGCCTGTGTTTGCGATACCGGATCCATCTCGCACTGCAGTCCTGTGCTGAGACTATTGCACGGCTCCGCTGCACAAACCTGTTAAAAAAGTCTCCAGATGGATAAATTCAAGAAATCTTAATCAGTTAAATAAAATTCATTTAAAGAATTTTAAGAGTCAGTACCAGATCTTCCTCACGAAAGAGCTGACGAGCCAACGTTTGAACAGAAGCATAAATAACATTTGAAGATGATAGCGATGAAGGACAATTTTAATATACTTAAAGTAGTTGCCCTTAGGCTTTGAGCAACCTCGTCTAGTGGAAGGTGTCCCTGCCCATGGCAGGGGGGTTGGAATTAGATAATCTCCAAACCAAACCTCTCTATGATTCTATGTTTCTATGAAATTAATAAATATATTAACAAAAGTTTTAACGTCATAGAGAAAACAGAGAAAAGATAAACACTTACCTCTACAATTTTATCAGCTTCAGAGTATCTTCCACCTAGCAACCCTATTACTTCTGCCATAGACACATGAGAGTGCTAAAATGATATTAAACAATTATTAAAGTTGTATAATTTCTCCTAGCTTTGATTTGCACGATAGAATGCACTGGCTTTCACAGTTGCAATTCAGTAATTTCTCAATGACATTTAGAAGGAAAACCTAGGACAGATAAAGACTCTAAAATAGCCAGCACTTCAATTTGAAATAAACAGGAAAGATTACATCTGTTTGTTATATACTCGCATGGATACTGCGTATCTTTATTACGCTTCCACATATAAAGTGAGCTAGCTTCAAACACCAAAGCCTGAACAATGCTGTGATGTGCTCAACAACTGCAAAAAAAACTTTGTTGCAATGTGTTGATATTAAAAGACAAATCGTTCTATAAACACCCAGAGTAGCAGAAAACAAACCCAGAAGTTTTCAAAATGTCAAACTGTTTTAGAGAATAGTTTTTAGTAAATTATGATTAAAGTACTAACACTCTTATCAGTGCACAACCATTTACCTTCTAGAAAAACTGAGCACAATACAGAAAATTTATTAATTTTTTGGGGCTTTAATACTGGACTGTCACCTCTAGGTCTGAACGGAAAGAAGTTAAGAAGATTTAGCAGCACAGTATTTAGGTTATGATGCCCATTAAAAATAAGACAAAACTAAAAACCACACACATATGCATCATAGCTTTCTGAAAGATAAAACTTCATCCTCACCAAATCCATTATTAAAAGTGCTTCTGAAGACACTTTCACCTGAAAAGGTTCCTGAAATGATAAACACAATAATGAGTATAAGAAAAGTAATACAACTAAACAAAGCATTCTCAACTATTCACTCATAGATACGTACCTGTTTTTCTTCAGTGAATAAACAGCATGGTATCAGCTGAAAGGGATCAAAGGAACTATAAAATGAAAGAAAATTTCTCTAAAGATGTAGGACAGTCAGGAAACTTTCCAAGTTTCCCACCGTCTCCTTGGTGTAGGAAGAATGTCTTCTTCACTGGATTTGTTCATCCCATATTAGGATGGCTTCCACCAAGTATAGAAACCTCACCACCCACACTTGTGAATTTCTGTATTAAACATTTGACATGCACACATGTTATTTGTTCCAGCCTGACACCACACAAGCCAGTTGTTTTATTTCTGGATCTACTTTTGAACACGATGTACTTTAAATACCTTTTTATTTGTCTTGAACCTTTAGAAGATTTTGCAGGTTTAAGTTTTTCTTCTTCTCTTCTTCTTGCTAATTCTTCAGCAGATAGATGCTAAAAAGAAAGAAATTAATCTGTCAATGTCTTATGTGCTCTTTCAGTAGTGATTCTAAGACAAGGCCAAAATGAATTATTGCTATCAGTGTCCTCTTGATATGCCACCGATTGTTGTGTTACAGGACTACTCAAGATAGAAGGCAACAGCCACAGCAGAATCAAACAGCCTGAAAGTAACGATAGAGACCTAGTCTGCAAGACTGAAGGGAGAATTCTTACATTTCTGAAGGCAACCAAATTCAATAAAAAAAAAAATCGCAGCCCAATCCCAAACTATACATAAATGCAAATTAAGGAGAAAAGTTTATTATAACACCTTTTCAGGGATTAAAGTTTTCAAATTTTTCTTTCAACCCAGAGCTGTATTTTGCAGAAAGCGAAACTATGAAGAAAGGTAAACTATGAAACTGTAGTATGTGGTGGTTTTTCGTGTTTTTATTTTTTTAAATAACAGTAGAAAGTCATCTCATTTAGCTTTCAAATATCCAGAATAAAAAAAAACAAACAAACAAAAAAAACCAGGCAATTCTTTTTGTTTTTTAAGGAAAAGGTGAACCAATATTTTCCTGCCAGATTTGTGGTAATTTCAAATCAAATAAAACTGAACTTTGTAATGAAATAAAACTGATTTATTTTAGGTTATAAGCAAAAGGAATCAGCACAGAAATTCATTTCAGGTTTTTCTGATCCTTGATGACTCAATATTTTAACCTTAGCATTGCCTTACACTATCTCCCACCATGCAAAGGTTCTATTTAACATGAAGCAAAACCAATTTTTCTATAACTGAAAATAAAGGGTCATGAAGTCTCCTACAAAACAAGGCAAAGAGCTTTACAGGCATAAAATTACGTAGGTCCATACACACTCACAACATGAACACCTTTGTAAACACCAAAGTACAGTTGTATTTATCAGCAGATGTAACAACTGCTACATTATTTTTAGTTTTGCTGTTGCAGAACCAATAATTTAAATACCTATAAGAGGAAAATGGTTGTGTAATATTTGATGCAACACCACCTGCTAGCCATTACCAAGAATTACTTCTGTAAATAGAGTTTAAAACATGTGTTACCTCAAATGTCTGTCCTTCCAAATCCTTAGCATCACACCAGTTTCCCCAAGGGTCTCGCACTCGCCGTCTTCTTGTACGCTGCAGCAAGCAAATCAACGTGAGTGAAAGATCAAACTTCTGAAAAAACTGCATTTGCTTCATTTAATCAATCATAAGAACATAATCCAAAAGGTTACTGCTGCATGAGTTTTACTAACACTATGACATATTTCCAGAAATGAAAAAACACCCTGGAGTTCTGCAGAATTAAGTAGCTTGCAATCTGCCATGAAATATCACCAGCGAAGTTTTCAGTTTTTAAAGGCTGTAAAGAAAAACACCTGGATGACGCTCCACGGAACATCAACATCCTTGGCAGCAACAGCACATTATTATCCAACTGCAAATTACAGCACAGACAACACAAAGCTATAAACCAGTACGTTTACGTCTAGTGTATGCTACTGTTCTTCATATTAATTTTTTTTTTAAGTGAGATTGATCTAGTTTTCTTCTCATCAACTGATTTACTCTGCTATGAAGTACTTAAAAATGCTACATTAAATGCAAATATGAAAATTAAATCTGGAAAACATTTGTAACTCATGTAATTATGAATGAGTTATTACTGTGCTTAACTGAGAGCCTTATGCACACAGGAAGTTATATCATATACACAATATACTTAATGATTAAAACACAAGCAACTTAATCACACACTACCAATACACTCCACTGTTTTCTGGCTAATTTAGGCTAATAAATCATGGAGAGAAGTAGCTGGGGCTACGTGGAAAAGACTGAAACATAATCTTTGATTTCTGTTCAGGTACTTATCTTTATGCAAGAGAAGAGAAATTAGGACAGATACCTGTCAGAAAGCAAAACTTCAGACTAACTTAAGGACTTACTTAAGACTAACACTTGAATTGCACGGCATCCTAATGAAACAGCAAACCGAACAAAAGAAGTTTCCTGAGATGCCCTGACTTGAAAATAAAAACTGAAAAAACTTACATGTTAAGTGTTTTTTTTCCCCCCCCACCTTCTTCTCCCCCGCCCCCAAAAACGTACCATGGACTGCAAACGCTGAGCGAGCTGGTATGCTTCCACTGTGTCTTTGCCTTCTTTGGAGCGTGTTTTATCAGCTGGTTGGGGCCTGTTATAGACAGCCTGTTCTACAGAACAGATAAACAGATACATGCTGTACTTCAGTAAAGTATGAAGTGATAAGCAAATGCCATAAAGAAGAACCCAACACACTGAAATGACATCTCCTGATGGTCATATTACTGAATGATTGTAGTCTTCTCTCGCTACCACAGAATTTTTAAGACAGAAAACCTCCTTCCTTCTTCTTAATTAATTTATTGTAACTTCTACTTCACACAAAATTTATTGTAGGTCATTGCTCTCTTCTTAGGTGTCCTTCAGCTCAGGACCAAAATCAACCCAATATAGAGCCTCTCAGAGTACTAATGACAGTAATTTTTAGGTGTATACATACTAGTATTCTAGTATTTGATTCTTGTTAGAAGTAGCTGAGGGCAAAGACATTGTTTTATTTAGGAAATACTTACAATTCAATATGGGAAAGCAGGAAAAGGAAACAGTAGCTCTAATGCTATCTTCGTGGAAGGAAGGCAAAATTTCAGGTGCAGTATGTCTCAGGACTTCATGCTAAATGAAGTTCTAAGATTCTCTGCTACAGAACCTAAATAAACAGCTATTTAAGACTTTTAAAGTACAGGGAGCAGAGAAGTTAGAAGACTATCCACGTGTACCCTTGGTTCTGCTTAAGTGCAGTCATCTGTGCTTACAATGAAGTGAACTGACTTTCTTTTGAATACTTATCTACCAACCTTCACGTTCACCCTTCCCACTAAAACATTCATTTTAATAGGAAAGCTGACACCCAACAATAGATGCTCTCAGGATGCACCAATTAAAATTTAAGTTTTGAATCAATTCCAATAAAAATATATATATATATATATATATATTTTTTTTTTTACCACAGCCGAAGTTAATTGCTCCTATTAATTCCAAGTATGTGTGGATCCGTCCAATACAGTTAACATCACCGCAGTTCTTAAGGCCCGGACGCACTGAGGTCTTGTTCAGGTATTTGGGTTTACATCTCTCCCTAAAATAAAGCAGAACACATCATCAAATCACAAAACAAACCATTGAAGGGGGCAACTCATGTGACTTCTCTGAGGTTAAGATGAGACACCGAAATGTCTTTTTTCCCTGATGCACACACCATGCAGAGCAATTGCAGCAAAAATACAAGTTTCACAAAACAAATTTAAATTAGAATAAGCTGTTAACATACTAAGGCCACTCAATGAGAACCCAGTTAGACTTGGTAATTCTTTCTACTAAAAAGCAAGCTAACCCAGCCAACAAGCACGTAAACCAAAACTGTAGCAAGCTATGTTTAGCCTGCTACCACAGATCATTAAGGTTCCTTAATCTGATTCTTTGCAGGTGGAACATAAAATATTCAAATGTACGAGCACTACTCCAAATTGATTATTAATTTGAAGTTTTTTTGATCAAGAATCCTTTCTACAGTGCAGACTTCCTTTTAGCTGCCCTTCTATGAAGGCAGTGCTACATGCCATTATGGAACAAGTTTAATCAGATATTTTGAAGAAACATTAAAGCCATATATGCCTTCCTATATATTGGATGACAAAAACTGAAAGGAAAATAAGCATAGCCAAAACAGTAGCCAGACTAACTACTATACCAGAACGAAATGCTTATTTCTGTAATGCTTCGAAATATTTCCATTGCCTAGCTTCCAGAATGCCACAAAAAAAAAAAGGAAGAGTTAAAAGAAGCATTAATAATCAGGGCTGTTCACTGGTAATCTTTAGAATGCTACCATATAAATAATTGTATTATTTTCAGAAGCAAGCTATTGGGATTAAGTACTGCTTTAGCTACAACCAAGGAGGACACAAGTAATATTGCAACCAGTTGCAATTAGATGATCTTTAAGGTACCTTCCAGACCAAACTATTGTATGATTCTATGATTTGAATCCCTTATTTCAGAAAGCAAAATTAACGCATCTTACCATTGATCCAAAATATAATTCCTAATTTTCAAGTAACGCTCTGGTGTTTTAGCCTGACGCCCTTCAAAAAATTCAGGAATAGCTTGTTTTTCTTCTTCCAGGATGATGCTTCTATCAATCTCCACTTCTTGATCAGGTGGCTTAAGCTCCTCTGCTTCCTCTTGATGATCTTCATCCACTTGGCAGGGAGAATGAAAAAGCAATCCATTATCAGCAAGGTCTTTCTGCTCCTCGTTATGCTCTTTATCAGCAACTTGTCTAGACCCATGAGATGTTACTGTTCTACCTTGTTCAACTTTCTCAATAAAATTATTGCATTGCTGGTAATCTAAATTCACAGATTTATCACCGTTCGTGTGCTGAGAACATGTTGCTGCAACACCTCGAAATAGCAACACATCCGCTGTGTCTTGTTTGGTATGCTGAGAATCTTCTTTAGGGAAAGAAATAGCAGAACCATGTCCAACAGATGGAAAAACGTGTTCCATTCCTTTCGTTTCTTCAACTGGGCTTCTTGAAATCACAGATAATTCAGGTTTTCCAGCATCTTGCTGGAACGTAGGAGGAAATAGTTCATCCATGTCATCGGTTATGTCTACTTCTTCATCATCGGACAGCTTTTCAATTTTCACTGCATTCAGATTAGGGTCTGCACGGCCCCTCAAGTTTCCAGATGACCATGCTTCTACCCTTATCCCATCTTCAGAAGGAAGACTGCTACCACGCTGATTTTGCTCTTCTCTTTCAGATTCATCATTTTTTGCCTTAGAAAAGTACAAAATACTTTTAGGAGGAAAAAAACACAAAAAAACAAAAAAAACCAACAAAACAATCCCCTCTGCCTGTAAAATTGAAATTTTACTTTCCAACAAATTTTAATCCATTGCAATCAACTTTTACACAGCATTATAGGTATACTAGCCAAAGTCTACTAGCATTTACTTTAGTTCAAAAACAGACAATAGTAATTCCTTCTTAAAAGCCCCTAATGTTTCAAATGCAACTAAAGCTAAAACTACAATGAACTTGTAGTTCATTTTACTTCATATAGTAAAGCTATAGTGTAGAAAACAAGTATTTTCAGACTAAAAATCATCATCATGAGAACTTAGTTATACTACACATTGTTTAGTTACAGCAGCAATAAAAATATTGAAGTCTTTCTGGGAATTTGAAGTCCTGTCTAATTTCATATTTAAATCTGCAAATAAGCATGTTCTACTTTTCTGAATATGAAAAGAAATAGACTAGGTACTCTGACAGCAGTATGCTGAAAAAGACAGATGAAAACCAAACTACACATACAACAACATACTCAAGACTGCTTACCTTGTTCTTAAAGTACTGCCTAGCATAGCTCTTTACTTGTAGAACAGTACGACTTCCAATCAACTTGGCAATTTTTGTCCACCGGCGGCCAAACTTCACCTAGGACAGAGCACATTGAAGTTAGCCAGCTTCTAATGTTACAGACATTGCACTTTATGTCCAAGAAGGATTTAGAAACTCAATCATTCATTACAAACACACAAACAGTACAACTAAACCCAAGAATCCCACTAGACATATTCTACCAAGAAAAAAAGCACATCCAGCAGTAAGAATTATTGCTGTTCTTCACTCACTGCAGACATGCTATAAATTATGTTGCTTATTAACTTGAGGAATCCTGCTGAAGTAAATTTTTACTTGCTGAATCAAACACTACTACATTCAACACTGTACAAGCATAACATCTCTAAAGATCTTGACATACTAGCTAACAGATTTCACTTTATTAGCTAACTTGCTTTAACTACAGAATGTAGTATGCAATTAACTACAGCAATACGATTATACAATTCATAAAGCTGCACGTTTGAGATACTTTGTGATCTCAAATTGTAATCAGTCTCACACAAACAAAATCTGGTAAACAAACAGAACCATTTTTGGCAATTCATCCGTATAAATCTGATTTATCATTACACCCTTAGTAGGTGGCAATTATTTTCAACAAATTAGAAGTGTAAAAGCAGAAGCAGATAAATATAGCAAGCTTACTTATTATTATTTTGCTACTGAAGTTAAATTAATGACATCTAAACAAGATATTACATATAAACATAAACATACCAGTCCTTGTTCAAACAGTTCTTTTTCTTCCGATGTCCACTTCACTGAGTAGCTAGTTGATTTTGTAGGCGATCGCACCCTAGGACAAAAAGGAAACCGAAGTTAGTGGTTTCTTAAAAACATTCTCAAATCTCAGTAACTGAAGACAACTCCTGACAAGAGGACTAATACTCATCTCCTGTAAAGCTCAGGGTATTGTTTTAAGCATGAATGTGGCTGAACATTGAGAATTATGTCAATTTCTCTAACGCAAAGGAAGATTCAAAACAACACAACATTTGTCAGTAACTAACAATGCAGAGTACATAGAAAAAGTAAACAGAGAAGTTCAGGCAAGAAAGCCACCTTGAATCAACACTTTTTTTAAAATATAAGGACCACTGTGCTACAAAACATATACATATATATATGTATGTATGTATGTATGTATTTTACTACAGGCCTCTTACTACACACATTTCTGTGTGCTGAAAGATCCCTTACATAATTTTGTACAGACAACTTAATCTTGTGGAACTATTTTTTGTGTACTGTATCTTAACAAATCAGAAGCCACACTGAAAAACGTAACTCAATTAAAGTGTAAAAATTTATAAAATTAATAAAAAAATAAAATAAATAATACTCTTATTAAAGTGTACTTACATGACTTTTCCAGTTTTCTTATGTGGACTGCAAATACAAAACAGAATGAAATTAAAATTACTAATTGTGATGCTATTGCATATCTCAGCAAGTAACCTTATGATAGAAGGACTTTTAGTTTCTTATGTGAGTTTTTTTTCTAGAACACGGCTTACCTTTTCATAGATCTTTTCTCTGCTTCTTTTTGATTGAGCCATATTTTCTCAGAAAGCGATTTATTAGATAAATAATATCTGAAATTGTTATTAAGAAAGTTTTCAAAGCATAAAGAATAGCTGTACACGTGAGAATTCTAAAAATCGTATAAATTACACTTGCTCACAATCATTCAGCTATAGAAATAACTGCACATACGGCTTTCAAAACTGAAATATGCACTATTTCACATACTCCTAGTAGTAACACAGAAGGAAGGGGTATTTGATTTCTGAATCTACATGCTCACTTTACTTTGAGCAAACTAGGTATCCTGCTTCCACAACAGAATTTTTCTTTTTTGACACAGAAACCATCCTGAGTACTTTTCTTTGTACTTCTACCTTATCCGTTTTCAAATTAATCCTCAATAATTTATTCTGTGCTTTATTTTCTTGTTTCTTTTATTACTGAGTATTACTTAATCCCAAAAAGAACATGAATATAAATTGGACCATGAATAGTACTGCCATCACCTCCCTTGATTGCTGAGGTCAACTTATGCCAGAAACACTACTATTGGTCAGAATATTTCAGCCAAAACTTAAAAAAAAAAATAAATAAAATAAAGCTGTTCCTTCCACTCATTTCATCTTGCATGTTGTCAAAGTATACACGTAACAAGACCAAAAAAAAAAAAACAAAACACAGTGAACCAGTGCAAGTGAAGAACTTGTGCTACCTATGTAAGGCCTACAAATTCTGTAATTTAAGTCATCCCTGCCTCTACCTCAATGTCTTTCCAGCTGTCTCTTCCTCCCTCCCTCTCAAGTGACTACCCAAGAACATTACGTTTCCAACCAGTAAACTATGTAACTGTGACTATTTTAGGTATTGTCAATAGACCGTGAAGAAGCCAAAGACTTAGCATCAGCGCGAGCTAGGGGTAGCTGTATCATTTAATTAAGCGATCCTCTCTGACTCCTGTAATCTGCCTACAAGGTGAGAGCGTTTCAGTCACATTCACAAGGAAACGCAAATTTGTCCGTTTCCTTTGAAAACAAGAAGTTTTCTGTTCTCACACAGAAAAAAAAAAAACAAAACAAAACATAAAAGCACATCAGGAAAAGGATACTCTTCCTCCAGCAACATTTTCTCAATGACAGCCCTGTTTTCTTCACTAATGCTGCTGTCCAATGTCCACGGCTGCAAATAATACAAATATTTCTTAATCTTTGAATTCTGTCATGCTGTTATTTGAGTACCGAGATTCAATATATAATAGCTTCTAAAAGAGCACGTACAAGAACATGTAGCATGTAAGAGAATAGAGAAAACAGAAGCTGTGATAACCTTGCTAGAAGTACCGTTCATTTTAGAATTGCTTACAAGACTGTTATCAGTTCTCCAAGATGAATCAAGATAGTGGTCCTGCAGCAAGCTCGAAGCTGTATTTTCATGATCTCTGGAAAAAAAAAAAAAAACACTGTTCAAAAACAACGCAAATATATTCAAACAAAATGAATGCTGTCAGAGTTAAAATAAACGTACAGTTCAGTAACAGAACCATTAACAGAAGATGGCAGAATGAGATACTAAAGCTAAAAGCCACACATTGCAGACCATTGTGTAATGTTACTCTTTCATAATACTCCATGAGATCCAAAGGATAAGGGGCAGCGCTAGGTTAAAGGTTGCACCAGATGATCCTAGAGGTCTCTTTCAGCCCCAGTGATTCCATGATCACACATGGCATAACCCCCTCAGCATCTTTATTAGTGCTCTCAGCAGTAACATCTCACCTCTAAGGTGTACGAGATACCACTGAAACCCCAAGTAGTAAAAAATCTCATCCAGAAACACTGCAAGCAGGAGGGACCTTGCAAATTACACGTAAATGAACAATGCCAGGATTTTATGGGCACTTACAGAACTACGTTTTTTAATAGCGCCATTGATTTGTGCTATCTCCACTTAACATTTCTCCATCTTTCCACTCATAAGGTAAGAACATCCCCTTATAAGGAAAATAAGGTTTTCTTCTAGAGGAGTGCTCATATGCACATAAGGTTTAATAGAACCATAGCGAATAGGGTGGTTAGTGCTCTTACAGACTTCATCCAGATTACAATTTTTCTGTAAATAAGTGTTTTTTACTTTGAGAAGACCACCACTGATGGATTGCCTTCTCCCTTAATGCGGCACAAAACCTCCCTACCAATTTATGTAACCGCTTGTTATCAAAGTCTCCACAGAGAAGTCTGAATGCCCTGCAGGACAGGAGCCCTACGCCCTTACCC
Organism: Anser anser; assembly: GCF_964211835.1. Lineage (NCBI taxonomy): Eukaryota > Metazoa > Chordata > Aves > Anseriformes > Anatidae > Anser > Anser anser. Next base: position 28,350,162 of record NC_139728.1, read on the forward strand.
CGCCACCAAAACGAAGCCCACCCCCGACCCCCCACAGCCCCGTGCCACCACCACGAACACCCCTCAGGGGGCCCCAAATCCCCTCCTGCACCCCACGACCCCCGAGCCCGGCCAAGAACGGGGGCGGACGAGCCGCCCCCCGGCTCTGCCTCCCGCCGCCACGGGCGGCCGCGGCCCCCCGGAGCCCTCCCCCCGGGGCACCGCCTCGCTCACCCCGGAGCCCCCTCGCCGGGCACGGCCGCCGGGTCCCCCTCGACGTCCACCTCCGGCTCCTCCGCCGCCATCACGGCGGCCCCGGGCTCTCGCGAGGCGAAGAGGGACCGGGGGAGGGGGTGGGCAGCATGGCGGCGGCGCACGCGCGGCTCCCGGGGTGAAGCCGCGCCCTGAGGAGAAGCCGGGCGGAGGCGGGGAGATGGCGATGGGGTGAGTGGGGCTGGAAGCCCGTGGGGCCGAGGTGACGGCCGGGCGGGTCCATGCGTGAGGGAAAGCGGGCTGCCCGGCCCTGAGTCCCGGCCCCGAAGGGATGCGCGCTGGCCGAGGGGCCTTGTTGTGGTGCAGATGTGCCTTTCGCCTCTCATGTGCCTTTCGCATGGTCACGTCTGTTAATAGAATCATAGAATCATATAATCTTAGAATCATTAAGGTTGGAAAAGCCCTCCCAGATCATCTAGTCCAACCATCACCCTACCACCAATGTCACCCACTAAACCATGTCCCTAAGCACCACGTCCAACCTTCCCTTGAACACCCCCAGGGACGGTGATGCCACCACCTCCCTGGCCAACGCATCCCAATGCCTGACTGCTCTTTCTGAGGAGAAATGTCTCCGAATTTCCAACCTGAACCTCCCCTGGTGCAACTTGAGGCCATTCCCTCTAGTCCTGTCACTGGTTACCTGTGAGAAGAGGCCGACTCCCAGCTCCCCGCACCTTCCTGTCAGGTAGCTGTAGAGAGCAATGAGGTCTCTCATCTGGGAGATGGCAGCAGAAGGGCGTTGTGCTCCTTAAAGCATTGTAACGTGGCCATAAAAATCCCAGTTTTATTCCCACGTGCTTTTCAACGTGTTCCGTTTTGCAAGAAGCATTTGGCCCTTCATGTGGTGGCGCTTCTGTTCACATAGTGAAGGGAAGCGTGAAAGGCCGACTGTCACTGTGAAGAAAATGACCACAGAACACTCAAGAACATGTTTCTGTTCCAAGAGATGGCAATACAAATATTTTGCCTTGAACCAATAAATTCTGTTGCAGCCTTTTTATTCTGAACATCTTTGTGCTGGAATCAATTTGAAAGTGAAATTAATAAACAGAAAATGTGGTAGGTTGATTTCATTCTCTCTGCTCAAAAATACAAAAACAAACTAAATGCTGTAATGAAAGACAGAAAATTGATTTTTTATAGTCCCAGGTTATGTTAAAGTCACGAGATAGGGTATAACACACATGCAAAGGGGGCCAGGCCAATATTGAACGTTAGTGCAGCACCCAGTAGTGCCCTGAAGACAGCAACACTCTGGTAGCAAAGTTTTGGGGCCCCACCACTCCCCTGGTTGGATTATATCAAGCCTCGTGACAGGATTTATTAGCACAAAGAAGTAGCTGTAGTAAATCTGAACGTGACAGATGCTATGTTTAAGATATGGCTTTTGGCTTTTTCTGTGGCCTCTTTTGATTACAGACTTAATTCTGCCTGTCCTAACATAATTCTCAGTCATACTGGGCAACAGCGCTACCCAAATTATTTTAAAGAATAATTCTGCATTTGCATTTAAAATGTTTGCTTTGCATATTCATCTTGTTATTAACATTTTCTTTTTCAAAAGTGTGACAATTTGGGCCTGATTTTCTGTTCTGTTAGATTCTGCTACTTGCAGCGGGGTCTTTTTGAGACTGTTAGCAGCCAGTAGGTTTGCTTTTTCTCCTTGTGACCAGTTTATGAGGGAATTTACAGCATTTAAATGACCGGCCTTGCAAGCACAATGCAACGGAGTGTCCTTGCTGTTGTCTAAGGCATTGATGGCTGCCCCGTAACTCAGTAACAAATTTATCAAGTCACTGTGTCCATATTCCGCTGCAATATGCAGTGCAGTCTTTCTCCATATGTTTCTGTCATCAATATTCTTATTTTTCCCTGATGTCAGAAGAAGTTTTACAATCTCCGTGTTTCCTTTGATGGCCGCATAGTGCATTGGAGTACATCCATCCATGTCCTTAACCCCAGGTCTTCCTTTTGTAGCCAACAGAACTCTGACGACGCTGAGATGTCCTCTCTCAGCTGCAGCGTGCAGGGGGGTCCTTTTCTCTTTGTCTTGTGCGTTGGGGTCAGTGTTAGCATTCAGAAGCATCTCCACCATTGTTTTGTCTCCTTTTTCAGAAGCATAATGTAAAGGTGATTTTGACTGCCTATCCTTAGCATTAACACTGGCTTTGTGGTGCAGCAGCTCTTGGGCAACTTCATTGTTACCTCTCTGACTTGCAACATGCAGAGGAGTCACCAGCTCTTTAGTGACAGCATTAACTTTGGCCCCAGCATTAACTAACAGGCTAACTAATGCTGCTTTATTATGCAGTGCAGCGACATGGAGCGGGGTTTCATCAGCCCGATTCGTAAGGTTAACGTCCATCCCTTTGCGCAGGAGCAGATTTGTGATGGGGGCAGCCCCGGCCTGAACTGCCAAGTGCAAAGCTGAGTCTGAAGCAGGAGTCTTTATTCCCAAGTTTGCTCCCTTTTCGATTAGAACTTGTGCGGACTCAGCCTTGCCTGTTTCGCATGCCAGGAGTAAAGGGGTGTACTGCATTTTGTTGTAGGCGTTCACATCTGTACCTCGGTCAGCTAAAGCCGCTACAACACCGTGCAGATTTTTCTGTACAGCTTTAAAAAGAGTTGACTCCATCAAGTCAGATGGCAGATCTTTAGAATATCCTAGCAGCATTTTGAAGATGGATGGGTGGTTGCTGTTGAAGGCTCTTTCAGCCATACTGGAATCAACCCTGGCTCCGGCCTCTAGCAGTACTTTTGCAGTGTTTTCAAACCCACGAGAAAGAGCGTAACTGAGAGCGGTCTGTCCTCGTCCGTCCTTCCCATCAATGGAGGCACCGCTCTTTAAAAGCATTTTCACCAGACTGCTGTCATCTTTAAGAGCTGCCCTGTGCAAAAAGTTGTGCTGGTTCCTGTAGCTTCTTGCCTCTTCTCTCAGGAGCACCTTCAGTATGTGACCGTGGCTGTTCTGCGCGGCCACATGAAGCGGCATCTTGCCTTCTTTATCCAAGCTGTACATGGAAGCGCCGCACCGCAGAAGCACTTTCACCGCATCACCGTGGCCCTTCTCAGCAGCCCTGTGCAGTGGTGTTCTTCCTTTCTTGTCCTTCACATCTGGCTTAGCACCTTTGCTGATCAAATATTCCATTATTGCTAGGTGTCCATTAGTGGCTGCAACATGCAGAAGGGTTTCTCTTGAGGAGTTTAGTGCGTTAATATCATTATCTTTCAGTGTTTTCTCTAACTCAGAAAGACAGCCCTTAGCAGCTGCACCAAAGATGCCTCTATCAGAGTGACCTTTTCTAGGTTTTGCTGCTCTTGAAAGTTGGGTTTCTCTTTTCCTGGTCTTAATAGCCCAATCTTGCTTTTTTCTTCTAGGACTCACATTTTTTTCCTGGTGCCGTTCACTGCTATTTTCAAACCAAACCTTGTCTTTTTCGAGTAAGTATCCTACCAATTGTCTTCTTGCATCTCTGATACTTTCATTAACTTCGCTGACATATTTTCTCATCTCGTTATAAAGTTTTGGCTCCACCTGCTTTAAACAAGGATAAAAAAAGAGCCTGCAGGCTCGTTCGCCTTGAGAAATCAGTATGTCTAAAACTCGGGAGTTCTTTTCTGTTCGTGTCCTGTAGAAACTCATGACCATCTTTTTTTCTGGGGAAAAAATACCATTGTCTATCAGCCAGTTCAGCAGGTGGTCTGGGTCATTTATGCCTTCTATTAGCTCCTCTCTTTTAATTCGTAGGACTTCAATTGCATATGGGTTTGTAAACAGGCTGGTTGAATGCATGGTCACGTTGATAAGCGAAGAGAACTGAGCTGTTGTTCGACGTTTGGAGTTAAGTACGAAGTAGCAAAGTGGGATCACATCACTGCATGCAGTCTTTTTTTATAGAACTATGAACCAGCAGTTGTTGTAGTTCAGTGATAAGTCTTTACAGAATGAGAAAGAAAGCAAAACTCTCTCACCTTTAGTTTTCCAGTTTTGTTAGAAGTCCTTTGATCTTCTCTGTTCTCGCCTAGCAACAAGTGACGTTTAATAACAAAACAAAAATCGGTGATTTATAAAGATAGTCCACTCGGAAGACTTCTTCCAGACTTTTAAATGTAAAATAAGGGAGGAAAAAAATGCTTCTGCGAAGCTGGTGTTTTAATACAAGGTTTGGGTTTACCAGGTTCCTTTGGGCCAAGCTGTTTTTTGTAGGTGCCGAAATGGCCAGTCTTTTAGACATGACAAAAGAAAATCAGCAGCGTAGTTACAGTTGCTATGATTGCATACTTTGTACTGTCTTAAATGAAAGAGTACACGTTGCCAGCTATGTAGGTGAAAGCCCTGTAATGTAATGAAATGAAAACATGAAGATCGAGATAAAAATAAGCTGTCTAAGGCAGCTGGCTATAAAAAGCGTTCCAGCCTTTCTATTACGAGTTACAACTTCAGTCTGTGAGGTGTGTTTGACTTTAAGGTTATTTAGCTTGTCATTCTTAAAACCTGCCTGGAACATAATTCTTTTACATGAGGTGGATCAAGGTGTGTGATTCAGTACACAACGTTTAAAGTATAATTAAGTAAGGCTTCAAATCTGTGAGTATGTATAGTCCTCCGTATGGGTGTAGGACCTTTGAATCTAGCTGTAATTAATTTAACTTATTGGTGTATAAATCCCTCACGGAGAGAAGTAAATACAGTAATAATCATCTGCATATTTGGAAAACAATTGACAGAGAAATTAAGATGACAGGATTCTGTAAGAGCAAGAAGTAAAATGAGTTGAAAAACTGACAGCTTGACCTTATTTAAGCAAATGGGAAATTTTGCCATCTGTTTCTTTACTCAGTGCCCTTTCTATCGGGTCCTGCTACCTTTGCGTGTATTTTCTTTAATAGTATGTACAATGTGACTGATAAGATTTTTTTTTTTTTGAAGTTGACTTTATATGTAAGACTACAAAAATTACTATATTAAAAAAAATATTTATTAAATAAATAGCCAGGAAAATCAAGACTTTAATATATGTTTTGAAAGCCAGCCAGTTACCAAGTCAGCAAATTTGACAGCCAATTTAAGAGCCCAATAATTCCTCTGAAATGCAAAGGAGGGCACTGCACCAAGAACAGCAAAACTTTTGTCATTTAGTTAATCATTGTTAACACTTAACATGGAAAACTCGAGTTTATTGTAAGGAGTCAGAGGTCTGAATTGTGCTCCCAAAACTGCTAATGACTCAGTCTGTGATCTGCAAATCATTTAATCTTCAGGCCTGACTCAACAAAGTACTGAAGATATATCTGTCTTGAGTAAATTAATAGTCCTTACTCAAAGGTTGCTGGAATGGGATCTTTATGCCTTCACTGTCATTGTTCCACTGCAAAACAGAGGTAGCGACGCTTGATTTCCCTCACAGGAAAGTTTTGAGCTCTATCAGTGGAAAATGTCACGTGAGTGCTAAGCAGTATCGTTAATAGAGAAAGCACACAAAAAATCTGAAACTCCGGAAAAAATTAAAAACAGAAATTGTGATATTCTTTAAGAGTCTAGTAGTACGGCAGTAATTTCCTAATGTGCTGAGTACAGAAATTGTCCTACTAAACTGTGCTAATTACAGGGTGCAGTACTCTTAACTGGCCTTGAGGAGGAACATTTGAACAATATATGCACGCAAGGTCTCTTTTAGAGCCACTGTGAGACTTTATTTTTGGAAAATAACATGCAGTAAATTACTTGTTACTAGATGCAAATCCTAGGCTTCAAAACATAATTTTGCATATTTTTTTAAAAAGTTCTTTATATGCATGTGACATGAGGAAATTCTCTGTTAAAACAAGAACCGTGTTTGTCAAGAAAATTTTGGAAGCGGGTTGTACGGATTAATTTTCAGAAATTACATTTGAAAATTCTTTATTTTTTAATTAGTGTTTTAAGTACTTTTAGAATTAAGTCTTTGTTCCAGTAATGACCTCAAAAAAGAATAAAAACCCAAGCAGCTGAGAAGAAAAGATATTCATGATGGGCTATTTGAAGCACGCGTTCTGTTTATATCTTTTGAACTTATTAACTCTACTTATTTGAAATATAAGTGTGTTAGGGAAGGAAGCTATATTAAAGTTCCACATCTCCACATCCTTTAATTAAGTGCATGAGACCACACACGTGTAGGATCACCAGGAAGCTCTTCATTAAAAATCAGAATGGCAAAACTTAATAATACTAAGGCAGATCTTGGGCCTTCCATATTATCTTTTACTTGTATCTGTTGTCTAAGGGGCATAAGGAGATTTTTTTCTTGCTAAATGCTTTACAGGTCAGTTTCATTTTTGCTGGGATCTTTAGCTCAACATATCCAAGGGCTTTTCCTTATTAAGTTATTTTTAATAGAAAGGGAAATGGTAGATTTTGCTTCTGTCTTCTTTGTAACATAGCACTTTAGGATCTTTGTGTTCAGCAGTATGGAGATGGAGCAGATCAGCATGCAAACGTTGAGGAACTTCTGTGCTTTCCTCCAGAAGGGCATAGGATACGCTTCTGGCTGGGACTAGGGCAGGTTCAGCTTCAGTGGGATCCTCGGAGAAACATAGGTGTGCTGCTGGTATTTTAATTAGGTGTTGCCAAGAAGCCTGTAGTGAGCAGATTATCTTGACAGATATACTGAAATTCTTTACCATAAGCTCTCATGTCATTGTTAAATACAGAAGCAAGACTCTGTGTAAATGCAAATTTACATAGAAAAGACCTAATTTGGATAGATCTGTGTATGCTCTGTGGGAGGGTGTCAGCTGAGAGCGGCATGACAGGGTTTAGAGCAGGCCTGGAAAAGGGCAGGTGATGCTATTGATAGAGAAGGTCTGCATTTTGGCCTCTGCTGAGTGATTTCAGTTAGGGAGCATCTAATCACCATTTTAACCCAGCTGTCGCTGGTCGGAGAAAGGAGGCTTGAGCCAGTTATTTCGTATGTGGAATCTCAGTTTTGCTACTTGTGTCCTTGGGCAAATCACTTAATCTCAGTGCCCTGTTTACACAAGCATTAAAAAAGGAAAATTTTTTCTACCTCACAGACATGTCCTGTGTGTTTATTAATGGTGGTGCAGCGCTTTGAAGTTCCAGAGCGCTTTGAAGTTTCTGTCCTTTGAAGTATTGTTTTCTGCCTTCTCAGAGATGAACATTTATTTCTTAAATTAACACGTGCCCGTGTTTTCCAGCCTATTTTATGTTGCAATGCCACCATCAAACAGACGTTTAATTTTCTTTATTTTAATTTCTCAGAGATGAAAGCAACCAAAACTACACCTTGCATGCTGTTGAGCCACCATTTGCGACGAGGAGGACCGAGGGACCTGCAGAGGTCACCATTTCTCCACCGAGGCTCTCCCCCTCTCAGCGAGGAACTTCCAGCTGCGGTTACTGCCTTCTGCTGAAACTGCATGTGCTGCAGCCGAGTGAGTGACTGCCAGTAACTTCTTGGGTTCTCTTGGGCATTTTCTTGACAAAATTGATGGAAAGCCAAGCATTAATAACACGGTTTCGCTCACCGTGATATTTTTATGTTTCCCAATGTGTGCTTTAATTTCACTGAAGACAATTGTTTGTAGTAATGCCAGCTGTTTATTGGAAACATATCTCACTGTAGAATAACCAGTTTGTACGAGATAGCAAAGCCAACGTCATTATCTAAACATAAGGGATGGGGAAACGTATCTGGGTAATCAAGGCATTGTCATTAACAAACATGGCTCAGGAATAAAGCTTTGTTCTGGATAACCAGAAATCTAAGTGTGGCCTGGCTAGTTGAGGTTGAACTATATTTAGGTATAGTTAGATTGAGAAACAGCAGCGTATGAAGTGTTCGTGGTGATGATTAGAGCGTACTTGACTTATTATAACAGTGGAAGAGAAGCTGACTAGTCAGAACGTCTGCAAGAGAGACAAAGTGTAGTGCTTGGTTTTGCCTGAAGATTAACGACAATAAATTAGGGAAGTCGAAAGGGGAGCTTTGGCACAGAGCGGTCCTGTTTGTGTTTAGTCACATTTCTGCCCAGAGCAGACCTGGGGCCTTCCTGGTACTGGGAAGCCTCTGCCCGGCTGGTATTTAAACGCGAGGTATTCCCAGGAGCAGTGCCATCCTCCCAGCGGCACTGGCACACGAGAACATGCCTGCCCTCGGGGGCCCGGCTGGGGCCTCCTGGAGGGGGGAAAGCTGATCTGTCCAGCCTCGTGCTTTGCACCTCACCCCGCGCACTGGGCTCCCATCTCATCCTCGCTGCAGCTCGCATGCTGGCAGCACTGAACCACCCCTGCCGAGTGCCCCGTGCCAGGTCCTGTCCTTAAAAAGCTGCCTCGCAGACAGCACGGCTCCCCAGCCTCCTCCAAAAGTCATGGATGCCTTCAAAATACTAAGTAATAATACAACAGCTGATATAATAACTCAGGTATTTTAGTCTATTTACAATGCAGGTCACAAACAATGTTATCCTAACACTACAATACCATTTCCTCAAGTATAAACAAATGAAGATCCTATTAAGTGCTGCACTTCTGCAATGCAAAATGTTATTTTTCCAAAGATTACTATGTACTTTTATGAGATTCCATCCTGGGGTATTGTAAGTGGGTAATACCCATCGGTGAAGTGCCACAGATGGCTGTAAACGCCGTGAGAGCAGACTGTGTATCCGGATCGAACTGCAGAAGTGAGGCCCAATGTTACATAAATCATCCAAAGTGAGGATTAGGATTGTTTTTCTGTTCACCGTGGATATATTAGTGAGGTTTTAGAAGAGCGACCAAACTACTTAGACAGCTTTTTTTTTGCCGTTCAGGTTTTTTGAGTAATTAGATTTAGGTATTCTTCCAAATTCTCCATGGAATTACTCACCAGGTAGTTTTCCCAGAAGCAATGGAGCAGTGGTAGAAGGAAAAAAGGTGTTCTAACTTAGCTTCACACAGCTGAGGAAAAGCAAGGTGCTTGTTTCAAGACATAATAAATAGGGTAAAAGTTACCCTGAAACAAACAGAAAAATTGTTGGCAATGATATGATGAAATATGCATTTAGTTACTGAAATTTACATAATGCAAAGGGCAAAAAAGAAAAATAACTACTTTTATGTCTGGTGATTATCAAGAGTTGTCTGTTTCCATACGCATTTATTCTGCAGAAATCTTTGCTGTCACAAGCTTAATTTAAGAACTAATTTGTCTGTTAATTCCTAAACCCATATGGACACTAATACTGATTTTACTAATGAGGAGAAATCATTCTCCAATAATTGGCTTGAAGTTGTATCAATGTTGTGATTTTTACCTTATCGTTTTAGGTGTTTAAATGTGTCTTTTCACCCCAACCCTAACAGAAAGCAGTTATGGCAAGATGTTAGTCCTCAAGTCATTAGCATGAAATGTAAATGAAGTACGAGTATTAAGTTACTAAATGCTGAGGCATCTTCAGGGATCAGCAAAACCAAATGGAGAGCAGGCGAGTTGGTTTGTTTTGTTTTTCTGTTTTTTGGTTTTTTTTTTCAGAACAGGCAGATTTTTTTTTTCCATTTTAAACCAAACAAGCCCTTGTGGTTTTGAGTCAGGAACGTACACTTTGTCAGTGAAATCTTACAGAAGGAAATACTTCGTTAAAGTTCTTTAACTGTTGAAGGCCGGGATCCTCCCTCCCCACGGCCCCTGTGCTCACTGGGCTCCCCTTGCAGGCAGCGTTGCTCCCAGAAGGTGACCGTGGTGGTGCCACCGCATCTCCTGCGGAAGCCTTTTGGCCTGATTTGCTTTGCAGAGCTACAGTAGCTTGTGGAAAACTGCTCTGAATTCAAACCAGTACGCAGGCAGGATTTTGTTCCTACTGATTATAAAATGCTGTAGAGATTAATAGAGACTAATGGGACTTTGAAAGGAAATAATGTTTTGGCACATCATAAACCAGTTTTAATTGCTGTTATTTATTAAGGTATTACAGTTAGATGTCAAGCATCAGACATAGTACAGACATTTACCTGAACAATGTCTTGCCAATGAAGTCTCCCCCTTCCCAATGAAATTTTCCCCTCTCTGAGGAATCCATTTATGTATATAAATTTTATTTATTATGTCAAAAGAATTTTCAAAACCATTTATTTTAGTTCCACAGTTGTTTTTTCTGAACCTGAAGAAATATAAAACTTTTTAATTCAGTGTGGAAAACCATCTCAATATTTTTTTTTTATTCTGGTAAGAAAAACTACTTTGTAATTACTCTGTAAAAGACACAGTGTGCCTTCTGAATTAGCTGTGGTAAATTTTAGGTTCAAGTAACACCACCAGCAGGAAAAAGCTACTGTAGTCTTGTAAATGGGAAAGCAGACAGTGGGGACTGGGAGCTCAGGTAATTTCCCTCCTTAAAGCTGTCTGAGGGCAATTGGGCCTGGCTGAGTCAAATTGGTCTTCCTGATGGGCTTGTACGTAGGAGGAGATTCCCTGCATCTCTTGCTTTCTCCGTAGCTGTCATCCAGGCCTCCATAAGCTTTGGTTATTATTATTTTTCTTAATATTCTAGTTCTGCTTCTTGTCTCTCTCCCTGTTTACCTTGAAAATGGTTCCCATATTCCCTGCTCCCTGAGCTTGGACAGGTAGCTATTTCACTGTCGGTCCTTTAGGTTTTTCTTACTGCTGTAGTTTTGCAGAGGACTGGGAAAGCACTGGGTCAAAAATTCAGCGCAACCTTGCGAATCTTCAGTGGAAGAAATTCCTTTATTATTTCTTTGTTTCTCAGTTTTTCAGTAGCATCGTTCACCACTGTACAGAAAGGCAAGGCAACTCAGGGCTAAGAGAGAGCCAGGCAACGCTGGTTTAGCTTGTCTTCATCACTTTTTTATTCTTTTTCTTTTGTTCTAGTATTCTATATTTAGAGAAATAGTAGGTTATTCTCAGTTATTTCATATTAAATGGCTAAAATTTAAGTTTCACTTATTTTCTACCTGCCTTCATATATCTATCACCATTAGATCTTCACTACTCTATCTAAATTATAGCACTTTTCTAGTCTTTGGACAATTCAAATTATTCAAGGGGATTTTTATGCTTTTTTTTTTTTTTTTTAATCAGGATTTTTCCCCCCTTTTTTCCTGGAAAAGATTTTATGGAAGCATTTCTTTCTTCCTTTTTTTTTTCCCATTTTTTTTCTTTTTTTTTTCCCATTTACCTTTATTGTGATTCAGTTGAACTCCATCCTGGTCAACTAGTTAAAATCATCTTATGTTTATGCTTGTTGTACATCAAAACAAAGTTTAACTTGCCTGGTATATAGCAATGCTATCAAATCATCACCATGTACTGTTTCTTTCTTGTTAGTGTTTTAATCTGTTCACAATGCTGTAATTTGGTTGGTAGCTTTTCTTCTGTTTCACAGCATTTCTCTTGCTAGTGTTTTCTGAGGCAGAGCGCATCAATTCTTTCATGTTATCTCCTCATTCCACTTCTGACTGCTTCCCCTGTCCCTCTGACAAAGCCATTTGATCTCTGGCTTTGGCTGACTGTGCTGGTTCCCCAGACCGTCTGTGTCTCCTTGTTTGTCAGCATCTGGATTCTCGTGCCTCACCTTGGCTCCAGATCAGAAAGTGTGTAAGTACATATTCGACTATAGAGAGGTGCTTCACTGGAGTGCAGGTTTGATTCCCAAAAACTTCAGTAAAACATTAGCAGCTTCTATCTTTTGGAATTCAGAACCGTGCTGAAGCACGGAGGAAGTGATTAGCTGCTGCTCTGGATCAGGGCCTCAGCCCTCCTCCTGTCTGACTCCACGTGAGACACCCGTGCTGACTTGGGTCGCTCCCTAAATCACAAAGCCCTGACAACTCCTCCAGATTCATGGCGTTTGCTTTCCTTGGCATATCCCAAAACATCCTTCTCTGTTCAGCTGCACCTGTGATATTCCAGCAGCTCTCTTTGTTCCCAAGCCATTATGTCTTCCTACTCAAATTTCCATTCAAAGAGTGATTCATCCAGCAGGGGAAAGGCATGACCTAGCTGCCCCCTCAGTTTCCATCGCTTTGCAAATCATGTGCAGTCTCATCTGAACCGGAGCTTTCATTTCAGACTTCTCTCTTCCCTTTCCTTAAACTATTTTTTTTATTCCTTATTCCTGTAGAAAACCCTGAGAGCAGAGAAATGTTGGCTGCACAAACAGGCTTTTTTTAAACTAGCTTTGGTCACAAGAGCAGGGAAAACACATCAGCATGGATTTTCTTTCCTCTAGGAATGCCTTTTCTCACAGCAGCTGATTACATACAGTTGTTACCTGTGCCATAGCTACTCTGAGGACAAAGCACACGCCTGACTCATTACACCAGCATGCCAGCATCCTTCTTCTTTTTTTTTTTTTTTTAATAATAGCTTTCATGCTCTGAATTGGTTCTAATGTCCAGCTGGAGAGAATTGCACACCTCCACCAAAAGCCTGTGCAAGAGCTGCATACTCTTCCGTCATTCTTTATGATGCTTTTGATGTCTTCCATTGTACCCTGTATACTACTTTGCTCGTCTTCCTTTGAATACTGTCTTAGACATTTAAAGTCCCCTATTCCCCTTTTTCCTCTGTCATCAAACCCATTAATTTGCAACTTCTGTCTCCTCTGCTGTGCAGTAGAAGCATTCCCTATTTAAGAATTGTTTTCCTTCCCTGCCTAAATAGCCATTCTGGGTTTAAAAGACTCTCAGGGTTAATTTCTGTTCTCCGAGACTTCTGGGACTCCTGCCAGCTGACGTGGTGGATGCTGAAGAGGTACCTACAGCCATTGTAGCCTACCTGTAGGTCTGTTTTCTGCTGTTATGGTTCCCAGTAAAGCAGTCTTTGGCTCAATATGTATCCCATAATAGTACACAGAGTAGTAGTATGTCTGCTAGGGATTTTTAATAGACTCAGATTAAGGAAAATGAGTGATTTTTTTTAACAAGTTCTTGCACAGTGAAGTAGCTACAATAAGTAAAGGGAAGAGCTAGAAAATCACCCTTTTTTTCCTTTTGTCACAAGACGTGGGGAAAGCTTAGTTTCAACTAAGTGTTAACGTAGCATTGTGAGAATGGGATCAGCGTGACATTAAGAAGTGAAAGAAGGGATATTGTAGTGACAGCTCAGACTATATTAAATTCATGCTTAATTCAATAAAGTAGCACTATTAAATTTATCTGAACTAGTCAGAGCTTGCAACAGAATTCAGAGCAAGCTTACTAGAGACTATACATGGCCATGATCTATTTTCTAGAAATATTGGCAAATTTAGCTTAATTTTGGCAGATTACATCCCAGAGTTCTACTTCCCATACTGTTTTGAATTGGTACCTCTGTTCCTTTTCTTTGAGTCTTTTAAATCAAAAACTATTAAATATCTCCTGTGTTCTGTGGGTTTGCTTGTTGTCGGTCAATTTTACAACAGGATGCATTAATGTTATCTCAATATGACTTTCAGTTTTGCATGGATTGGCACCAAACCCACCAGAATGGTAGTTTGCTTCCCCCCTCCTCCTCCTCTTCTACTCACTGGCATAATTTCCATCCAACAAAGCTTTTCAAAAATAAGGAAGGAAAAGGCCTTCCTGTACAAGCTTCCTGTGGATCCTATCCAGATATAAAAGACTTGTGTAAAAGCTTGGCAGGCGATCCCAGCATATGCCACTTAGTGACTTCCTTTTTTTATGTATCGTTCCGTGTACAGCAAATGAATCTGAAAATCGGAGTAATTTTCATTCATTTTTGAATAAGAAATCTTAAATGGTAAATTTCCTATCTGTGTAGAACGCCCACATTTTAAATTAAAAGTTTTGAATGTTGACAGCATTAGTCATAGGAAATCCTGTATGAACATCCAGCACTTAAGTTGGACCTTCCCCTAGATCACACCATAGAAGGAGTTTACAGGAAAACATTCTGTTAGTTTTGAACTCTTCATTGATTTTAACCCTTCACGTGCCATCACGTCTGGTAGAACAGTGTGTTTTTCTGGAGCCCATTTTCTCGAGATTGAAGCGGTATTTAAAATCTATATGTTTCAATGCTAAAATTTTCTGTACTGTAATAATATCAGCTTACACAGCACTTGGATGGACTGCAGTTTGTTCTCCATCCTGTTGCTAGAGACACATGCTGTCTTGGGTAAAAGCGAGGCGCAGGAGCAAGGTAGCACAGGCAGCAGTCCACGTGCCCCTTACTTCGATGCTAGGTGACTGTCTGCGAATGGCAGCGCAGAGGGGAAGGCTTACTGCACCCAGACTTCAGTGCCAGCTGAAGGCTGTCACAGCTTAAAGAACGGGCTGAGAGGACAAATATGTTCAGACTTAACGCTGTCTGCTTCAAGCAAGCTTTATAATGTAACAGTAAAATTGGAAGCTAAAAAAGACAATATAGCTTTGTAAATTAAACCATAACGTGGATGAGGCATGAAATAATACATGCAGCTATGTCGCACAGGGTCATTTTCACATTACACAGGTGAACCAACCTTGATGGTTTCTTTGTCTTTATTTAAAATGAGCCATCCCACAATGGACTTTAAATCTTAAAAAAAATATAAAATAAAATCTAGTTTTCATTTTCACTGAGTGGGAAAATTCCACACATGTCTAGTTATTGTTTAACAGCTGGCTTAAATTGAGGTTTTAGACTTAAGGAAGGAATCCCAGAGCGTGAAGTATCAAATAATACCTAAACTCAAGATGAGGATGAGGCTCGTGACGTTGGGCGCAGCAGGCATAGATTCAGAAAATGAAATTAAAAATATCAGTGCTGTGAAGCCTGCCCTAGTACTCCAGCTTTAGATTGGAGTATAGCAGTGTTTAAATATAGTTTAATTAATGAATCAAAATGTATAGGCTTTAGATTAGGCAAATACTGATGGTTGAAAATGAAAGAAATAACAAGGTATTAAAATGGTCTTTGAGAGCTTTACTTCTATTTTGACTCTTCTGATGAATTAATTTAAACAGCCTTTGGCTTATTTGGGGGGCTTCCATCTTTATAAATGATCATTTTTGGTTGTATAGGCAAAAGTGAGCATTTTTACTGGCTGCATGGAGAGCTTTTGTTGGTTTTAACTTCTACTCATAAAACTCCTTTTCAACTCTGAGACTCACTTCTGAATCTCAAGTAACTTTGAGTCTTCAGGTAATTCAAGTCAGAGTGCAGATCTCCGTGAAGCCCACAGCATTCTGAAGATCTGAACCAGAGAGAGGATTTAGGCCTAGAAACAGTTCTTAGATTTGGGACTTTTGGGTTGTTGTTGGTTTTTTTTGTTGTTGGTTTTCCTTTTTAAGCTAACACCTGGACTGCACCGTAGACCTTCCTTGTGCTTCACAAAGAGCTGTTGTGAGAAGCCTTGTGTGTGACTATGGATTAGTCCCGTGTAAAGCTGTACCTGGGATTTAAACTGAGATTCGCTACTTACAGTGCTGCTGTCTGATGCGAGACCAGCTGAACTCCAGAAGCAGTGAGGAATCTGGTTTTATTTTTGGATGTTAATTGCTAGATCTCGCTTGTGCCCGTTTCTGTACAGTGGTACAGGACAAGGAGTTCTGTTTCTTCTTACTGCCCTTAGAGCATTACTGCCACTGTAGGAGCTAGAGCCCCCTAAAGAGGAAGGGAAAGGAAGAGGCCAGTAGTACTGTGCTTTTCACAGGTTGCCAGGCCTGCATGTCTGTGGCTGAGCTGTATGGCATATTCCCAAAGGGGATAACGTTGGCTTTTCCTTCTTAGATCAGGCTGTGGCCATGTCAGGACACTTAGAATTGAAATTCAAGAGAGAATACCATGAGAAAGACTACAGAACATCAGGCAGTACTGTTCCTAAACTGAGATGCTTATGTTCTTAATTTGCAACAGATTTGGGAATTGAGCTGTTTCTAGCAGAAAAGGAGTAACTTGGTAAGATCTTCCATTCCCTGAGCTCATTACCCTGTTCCTTTTGTCACTTTGTTGTTATTACCTTTAGGGTTTGATTGGAAATGTAACTGGTGTTGCTAGTAGCAAATAGCTGCCACAGATACTAACAGTACGAGCATTTCATTAACCCAGATGCCCGTTCAACCCACAGGCACATAACCGTGGAAGCAACAACAATTGACTTGAAGTTAAAAACCAAGCCTTTCTCATATTGCCAGTCTGGCATTTCCTGTCCAGTGAAAAACACAGAAGCAATTTCTGCTCATAAGAATGATAAACAGTGAACAGAGGGGGCCAAGGAAATAGCTTGTAACTAATTTTGGGTGTGCTGGTGTATTTTGTAAGTAAATTCAAAATAGACATGGAAGCCAACGTCAGGAGCATGTGCAAGAAATTCCATTTGTAAGACTTTGAATAATAACCTCGCTGCCCTCTTAAATAATTTTAAATATATATGCACAAAGTTAGTCATCTCACACAAAGCAGTTTCATAGGCAGGTACACTAAGGACTCCCAGTTCTTGTTCAAGTTAATGGGCGCATGAAAATTGTTCGCTGTGAAAGTCAAACCACGTTTTATAGGTTTGTCCATATGGGAAGTTGGGCTTGTTTAACCCAAAGTGTGAATTCAAATTAAGTTATTAAAACTGGTGCAAGAGCTGCCTGGGCATTTTTGTAGCGCAGTTTAAATTGGGAAGAGTGAATTTAAGAATTCTGACTCAATTTCTGGTAATTTGGAGATTGCTAATGAGCATTTCTTTCAGAGGATGCCACCTCCCTACTGCTGGTTACCTGCACTGAGGTTCTGCTGCTCCATGACCCCTATAACTTCAGTGTTTGTGGTGCTGTCTGCTTAATCAAATAAGGGAAGCAATGCAGATTGAAAAAAACAAACCACTGTTTTTTTTTTTCCTTTTGGCCAGGTTATTTCTAGACGATCAGTTTCCTGCAATATTCTAAGAAGTTCCACCAGCATAAACATAAATAAGTGGAAAAGAAGATGCAAAGAAGGAGGGAAAAAGTGGCTGCTCAAGCTGGCACCGATGTGAAAAAAAAGTGCTTATGTGCATCAAGGCCTGGTGGCTGATCTGTCCCTGCTTGCCTGGCAGCAGCAGCCCTTGCAGCACTGGTGGCCAGCCCTTCAGCTACTGCAGTCCACAAACTGGCAGGTAAATCTAAGTTATTTCATTGATACCTTAAAACACCGCAGCTAAAGCTACCCAAGGTCATGCAGCAAGGCCCCAGGTTGTATCAAAATCAGTGAAATAAGTGTGCATCTTTTAGTGTTTTAATTTAAACTATCCGTTTTAAAGAGCTAGAGCCATGTAACTTTCTGGTGAAGACAGGAGTTTGGTTTGAGGCTCAGCAAATTCCTGGTAAGAGAAAAAGTCTCTTGGGACAAAATGTTTTGCCCTTGCTTCTTTTCTTTCCTTCTACGCTAGAGATTCTGACATCCCTGTTACCCAACATGAGAATACACTATGATTTTTAAACGTGTTTCCTTCCCAGTATGTATCAGTGGCCTGATTTCCAGAACTGGTATTTCTGTCTAGCATCTTTAGGAGTTGTGCTGCTTTTTGGTAACTGTCAATCAGTATTTTGAAAAAATAGAAATATCGGTCAACTTTATTGTTACTTTTGCAAAATTAGGCAGAAGTAAAAGCTGTTAAGTAGCACTGAGGCTCAGCCAGGAGCACTTCCCTAAATACACTAAGCTTAGATGGTTTGAGCAGTGCAGAAGTGGCAAATAAAATTCAGAAGTCTCTAACCAAGCTAAAATATTAAAAGCCCAGCTGAATGTGCACAGAGAAGAGTGGCCTGCTTTTTCACAGGTCACAGCCCTGAAACCTGATGTTGCGGGAAGTTAGATAAAGATGTGCTGCTTCCTGCGGTGCTGCACTGGAAAGATACTGGTTAGAAATCTCTGTTTAAAGGAGAAGGAAACTGGACAAAGACCACTAAATTCTGCTTGCTTTCCATCGTTTAAAGAAGGAAACTTTGCTGCTAGCTTTTCAAGGGCTATCTTTGTTCGGTAATCTTGTCGCAGACTAATTGTAAATTCTTGCAATGTCACTCCTAAAGGCAGCTATGCTTAGAGCATAGCTTTACGTAGTTTTTATGTAATTTGACATATAAAAGCAATTTGTTAAATAATTAGAATATTTATATTTAGAAATTAACTGGTTCAGTCAGGAGGGAGAATGGGCGATCTGTATGATAGCAAAGCCAAACAGGAAAACTAAAGGTGCGTTTTGAGATTTTGGGTTCCTTTTCTCCCTTTTAGGTATTTGGGTCAGACACTTAGTGATTATTCAGCATGATAAGGATCATATCTTGACTGGGGCCCAGACATACCACTGGAGGGTTCGTAATGAGTCTTGTTTTTAATGACTTGTTGTAAGGAGTTTTGAACAGTTAATGTTTGGGGATACTTTATTGTTTGTGTAGGGAAAAATAGCGTACATTATGTGTGTGATGCAGTAGAATAAAACTTTGCATATGGAAAGTTATTCATTGCTAACACATGGTGGATGTTTACAGAACTTTTCCGTTTAGTAAAAGGAATCGTCTCCTGATCCTAATCAGGTAATCATTACAGCCAGGTTTCATCCTATCGGAGTAGAGGCTTTTAAGTTAAAGAATGAGACAGCTGACTTACAGGCACGTCCCATTAGCCCTGTAGTTTACCCAAGCCCCTCTCTCTGAAGATGCATGTGCTTTTCTGTTGATTATAAAGGGAACCCATGGTGCCTCCTAACCTAGATAACTTAATTGAATAAATCCTTACCTATATCTTTGAAGTGTTATGGCTTTGTTTCAAGAGGAACTTTCTGTGTTTGACTTTTCAAGGTGAAAATAAAGAACAACCAGAGCTTGTAAGGTGGGTGCACCAGCCAACAATTTTTACTATTGTTAAAAGTTCTAAAACTACTTTTGGATGAAAATGAACTTTTCATTCACAAGCTGCCAAGGCACTGTGATTTGTGGTCATGCAGAGGTCAGCAACTTTGAAATCTCATTACTTGAAATAGGTAGGCTTCAATTTTTGTAGTACTAAGCTGTGCTTTTAAACCTGCCAATAATCTATCTAGTGGGGATTCAAGCTTCTGAAGTTAACTTTCTTCATTACCGGGTACTATGTGAATTTCTCTGTGAGTTTGAATAGCAACATTCACTGGATCGTACCAGCATTATGCTTGTTTTTGTGACTTGTTATCTGAGATGTAAAAAGCGTGATAACAGGAGTTATCCCCATTAAGTTAGTATCGTGGATGAGAATTCAGAAAAATAGGCAGAGGTGCTGGGTTTTGAACCCTTTGGGTCCTCTGAAATAACTGTGATTATTTTGTGATTACAGTGATGCAGGATGTCCCTACTCATTGCAGTGATTATTTTAAGAATTTAGTGGAGCTGTTCATTTTTAACTTTTTATTTATATATTTTTAAACATCTGCATGATAGCAGCTTTCCTCTGAAGACTTTTCTGGCTACTACACCGTCTAAGCAGAATCTCGTGTTGCAGGTATCTGTGCAGCTTGTTCCAGGACTGTTTGTTTTTGAGCTCCATCTGCTGGAATTGTGTCCTGTTTCCCACATCTTCGGTGTTATTAAGCTGTCAGGTTTCACAGGAATTGTTTTAGATTTAAAAGAGAATAAAGAACAAAGTTCAGTTTGGAGGATTGCTAGCAAGTTGCTGGTCCTTTTGTTTATGGCATCAACATAAAAATTGCTTGGAGAATTCGAGGCTCAAAACACAAAGTGATTGTGAGACTGAGGAGGATAAGTGTTAGTTCTGCTTTTGTTTACAGAGTTAGTTTCTAGGTGTTTTATAGAGATTTGGATTAATCAGGTCAGGTCATAACCTATTCAGTTCTGTCTTACTAAAGATTTCAAAAATAGGTTATGTACTTCACTCATTTTTCTGAATTAGTTTTTCCCCCCAATGTCTGTTGTTACTCTGTAACTGAGAAAATTAGCAGCATTTTCAATATTTAATTAACTCTTTAAAAAGCTGTGCTTTCCCATTGTAACTCTGTTTCTACTATTTCTGAATATTTAAGGACAGAAGGGACCATGATGAACATCTAATTTGATTTCTGGAGTTCCATTGTTCCTTAACAAAAACGTACGGCAAAGAATAATGCGCAGAATTGGAACGGAGGGCCCTGCTGTGCAAAACCACTTTATAACTGTTTAAGTAGTCAGAGGCTTTCATGGTAAATTATATGATGACTTCCTACAAGTTCTCTTTGTAAGAAGCACCAGTTCTGTTCGATACACACGATAATGTATATGTGTAGAATTAGGACTGCCGCCAGTCTTCGGGTGCAGGCAGCGGTGCTGGCAGCGCGTGTAATTCTAAAGAACGAGCACTTCTCTGGAATGATCCCTTCTCAAAAAGCAACCCACCTACGTTGTCTTTTTCTTTAGCTGGAAGGCTAATACCACCTTCCTTCTACCTGACCCATAGCGAATGTTACTGAAGTAGATTGTGCTTTGTAATGGGTTTCTGTATACAGTAATTTCAAATATTATTTCCTTGCCATCTGTCTGCCTGTTAGCAATATTTTGTGTTCACTTATGATCGCAATTTTATTTTTTTTTTCAATATACCAAACTTTGCCTGAACTAGTTTAAGTTTCTTGGTATGGGTGAATCTCCAGTTTTACCTATGTCTTGGGGACGGGTTGGGAGGAAGAGATGGAGAACAGAGAAGGCACGAGGGGTGATATTAAACATACGTGTTCCCTAGGCTTCTGCATGGGACAAAACTGCCAGTCTGTTTTCCACGCAGGTTTAGAGGGATACTCTGCAGCTCATGACAGGTTCCTGTAAAACGGAAAGGTAGCCAAGGCATCTCTTGGCTGTTGGGCTTTGCCATTAGGTGGGCACGTGCTGCCTTAGGCTGGTACTGAATGCCATGGTTTGAGGTCAGACCTGCAGAGAACCGGGCGATTCAACAACGGAGGGCTCTGCTGCTGTGCTCTGAGGTTAAAACTGGCTGGTAGGCAACTCTGTGCCACTAGAATAAGTTAGATCATTACTGCTATTTCTGTAATGACAAGTAATTTGGATTTAAAAGTATTCAGCAGTAATCACGGTCAAACCCCCAGTGCAGCTCACCTCTGCTCCTGGGACAGAAGTGTGAGGCGCTTGCCGTTGTTAGTACGGACCCAAATTCTAATTAATATCTCCGTAACCCAAACATGTTGTTCTGATTAGCCGCTCTTTGCCTAGGCATTTCTGCACAGCCTGCCCTGTTTGAAACCCTGCCTTTTTCTGACTTCACTTCCTGAATCCGTTGACAACACTCACAGCCAAACAAAATACATGTTCACAATGCTGTTATTTGCAAAATATTCCCTTGTGAGTACAGCTGGGGCAACAAAAAGAGAGTTTCTTTCTGAATCTCAAAGAGAGCTGACTTTTCCTTATAAAAGCGAGGCGCACAATGCATTAGGCAATTTTAATCTCGAGTTAAGTAGGTGTTAAAACTTTACATTTCACCACATATAAACGCACGCATGTCTTTCATTACAGTCATGTGTATTGATTACCGAGCCATCTAGTAATACGCGAAGAGCGCTGAATTCTAGTCTCTGCTGAAGTGAACCACGCAGCGACAGGCTCACAGCCCACCACGCTGTGTACAAAACAGACGGAGGCGACGCAAACTTTTCTTTGCCTCGTCTCGGGCCTGATCCTGACACAAGGTCTAAGAAAGGATTCGTGCTCCGGTGCCCCTCGTCTCCTTGCGGCTCTGCACGTTGGCACCAAAACCCACCTTGCTTGATGGCAGAGTCTCTGCCGGGCTGGGCCGAGCCCAGCAGCCCACGTCACGCCGGCCGGCCGGTGCCCACGTAGGGAGCAGCGCTGCTCCTCAGTGACTTTGTGCCGGTGCCACGGAGCGTCGTGCTGGAGAGGGACGAGACGTAACCGCAACGCGAAGTGTCTGTGTGCGCATTAGGATGGGGTGGAGCAGACTGTCACTCAGCTGTATTTAATTAACATAGTATTTTATATAATGTATTTATTTTTTTGCGTAATTAGGTGATTAAGCAAAATGCTTGCTAGTAACATCTATTCCATAACCCAGCACTGTTGAGTTAAGCAGGCACCTTTGCAGGTAATTAATCTCCTTGCCCTGCTTATTTTGCTAGTTGGCACTTGCTAAATCCCTGTAAAACCACACCCAGCAGTGCTGTGTATTATCCCTCTGCTGTCTATTCCTACATATGGTCAAAATCAACTTACCTTCCGGGTTGCTGACATCAGCAAAATGTACTCTTGGCAAACTGCAGTATCCTCCTAGTAACCCTTTGTTTGGTTGGTGTTGTTACAAGCCTATTCCTCTGGCAGCAGCAAACAGCATCTGAACGCTCGCCTACCTTGACACTTGGGCTACGACGTGGAAGGATATTACCACCAGACAGTTAAAACATTAAAACAACGCCTCACATGATAAAGATCATCTAAAATGCACCCCCCCACACCCCCCCAAATTAAATCTGTCAGAAGAGAGAGCTCTGTGCTTCCTGTAAGGAACTGGTCTCTGGACACACAGTAGCTGCAAGTTTCAGGGCATCATTTTGGTAACAGTGAAGGTAAACATACACAGTTACCTAGTCATCTGGAGAAGTGACCTTAAGCAAGACTCGCTCCAGTTGAAATTATGCCTATCTGTATTTTAAGGAAAAAAAAAAAAGGCATTAAGACTGCCTGCTCTGAAAAGTTAATATTGTTACTTCTCTAATAATTCTTAGTATTTTCTGCCTCTCTTTTGATGGTATCTTTTTCCTCTTACCTCTTTGGCCATCAACATCAAGCAGGAAAACATCTGATCTCCCCTCAAATATATACTTGTGAAACAGGTACAGTGTTCTGAAAAGTCTGGCACCAAAATCATTTCCCCAAAGAGTTAAGTAGTGTTTCTAAGGTATATATTTACATCATTATACTAAAAACCAAGTTTTTATTTAAACTATATGGGAAGTGCCAGAAAAGTTCCTCCCATGTCTTTTCATTTCCTGCCAGGCAGTTTTCCCAGCTTTCCTAGTGCTAAAAAGTTTGGGACTTGCAGTAACACCTGAAGGGAAGGGATTTCAAGGTACAGAGACTTATAAGGTTATTCACTGCTGACAACAGCATAGTCACAAATATTAACAAAGATTACCTCTTACCTTGGAAAGAACATGCAGGGATAAAGGTGACCATTTCTGCTTTTGAAGTCTAGAGGTGTTTGTTGTTGTTTTTTAAAGAAAAAAAAGCAAACACAGCCTCTTGCCTGATCCTGCTGAGGGCATTAGTTTAAGGGAAAGGCACGCAGAAGCACAAGCAGCCACTAAGAGTTGTGGAGCAGCTTCCCACACCGGCCACCCCTCTGCGCTCTGCTTGGAGTTAAGTCAGCTGCCTCAGCTGGGCCACCGGGATACAGCAGGCGATCCGCTCAGGTTAAGATTAGTAACTACAACTTCAAGACAACTCAAAAAGTTGTATTTGTGTAGCGCCCGGGATCTGGTTTCCCCCCCCTCTCCTCCTCACACGTTCTCCAGGACATGCCTGTAGTTACAGAGTAAATTTAACATAATCCCTGCCCTTCAGAGTTCAGCATAAAGGGCATTTTCCCAACTCAGGTACTGGCAAAAAAAGTGTGAGGAGGAAATGCATTTTAAGTATTTTATTTTTTCTTAAATATAATAGAACCTTCTAGATTTTTTTTCCAGAAACAGAAACATTAAAAAAATTATACTTTATTACAAATGGTAAACTCAGAGTGCTAAAAAAAAAGCCTCTTATTTACAAACAATACTGGGCAGCGCCCAAATAAACAACATAAAAATAACTTACAAAGTCATGAAGTAGTTTATTGACATTAATCAACTTTCATAAAATAAAATAAAAAAAGATATGTACATACACGATTTACTTGAAGGCAGGCAGAACAGTTCTTTTTTGTTTATCAGCCTCCCCACAAAACCTCCCTCCCACTTTTTTTTGTTTCTTAAGGAATACTACATAAAGCAATCTACAGTTTCTATTGCAGTTTAACCTTTAATACTGAATGATCATCGAATGTTAGGTCCATGCAGGTCTTGGTCAATGTTAAACGAAGATCTGACGTCTCTGAGCAGGAACAGCACTTCTCGGAGCGGTGCTGGCTGCTTCACCAACTCGGGCTGAAGGCTTGCCAGTCTTTCCACACATGCGCTTTGCAGAGCACAGGCAGGACTCAGCCTTTCAGCTCTTACCATTAGCTTTACGCATCTGCCGCTTCGGGTCTGTCGTTGGGTTATACCACAATATCACAGTTCGCGTTTTTAAGCCAGTCTCTTCAAAACGTTTGCAACTGTTGTGTGAGCATTAGCTGGCACCCGCTGTTGACATGGTTCATGACCTTCTGCTTAAGCTGTGCAACCTGTTCTCTGAGCATGTTGGCAGTGGATGCCAGCTCTGAGTTCTGGGCTTTCAAAGTTTTCACTTTTTCCTCCAACCTGGCAATCCTTTCCAACTTCCTTTTCCGGCACTTGGACGCGGCGATTCTGTTTCTCATGCGCTTTCGCTCGGCTTTGATTCTCTCCTGCGACTCCATGTCGATGGGGGACAGGGGAGGGGTCTCCCCCGGCATCTCGGGGACAGTCTGCGGCTCCTCCTTCAGAGCCTGAAGCCTGGGGTGCTGCACGGGCATCTGGGCGTTGAGGTGGTGCTGCGGCGCGTAGCCCATGCCGTTGGCGTTGTAGCTGGGCGCTGAGCTGAGCGCGTTGGGGTTGAAGTTGCTGAGGTTGGCGTAGACGGGGGGCTCGCTGTGCAGGCCGGCGTTGAAGCTGCCGCCGCCGCTGGCCATGGAGGACACAGGTGCCATGCCGCCGCTGACGGGCTGGGCGGCCGAGGTGACGCTGGGCAGCGTGTTCTGGTTGTGCAGCTCGGCCAGCGCCCGGACGAAGCCCTCGGCGAAGCCCTCCTGCTCGTCCGTCACGTTCTTGGGGCAGAGGAACTGCGTGGGGGTCGGCGTGGTGGTGATCAGCCCGTTGCTCGACTGGATGATGAGGCGCTCCAGCTCGGGCGAGGCCAGCTTCAGGAGGCCCACGTCGGGCGAGGTGAGCAGCTCGGCGCTCTTGTTCCGCAGGTGCGGCTTCAGGTTGCTGCCGGGGTCCGCCAGGTTCAGCGTCATGCTCTGCTTCAGCACCTTGGCGTTATTGTATCCGTACCCGCCGCTCTCCGGCGGCGCGAAGCCGCCGTTCAGCGCGTCGTCGTAGAAGGTAGGCTCCATCTTCGCGCTCATAGAACGGGGCGCGGACGGAGCCGGGAGCCCAGCTTCTCCCGGAGCCCGCCCGACGCCCGGCCGGGCCGCCGCCGCCGCCGCTCCTGCCGCCCGCCCCGGCTCCCTCACGGTCCCCTCACGGTCCCCTCACGGCGGCCGGCCCCGCGCTGCTGCTGCCGCCTGCCTCCGTCCCGCCCGCCCGCGCCGCGCTCTGAGCCCGCTGGCGGCGTGCAGCCCTTGGCTTATCAGCGGCCGGCCGCCGGCTAAAAATAGCCCATGATGTCACCCCGCCGGCTCCCCATTGGCTGCCGCCGCCTCTCCCCGGGGGGGGCGGGCCTTCGGCCCCGTCGCCATGGCGACCCCGCCCCCTAGAAGCTTCGGAGCGCGCGCCGCGGGGCACTGTGGGATGAGGTAATGCTGGCGGCCGGCGCGGGGCACTGTGGGCTGACGTAGTGCGTTTGAATATCTGGTTACCGCCGCCCGCCCGCGCGCCGCGCGGGTTGGACGCCGCCGGACGCCTCCTCAGCCGGAGCGTACCAACCGCGCCGCCGGCACGGGGAGGGGGGGG
This sequence comes from Anser anser, assembly GCF_964211835.1. Lineage (NCBI taxonomy): Eukaryota > Metazoa > Chordata > Aves > Anseriformes > Anatidae > Anser > Anser anser. The sequence continues at coordinate 28,376,148 of NC_139728.1, forward strand.
CGACGCCGCCTCCCTTCTCCCCTCCCTCCGCCCGCCCCGCTCGGACCCCCCGCCGGTTACGAGAGGAGTGCTGCGAGGTGCGGCCGCTCGCACCGCGGGGCCCGGTATTTCCACACATCATACACCGCCACACCACCACCCCCCCCGCGCCTCAGCAGTGGGACGGCCCCGAGGCGGCGCTGAGGGGAGGGGAGCGCTCACGTGACTTCCCCGCCGCGCCGCGGCCGCTTCCGGGCAGGGCCGGGGCGGGCACCGGGAGGTTCCGCCCCCATCGGGCCTGGCCGGGAGGGGGGGGTAGGAGGAGGAGGAGGAGGGGGGAGGAAGGGGAGCGCGCATAATAAAACCTCTGAAATCCCTCAGCGCGCTGCGTGGTGTTTAACTCCTTGCTGGTGTCCAGCACGGGACAAACAGATGGGTTCGCAGAGATCCCCCGAGGATTTGTGACAGGAATTTGTCACCGACGCGCCGCCTGAGCGCCTCAGAGCCGCCCCGCGCTCCCCGCAGCCCCGGCGCCCCGTCTGTGAGGTGCGAGCCCGGCCCCGCTCGTGCGCCCGGAGCTCCCCGGCACAGCCCCTCACCGATCCCCCGTCAGCATCGGGCAGCGCGGGGCCGGTGTTTACCGAGGGCCCGGCTGCGCAAGGAGGAAACTTGGGAGAAAAGGAAGGCCTGAATCTCAAGTAGTTTGCTGCACGGAGGCTTCTTAATAATGATTTTTAAATAAAAAGTTTGTTTTTTTCCTGGTTTCTGTTACGTTGGAAGCCGTGGCAAACCGTTCACTTTATCTGAATCCTGTATAGATAAAGTCGCCTCAGACAAATAACCCCAATGAAAGTTGTTCCAATCAATTCTTGACATACTCAATTTCTCAGACTTCTGTCTTTTTGTTTTCTCTGCGCCTCCGTTTTGTCCTAGAAAGCCACGTTCAGGAACACAGCGCACCTTTAACCACCCTCACCCCCTAACTGCCCGTATGGCCCGGCCCGCTCAGCCCCACCCGTGTCAGCCCAAGTTTTTCGTTACTTCACTGAGCGCTGGACTGGGCTGGAGATAATCGCTTCAAGTCCCTTAGGTGGGGTGGTTTTTGCCCTTTTTTTTTTCTTTAATCCCCCACCCCTTTTAGTTTTTTACTTCCTTCCTTTTACAGAAGTGCAGTTTCAGGACTAGACATTCCAGTTTGCCGGAGACGTGTTGCTACCGAGGCCCATAGCTATGGGGGACACCCATCAGTCCACTCATTATGTTAATTGCTACTCGCTTAGAGGTTACTTGGTCGAGGCTGGCAGCAGGCAGACAGGTTGGTCACAAAGGCTGAGCGTAGCAGGAGAGCTCTGAAAGCAAAGACAAACGCTCTTTGCTGCTCCGAGGGGATTTTCTACCTTCCGATCCCAACAGGGGGACGAGTGGTGAGCGGGCTGGGATCAGGTTTTGGGTTCCCTGTCTGAGGGTCACCAAGCGCAGCAGATAGTTCGCCAGGATTTGGCCCTGTGCACAGGGGGACAGCAAGCCTTCATGGCCCTTGTCCAGGGAGCTGGGAGCTTTTGGTGACTATGCCCTGATTTATTAATCAGCTATTACTTTAGGGCTCTTACCCCCCCCTTCCTGATGTCCTTAAGTAAATACTGCTTTAGTGGTATGAAGGAACACTTACTGACCCATCTATAAACCGTAGCCATTTACATGTCTCAATAAACTAACTTGTGGGTAGGGACTGGAAATGAGCCCCGTCTCTCCGTTGCTGTGCGAGGCAGATGCTCTGACCAGCAGTAATGCAGATTTTGATTTATAAAGTTCTCTAATCAATCAATACAAGACTGACTGAGGCAATCAGATAATCTGAATAATTAAATGGCTTTTCAGGGACAAATTAAAATAACTTACGCATGCTACGTCCATCTAAATTATTTTTGGAGTTCAGGAATAAATAGGTTGGTTGTTTTGTTTCAGGCCCGTATCAAGTGCTCTTGGCTTATTTCTAGACCATTTGGGAAAAAAAAAAAAAGGATAAATGGTAGTTTTACTATTTTTATATTGGAAACAGTGCTCGCAGAAGGAAAACGCTTCCATGCAGTTTTTCTTTTTTTAAACTTAAATGCATTACAGCATTAGAGGAGTTTCCGCAATATTTTTATTACATAAACGATTCTCTTCATTTTTTTTTACTCACTTCATGCTTTCAAATGTGATATCCTGCCTCGCCTCTGCACAAAGCGAGTAAGAGTGGGAATCCGTAAACCTTCTCACACTGCTTTCCACTTGCCTGAGGAATTGCTACGGAGCAGGTCTCCCTTGCTGAGGGAGGGGAGAGTTTGAGGAGTCAGGAGGAGCAAGCGTTTTTCTTTTATTTACTACATCAGAGCACAGTACAAGAAGTTGTGAGTGCGAGGGCACGAGGAGCAGAGTTTCCTTAGGGTTAAGGTGAAGGAAAAAATAACTCTCAGGTGCTGGTGCTCCCAGTTCCTCCCCGGTTCCTCAAGGTGTGTTTTCGGAGCCGGTTCAAATCCACCGTCTGCAGTGCCAGAGGTGTGGCAGAGGTGCCCCGCCGGCCGCCCCCAGCTTCCGCCTTCCTCGGCCGCTCCTTCTGCTCTTTGCCCTTGCTGGGGCTCGTGTGGCCAGGTGGAGATCCAGGAACGGGGTCTGGCTGCCAGCCGAGCCGAATTCAAAACGTGTACTTGAGGATTTGAGGGCGAGGTGGGAGTGTACAGGCTGGGGGAAAAAGGAGGCTCTGAGCTTCAAGTGAAGGACACCGAAACCAACCCTGTAAAACAGAAGGCTCGTCTTGAGCTGGTCTTCTCTTTGCACATGAAAAAGGCTCCTCAGAACCATAAGCACTTGTAAATGAATATCGTGTCCATCTCCTCCACCCTCCATTAGTCATCGCATAACCAAGCTATATGCGTTTAGTCCTTTTCATCTTTCTTCTTGTCAAGCCCTTTAGCCTGTCCCCCTCACCTACTCATCCCACCAATCATTTTAATTAATCTCTGAATTTCTTTGAAACTACTAGTTTGTGGAATGGAAGAAAATGAGTAGGTTAGGGAGACAAGATTGTGAATGATGGAGGTGGGGCAAAGTTAGGAGACTTTGCAAGACCTGTTGGGTTACCTCTGGGGCAGGACAGCAACGCTGACTGTAAACAGAGAGAGTGCAGAAGTAAGGGAGGAACTACTAAAAACATATATATATATATTTCGTTTTCTTAAGAATGCTGTCTGAGCAATTCAAACAAACTTTGGATGTTTTATGTGCAGCAAAATATGAGTGAAAGATTTAATGTGATTGCCTCCAAAGTGGAAAGGGTGACCTCCTGTTTACCCAATAGATATCTATACTAGATTGCTTGGTATTATTTCTTTTTACGTTCCCAGCCAGCTTTATAGAGGACTGGAGTTGTCACTGCAAGTACTCAGAAATATATTTACAAATAATTAATGAACTGTGTTTTTGTTATTTGAACAGCTGTGTGTATTTGCATAATTTGTGATGAAAAAAATGTCTGAATGGAAGTTAGCTACATTGTTTAGAGAGGAGTCTGAAAGGGACCCTAAGGTATTGTTCCCCTTGCGTTTTAGGGTGTTAAAAACCTAAATGTCACACCATTAATGCCTCCGTGTTCATTCCTTCTATACCATAGTGTACCCGGTGCTCTGAGAAATGGAGAGCTGTGCAAAGTTCCCCTCCTGTGGAGCTTACAGCCAGAAAAATCCTCTGTGCACAACCCAGGCTGGCAGGATGGCAGTTGATCCGCAGTGGGAGCCCAAAGAGTGAAGTGGGTTTGAAGGTAAGCAGCAGAGGAGGGAGGACGTGTGGCATATGGGAAGCAGACGGCTGCGCTCAGCGTTGTGGGCTGGCAGTACGAAAAAAAATTTAACATACAAATAGAAGCCTACTAATGCTGAGTGCTGGGGAGGCAGATGAACACCTTCAAAAAGCTATTTGCTGTGTTTGAGAACAAAGATCCCACTGGAAGTATGCGTTTGTTCAGGTTCAAATTGAGGCGGTTTCACTGTGAAGAATTGAAGATGGCTTTCTGGCATTTTGATATTTTTGTACACATGTATTAAAGTAAGCAGTGACAACAAAATGCGTTGATTTATGGTTGCCAATTGTGACTGAATGCCTCAGAATAACCAGATTTAACCACTGAGAGCCCTTGGTAGGATAGCTCAGTTTTGATTTGGGTCTCAGAACGATACAGAATGCTTGGCCTTTTAATTAATAAACAATCTGGCATCCCGTCAAAGTTGACACCTCACTCTGTCTTAGCAGCTGCTGGAACAGTAGGCTCCTGGCAACCTGGGATAAAGCAGTGCTTGCAACAGGAGAAGGAAAGGAAGCAAGTCAGCGTGAGACCAGAAATGCCTAGCGTAAAGCACCACAGAGCACAGGAATTTCCAATGAGAAATCAGGCTTTCCTTCCCAGTGCTGTGGGTTCAGGTCTGGATGTGGACGGCAAGTTTCTGAGTATCACCAGTGGTTGGTGGCCGGCAGATGTAAGGAATCCTGTCTGAATCTGAGTGATGGTTTTCGCTCTGACAGTGGTAGCAATAAACAGAGAAAGCACTGAACAGTGAAAGTAGGTCCTGCAGGTTGCTCCTTCCTGGGGATTATAGTGGCAGAGCCTGTGGGGAAGTTTACAGAGTGCCTGCTCATGTCATTCAAATGGAAACATTCCCTCTGGATGACAGTCATTTGAGTTGGAGTCATGGTGTGGGAGCAGCCAGGGTTGCCAAAGAGGCAACTGTAGGGAGGAAAGGGCACGTAGGAGAAAAGGTAGGATAATACCTGAAAACACAAACAGAATTAAAAGACTTTGGTTTTGGAGAAGGTGCTGCTAGACTGCTCCTTCTCCTCAGTCCTATCTGATTAGTAATAAACGACGTGATCTCTGGCCACAGCTGACATACCACACGGTGGCTGCGTAGCTGCTACCAGCCAGGCCAGGCCGCCCTGCCCCCTCAGGGTGGAAACGCCCTCAGGGGCCTGTCCACAGCAGCCACCCTGTGGCTTCCCCCCCTCAGGAGGAGAACCAAGCTACTTAAAACCCTCAAAACGGCAGTTTTTGCCTCTTTCATTCAGCAAAAATTATAGGCAGTTGCCGACGCTGCAGTGCCTGTACCTTCCCTTGTTTCAGAGAGGAGGTGGAGAGGGAAAATTCTGTCCAGGCCTGGTACTGATCCCTACCTGCTCTTGCTTTTTACAGTGGGTTCAGGAGCACTGCTCGCATACATGCTAGAGGAAACGCTGCATGAACAGCAGGCAGTGCACTTGGCAGACACGCTGGTCAGCTCACAGGACTGTTTACACAGTCTGTTGAGAACATATGAAACACATAAAGAGCCATAACATTTGAATATATTAGAAACAAGCTCATGAGATCAAGGAAAGTTTTAAGGATAAAAGGACAATAATAAAGCAAATGCCTAAGGGCTGTGATGGCTGCTAATTGAAATTCAGCTGTTTTTTTGTTTGTTTGTTTGTTTTAGGGAGCACAACTAGAAAGACATTCCAAAACCGGCTGCATGGTGTTTAGAGATCTGGCTACCAGCTGTAACGTGCACATATTTGCAGAGACTTCTGTTCAGCTAAGAATGGGCTGCGGACTCAGGTAAGTCATGTGAGAGAGGTTAAGCACACGTGTTGTAAGAGCTAATGGTACAGCGTAGCCTTGTTCTATATAAGCATGTTTTGTGCCGATGTTCTCCAGCTATTGCGTTCCTTGCAGTCAGTATAGGAAAAGGCGTGTGGCTGGCAAATCTGCAAGCCCGGACAAAGAAGTTCTGGGTGTGGATGCTTACAGCCTATTGCCAGGTGCTTCAAATAGGCATTTATGTCAAAGATCTGAGGTCAATTCAACGATAGCCAATTCCAGCCCTAGATGATTATATAAATATTAATAAGAAGAGCAATATATTTCACGTTCATGTTCTTGGTCTGCAAAGCATTTACCTAACCCTGTAGCAGTAGTGGTGGGGAATATATATCCCATCAAGACAACCAAAAGAATTTACAAGGTGAAGCAAAAATATGTTCACCTCTTTAATGCTGCCTGACAAGCATAATGAGAAGTAATTTTATTTTCTGTGTGCCAGTAGAGAAAAACAGGAGAACCCAGTAAACTCAAATGGGATAGAACCGCAGCTTTCCCTGGTTTTGCTTCCATGCTGAATGACCTCAAGTCACTTTTGGATCTCTGTGGCTTGGTTTGCCTGCCTGTAAAATGGGTATAACGAGACCGAGGTTGCAGTAAAGCATGAAGCTCTATGTGGAAAAAAATGCCATGCGGGTGGTATGAACTACTTTTATTTCTAAAAATGCATTAAGAAAATAGGTACAGAAAAGGAATGGAATTTCATCTGGAAGAATATCTAGGATTAACTTACTGGTATAAAGTATTTGTTACTGGCCCTGCTTGCTTTTAGGATATCAACCATTGACGTTTTCATTGGTTCGTCAGCCTTGTAATGCATTTTGAATCTGACCCAGAACTGTGTAGAGCATACACTGGCACAGAGCTTTATGCCATTTTCACTCTTTGGTCACTCGTGACATTTTGACCAAATATCTTCTATCTTCCTGCTGCTATGGATCTGCTTTTTATTTTTTATTTTTTATTTTTTATTTTTTATTTTTTTCCCATTCCCCTCCCCATTTCATTTAGAGTCTTTGCTATGAGAGGTTCTGACAATGATTTGGAGTTGTTAATGTCAGAAATGCTGTGTAGGAGGAAGTATTACATGTCAGTTTCCCAGAAGGGGATGGCTGAGGTACAACGATCAACACCTCTCCAAAATCGCACAGTGTCTTTGAAGAAAAGGTCTTGATGCTTAGTCCAAAACTCTGACGAGAAGATACCATGTGAAACACAGGAACTCGTCTGAATTTTACACCCTTTGGGGAAGAGGGTGAGTGCAACAGCCACTCCCTGCTCTCATGACTGGGCATCACTGCGGAGGTGATGCTTACAGCCCCTTTGACACCTCCATCAACACATCTGCACCTAAACTTTCTTGCATGCTTTTACGTCTCTGCTGTGTCTGAAAATGCATAGCAATGATATTTAAGGAAATCCAAGGAACAGATGTAAATCAGCACAATTTACTACGTCATTAGTTCCCCAAGTGCTTTGGGCCGGCTCTGCTGACAAAAGAGGCAGTCCTGCCCTCTTCCTGCTCCCACGCTGTCCCCTCCCTTGCGCTGACACAACCATGAGGTGAAATGCGTTGGGAAATGCATCCAGTTCCAATCTTACCCCAGCAAAAAGCCTGAATGGCTGGGGAAGGAGAGATTTGCTTCCATTCAGGGTGTCGCCAGCATATGCCGGATTAAAGTCCTCGTGGAAGCACCACATCAGTGCAATTCACTGGTCTCCCTGAGAGCCAGGAGCTTTGCTAGCTTGTCCCAGCAGCTCCTGGCTAAAAGAGAATTGTGCTGCAGCTGGAAACTCAATCAGGCGGCTCTCAAAGCGTTTCATTCATACGTGGTCCTCAGTCGGGTCTTAGTGCACCTTCACTACAGGCAGTGGTGCTTCATAAGCCTGTCAACGCTGCCGTCAAACAAAGGCTCGTCTCAAGACTTTGTGTTGTGTAAATAAACCTTGTGCCTAGCAGGGTGTCACCGAGTTAATGTAAAGCCTGAAAAGGGGAGGGCGTGGGAGCAGCATGCCGGCGTGAACCTTCGGTTTTCTGCGCAGGATTGCGACAGGATTGCAACAGCCCAGCCTATCTGAGCCGCTGCACGTACTGTAAACACGTCTCCGCGCTTGGATTTGATATGGGTGGTGATAGAACAATATACCTGGCTGGGAAATGGCAGCGGGCAGCGAGCTTTCGTTTGAAGGAAATTCTGCGCAAATTGCAATCGCAATTTTCTTCTTAGAGTGCCGATGCTTTCCAGGTGGCCTACGGGACAGGCAAACAGACGGTATATATGTCAGCAGTCACTAAGGGGTTAAAGTTCCAGGGTAAGGAGGGGGGGACGTAGAAAATCCCATGAACATCAATAGTTGTGCTTTTATCTTTGTGGTAGCTCTGACTACGATTTTGCTTCTCACAGCTCAGTGATCAGGGGACAATTGACAGCAATAACCACACGGTAAAAATACACAACTTTTCTGAACCAAACAGCATTTCATATGCAAAGCTGTCTGTTAAAGCACATGCCCAGAGTGCTTTTTGAGGCCTCCTGGGAAGTTTTAGCAAAGAGCAAGCGACCTTTTAGAAAGTTTTATAAAGCAAGTGCTTTGCTGTTAGCTTCAAAATCCTCTGTTGCTTTTTCTAGAATGTTTTGTTATTTTTTCCCCCACAAAAGGTGATACAAACTATACGAAAATCTTCAGCAGAGCTCACTGCTCCCCCCACTCCCTTTTCTCTCCCTCTCTCCTCCCCCCTAATACTGGGAGCTCTCAAAAATATTTTAGTACCCTGGAGATTAAAACCAGTATCTTTAATTTGTATTTGTCTTGTAATAGCTCTGACTTTCACCGCCTTGTCCTCCCCTTTATCGGGAGTACATGTGTGAGCACTCCCTCTAATGTTATTTACGCGCTCACTGTCAGGTTCAATAAGCAGTTTCTTAGCAGGGCACCTCCCCGCGTGAAGGAGATGTTTCCAGTTCTTGTCTCAGCTCCTGCTTCCTCCGTGTGCTGTATCTTGAGAGAGCAAAGCAGAGAGCAACAGAAATGAGTAGCAGGGGTGTCACTGAATCTTAGCTGATAAATGGAAATTAACTCTCGAACCTTATGAACCCACTGGCAGCTGCTTACAGGGCATTTTGTAGGTGTTCCAGTAGTGCAGGTTCTGCATAGTGCCCGTTTTAAGTTTAGGTATTTTATTAATAGTCGATCTGGAAACGTTTAAAACTGTAGTACGCCAGTGAAGCTCCTCGACGATATCGAAAAGGATGTGATTATGTATTTAAAGATTCTCTGTGTAAATAGAGATATTGCTAAAGAGAATTAAGATAATTGCCCCAAAGACAAATTGGCAAGTAGCTGGGTAGAAATTAGAAATGTAACTGGTTTTATACCGTGGTTCCTAAATCTTACTGGTCGACTCTCAGGTCTAGTCAGGGCATGGCAAACCCCTTTTAACTCACAGAACCAAGGGTTTCCCCTTCGTGAATGCATATAGATAAGTAAAATTTCCCAGAGCAGAGAAACATGCTATCGAAGTGGCCAGGTTTTCAGTTTTGAATTAGAAGAGATACTTTCATTTTCAGTATCTCCATTAGAGCTGCTTTTTGTAAGGCCGGGAGCGTTAACTCCTGTGTCTGAGCCAAAATTCCAACCTAAGCAGAATGTACTCATCTAAATTTCCCTTTTGGTTTCATTTGGACAAGGTATTCTTCGGTGTAGAGTTGCTGTGTACTGTTACAGCAGTTGCTGTGTTGGGAGTTTGGGAATGCGCCCGCATGGAAGAGGTTACATAAAAACTAGACCATTATAATCTCAGAGAAACCCCTGAGTGTGATGATTAAAAAGAGAAAACGATTAGGGAAAACACATCAAAGAGCCTCTGCGAGAGTCCTAAAAGGAAAAATACTGATTATATTTGTTTTGATTTTGTCTTACATGAAGTAAAAGATGTGTGGTGTGTCCTGGGTCACCACCCTAAGGGGTGTGTGCTTAAAGACAACAGAATCAGACTCCAAGACTTCGATGTGGTTTATTTTGGTTGCAGGGCTGGGAAGATAAGATATAATTGTACCATATACTTAGTGGTGCTATCAATCTGATAGATTGTACTGCCATACACCTCTGACCGTCTTACCTGCCCTCTGCCTGCTATCCTGTTTCTAGCAGGAGAACTCCTAGCTTTCTGACCTTTCAAGAAACTTTCGACTGTGATTTATTTAAACAGTCACAAAAATGTTTTTCTTCTCCCAATGTGCAATGCTCTCTGCAAGCAGACAGAAGCATGAGATGGGTAACATTGATTACTAAAGCTGGTGTGCTACTTCAGGTTCAATAAATTGTGAATCTCAGAGGCTAAAAATTGTTTAGAATTCCTTTCAAGGTCTGGGAATAAGAGTAGACATTTATCGATTGATAGCCCCGTTGTTTGCCCTTCACCAGATCCTAATACTGTTTTTTTCCGTAATGCTAGATTCATTTTTAAAAGTTTGTTAGACTTGGTCTGCCCTGGGAACCATGTTAGAAAAGGTTTGAGCTAATAAAATATGCAAAATGTGGTTTTTGGGGTATCCTTTAATGTGGAAAGGGGAAGAAAGATTTTAGTCGGTTATAGCAAATCCAGTAAGGGAACTGTTTGCTTAATGCTCTTACGGTTATTTTTTAATGTGCCTTTTCAGAGCTTTTCAGCTGGACTTAGTTCATGTGGACGAGCACATTAACTAATGTTTTCTTCTGATACGTGTTTTTCAGTTGGCACTCTGACTTAAGTAGTTACAGTCATTTTCTTTCTGGGAGACTGGTACAGTAGATCCCAGAGATCTAAAGGAAAATGAACAGGACACTGGAAAAAGTGGAATATAAAATATAATCCCAATTTAGGTAGGAATACTGCATCTGATTTTTTTTTTCCCCATGAAAATGTCTAGCATATATAAAATGATGTGGCAGTAAGAATATTACAGATTCTTGATGATACGACTTGCATACCTTTTCACTTGAGTGATGCAGCCATCCTAAGAAAAAGCAAGCCAACAAAGCCTTTATACTATTCTACTGTAAATACTGCCTGTCTTCCCAAATACTTGTGTGTAACATAAAAACACATCCAGCGTGTGTCTGAAGATGACAGAAAAGGTGCCCCTTTGCATTCTAGCAATCCCCGTGCTTCCCTGGCTGCCTCATGCTGAGAGTCATTTGAGGATTATTTTTTTTTCCACATTGGGAAGAACACTGACAACGGTGCATATTTTTTTCCTAAATAAACAAAAACAGGTCGTAAAAAATGCTAGGTACAGGAACATATTCCCTTTTTGCCAGTTAGGTGATATATTGATTTTGCTTATTGTGCATATTTGGCTTTGGCCTTTTTAGAGCCTTCCCAAGTTTGGGTCCAAGCTGCTGAAGTTGTCTCGTGCTTTATGCTTTTATGAGTATAAACAAGAGGCTGCTTGGAGCACAATGTTCTAGGTGAAAGATCTGTGCATTTTCGTTATATTCTTATGCCATCTTAATTTGATGATATGGTATAAAATCTACCTGTTTTCCTGGCTAATTTGGGACTCTGGAGAGTAACAGGTGAGTAGGCCGACTATGAGAAACAGAATAGAGAAATGGGTGTAGAGAGCAACATTTTCATTGGGACCTTAAAGGCTGAGAGACATTTTTCTCTGTCTGGGTTGTCCTGCTCTTGTGCATTAGCCAGATTCTTTTTTGTTCAGATCAAAAGTCTAATCTTTTTTCCTTCCTTAAAAGAAAGATTAAAAAAAGTCAGTCTGTTTATATTAACATGGAACTCGATTCTTTTCGTTTTGATCTGATCTTCACAAAACATCAGACATGTTTGGAAAGGTAATAGAAGAGCAATGGCAAAAGCAGCGGTGGCAAAAGCTGTTGATTTTTTTGATATTGTTTTTCTTAATATCAAAGCTAAAAATGTGGTGTTGAATTATATGCAGTATTACTGATTCCTGTACTGTTACAGCTATATAATCTAGAGTCTAGCATGGTTTATAAACACTTGGAATATAAGTAACTTATTAGGGTTAATTTTTTTTTTCCCTGCGTATTCTGTCCTGCCTTTGTTATTCAGGGCACTAATGCTGCACTGATGTAAGCAGCTATCTGCTGCATTTCTCATCATTTTGTTCTTCCAAGTCACAGCAACATGCTGGAGGGAAAGCCATTGTCTATAGCAAATGTTCTTAAGTCTCTTAAGGGCATCCAAAAGACTTTTTTTGTTACAGAAAAAAAGACTTTTTGGTTATAGAAAGGCTGATGCTGTAAGTATTCATCCCACTAATGGTCTCATTGATTTTTGTTTACACTCTTTGCAGGTTGCATAGAGTCTCAGTTTGAGTGAGAGTTGCAGAATATATGCTGAATTCAAAAATTGCATGCGTATTTTAAACTAAAACAAAGTTTCGATATCTGTGTTTAGGATGCTTAATCGAAGTGGTGGCTCAGAAGTAGACTGGCTGTTCAGTCTCCAGTGAAGCAGATGAGAAGTGCAATCGGTAAGCACTGTTAAAAACCAGGTGCATAAGTTTGAAAATGTTGATCCAAATCACATTATTATAAGTAGTGGGGAAATGTCATGACTTACTGAGATTAAACAAAGACCTGCTTAGAATCTTGTGACTTCAGCTCATAAATGGATTTCATCACTCATTACAGCTGCATAAACAAATGCATGTGGTATATATGCATGTTTTGTTTTTGGAAGTTGTTGTTTTTAAAATCCCCTCAGAGTTTTTTTAATTGCTCCTAATGAGCCAATGTTCCCCAGTTCTGGAGCAATGCCTCATGTACCTGCGCAGCATAGCACAGTCATTGCTTTTAAGGGAATAGTTTGCCTGCTTTTCTCCCTTTCTGGCAGCTGAACTGCTTTGGCAAGTTATTTTAAAGAAGAAATTTACAATATGAAACCCGGTGTCAAAGCTTTTATTCCTTTTATGAAAATAGTCCTACCCTAGTGCTCCTTTGGAGCTGTAGAAATGAAATCCCAGCCTCATCAGCAGCTGGAGTAAGTCCTACACAATGGCTCAGCTCATACTGAATAAGTTTATCATGTATGTAGATATTTTTCTTTCGTTTAATGCAGCTTTTCCTGTTGTCTTTGTACTTGTTTCTCCTGATGGGTCTCGTGTAAAGAATCCTAGAAACCGATGCCCTGTGATTATCCATGTGTAATTAGTACTTCACCCATGTTTTCTTCCCAATATGTTGCAAGTGGGATGTGGCAAGATTAATCAAAGTTTTGGTCTTCCTGCTGAGGTTATTACCTGAAGGCACTAATGATGGCAGTAGTTCGTGATGCAGAGCAGGTGCTTGTCATCTGTGGATTTAAAATGTGGTACAGATCAAAACTATCAAATCATTCGCATGTCTCTGGGTTAAAATTCGCTAAATTTGATTAAAAATTACACTGCTTAGCATTTTAAGCTAGAGAGTTATCAAAGGTTAACTTTGAGGAACTAAGATGGCAAAATATAGGGGTAATCCCTTGAATTCCAATTTGCTATTTCCTATTCAAAACTGGGATGCTGTGTTTATTCCTGGATGGTAGTGGCTGATTTTAATATTACTCTATAAATGCTTTTTTAATCATATCTAAAGGAAAATAACTTTTTTTTTTTGCCAAAGAAAAATGTTCAAGGATGCTCCATCTTTTTGCTGCCATTTTCTAGGAAAGGTTTACAAAACAAATTCAAAAATAAATATTGGTGGGGAGAAATTGTGGTTGTTTTTTGTTGTTGTTGTTGTTGTTTTGTTTTCCTGTTTTACTCACAGCCTCCTCTTCTTCCTTGAGAAGGCTAGAGTCAGGGAAGTAGAAAGAACAATATGGGGCAGTTCCTGGTCAGCGTGCTTACCCATATGTCCTGTAGAGATGGATTTGTTGTGTAGTAGATTGCTTTTTATTACATGTTTTATCTGTCTGGAGAGCAAAACAAAATAATGTAATTTGAGACCAATAGGGCTAAAATCTCTTTGCTTTCTGCCCAGCAGTCTTAATTTTTAGTCAAATGGGGAGGAGTCTTAATCATGTGTGTTCCTAAAATTTACTTAAATAAATTGGATTTCGGAGGCTCCGAGTTTCCTGCCCCTTCTGTTGAAGTCTTCAGAAAATCCAGTTGCTCACCACCTCTGAAAATCTGCCCTGTTATTTAGGCAGTTAACAAGATGCCTGACATTAGGGGCTCGCGCTCCAAAACATTGCCTCGAACGCCTTGAAATGTCACATTAAAATCAAGCACGGTTCACCCACAAACCATCTGGCTTTTACAGATAGGAAAACGATTAATGAGGCTCCTTGACTTCCTAATAAGGCCTACTGGAAATGCTCGGAGGCCGGCGGCGTGGGGCTGTCGCCCTGCAGCCAGCAGGAGGGTGGCCGCGGCCGAGGGTCCCTCAGGCCTGTGGCGGGCCTCGCCTCGCCTCACCTTGCTGCGGGGCTGGCCCAGCTCCTGATAGCGAAATACCTGAGTTTCTCCTTAAAAGGCTCGGGAGCTGCTGCGGGAGCCCTGCTGCCTGCCGGCTCCGCTCAGCCGGAGTCCTAAAAAGGCAGTTCCTCGCTCCTGCTTCCCACAGCCGAGCTCCCCGGGGAGGGCAGCCCTCCCGGGGCAGGCGTTTCGCTTACACGGAGAGCCCCGCTTCGGGGGTTTGCTGTTGCTTCTCGAGGAAGAACAGCGTTTACAAGCGCTGCCGGGGTTATCCTCTTGTTTATGAGGAGTGGAAAGTGTAACAGAGCGCGGTGTCTGAGCCTGCCTCCCCACACAGGCACGGTGCTGCGCCACTATGGAGCCCCGTCGGGTTCTGCCTAGGGAAGGAGGTGCGCCATGCGAGGCACTTCAGAGCCGTAGTCTTGAAAGCGTATTAGGTTATGGTTTTATAATAGAAAGTAGTCAGCAGCAATATGAGCCCAAAGCAATTCATGTCCTTTTTCCTCCCTCCCCTGGCTGCCGTTCCTGCGCTGCCTCTTCGCTTGTGCTCGCGCAGCTCTTTGCGGGGGCCATGCTGTGTTCTTGGTTTGATTTGTTCCCAGAGCCAGAAAAGAGTTTTCTGCTCAGCTCGACAGTGCGGCTTCACAAAAAGTTGTGCTAATAGAACGGAGCCAGTGGTGGATAGGAAAGAGGGGCAAAAAGCTTACTTATAAATGCCCCATACTCTTCCTAGCATGAAACCGTAGCTGCTAAACTCTCCTCCTGAAGGAAAGCTCTTCGAATGCTAAATATTTTATTAGAAATTTCTACAGGTTTAACTGAAAATTTCTGAAGGATCTGATTATTGGTTTATTTATTTCATGTGCCAAGTTACAAGCTTAGTTACAGTCTGATAGATTTTTAAGGACAAGTTCCTTCCTGGAGCCAGATTTTGGAAAGGCTTGAATATGCTAATTCAGAAGGGGATTTACGTAGGATTTTTTTCTTTTTATTAAATTAACAAATCACCCTCGCTTAATTTGAAAGAATGATGGGGAGTGTTTTTCAAATTTAAGATCTGTGAAATTCTGGCATGTGCAGTGCACTCGGTGGTCAGATACTCATTTCAGAAAGGAGCTTAAACACTTCTTTTCCAAGGGGGTTGGTTGGGAAAGGGCAGCGAAAGAGGTCCCTGCTTACCGTGCTCTTTCGAGCGTGTGAGACGTTGGGTGCAGCCCGCAGCGGCTGGACATAATGTACTCGGGCACAGCAGTGTGTCTCTTCAGAGCCACATGCTTCCTTAGTTTATCAGACTGCTCCTGGCAATTCTGTGCAACCTTTGGACTTTATGGCCCCTCTCAGGATGTCGCACTGGTTCCCTAATATCTCTTCTCTCGTCTTTTGCCAAGTTTCCAGCAGGCAGCGAGGCCGGGACAAGCAGGGTCACAGGTGTTAAAGGAAGTCAGCCGCACAAACAATTATTATTACAAAACCGGATTCCGCAGTTACAAGGATGAAATACTGCTTTTCTTTGATTCTGTTGTTCCATCCCTGTCTTCTCTTATTCTGAGATCACAAGGTGTTTCCTACCTCATTTTCCTTTTGCACCAGTGCTAGGTGTGTTCCTGTGGCTTAAGTAGGTGAGGTTAACAGTACCGATGGGCTGGATAAAAGTAATGACAATGCCTTGCATGCAGTTAATGCACATTGTTAGCAGAGATCCATTGTATATTTTCTAATGTTTTTATACCTGCTGGTATTTTTAGTATGTCTGTCATGTAAAACATGGTAAAACTTGTGTTATTTGCATATTTGACTGGTGGTCAATGAGATATATAGGAAGAAAGACCAGATGATAAGGAAGGGGGTGATCAGACAATCATTGATCAGGCAATAAGGAAGAGGGTGATTGTCTGCAGTTCTGATACGACGAGGTGGGAGGTGGCATGTCTGCCTAATGGCTATGGAATTCGATAATTTGGGAGAAGAAAAAAAAAAAAAGAAAAAAAAACATTTCCAGCTGTAGGTTTGGAGCTGTCTGGTGGTAATGGTCCCTCTGTACACCCTGTGTCAGGTTTTATGACCCAGAGTTTGGAGGATGTACACTGTTGGGAAAGTGCATGCATGAAATGCTGGTGAGAGGACTGCCAGCAGCACAGCAGTGAGTCTGGTTTCAGAAAGTGCGCGCGTGTACTTTTTGAAGTGAAAAGCCATTTTGGTGCAGAGTGGCTTGTCTCCCACACAGCGTTGTTAAGGCAGACCAACCTGTCAAGGTCTTGGATGTTTTAGAAAAGTTTGGATTTTTTTTGAATTTTGGAAAAGTTCTTTATGTACACAAAGCACTTTAATGCAACTGACCCGCAGTCAACCTGAATTAACAACCCCCATCGCACGCTCAGTAGTGCCATTCTCAACCTGTGATTGTGTTGCTTTTCATAGTCCACAACGTAGGAGCTCTGCATGGGGCTCTCACTAGTCCTTGTTTATGCACGAATTTGTAGCAAAGCGCCTCTGTCAGTTTTAGTGATGTTAATATTTTTTATAGACTGTTCCAACTGCGTTCTTTGTGTGTACACAGTCAAATCAAGGACATATTCTCCTTCCAGTATGTGAATTAAACAGAACTGTAGAATCACATTTCAGACAATATAAATCTAACCACCTTAGGAGATTATACTGTTGTAACCTTATTGACAAAGCAGCTAAAACATTTGAATGTTTTGACGGGGATATTTAGAAAAGCGGGAGACCTTTCAATCACTCAGGTGCTCTGAATTTCCACTGTCTAATTGTAACCCTTGTTTTAGCCCTGTATGCAGTCTCAGCCTTTTGTTCATTCTTTAATAATTTCCAGTTGATTCCGTGAGACTTGTGGATAAAAAGTGACTAAAGGTATCTGAATTTACCCTTTACCCACATGAGGAATTCAAGGACAATTCCGGTAACACAGGATAAAGCATACTTTAGTACAAGCTAATGTTGTTATAGCCATGCATATTAAATGTAATCTGCACTTGTAAATGGGAGTTTATCAGGAAACGTCACTAAATAGGTAAGGAAACTTTAATGGATAGTTTATTACTTCCAGGGATGGGCTCTGTATGTGGTTTATGTAAAGCTAACATTTTAGTGTTAGTGTATTTGGTCAGTAAGCAAATACACTTTCATTCTAAGTGTATTTTGATATAAACAATACAAGCTCGTGTATTCTACCTGTCAATGTCATAGCCACTTATGAAAATCAAACTTACAGAATTCAGAATCAACCATCACAGCTCGGTTTACTTGTTAGTGTTGTCACACAGTATCCTTTAAACACAGTTACTCAAATAATTGTGGCACTTTGCTCACGAGGCAGCGGTGGCCAGAGGGCAGGGTGTTCAGTGACGTGTTGCAGGAGCTGGACCACGCGTGTATTATCCACTTTTTTTTTTTTTAAAGTCTTCGTTAGGAATATTTGATTTAGCCTACTGAAAACTCAGCAGTATGTGATTTGGCCATTTTTAAACATCATGGCTTCAGGACTCACTTGGGTGAGGAGGGAAAACATGATACGTCATCTCCAGGCACGTGAGATGTCTTCTCTGTATTCTCCAGGTTGTACAATTTTTATACCATTTGCATTGCAAGAGGCAAAGTAATAAAATAGTGTCAGAGTGCTTAATACATTTCATGGAAGGAGAAAGATACTCTGTAATCACAGCCAGTTCCGGTAAAGTATTCTTGGTGAGATTATAGTTGCTCTAATAACTACAAAAGACACTGGGGATTTATTTATTTATTTTTCCACAGGCCCTAAAAGCAAACTATGGTGATACTAACAATTTACCAAAAAGGCAGATGGCATTTCCTAGGGCTCTGATCAGAAGAAGTGGGTGCAGCTTTCTTTTGTCCCACCTTCACTTGTCTTCACTGCAGTTTACAGCACAGCTTTTAAAGGTAGTAGCCAGAAAGAACTCGAAGTGCTGCGCTGTAAGCTGCAGCAGACCAGCAGCTGTTGTGCAAGCTCTTTGCTTCTTGTGGTGTGGATGGGAACCTTAAAAATTGGGTAGGGTAGCGAGCAGGAAATGGGAGCCATTACAGCTGTTCCAAGGAAGTGGTTCCACACGTGAGTCACAGCCCTGGTTTCTCCGTGCTGTGTGGGAGCGGCGTCCTGTCCCGGGAGGATATTGCCAGCTTCTGGGGCCGGGCAGGTCCAGCTGCTGCTGGGACCTGAAAAGAGAAAAGAGAAGGAGGCTCTGAGTCTCACCAGCATCACTTCTCCACGCTCTTCTTGCTACCTATTGTTTGGGCAGCTGGAGCAAGGGAGAATCAGGACTCAAAGCCTTCTTACGGTTGTATGCGGCGTGAGTTAAGTGATACGTTCTGCTGCTGTTAAGAACAGAGAGTGACAAGGAAAGCTGTCCTTTACTGCAGGGTCTGACCACATGCCACAAAGGCCTCGGTTATCCTGTGGAGAACAAAATCTACTACTGTGTGAGACAGCCCAGGTTGCCAAGTCTTGCCTTTTTTTTTTTTTTCCTCCTGCCGTGAGTCACCCAGCTCTGGCAGAGGCTGGAGCCCGTCTCGCATCAGCACAGGAACCTCTTGCCCTCACTCTTACTCCAGCCCATCCTAGAGGAAACCTGCTACGTAGGCTGCTGCTCCCTCTCTTGCTGCGTCGAAGAGCTGCCACACCTCAGTTTCTTCAGGCCTTCTTGTCAGGGCACCGCTGCCTTACTCATAACGGATACAGACACCGAAACCAAGCAGTCCCTCCTCTGCTCTCCAGGCTCTGTGCCTCCTGCAGGCTTTTTCAGTGCTGGAAGGTCTCTGTACTTTCACTTTGCCCTATCTAGTTTAAAGCCTCCCACAGGAGCTGTTTCTGTTTCTTCTCAGGAAGAGAAGGCAGAGAAGATGAGACAGATGCTGGAGGTTGAGTGTTGTTATTGTTGATCCTTCCTAAGCCCACTCGTGAGATAAATCCCCAAACCACTGTTCATTAAAGTCTTGCCTGTTTCCTGCAACAGTGCTAGCAGTGGTCCTGTGCTGGCAGCAGCAGTTTGAAAGACTGAGTGTGCACAACGGGTGATGTGGAGGAAGGACAGAGCTTTGTCTCCCACTTCATTATCTTTCCACTGTTTAAGTGCATCTTCTTCCATCCCCGATGCGAAGGTGCACAGAGCTGTGCCACAGCTCACTCACCGGTGATCTGATGGTTTAGAGGTTTCTGTTGTGTGTAAATCGTGGCAGAGGGAAAACTAATACCTGAGTTCCCAAGGCTTTTGGTAACCTTGTGGCTCGCCAGAGATCCTCCATCCCAGCCCTTATTTCTTGCTGAGAACCTGTCCTGTCGTCTTACTCATGGAGCTAGAGGTGTGGCAGCAGCAACAATTTTGGGAACTTATGTCTTAGATATAAATTTGAATTAATTTTATGATATTAGGAAGCTGATGCAATGGAATTTCTGTATCATGAAATGTGTTTGCAGCAACAAAGGCTATCATTACATCTTAATGGCAATCCATGAAAGTGCTTGCAGTTTTGGGCAAAAGGTGGCACTTATCCAGGGAGTGGAAGTCTCCAGAACTGACAGGAGTGACTAGGACATGTGGATGCACTTCATTTTTGTTTGCTCGTATGTCAAGATAGCCAGGTGTGAGCTATTTCTATTAGCAGAGATGATTGTTCATGTTAAAGCAGTTTGTGGCCTGGACCGGCTTATTAGGCACAGTGCACGTGCAGGTTTGGGGCCATTTTTTGTTTGTTCCATCTGACTTGCATCCAGTGAGTTCAGTTTAGGTTGTTAAAAGACAGTTCAGGTATATCATGAAGGGGCTGTACAAAGATTTGTGGGAGAAGCAAAGGGGAAACCTCACACAGGAAGTCTCGGGCTGCATGGGAAAAGAAATGAATAGAGGTTCGTAGCATGGATAAAGAGCCAGTGTAATTCACAGAAAGCAAGCTGGTCTGAAAGAGCTGCACGTTCTGAAGAAAGTTCTTGCACCTGCCTGGATCCTGTATCCTTGTAGAAGACCTGATATAGCCCAGGGAATCTGCTAAAGCTCTGAGGAAGCTGAGATAAGGTAATCTGCACAGAGCTGATTTCTGTTTTTTTTAAGAGAAGTTTTGTAAATATTTCTAAACTCACTGTTGGTCAGCTCTGCTGCATTTTCACCATCATACAACCCACCAGGATTAAACAGTGAACTGGGTGCTTCTCCAGGTGGGCTTCCAGGGAGGGATGCGTGCAAGTTACAAGCAACTCTTTGGGGTCAGCATAAGTCTCCTGGATGAAAAAATTGGACTCTAATTCTCAGAAAGGGGCACACTCGGTACACTACGTGTGTACTTAGAAAAGCCAGACTAGGGTGAGGCTTGGACTTTGCTCGCTCCACAGAGGCTCACCACACATTGTGCTATGTAGGTTCAGAAGTCAATTGCACACATGATCAGAAGCATGATCAGATGTGTTGTCTAGAGACTGTGGTCATCTTTGCTTTCACTAGCATCTCAAGAACAGTGCTTTCAGGTGATTATGAGGTTGGGGAAGAGAAATCAGGCACACATTCTTCACAGAAAACAAGAGAAAACAGGAACACATTCTTCAAAGAGACCTACCCTCCAGGTTCCCTAGTGCTCCAGCTGCATCCACCTGGCACCTCATGGGTGTTCCTCACCCAGGTGCTTCCAGAGAGCTGGAAAGTATGGAAGGGAGCTCAGGGGGTGCGATATCTTTTGGAAGGTGGAAGAATACTTGCAAGAGTTGGATCTGTACAGATGGAACCGGTATCAGTTAGGGACATCCGATAATAGTTTCCACAGTCAAATCCAATTTTTATTTTTAAAAAGTGTGAAGAGTTTCTTCTCCTTTTGCGTAGTAACTGAAAACACTGGCTGTCCCTTAGTAACTGCCATTTTCTTAGGTACCTAATATTCTCTTGGAAGTTTGCCCTTCATGATAAAAGGGGGACACCTTTTAATTGCTATAAAATTAAACAGTCTTCCAAGAGTCGTGCTAGGGTTGCACAGCACGTTGAGTGAAATTATATACCTGAAGACAAAGCCCACCAATCTTATAAGTTATTTTGTATTTGTTATTTTGTATTTTTGATAAAAACAGAATAGTCTGTAAAGTCAAGAGGAAAAGTGTTACCGAGTCCTAGTTGTTATTTTTAATGTAACAGTACCCTGTTCCTGGGTGAGGAATATCCACGAGGTGACAGGTGGATGCAGATGGAGAACTAGGAAATTTGGAGGTTAGGTCAGGCCACTGATATCAGGAACTGAACAAGGGCTAAAGCTAGGATTCCTACTGAACCTTCGGTTAGATACTCAGGCTAATGAAGGAGAGGCTTAACCTTAAAGACGTCCTCTTCCTAATGGCTTCTTGTACTCCTGGGTGCCAAGGCTTGTGGTGTTGTGGGTACAGGTTTGCAACAGCAACCTTAATTAAAGTAGTGCGTACAGCTCAGCCATCTATCCCATACCACTGAAGCTATACAGTGCACCTGGGCTGAATTAGCATTTCTGATTAACCTCTGCTTTTTGCACAAATGTTTCAAGGTGTTAATCCTTATGTTAGTGTAATGAGCTGGAAAAGCTTTGGCTTGAAATCCAAGCAGCATCTCAAAAAACAACTGATGTTTTTGTCATTGTCTTGACTGGCAGACAGAGCCCAACTTGGTTTGATTATTTTGTGCTTAGACTGACAGCTTGTATGTTGTGTTTTATCTTTAGAAAGAACTTTTGCCGTCTCCAGTTATAAGCTTCAAAAATAGTACAGGTTTATAACTGAAGGGCTGGCAGATGTTTAGCTGTTGTGGATAAAAGCAAGGTTTAAGTACAGTTATTAATTTCACATGCTGATATCATGGAAAGCAGTGAATAAGTGCTGAAGACCGACGCATTATAGTTGGCTTTTAAGAATACTAGCACCCTAACAAATTGTTTATATCTCTGCTGCTTATTCTTTGTAACTCTTTGTAATGCTTCCAGTGACTACAATGACATACTTAGATAGAAGAGCTGATCTACTGAAGCCTTACCCTAGAAATGAACTCCACTAATCAACTGCTCATGACTACAACAGATGTTTCTGTTTTTCAGACAATTGGAACCTCATGTTCTACTATATTTTTTAGTTTTTTTTTTGCCTTTCATACTAGCGGCAAATGTCCAATTACTCATGTGAGCTTCAAAAACTCGTCACATGATACCAGGAACAAATTGTTAAGTCAGTCAGCAAAGTTAAGGCTTGAAGTGGTGGTCCACCGAAGGCAGCCAGGTCTAAGAAACCGGAGGAGTGGTTTGTGGAACTACCATGCTGTGGTTTTGTTGTAAATGCCAGTACACTCTTTCAGCCTCTTGTATGAAATTTGGAAATGTCAGATGAACTCAGATCAAAACTATTTTTTCAAAGGCTGAATCATTTTAGGTGTGGAGATAAAGTTAAGTGATACTTCTGAGGATACGAGTATTATAGTCTTGAAACCACAAAAACGGGATGAGAATTGTTTATATGATGTTATGTAAGGGCATATCTCCTGAAGCACATTAGAATTGGTGAATTTTCAGATGTACTGGAAATACAGATGTGAAGAATTTTCTTTTTATTTTGCTTAGTCTGTTGCGTTTAAATTACCAGTCCACGTTTTTCTGTCCATAAGTGACTGGATCCTTGATCAATCAACGTCTTTGTGTGATTTGGGCAGAAGGAAAAATAATGTGGGTGGAAAGAATGATATATTGTCACCCCACAAAGATGCAGCATAGTCTGCTGTCAACAAAATCAGAACTACACAGAGGAAATGAGCCACCTGTTAAAGACTACAATGGAACCGTGAAAAATTGCAGGCAATAGAAACGCTTCTTTGAGATTATAGCAACTCATTTGCAAACCATTTTTCTGTTAGCAGTGAGCACTTCACCATGAACTTTCCCCTACCCACAGCTACCCACACTGGATGGATCCAGGAGCCATTGCACAGCAGGGTTGAACAGGCAAGACGAGGAAGTTTATCAGTATTGACATTAGCCAAGCAGGATCCTGACCAAATGTGGGGTACCATAACCAGGACTTGTTCTTTCACCCCTTCCCGAAGTAAATATATCAACTTGCTGCTGTTGCTGGACCTGATTGTCGTGATAAACACGAGTACAAAGAGCACTGTGAGTTGCAGGCTGTTTCATTAAGCGAGTGGCATACAGGTGAGAATGAGAGTGAGGGGAACATTGAGTGCCTCTGGTGCCACTATCAGGTTACCAGGTGATTTCTCTCAGTGCCAAGATTTTTGTAGTAGAAACATGTCCCATTGGTAAACAATTCCTGTAGGGGCCAATTAGATTGCTGTCAGAAGCACAGGTGTCAGCGTTTCAATTACAAAATTGTAGAGGTGAGATTTAATCAGTTAAGAATAGGGCCAATAATATGCACTGGGCATGTCTCTAGTTGGTTCCAAGCAGGTGATATGCTGTCTTCTTTGAACATCATATTCCTTTCTTTATTTGCAAGCCACATCTAACCTCCTGGTGCTGTTTGCACCTGTGTTTGTAGTGGATGGAACTTGAAGTTGGGTTGAAGTAACGCCTTCCTTTCTACTCATCTTTACATAGATTTCATTTTGGATGGGGGGATAGGTCTGGAGTGCAGAAGGATTTCTGTCTGCTTAAAGATGCTGTAATTTTTATTTTTATTTTTTTGTGGCTGCGGATGAGATTTCTTCTTTGCTGCTTTTTCTCTGGGTAGAAGAGAAGGGAACTGGGAGGCCCATAAAAGGTGAAAACCAGAAAGGCAATAGATGTTCCTCATTAGAGCACGTGCACAGAGTGATCGGAGTGGGATGAGAGGAATCGTTAAGGGAAAGAATCCTCTAAGCCAAGGGATGACAGGATTTCCAGAAGAGCTTGATTAGAAGTGCTGAAGTTGGCTGGCAAGCGGCAGGGAGTGAAGATAGAGTATTGATTTGGAACTTTGGCAAGTGCCTTTTGAAACTGTGAGGAGACGAGTACGGGAAAAGAAAGGGAAGGACTGATAAACAAAAGAATACAATATGGAGAAAATCAAGCCTGTTGATGGGAGAGAAGGAAGATACAAGTAGGAAGAAAGACAAACTGGTCAAGATGTCTCTAACACTGATGGGAAAGAGCAGATGCAAGATCCCTTTCAAGCAGTACTGGAAGAGTACTGTTTGATGCGTGCCGCTGTCCCCTTGCTGAGCCTTCAACGAGGATCTGGCTGAAGCGTGGCTTTCCTGCTCTCTGGATGCTGGGTGCCGGCTTGACTGTACCTTTTTTCTTGCGTTGTCTTTTCTGATAGGTTTAGTCTCGTTTCTCCTCTCCAAATTGGCAGTCGTGTAGTACACGTAAGAGGCTACCTTTGGAAGCAGTTGCTTCTCAGAGTAGCTGACCAGTGGGTGATAGAGGTGTTCTAGAGCCCCCTGAAGAAAACGCGAAGACTCCAGCTGGTGTCAGTAGTATTGGATCTGTCTATACCTGATTAAAAATCACTTTTCCTTTGGCTGTTTTCAATCTGTCTTTCTCTGATGTGTCTAGGAGAGCTGCAGTATGAAAAGTGCAAACCAAAATGTGATAAAGGAACATGTCAAGGGGTAATTAGCAGTGAACAGAGTTGAAATACAAGTCTTTTGGACAACATTTTCACACTGGTGGTCTTGTATCTTGAGAGTGGGATCAATGTTTTCCCTTCCAAAATATTTAGCGATGATAGCCTGTTATCGTGTTAATCCTACCTTTTAAAACAGGTAACCTGGGGTGTATAGAGAGAACAGAAGTCTGAATGGGCAGCAGGAATAATTTCAGCTGGTTCCCCAGACTCCAGATAGCTTGGTTTGAATAGTTCTCAGACAGACAGAGATGGGAGTGAAGATACACTGTCAGACTAGCAGAAGCATTTCTCCCTCCCTCTTATGGGGCAAGAGGAGTCAGTAAACCAAAGCCAGCTTTGTCTGTAACCCTAATTAGGGAGCTCCCGGGATGTTTGGAGGGGCATAAGAAAGCTCTGTTACCTTCTGCCCTGCTTCCAGGCTTGCAGCAAGGGAGATGCAGAGATTTGCCCTTCCAGGGAGGATTTCCAAAAGACTTCAGTGTGCTGTGTGATTCACTTGTAGTAGTCTCGTGTGTGCGGTGCGTGTGTGTGTGTGTGTACGTACATCGCGGTCCCCTTGGGAGGGCAGTGGCAGCAGATCTGCCCTGTCAGTAGCCAGTCACAGCTGTGGCTGTGTGGGTTACCCAGCAGAGTTCAGTCCCTGGGGATTTTCAGCCTGCCACCCCTCGCCACCACGTCCATGCGCTCGCTCACATACGCACGGTGCCATCAGCGAGGAGTCATCTGCCGGCTGCACGCCCACAGAGCACATCAGGAAGGAAACGGCTGGTCTCTTAAAGTCAGGAGTATTTAAAAAAAAAAAAAAAACAAAAAAAACTGCAAGGAGCAGGCAGCCTGTGTACCAATTCCTCCCGGACTGCCGGAATCCTTTGCCCTGTGATTCATGCTGAGCTGTCCGGTCCATCCGGCAGCAGCCGTGTCAGGCAGCCACCCACTTTTAACCGGGTGCCGGTGCTGCCGCTGCTGGCACCAGAGCCTGCAGCGTTTCAGGATTCTTGTGTTAGTCAGGGCACTGGCACTTCCTTTGGCATTTGTCAGTCTGCAGGAAGGCTTGTGTGCGAGCGAGGGCTTTTTTTTGTTGTTGTTGTTGTTATTATTTTGTTCATTTACACATTCGGAACCTGAAGGTTTGATTCAGACGTCTTCGTTGCTCTCCGCTTCCTGTAGGTTGAAGTCTGTTTTCTGATGATTAGCCAATACCGGCTGTTCTGGCAATGAAGATGTCTCAAATCAATCCTATCCTGTCTGGCTCTCAAATCAATCCTATCCTGTCTGGCTTTCCAGGAAGAGCTGCCCCTCCCCTCTCCCTCCACAACCCCTGTCATCCAAGATTGAAATTTATCAGAGCTGCTGTGAGCAGGAAATTAGCTTCTTTACAACTTGTTCTCCACTGCTTCTCATTCATTTTATTGTTTTAACATTTTCCAGAAAATAAGGCAGAAAACAAACCTGCTTCCTCTTTAGAAGAGTTGTGCTGTTAACCTGTGAAATGCTCATTTCCCTGGCAGGCTGCTTCTTATCTTTATAGCAGAATCACACGATTGAAATCAGTTAAAGTTGAACTGAGATAAAGAATAAAACACTGGAAAACATTTAGTCATCCTTTAGCATCCTGAAGATAAGGATTTCTGCACATAGGCATCAAAGCAGTAATGAACACCGCGGGAGGGATTGGCTCAGGAAAAATGGAGTGAAGGGTGCTACCTACTGACTTAGGAATGTGCCTGTGAGAACTTACTTGCAGTTCTGGGGCTTCAACACCTACATTAAATTGACATGATTTTTCTGAAGAGCTGAGCACCTGCTACTTCCATCCATGGGAAACTCTCCTTAGAATTGCATTCAGGTACACGGAAAGTGGTTTTAGCTTATTTTGACTTTAAACATCTGACTTTAAACGTGTATATTTATGTTTTCTATGTGTATTTCCAACAGCAGCATTGGAAGATTTTTTGAGGTATGCAGAAGGAAGACACTCTTTTAATTAACATCAGACATTTTTGGTGCTATTCAGCATTAAAAATAAACCTCGGCCTTTGCCAGGAGTAAATTTGGCAATTGTGTGCTCCCTGCTGCAGGAAAACAATGTCTCTCTTCAGAGCTCAGAACCAAGCTTTGGCAACGAAATGAGGCCCAATGTCCATTGATCTCAATGGAAAACCTATTATTAGAAAAATCACTGTGACCACATCCTGCCATCATTTTGTGCTGAGAACCACCACTGAGGTCAGCAGGATTTTTGTGCAAATATTTATGGCAGGATATGGCCCACTTCAGGGCATTCTGAGGGTTGACAAGCCTTCAGCTGAATTGTTCCTGCTTCTTGTTGATCCTATCAGTCCAGCAAAATCAGATCCGTGAACAATTCAAAATCCCACCATCTAAGCTGACGGTGAGTGAAACTGAGTAACTTATTTTGTGCGATTTGAATGCAAACATGAGGCAAGACTCTGGCATTGCACGGTGTCCTGACTGGGCATGCGGTGCTTTGGACACTCAATGGGTTGTATCCTTCTAACTTCTCAAGAAAGCAGCAAAGCGTAAATTGCTGCTGTGTCAGATAGGCCTGGGGCTTCGGTGAGTGAAAACTGTTGTTAATTGAGTAACTCAAGATTTTTGTTTTCAGCAAATGCTCTGCATATGTGACTAGTGCAGCCAATTTCCTGCTTGCCAAAGTCAGTTCTATCAATGCTTATTGGAACCACAGACTCAGATAGGAGAGGGAACACACTCTCATTTATCCTTTTGATATGGGCAATAAGTGAATTCTTTTCAGCTTACTGTACATCCGTGTTTTCACTGGACAGCAGAAAACTGTGTCACTGACTCATTGTTTGATCTTGGGTAAATCATCCAGTCCAGTCTATCCCAGTACCCTCATGTACATAAACAATGTAATGACTCTCATCTGGCTTTACAAGCTGTTAGAATAACTTCGTTTTATATAGCTTTAGCTTTCCCTTAGTCTTTTCCAGAATGCTTTACTGGTGAACGAAGGAGGCTTGTTCCTGAGTCAAGCCAAAAGGTTTCTCGTCCCTGTCTGGGTGCTGAAACAATCAGTGAGCACAAGGTTTTATAGTTTGCATAAGCAATACTATTTTAGCTAGAGTAAACGTTTCTGGAAGCTGTAGGGCCAGGCTGTAAGGTTACACAAATTTGGCACTACAGAAATCGCTCTGATAAAAAGACAACCCAGCACTTCCAGCAATAGCTACTGGAGTCCAACTGGGCATTTTCGAAGGGGAGAACATACCTGTGCTGTGAACTGAAGTTGCTTCTTCTGAACTCTGTCCAAAGATTGCCTGTGTAGGGTGAAGTAGACAAAGCAATGGATTGATGCTCACCTGAAAGAGGAGTTATGCTGTTGCCTGGTTCATATGAAGAATGTATTTTAGATTGTAGCCTAAAAATTATAAAACAAATTAAAAGCTTAATCATTTCACTGTGGTTCAACAGCTATAAAGGAAAAAAAAAAAAGGCTGTAAAGTGACCTGTAGAGATAAATGAGACATTCCACTCTAGTAAGCCTTCAAGACATTTTCAGGTATAGACTATGCAAAATGATCAGCTGCATTTTGAGGCCCAGGACTTGCATTTGGTTTATGGCCTCCTCTTCCGATAGTCATATACTTAAAGAAAATTTTACTCTTAAAGCTGGGAAAGAAATGTCATGCTAATAAAAGAACTTTTGGTGGGAATGTATTAATTGCAAAGAAACTTGTCTCTTGTAAACTTTCTTCACTCCGAGATAAAACTTCTGGAGGGAAAAGACTGCAAGACGATTGCAATTATGATTTGAGCGTAATGGGGATGTGTGGCATTCCCAATAAGAGCACTTCTAAGGGATTTGAGAGGGAAATGTTTGCTGTATCTCATCTTAAATGTTTACTAACTTCTCTGTTTGGCTTTTGCGAAGAAAATTTCCATTTTTCAATTTCAGTATTATCCCAACACAAGAATAAAACTAAATGCTAAAACCTCAAAAAAGATTGCAAAATAGAATTCCTGTTTTCCAGCCAGTTCTGGACCAGAACAACTACATGCTTGTGGATGGTGCTGGAGAGAAAAGTTTCTCTTAAGCATTTAATGAAAAGTGTAATCCTCTTACTGCACCTCGGTCAGAGATGCCTGGCTGCCTGATGGAGCTCTCCGCGAAGCCACGTGCGTTCCAACACCGCACAGCACCCAGCGCGTAGGCACTGAGAGCACTGCTTTGTGGTTTGTGTGCTGAACCGGGACTCGGACTGGGTTCAGTTCTAGCTTGCTCAGAGATTTCTTTCTTAATCTTGGGCGATTCATTTAATCTTTCTGTGCTTTGGTTTCCTGTCCTTGAGAGTTTGCCTGCAAAACAGATTATTTTAAACTTAGAGTTCATGTTTTGAACTCTAAGTTTTTAGAGTTTTTAGTCTAAGTTTTAGAGTTTTTATTTTGTATATAAAAATTGAATCAAATCAAAATAATGAAGATGAGAGGTCCGTGTGCTGTGTTTGCAGCTAAAAAGATTTTTTTCTTTAAGGCTCTCCTGGAAGAACAGACGCTACCTTTTGTCAAGCTCTTTAGACAAACAATCAAATAGTTTCTAGGCAGTTCTGGAGGTGTTGGGTCCAACAACATTGTTTGCTGGGGTCCTTATCCTGTGGGCAGCCCCACCTCCAAAGGCCCTATATTCATATATGTTTTGGTCAGAGAATGAGATACTCGGACCTCAGGAGAGGCACAGACCTTATAACTGAAGTTTCGTACAAGGCTCTAATAGAAAATGAAAGAAAGACATTGAGAGAAGTCTTGACGTGGGTCTCCACCATTGCAGAGGCTGATAGTAGGAGTCTTCAAAATTCAGTAATTGACGCCCTTTGAATGAAAATGTGCAAGTTCAGTCTGTACAAAGAAGTCACATCACTGAAACAAAAGGGGATCTTTTAACTGTTTCCTTCTATTGTTTTTTCTTGCTATCTGCTTTGCCACCGATGTTCTTTTTTTGTCGGAACGAACACCGTGGGTTTTGTTCCCGGGAATAATAATAGCGATAATAGAAAATTACTGCTTTGCAAATCATTTTGGAAAGTGCATATGGAAATCTTTAGGAGTGAAAATAGCTGCAGTGGATGATAGTAGGTACTAGTAACAAAAATGTTTGGCTTAAGGTATTAAAAAAAAGTCAGATGCTGAAATTTCATCTGGATAGATACAAGCATAGATTGAGTGCATGATCTCAGACGCTGGAAGGATGGAGGAGAGACTGAATACCCCGAAGTCCTGACCTGCCTTTGTGAAGTTCTCCTTACCACAGGCACTAAGTGTTCCCTAATGCAAGTCAAACACTCTGAACGAGGAAAGAGAGAGAAATTAGTCTGAACAGGAAGCTTCAAATATTCTAACACTAATTGAGTTTAGATAATTAAGGGGGTTTAGAGCAGTAATTCAGAGGAGAATGGGAGGGGAGGACAGTTTAATTGAGATTGCCTGTCCATCTGGGAATTCTCCCCGCAGCCGTCTGTGGCACGTTCCCGTTGCCATCCGTTCTGACCCGCGGGAGCCGATGTAGTTCGCACCGACCTTATGAGTTAGCGACACTGCAGGCTTCCCTCGGCGCCGCGCTGTTCACGCTCTGCCTCCGGAGCAGGGCACGGGTGACAGTTTTCTGTGTTGCCCCTTGGCTGGAGGAAGTGCCCTGCCCTGTCACGTCTGCCCTTTGGGGACCTCACGGTGGGCCTGGGGTCAGGCCAGGGGCTGGGAGGATGAGGAGCGGCGTTTGAATGCTGCTTTGTAGTTCAGCAGAGGCTGCTGGCAGGTCCTTGGAGCTAAGGCTTCGTCCCTGCCACCGCAAGGAAGCCAAAATGGGAATCAAATCCCAGACCTCTGCTGCTAGGAGCAGGCTGATGGTGACCATAAGCCTGGCTGGTTCAGTAGGTAGGAGGAGATGGTGGCCGAGCCGTATTGCTTTCCCTGGGAGAAGTTTTCCAGTAGCTTTGCACTATCTGCCTTTAGCAAACAGCTTTTTTAAAGGGTGCCGTCGTACATCCTGCACATCAGGAACAAATGCGTACACTAGCTGTGGCGAGGCTCCAGGGATCCCCTGCTGCTCTGCACATCCCTGTGGAGATGCAGCTGGCTGATGTCTCACAGACAAGCTGCCCTGCTACCTTTAGGGTGGCAGAGGGACACCCTGTGAGGTTCGGACACCGCGGGCAGGAATCAGACGAGTAAGACTGCCCCGCAGTGCACACGGCGGGATTGTAGTTGAGGACGGTGCCGAAGGGCTCGCAGCTGAGGCAGGCATTGGCATGGCTACCATCTGACAGCTTGGCCAAGCCCAGAGAGCTGCAAGAGTGGTGTTGACAACTGAATTTTGATTTAGTATTAAATAAATGAGAAATATGATGCTGGAGCTGTGTCCTGCTAGACCGGCCCTCTCTCTGGCTGTCCACCCTGCAGGCCAGGGGAGTGACTTCTGATTGTACGCCCACAGACACCCCAGTGATTTACGTGGAGCACCATGCCAATGTCATTGAGATCAAAATGCTGTTAAAACTGCAGCAGATCACACTTCTTAATTTAGAAAGAATCTAGCAGGTATTGAGAGGAAAAACCTTGAAGCCTGTCGGAGCGCTGACAAATCGTGATGAACTCGCTGTGCTTTGTTTGTAAATACAAGCAACCCAATTTGCTGCTCTCTCACCCTAAGGACCTCTGAGAAAACAAGGAAGGCACCTGCAGGTGGCTCGTCTGGGGTTTTCTTCTGGTCTCCTTCAGCTCTTCTACGAGTGCCTCAGTGGAGGAGCTGCGGCGAAGCGCGAGGGGCCGGTTTCTGACAGACCGAGCCACTCGTGCCAGAAACCTGCTCGTCAAAAGCCAGGAAACAAACCCGAGGATGTTTTCACGTGGAGAGCTGGGCAAACGCTGCGTACTAACCTGCTATCATCAGGTGTTTTCCCAGTGATTGTCATCGTTACTATTCCTCTGGGGCTATTCGGATATGGGAAAGTGGAATAAATAATCAAAGAGGATGTTTCTGGCTGCTAATTTTCAGTCAGATTTGATATTGGTCCAAGATTTAACACTTCCTTTCTCTGCCAACCACATACTAAAAATAACATATTTTCAGGATATTGGAGACCTCTGGTAATCTGTGGTATTTGGCACTTGAATATTGCCTTTCATCTGGAGGTCTCAAGGCAGAAAGTTGGAGCCTCGCAGTGTCTGCTTGAAGTCGGGAGAATCTGAGACATTTTTGATGTTTGATGTGTAAGCGAACAGGAGGCAAAAAGCTCAGAATGGCTGGGAAGGTCTGCATTTCCTTGCTGAGTGGCATCTATTTAAAAAAAGAAAAGGCAGTTTTACCTCGGCGGCACAGTGAATCCTTCGCGGGGCCAGGGGAGATGCAGGCGGTGCGTGCAGCAGGGATGCACCAGCAGGGAGGACAGTTCACCCAGCAGAAAGTTGCAGGTTGGGAAGAAGCTAATTCATACTTTGTTAGTTTCATTTTCTAGTTAAGCAAGGCTTTAAACTGGCTTCCAGTAATCAGGTTTTTAACTAACACTTTCTGGCAAAAGGAATGCTTTTTGACAGAAGTTTTTTGTTTGTTTTTCTCTTTTCCTTCTCTGTACTTTATTTTTCTCTTTTTTTTTCCTAGTCATTGGTAAGTCAGAGATGGTGAAAGAAACTTTAAAAAAAAAAAAAAGAAAAAAAGGCATTGTTGGGCTGGAAGAAAAGCCAAAGATTGGTTCTGTTTGTGTAGATTTATTGTAATGTCACCAGGAGTGAGGAGTGTTCCCTGCTCTGCCCTGAGCACTGCAGCGCGATGTATCAGACGGGTCTTCTAAGGCCTTGGGAAAGCAGCTGCTTTTCCTCTGTTGGGAAAACAACACATAGGTGGTGGGATTCAGCCAAAGGCTGCGAGTCCAGTGAGGGAGCGCTAATAGAGACTGATCTAAAAGACGGGCTGAGAATGAGACAGGAGTTCCCCAAGGAAACTGGATTTATTTGGATTTCCTCTGAGCAGTCGAGAGCTTTTCTCCCAGGACTCGGAGTAGCAGCAGAGCCTCTTCCCTCCTGAGTTGAAGGAGCGTTAATGATTCCTTGTGTTTAATAGTTTTGATTGCTCTGCTCATTTTGATAATTTGCTTAAGTCTCTCGAAGCAACAGTAATTTAATCAAACTGGCAGCACTAGTCGCTTGCCTGGAAAACAGCAAGCCCGTTTGTCCCGCAGCAGTGGTGCACGCAGCTGGCCCTCCTGGCCCCGAGCAGTTGTGAGAGCAGAGCGGGCTCTGGGGGGAATTACTGCCATTACTGTCCCCAGCATGTCACACGTCCGGGGATTTTCATTTTGTGCCACCTCTCACAAAAACTGGGGGCACAGGCCGATAGCCACAGCGCTCAGAGCCCACGGAAAATAACCTGCAGCCTGTTAATAAGCAGGGACCAAAACATGCTGTTATTTCATTATTTTTGAGTTGATACAAGATACGGTCCACCACCTGGCAACCTGGCCAGGCATGCACATGTCCTCCTGCCACTGGTCCACGTTACTTGTTTCCCTTGCAGGCACTTGTAGCTCCAAGTGCCAAAGGCTGCTCTGAGTAATTGATGCTCTTTATATTTGTCATTACAACAAATTTTACGTCTCTTGTGTCCATTTAGCCTTCCCAATCCACCTGGACCCTCTCAATAAACTACTCCTCATGGCCTATCTGGCCGACTCTGAGAACAAATTGTTTTTTATTCCTAAAAGGCTTTCTCCCATTTGGATACTCCGAGGCTGTTTGCCTTGTGGCTCAGCTCTGGCGGCTGTCCCTGCCAGCACTGCACGTGTTGCTCTGGGTGCTCTGAATCATCGAATTTTGCTGGATCTTAGAGCCTTGACCCCGTATGAAGCCATTCCTCTAGTGGGAGGTGGATCAGGCTTTGGATTCCCGCAGGCACTGGGCGCTTTCCATTGCAGGGAAGGAAGGATCCTTACTTTTTGGTACTCCTCATGTGGTGGCACAGAGATGACTGCGAGAGCCTCCCTCCCGTGCGTGAGCACTGCATTGTTTATTTGGTGTAAAGAATGAAGTCACCTGCCTGATGAGAGATTTAAATGTTAGGGAAATGGCAAAACTGCCCACAGCTATTTGGTCTGCCAAATCTCGGGGAAGTTGTCTTTTCCACCCTGATTGGGGGAGCTCCTTTTGTGTTTCAGCCACTACACTATGTTGTCTATCTGACTGGGCACTGAAGCCATTTCCAAGCTTCTACTTGCCTCATCCGGCCCCATCTGGACAGATGTGAAGGAACACGGATAATAGGATCCCCCCCCCGCCATTGACAGTAAGGTACAAGTACCGGGTCTCATCGGATATATTTCATGCCTGACTGTTGCATCATGCTTAGTGACCTTCAAACTCTTGATTGTGTAGAGACTGTGGGGACCTTTTGATTTACAGTGCTTCTATTTAAGTGGTTGTACACCTTGGCAAGGGCCAAATTACTATTTCAGTTCAAGTCTGTGGGTGATGAGTGAAGAGACACATTTTGCACTCCTGTCACACTGCTGAGAGATTTATTTATTTTTGAATGTTACAGATTTCATTTGAAGTTAAAAAAAAAGAAGAGAGAATTCATTGCCTAAAGAAGAAAATGCCTTGATGAAACATTTCTTTGTCTCTTGCTTTACTTCTCATTCCTCAGGAGTTGCTTCTTGAAGGAATCTCCGTTCCAGCTCTTTCTCCAACTTTGATTGTTCTGGGCCTTTGTCTCCACGTTAGTCACTTCTGGCTCTTGCTGGGTTTCTCCCAGTACCCTTCTCTTCATCTCCACTTAAAAAAAAAAAATCTTTGCTTTGCATCTTCACTCTCTCTTCTCCCTTGGCAGGAGACAAAAGGGAGACACTGCTTGTGGAAAAGTAACCACTTTTAAACCTGTGAATGCAGAGGGAGGCTGAGAGAATCAAATGAACTCTAGATCTGGAGATGCCGGTGTAGAGATGGAGAGATAGTAGATGTTTTGGGGACTCCTGCATTGCTCCTGGGCTAGAGAAAGAGAAGTGAAAGACAAGGCAGCTGTTGGGGAGCAGAATTCATTCCCAGCCTCGCTGTCTGCACTCTCTGGCCTTCTCGGACGACGAGCAAGCAGGTGCCTGTCGGTTGAATTGCAGTGAGGATTGCACAAGAACTGTAGGCTGGTGGAAAGACTCCAGGGAGCCAGCTTCAGCCTACGGACAGTAGGTTTGACTCCCTTAGTCTAGACACTCTCACAGGGATTACGTCAGCAATAATTTGTCAGTCTCTATTTATTTTCCAGTGGCATGGTTAGTATTTACTAGGGCTGAGATTCTCCATATACTCTTCTGTACCCTGTCACACGCGGTTTGCTTATAGCAGAGTGGCTACCTGGGCCACAATTTCCCTGCTTTTTTATAGTATTAGTGATACTAATCCTTAGAGGAAGCAAAGGCGTGTAACATACCTAAATATCCAAAACCCTTTGAGAAGCAAGGGGAACATCTTTCCCATGTTTTGAGAATTTCCACTTCCACCTGATGACCCTAGAGCCTCAGGTGCTCTAATAAGAATTGTACGTAGTCAGATACATGCATCAGGTTTGGAAATAAAGGTGTGAGTATACCTTGTTGTCACATTAGGAATAAATCCTTCAGTCTCAAAACCACTGATGATTTGAGTGTCATGATTCCCTTTTTTTTACACAATAAACCTCTCACTTTCAGATACAGTACCTTGAGCAAAATTACACACAGTTGCTGGGGACTGTAAATGCAACCCAACTTTAAACCTTAATTTAGGTGCCTAACAAAAGAGGGCACTGTCTCTGGGTTCCCTGTGTAGTAAATGAAGAGATGACTCTGAGCTGCCTTTTGCAGAAACTTTTCAAGTAAACTTCTATTTTGAATCAGTCTCTGGAAGTTTTCCTCTTCCTATGGACTGGAGAGGGGGTCTGAATTAGGTAGAATAAAGTTCTAAAGTAAAGCCTTGTGAATAATCCCCTTTTTACTTCCTCCTTTCTTTTTTGCAGTTAGGATAAAAAGTTCAAGTGCTGACATTTTGCACCCCAATTTCTAGACTCCGTTGCCATCCAGTGACATTGTGTCAAGTCTCCATAATGCAGAGAGAGGGTGATTGAACAATTGCATTTGTCGGGTCTGATATGGAGTAAGTCTACAATACAGACTTCTTAGAGTGTGTTTGGTACAGCGCTTGGCTTTATAGTATGTAGCAGGATAATACAAGTTTTGCAAGACTTGTCTTTAATGATTTGGATCCACTCCCAGGTACCGAAAGGGCATTAAACTCTGCAACCGGCTGGTTTTGGGGAGAGGGGGAGAAGGGAAACCCGTGGAAAAATAAGTCTTCAACTCAGAATGAAAATCAAGGGACTTTCTCAAGCTCCGAGGATCGATGTTGTTTTATTATTAAACCACTGGGCTGTTGTTCCCATGGAAACAAAGAAACAAATATTTGGAGCTGTGTAACACCTTCCACCAAAATTCCAGTTAAGAATGTTTTGGAAAGTGTTTCTGTCAATGTGAGCCCTCCTGTTCTCTGAATGAAAGCTTTGTGCAGCCTTCCTGGACTCCCGCACGGGCCACAAGGTGAAACTCTGCGCTCAACTTCACGAGCATTACTTGTCATTGCAATTCTTTAAAAGGAATTAATTGCATCGGGAGGTCTTTGCCCGGTACAAATGATAAGTGTGAGGCTCCGGGAATAACCCAAATGAAATGTGTGACAGCGGTGGCATTTGGTCGTTTGCTGTTGGTTTGGGTTCTTTTTTTTCCCCCTTAATCCATCATTTTCTACAGATCTACCCTAGCAAACATGCCGAATGATTTCACCTTGAACCCAGCGTGATCCGTTCAGAGATGGAAGGAAAAAAAAGGATGAAATACAACTGAAATTTTGGCCAAAAATCATATTTACTTTACTAAGATAATATGATCCATCTATTCATTAGCAGTGGGAAGAAATCTTTCCATGCTGCCAGATATCTTTTACCTGAGGCACCCCATCTGTTTATATTTGCAGTTTGGGGTGAGGGGAGGAAATCTGATCAAATTTAGCAGGTGCTCCTTTTTTTTTTTTTTTTTTAATTAAAATGGTGCTGTTGTCTTCTCTTTGTCTGCATACTTGCTTTCACCTGCAGGTCAACCATCACATTTTAACAATTTAACCACCAGAAAGTTGCCTTGTTACCTTGTTATCTAAACACCGAGTTTTGTCCAAACAAGAAGTAATAAAATACATAGACTCTGGTTTTCTGTGTTGGATTTTTTAGCGAATATAAGGTCAAAACTGTAATTAAATATCTCACCACTGGGAAAAGCATCATACTTCTCATTTCCAGTGTGGAAAAAAGTCGGCGATGTCTCATTAAGTGCAAGCCCATTTTGCAACCTTTCCCTTGCTGGAAGCAGTAATCATCCTTTTCTCGTCTACCCACCTACCTATTTTCACACAGTTGATAGACATTTAATATCTTAGAAATCTCTTCTGCTTTGTTAAATATCTTTGAAATCTGCTAGTTGGTTCAAAAGTTATTAAGGATGGGTGGGGAAATGTACACATTTACATAATGCTTTTGCACATTAGGCTAAAATATAAGTTTCTGATGTGTGAGGAGACATCGCGATGAATTTGGTTCTGTATAAAATTGTGCTTCTCTTATGAACTCGTTCACTATGCTGCATTTACTCTGTGCAATACCGCTCGTATGAGGATGCTGAAGCCCTCCAAATGTGCAGTAAAACAAATGCAATTGTCTAAAACTTTCTAAATTCAAATGGATTTTTTGCTCGTATTCCCCACCCTAATGAACGTTGACATTATTTGTCCAGAAACTGCTCAAAGTTGGAAGATTTAAATTGTAACCAGCTCTAAAAATCACCCTTTTCAAATTACAAGCCGGCAAAAGTATACCAGCATGGGGAACCTTCCTTCGCTGTAGGGTGAATGAACTGTTGGGATGCCTTTGATGGACCACACACTATAATACCTCTCAGCATTATCAAATAATAACTCAGAAACCCTTAAGCCATATGCTATTTGAACTGAAGTCAGAGGGCATATTCGGCATGTGGTTTGTGGTCCCTGGAACATATCGTGACGGGTGGAATATACTTAAATGAGAGGCTAGGAGGTAGTGCTTTTTATTTGTAAAATCCTGCTTAAGATAATTAAAGTAGTGTAGAGCAGAAGGAAGTCTTTTGCCTAGGCTAGTGGTTATCTGCATATCATGGCCTAGCAAGTCTCCTGTCTCATAGGAGTATGTAATTCAAGAAGTGTCCCTATGAAAGGGAGAAGTAGCTTTTGTTCTCAAAACCCGGCGTTGTCGTGATTGAGGCCACATGTGCCTTTATGGTCCCTAATCAGTTAGAGGCTGATTCCTATTTAGTTCCTTTCAACCACTATTATTCCAGCTTTATGCTATTGTAAATTTGCTTGTTCTCCTCAAGTTATACTGGAGTGACTCTGTGGTGTGTCAGGCTTTAGGTACAGAGATACCGATAGTCTTCCTAATGTACTTTTGCTGGCTCAAGCTTATATTTTTCTACAGAATGATTCACAGTAACTGTGCCCCAGGCGCTGGCCTGAACTAGAAGGTTACGCAGCAAAGCTACGTTACTTTAAAATATCAATTCTGGCTTTAAAGAGATGCATGAAAAGGGAGGGGTTCTTGTGCTGGAAATAGTCTATGTGTTTTGAATGCCTTGCAGTATGGTGAAGGATAACCCGTCGTCTTTGAGAGACATTGTGAAAGCTCACGTCTTCTCCTAAGCGAAGATCCTGCTGCAATTGCAAAGTTACTGGTTGTGAATGTTAGAGGAGGCTCGCTCAATTGATGAAGATGTCTGTGCATTTATACTTTACAATTATAGCTTATCTTTCAGAGCTGTAATTTTGCTAGAAAATGCAGTTGTTATTTCTCCCCGTTAGTTTCAGCTTTAATTTGTCTGATAATTGATAATAGTTTCTCTGTTCTGAATGCACCGCTGTTTTTATCAAACACTAATAAAATAATGGATTTATAGTATTAAAAACCAGCAAATCTGATAATGAGAGTACTTACCCAGGCTGTAGGAAAGCGGAGTTCTGGTCCCTTTTCTCCAGAGGGAGTTGAACCCCCCTATCTCCAGCTTCCAGGAATGGTCTTAATCACTACATTTTAGGATCAGGTTTTCATTTTGAAGAGAGAACATTATGTTTTCTGGATCACTCACTGGAACTGGTCTCTTGCCCTCGAGGTGTGTGTCAAGTC
Source organism: Anser anser (assembly GCF_964211835.1). Classification (NCBI taxonomy): domain Eukaryota; kingdom Metazoa; phylum Chordata; class Aves; order Anseriformes; family Anatidae; genus Anser; species Anser anser. Next base: position 28,415,054 of record NC_139728.1, read on the forward strand.
CACAGGGCCGCTGATTTATAGGTCATTCTCGCTGGCTGGCTTGATGCTTGTTGAGGTTCTTCAAACAAGGGAGGGGACCTACAACCAGAAAGGGTTTATTGGGGCTCTAGCCCAGAATATTCTGTACTGCCCGGTTGGGAAACTGGTCCAGATGTACTTTCTGGGTATATTTTGATTCAGGGGCAAGGAGCCAACGTGTCAGTTGTTTGCTCCACTGAGTTTAAAGGATGGATTTGTCTGCCAAGCAGTTTTTCCCCAAGTTTTCATAGTACTAAGATGAACGAAAATAATGCACTCTACAATTGCTGTTATTAAACCCAGCATGACTGTATTTCAGCCAATGCATTTGTGTTTAAACCAATGAACTAATGATGAAATCCACAACTTCTAATTGCAAGCAGTACATGGTGTTATAAACACGATGCAGATGGCCTTGCTACCCTGCTAACTTCCAATTCAAAAAAAAACAACAACAAAAAATTCGTTGGTCACTTAACCCTGTGTGTGTAAGTCTCAGCCTGACATCATTAGTGTGTATTTGTTGACTGGAGGAAGGTGCTAGAATTTCCCCTTTTGCACTCTTACTCTCCCCTCTGTTAATGTGTTCATTTGGAATTTGATGTTGGCTACAGAATTCACAGAACTTAAACGTGTAATTTTAAGGAAAAAACAGAGTTGCTATGGAGTAGTAAAAATGATTATTCCTTCTCTTGCCTAAGTTACTCACTTAGCAACAGTCCTAAACTATCTGCTGGGCCTGAATTGACGCTTCTATCTCGTTGCTTCCCTGTTAAAGGACATGCAAATATCTTTTTTCTTTCAAGGATGCTAGTAGGATCTTCGTTGTTTGGTTTTGTTGAAGACAGAATTTGTCCCAGCTAATATTTTCCTGGTCTGATCCAGCTGATCAGTAAGTACATGCCTAACTATAGGAACTTGAGTGGTATCACCAACTGTGGTATGATTCTTCCTGTACTTAGAGTTAAAAGATTCTGAATATTTGGGTGGGTTGGGACTGTTTTGAGATGGTTCGTGCTTTAATGTGATTTTTTGGTTGGACAAGTCCTCGCCTATCGTGCATCTTATTCCAAATATAGTTCAGTGGTACTGCTTTTTTTTTTTTTTTTTTTTTTTTCCTTTTCCCAAATCAGAGATGTGGGAAAAGAGAAAGTAAGCAGTGGCATGTAGGAGGAGAAATGATGTTCCAAGGGAGCACGGCAGATCTGAGAGGCTGGCCACCTACACAGAGGTCAAAACCACTGTAGGAGTGCAAGCAAGAAGATACAACATTAGCTATAATTATGGTAGTGAAATATCTCCTCATAAAATGTAAGTGCTTTCAGACCTTGAAAGTCTGTTGCAGTTCTTTATTTATGCAGCATCTGAAACGGCAGAGCCCTGATCTCTGAGTGGGACTTCTATGTGCTGCTGTGATATAAAAAGTGTAAAATACTGAGAAAAAAAAGCAGCTACTGGGACAAAGCATGAGATTCTATGTATTAATGACATTGCAAGACACAGGAGTCTAAGAACATGTTTGACAATCTGTCATTGTAACCACTGAAACCTTACAGGTCCAATTCAAACCTCGTAAAGAGTAATTCAGTGATGTTTGCATATGTAAAATAAAATGCTTCATGGCTCAGCTTTATGAGCGTGTGTGGACTCTAAGAATTCTGAAAACTTTCGTGTATTTTTATGAATGTCATGAACTCAAAATTATTTAGCAAATTTTGCCACGTTTTTTTTCTCCGCAAGCTTTCACCATTGCTTACAACCCAAACCACAAATAAAGCATTAAAATTATTGATGTGAGCTAAGCAGGAGAGCTATTGCCAAAAATAGCAGTATTCACTCAGGCTCATTCTATGTAGCTCTGGAAAAATTATTCCCAAGCTACAGCAAAGATCACATTTTTTCCTTTCTTCACTAATAGCAAAAATATTACCTTTCAAGTGGTCTGTTATTCCTGCAGCTGGGGGATAAGCAGGTTGGATGAAGTTTAAGGTAGCTAAATGAGCAAGGCTTGCCGATCCAGCCTCCTGCTAATACGGTGAATGATTTATGAAGCTTTTCTCTCCTGGTGCCTTCCCAACCCCTATTTTTGCCTTCAGGATGACGGCAAATTGAGGCAAACGGGAAATTGAAACCCCGTATTTGATCTAACTGAGCTCCAGGAGCATTGCTCTTTGTTCTTTCCAATTTAATGAAGCGCATGGGAGCAGTTTGAGTACACGGCTGCGCTCTCAGGGAGCACGTTCAGAATTGATGCTCACACTTCTACCTTGCCAGGACCAAAAAAAACCTGTCAAACGTCAGAAAAAACATGGAAACTGATTGTTGAGAAGAGTACAGATGGACACGTGCGAGACTTCTCTTGTGTAGTGTGTCAGCATCCTCTCAGCCAGGTTCGGCCTGCTTTGCGGTGGTGGAAGGCCGCAGTAGCACCAGGAGGCCCCAACTTCCATGGGGCTCCCCCGTACACACGACATACAACGTACGTTGGCGCTGGGGTCTCGGTGGTGGAGCCGTGGGGGAGAGGAGCACGAGCAGCCAGCCTTTGTGAGTGAAGCATCTCCCACACGGGACCGGACCTGCTTCTCCTTCCAGGGAGCTCAGCACCTTGCTGACAGGTCCCTTACTAGTTTGTGACAGGCCCTCGTCGGGTGTCTGCATGGGGGAGCTGAGCCTGCACTTGGCATGCCGTCTTTCAAGCCTCCAGAAGCGAAGGAGCTGTTTTATGGGGCTCAAACTGCGGTCCTGGGAATTGTAGTGAGTTGTGCGTGGTCCCAGGGTGCCGCTGCCAGAGGTAGAAAAGGCCCACCAGTGCTGTCGTGGGGGGGACAGGAGACTTGGAAAGGCAAGAGTTTATAGAGAAATATGCGGTCCAGTAAAGTGCTGACAAAGAAGGTGAGACGTTTAAAGGAGTGTTTTTTAAAAAGAAATTGATGATCCCAAGGTATCTTACATTGTTGGAGGGAATGAGAGGCAAAGAATTGATGTTGTCCATTGTGATAAATTCCATTTGATAGAAGCAACCTTGATTGCTAAGAAAATGCACTTTGGTACCTCCTCTGATCAGTGAGAGTTAGCTTTTGTGCTAAGCAGTGCTGCTTTCTGCCCTGAGAGTAACCACCGCGCAAAGAGTCAGATCATTTGTTAGCTGATGCTTCGAGTGATTTAGAAAATAATTTTGGGAGCTAGGTTCTCTTACCACCAATGCCAAGGTTTGTTTTTTTGGCAGATGTGTAACTACCTCGCTGTCTGTAGTAGGATAAGTACAATCATTTCTCATTTCCCCTGGATGGTTTGAAAGGGTAAGTTTATTTGAGTAAGAATACAGGTTTTTGAGATCTTAGAATTGGCTGTATCAATACAAGGAATGACCATTGGCAGTTTTAAATCCATCCTTGAGTCTATGCTTCAGGTATAAGATGATGGTGAGAAAAAGAATATCCATGTAAGGCTGCTTATCCTGTTGATGAGCTATTATGGGAGGTGAGATAGCAGGGAAAAGGGACGAGTGTTGCACGATGTTGTGGCAGTGACCCTGGAGCCCATTCTGCCCCTCGTGAAGTCACCTAGCCTTTTGAGGCTGACTTCAGAAAGCCCCGTGTGTGCTCAAGCCGTGGACAAATACACGATGAAGAGGAACTCAGTGAGCACTGCACATGAGATCTGATGTAGAGAGATGGAGGTCGTTTTGACACTTGCTATGTGTAAAAGGTTTTACCTCAGGGAAGAATAGCAGCAGGAGGGCAGGTAAAGCATGGGGGCCCTGATGGATGCGCGGTGAGAGCAAAAGGAAAGGATGCAGCTTTGGGGCTGGGGGGCAGAAAGCTTAGTAAGCCGAGAGACCAGTGGCAATAAGGATAGGCCCTACAGAAAAAGTAGGACCCTGGGAGGGATGTGTGCTTCCAAGCCCCGCTGCTAAATAATATGGAAAGAAACACATGCACATCATTGTTGTAGGAGTGTTTCTCATTAGATCAAAAGGACAACATCACAGCAATCTGTTGCTTCTGTAGAAAACACAGCATCCAAGAGGAGGAGGAGACACATGTGGGCAGCAAGAAAGCTCTTGAAAAACAACTGAGGAGACAGCATGGAAGAAACAGCTTAAGGGGTGGGGTCGGAGCAGTCCCAGCGCAGCCAGAGAGGAATGAGAAGGCAGATGAGTGGGTGAGGACAGACACCCTAGTGAATGTTGATTGTGGCACAGCCTCCATCTGTCCTTCCTTGGTGCACCCACTCCTAGTGCTAGGAATAAGCTGTGATACCATGGAATCAGATTGCTGTTTGTAATGGCAAAACTGCTGCTGAGAAACACAATCTTTGTTTCCTAGTGAATGGTAAAGAAACAATAATGCATGGGGCTTGCAGGACTGAGTTTATCCTTCTTTGTAGCAGCGCTTTGTTCCTCTGCAGACTGTTTTGCCTGTGCCATCACGGACTGGAGACCCCATGTGCTGCATGCATGGCTGACTTACCCTTCTTAAGGGACTCAGACACCAAACATCCTCCATATTAAATGATAACCACAGGAGTTGATGCTAATATAGAGTTATGTCCAAGGATTTAATAACTTTCACCCTTGACAATCTGGTAGAGTTTCAGCAATTATCAGCTTCCTGTTGTGAAGATGCTCCTCGAGGACTATGGAGTAAGATAAATCCAGAGCTTGTTAAATTATGTATTACAGATCAGGCATTGATCTTAAAATGTAAATAACTTTCAGAAGGTAGGTTAACTTCAGTCTTGTTTAATTCTTGATACCTCCATCAGAAAGACTAGTCTGTGCAACCACACGTGGAAGTATATCTTCCCGTGTAGAAACTGCACAGGAATATCAGATGAAAAAAAGTGTTGTTGTGGTTTTTTTTCCCCTTTTTTATTTTTCTTTCAGATAGTTCGTAGGGAGAGGGCAGAGTTGTTCAGAATCAGCTGTGCTGTGCTGCCTTAGTTACAGAGCAAGTCTCAAATGTCTGCAATACTAGCACATTACGAAAAGCAGACAGAAAAGTCAGACCAACTTCCAGACCCCAGGTTTGCTGTTAGATTAATTCTCTCTTGACTTGTATACTTGACACTTTCCTTATGACTGCCCTGGTACTGAGGATGGCTCTACAACTCCAGATGTCTGAATTTTGTGCTGCTCGTGGAATCCTGTTTCCGAGAACAAACCTGCTTAAAAACCTCATGAGCAGTTGCACAGAGGCACAGTGAAATGTCAGAAGAGAGTACAGAAACTTATTTTTATTTTGGTGCTTAATTTCCTTTGCCATCACCCCCGGTAAGAATGTGACTGACTGGTCTGCATGGGGTGCTGCCACGGTCTGAACCTTGCTTTCCTGGGGTCCACAGCAGAGCCAGGAGAGGTCACCAGCAAAGGGGGGCTGTGTGCCCTCCCTGGGGCAGCCGTGTGTGAACCTGTAGGGTTGGTTTAGGCATATTTAAGGTGAGAAAAAAGAACCCCAGAGGGAAAAAAAAAGTAAGTAGATCTTTATGTGTGTTTTCTTTTAGGAGCAAACACCTGTCTGGGGTAACACTTCATTGCAGGCATTCATGAGAAGCAGGAAAGCTGCCCTATTTACTTCGACTTCATTAGTGGCAGACCAGCTTCTCAAATGAGCACAAAGTTTCTTTTTTTTGCCAGCTCCAAACAGATAAAATTACTACTTGGTAAATTCCACATAACCTTTAAGGCTTTCAATCACAGCAGTAAATGCTACTGTGCCCCAGCTCCTGCCTTTACTAAATTGTATTATAAGCACCTTAATTACAGTGCAGGCTGCCTGATGGGCCACGGAAAAGGTCGTCCTCCAAACATGATAACAAGGGTGGAGCGATACTGGTCGGTTTTTCGTCTGTTGGGAAAGAAAGAGCTTTGCAGAGAAGATTAATAGTAAACAATGTTAATCTAAATATATCTCAGACACAAAATATCACATTCCTTCAGGCTTGCCTTCTCGGGGGGTGCTGGCATTAACCATTTTGCTGGGGGAACAGCTAGAAGGAGACACGCTCCTCCTGTTCAGGGCAGAGCTGGAGATGGGGCACAGGTTTGTTGTCATTTTGCTGTTGAGGCTGTACAGTGAGGTCTCTCACTAGCTCTGCTTTTAGCTGTTGGGTTCAGGGCTTCCAGGCTGAGCTCTAGTTCAAGGGCAGAGAAGTGAACAGAAATATTTGCAGCGGCTTCACGGTGGTTTGAGCGAATTCTTCACGCCTCTGCAGAAGAGAAGAATCAGACTGGGGGCTTACAGCTGGGTTAGTCCCCCATTGCAGCCTGTGTCTGTCTCCTCGCTTATTTAATTATTCTTATAGGTCAGATCAAATAGAAATTGGAGGCAGCTCGGTTTTAAAGTCTCTGCTGCAGTCGGTATAACAAAGCATCTGGCAGGACGATTTCATTTCTGACTCCCACTGCTAATGGCACGGCTTTGGGCCTTTGGGTAGGCAGGCTATCCTTATCACCTTGGCAGGCTTCCAGCTCCAAATAATAATCCATTAACGTCTGCCCCGCTGGCATTCTTGCCAAATACAAGGGATATCTTTTAAATAAACATTGGCAGTTCCCAGTCAGAGGAAAGAGAAAGGGAGTAGAGGAAAAACAATCCTTGACATTTCAGTGACTTTGCAGGGCTAGCTGACACCTGGTACCACCCTTATCTGCGGGTGTTTATGTGGAGCTGCAAAACACAGCTTCTCCTGTTGGCTCCTTTGCTGTCTTTAAATAGAACTGGAAAGGCTTATAATGATAGGAGTAACTTTCTTGGACAGGCACTCTTTTCTTTGCCTTTTTATTTTTATTTTTTTCCAGGCTGGGGAGACCCCTGTGTTAATATTAACGTCTCTGCTCCTGTTTTCCTCTGAAGTTAGCAAGCATAGTGGAGCAGGCTTGCGTGCCTTGTTCTTCCCCAAAAATACTTTTTCCCATAGTTTTCTTTCCTAACAGGTTAGATACCATGCAGCTTTACTTCCACGGGGGCATTTTCCCACACGACTTCCTATCTCTGCAACCACCAAAGCAAACAGCCACATCGATCTGCCAGGAATCAGAGCAACTGGGGCTCACCCCATTCTTGGCGTTCCTTGTGAAGCGTTCTTGCTGTTTGTTTCAACCATTTCACTTTCTCTGCAGCTGAACTCTCAATGACAGCTTGAGGTTTATTTTTCCAGCTGTTATATTTTGCTTAATAGCAATAAAATTACTTGTTTGGATATTGCACAGTATCAATAAATGAGCTGTCTAGATTTTATTTTTGCAGTCCAGTTAAGATCTGGGGTAGGATTCCTTCTTCCAGAATGTGACTGGGAGACAGTAACGTATTTATTGTTCAAAGAATAACATAGGGTCAAACCTAGACCCAAAATTTGCTACCCAAGTCTGGAACTGGATTTCATTTCTGCTTGCTTTGCCTTGATTCACTGGTTGTGCTGATGCTACTTTAGTGTATATCGGCCATAGCTATGGGCACACACACACAAAAATCTTTTGCTCATTCTTTATATCAAGTTAATTGATTGGACAGTAGTTTGAAGGATTTGAAGTCTTGACTATAAGAATAATTTGGTATTTAATTCTCTCCTGCTAATGACTTGGGACTTGGTTTGCAACTACTCCCATGCCAAACTCTTCAAATTTTAATTTTTTAATTTTATTTGCAGCATTATATTTTGCTTGCCACTTTCTATCTGAGTGTTTGAGGCTATTCTTATATTTTCCCCAATTTCAAAATAAATACTATCCCTTCCCATGATTAAACTTCCTATCAGGTTAGCATTATTGCTGAATTTTCTGAGGCTCAGCTAAAAATGTCACCTAACCCCCTTACTTGTGCATGGGATGGGGCAGGGGGAGACACCCTGGCTGTAGAAGGGATTGGAGATAAATTGACAAAGTGCAGAATGTGCTTTTGCATGGGTCCTCATCTGGGGGCATTATGCTTTGATGTCTCAATACTTCCCTTTCTGAAGCATGGTGATATTTGAATACGTGAATGTGTTTTCAATGAAAATAACTTAATCACCAGTACTGGGAGCTTGAGTGTTTCCTAATTAGAATGGAACCAATCTGAATCTCCCAAACCCAATCTTCGCTGTATTTTTAGTTCAGTGCATCGCTCCGCCCCTGCCCAGCCTGTATATGGTAAACCTTCTGCTATTTCCTGCTCAGTTATTTAATGCTGGAGCCAGGCTAGTTTCAGTTCCTGAAGCAGAACCAAGCAAAGCAAATGTGGTTAGAATGGAGTTAACTGGAAACATTCCCAAAAGATAGCAGATCTACTCCCAAGCACGTACTGATCCACCTACAGTGGAAATGAAACATCACTACCTCTTCACTTGCTGTAGATTGTGGCCTGACACTTACAGACCTTCCTTAATAGTCTGTACTTAAAAAGAATTATGAAGAATTACTCAGTTCGAATGCTGTAGGCTCTTTCAGAATCAAACTATAATTGAAAATACTGTTCTTTGCAGTGAAAATTATCCCCTTTAGTTGTTGAAATACTGCTGATGAAGTGTAAAAGGGACAAGAAGAGAAGTGTATAATACTGAGAGACTGCTTAAAATGGGCAAATGCATATTAAATAAGTATAGGTCCCTACAGTGGATTAAGGTGACACATCTATTGCTTTTCTTTCTTCGTTTTATTAGACGCTCCAAACCCTCACTGCTGGAACATGTAATGTCTCTAATTTTGCTGGCAAGGAAGATCCTTAAATGCAAGTGTGCTCAGGTAGGGAGAAAAGAGACAGCTGCAGTAGCTGTGTGGGCTAATAAAACACTTTGGCAGGCGTATTTACTAGGGAGGAGCACTCCGTAGTAGCATCCATCCGAGTCCAAATCTGGAGCTGTGAATTGACTTGACGGTAGTCTATCAGAGTCCTCTCTTCCTGGGGAAGCAATATTGTTAGCCCCACCATAAAGCGTGAGGGGCAGAGAGAATTATGCAGCATGGTTTGCTAAAGAAACATCTGAACTTCTCTTCCAGTAACTTGCCAACTTGTTCTTCAGTTTCAATCAAATTAGAAGGGCAGAGGTGTTGAAAATAAAGTCCTCTGTGTTGTGTGAAAATAAGAAGTCAAATACAGTGCGGTGGCCCAGTTTGTGTCTCCCACTTGTGCCTTCCTCTCTCCACGGGGGATGATTGCAGTAGACGTGAAACACTTCTTAGACAACTGGGGAATCCATGCAGGAATTAAGTCTCGAGGAACAAGATCAATAACAAATCCAGCTTCTGTAGCTCTTCTACTCACAGAGTTAATTGTTTAAATAAAGAATTTAGTAACAGAGACACTTCTCTTCAGGCCTTTCTCGTTTAGAGGCTTAAGTATTTTCTAACCCAGATCTCAAGAACAACAGTGTGTAAGTGTGCTGGAACAAGTGCTATTTTTAAGTTTCCTGTGGTTTGAGAAATTGTCAAATTTCTCTGTCTGGAGGATCGAGGGATCCAGAAAACCAGTTCTGAGTTTCTGGTGTAAACACGGAGTGAATACAAAAACGAACAGGCACTGATTTTCTGGATTGCGGTAGATGAAAGAAGGTTACAGATCTCACCTCTGCTAATGTTAATCCAGAGCAGCTCCAGCAACTTCAGGTTATCGTTAAACATTATTCAGTTCAGGAAAAACCCTCTACTACTACAAAACAAGTTTTTCCACTCTTACGGGTCGTGACCGTATACGGAAGCAACCCACGCCGATAACCTGTTGCACAACTGATACCGAGGAAGGCTTCAAAGAGCACGGCTCTGCACCTGCTGACCCCTGGCCTGTCTGGCAGGCCTGGCCAGGCGCTGAGCGACACGAGCTGCCACCTCCTCTGCCACCAGCTGCTAGTGCACCAGAGATGCCTTTCCTGGTGCATTCAGAGACAGTCCACGTGCAGAGATCTGTGTAGACTTGTAAATGTCCCGTTGTACGTGGGAAGACACTGTCCATCTGCCTGCGGATCCGTGATGCCGTGGCCTAGCTGCCATTCTGTGGTTGTCCAGTCCTGGGTTTGACGTGCTCCCGATGACACAGCCTTTCTTGTTTCACAGCTGGCAGTGCCTACGAGCATGTCTCATGTATTCACAAACTCCATAAATATCAATAGTTATGATTTAATATAATAGCAACTCAGTGCCAGTACTTCTATATTGGCACAGGGGGAAAAGAGAGTGCACAAGAGGTAAGAGTTTTGTTCTTATGCTGACTGAAACATGGCAGTAGCAGAAACGATGGCACTTACAGTAAAGTCACGGTCTCCTGAAGAATACAATTCCATCATTGCCTGGAAATTTAGCACTTATGCAGGGATGTATTTCACTCTTGAGTAACATCACAGCATCTCAGTGAGTGAGTATGACTTTATACATCGAGGAGATCGTGAGGGCTTCCACGCATTTGTTGACTAGAAGACTTCTTTCCAACAACGCTACTTGTGTAGGTGATCCCAAGCTAACAAACCCCTTGGGACTAGACTTACTTTCTGTACTACACGCCACCCTGTGCCCTCTGCCTCTGTGGGTGGAGGTGCTGTGGTGGCGCTGCGATGGGAGGCTATTGCTCACCCTTCCGCAGACAAGGAAAAGCACTGCATTCTTCCTTGCAGTCCAGTGCCTGTTACTGGAGGCATATACAAAACTCCAAGGGATTTTTTTTGTCTTTGGTTGATGTTCTGCTGTAGATGCCTGAGTCAGGGTTACTTAGATTCTGCAGTTTTGAAAGGGTTTTTAGGCAGAAGGATCAGGGAGGTGAGGTCAGTGCTTTCCCCTCCCTCAGTGGGAATTGGGACAGGGTCCCTCTGACAGCGTTTGTGTCCCTTTTGTTCTCTCAGAGTGCATTTCCTCTCTGTTTCCTCATCCAAATGGGCTTTGAGGCACTGACACCTTTCCCACATCCTCTGAGTCTGGCTAAAGTCTTTTTCAAGACCTTCAGTAGTGAAGAACAGGAGCAGTCTCTTCTGGTTTTTATGAATTTGTAGAAATCCAGAAGCCTTTCCTGGGTGACAAAATAAACTGGGAGCGTGGTTCTGCCCATCTGGGCAAAAAACAGCATACATACAATGCTCTTGTATTGAGAAACACCACATTTTGTGCCATACAGTGTACTGATCCTAGAGACAGACTTTAAAAATATGATACGGGAATGGCACACAAATAAGCAGTTGCATGACTTATAAAATTCTGGTGTGGCTTTACAGTGAAAAATGACACATCTGGCATCTAGCACAGGGAGGTTTTTCATTTTATTTTCCTACCCCAAAGTGCTTTCTTCAGGGAAAAAAAGTAGAAGTCAAATTGCCCTAAATAATACGCTTTTAGTATTAACAGTATATGGCCATCTATGAAAGTGGAGAGAATATCACATATACAATCAGCAAATACTGTTGTTGGCCAAAACAAAACTGGAAAGTTTTAAGAACAACCACTGTATAATGTCAGATTACCACGGTGTCTGTTTTTGGGAGCCTCACTCTCTTCTTTGAGAGTTATTATGCCAACGTAGAGAAAACTAAATGGAAACCAAGAAAGGTATCATTTTCCTTTCCCCCCCCCCCCCTTTCTTTTCCTGTTGGGAGTGTTTCTGTTTGTCTGGATAAAACTTACCCATTCCAGTCCCTAACTACTATTTAGGATTACATGCCAGCTTGAGAAGCTGTTATGCAGGTTGCCCTTAAATAGCTCAAGTTTGAGTGCAGAGCACCTGCTGCTTGATGGGGAGACAATAAAATTCAGGGCAAAGGCTTCCCAAACACAAAGGATTGCTTGTGGAAAAAAGATCTTGTTGATCTTGGATGAAGTTATAACCACTGTTTGATGACTTTAGCGAGGCATTGTGTGGTGTGCTAAGTCTGTGCATGTGTTTCTGTGTGTGAAAGAACACCTGAGCTAAACAGAAGAGAGCAGAACGAAGCCGAACCTCCTCCTAACGGTCTTTCTTCAGGTGCATTTTATGGAGCGTTTTTGAAAGGGCTTCTTGTATGAACCTGTTGGAAACTCTTTCCAAAAGCTGTCGGAGCCTGTGGGCCACCTTCCCCCTCTGAGTTTGCATCTGGTAGCTCACGGCTTCCAGTTCAGCCGCTGGTCCCTCCATCAAGTGCTCCAGACCCTGCAAGACTCCTTTGCCTTGTCGGGAGATGCAGGAGCTTGAAAAAAGAAGTTTTTACATAAAAACGTTCTCCGCTCACCCCAGCCCCTCTTCATTCACCTGTTACCACGCACTGCTGCGCCTTTAACTTTGCTCCATGCCTCCTGTCTGCTGGCCTCTGGAGGTATTTATCCCTTCCCTTGGAGTCAGCTTTGTGTTCTGACTCATTCAGTATTGTGTTTGTGGTTTATTTTATGAGGCAAAGCAAATGGGGTAACCTTGTGAAGATCAAAACAGGGTATTTTAAATGACACGCAGTTGCAGTATTAATTTTCAAATACATTTAGCAATAATATTGGCATTCACTCATCCTTTACAGGAGCGTGCTTGTTTTGCAAGGAGAACAGCAAAAACTTTTATAAGTTAACATGGTTAATCTATGAAGTAACCTGTTCATTTTCAGAAATTTAGTTTAAAGGGGGCAGCTCTAAACTGCCAGGATTTATTAAGCTGTTCCCTGGAAGGCATCAGTTTAATCCAGAGCCCACTGGAGTCTGTGAGCATCTTCTTGTTCTTCTGACTTGCTTTCCAGTGAAGGACTGAGTTCTGAAACATGGTAGCATCTCTTGGTCATGCTGATTCGTATATGGAGGATCTCCTCGCTCCTCAGGACCTCTCTTTTTGTTGTTCAGCTGTAGTCTGCTGGAATAATTTGGACTTGCTTAGCAGGAGTTGTTACTGCAAAGCTTGTCAAAATTTTCACACGCTTTCAGAGCTAGACAATTTAGTGAACCGGGGCAAAATTTTTGAACAACATCGCCTAAAATGTTTATGGTTAACAAAGACCTACTGTTCTGTTTTTGGCAAACAGCTGTGTTCTGAATACTTGTAGGATCTTTTCAAGAACCATACGTCCTTTCCCAGCAGCTCTCCCCGGGGCTGTTGCAGGCTGGTGCCTCTGCTCGGTGCAGAGGTGAGATTTGCCTCTGGACTGGTCTGCCTGCTCCATCCGTGAGTGTGGGAGCTGGGTAGGAGCTAGTAGTCATTTCTTACCATCCAAGTTGCTTACTTTTTTTAGCATTTCAACCAGAAATGAATTATTTCTTGCCATTGTGCAAGGCAGCCCCTCTGAACCCTTGCTGAGTTTGGGATTTACCACCCCACCACACACACATGCTGCCTTTTACCCCACTCCAAGTGCCAGAACAAACACAGCCCACGCGTTTGGACATCAGGCATCCAGGCTGAGGATGAGGGAAAGCCATGCAGCACACCGATCACATGCAGCAAGCGGATCTTTTGCTGCAGTTTTGGTTTAAAACCGGACAATTTGTGCAGGCTGGTTTCGGAGGCATTCGGTTTGGAGCAGGACAAGCAGAGCTGACAAACCGCATGATTGCCTGGCGTGCTACAATAAAGCAGAGAAAGGAGGAGCCTTTGGTGTCACTCAAGAGCTCGACTGTTTTTTTTCAGTAGGTATTTTTCCAGTTCACAGCGGGCCATTGACACTAGAAAGTGCAGCAGCAGCAGCAGCCTCGGTGGTGAAACTGCCGATGTTACAATCGGAGGGAGATAAAGTGAAGTGTTTGTTGGAGGGGCAGTACCAGGAAACGGCTGAGACATCACATGACGGAGGTTGTGCACGCCGTAGCAGGGGGACGTATTTACTTACAGGCGAGACTTCTGCCAGACTCGACCAAAGGCAGTTTTGGCTAGTTATTTGGATTACCTGACCCACTTGCAGTAGGAAGTCATTAGATAGATGGTAAATACCTACCCCACCCTTGGTAGGCAGACAGACTCTTTGCCAAAATGGTCTAGCTTAGCTTCACGTACAATAAAATATTGTGCCTTTCTAGTTAAAACTGTCCTTTCAAAGACATCAGAAGCTGCTGCTGTTCCAGTAAGCTGCTCCACTTCTTGGCATGCGATCGTTGCGGAGAAAGCCTCTAGGATTTACCTCGTACCACCACCTGGGACACAAATCATACGTAAAAATAAGCCTGAAACTTTTCTAAGGTGCAAATCACTCACTTCTCCCGCTGACGAGAAAAGCTCCCGGGCTCTCTGGCAGGCAGGGAAGTTGCCTGTGATGGGGGATACTGATAGGAGCCTTACACAACCATTCATTTCAAGTGCTAAATAGAGACTCCGCGAGAGTTTTTGCTAGACTTTTTTATCTTTTGTAATGATAGCTGCAGCTAACTTAGCCCACATAACATGCATAGTGATTAATTATTGCTAATTAATTAATGGGTTTAAAATTTGAAGCGTGGTTCCTGAGACATTATGTACAAGTTATCATTTTTAAGAATCTATTGCTATTACAGTAATTCTTAACTCTGAATTCTCTTCCACATAGATGAGATTGCACCAGAATCCGTGGCCCGCACCGATGCTGAGCAGTAGCATAACGCTGTGAATTCTCACCAAAATAAGATTCTGGTCTTGCGTACACCAGAATATCATTGGAGAAAGTCCATGAAAAACCAGCAGACTTGTACTAATGTAGCAAGGAACAGAATCTGGTCCAAAATAATTCTGGTTGTGTTTTTGGTGTATATGAGACTTCAGGTACCGATACTTCAGACACTGGTGTGGGCTGGAGCAGTGCATTTAGCAGAAATGGAAGTGAAATTTTTATTTCCTTCAGAGGTCACTTCTCAGACGTCAGGGAGCCATTTCTCATTTTATGGAACTGGGGGACGATCTTGCTTGTCCTCTTCTGCCAAACCAGAGACTGTTTGCTGAAACAGACCTGATCTTTCTGTGTGCACAGGGCTCATGTATAGCTGCTGACTTCTCCGCGCACCGCATGCTTGCTGGGTTGGACAGGCTTAGGAGAGAATAGAGCTAAGTTAAAAAGGATTTATGCTCCTATTCTCCAGGATCATTAGCCACGTATCTACAGTGTTAAGGACAATATGTCGCGCTGGGCTCAGCAGAGGATTGTAATGCACTAAGGGAAAGATCCATAAAGGACACAGCCCCCCAGCTCTGAGGCTGGGATTCAGAAGCTTTAATTAGGATGCTACTTTGCCTGCACAGTGTGTTGGGAGAGTTCAGTGTCTAGTAATGGGATTCGTAGGAACCAGTACTCTGAGCAGGGGGATTGAGTTAGCGAGCTGGAAAAATGCTGAAGAAAAGGGTAAATTGCTGCGCTTCAGTAGGTACCTAAGCCCTTTTCTTGGGTCTGACCCTGAAGCTGAAGTTTTAGTAATATGTACCAGTCAGCCTGTGTTTACAATTCCACCGAGTTTCCTTAGGGAAATAAATCAAATTAAACTTTTTTTTTTCATCTGACCCTGTTATTAAAGTAGAAAGCTGAGCACCAAGCTGTACTGGAGGCCCGATGTTATACTGGAGCAACACTTCCCTTGTTTCTATCCCATTTACGAATGCCCTTCATCAGCTAATCACTGTTTGGCACAGTATTAAATTTAATCACTGAGCTCCAAAACGTTGTAACGTGTCTACCTACTCCATGGTTCCATTTGGATGGAAATTTTCTATCTCGTTTAAAGACTATTAAAGCCCTGCCTTTCTTACGCAGAACAAAAGGGTGTTGTTTACTTTGTTTTTCATTATTTTCGTATTCAACAAAAGATGATTATTCTGTCTCCTCAGTGCAGAGATCCTTGTGAGCATGTAGACCTCCTCTACTTGCTCTTTTTTCCCCGGGTGACTACAAAATAGAGAGATTTCCTTCATGCTGAAGCTTACGGTTGAAATGCAAAAAAAGCAAATCTTATTTATCTAAACCTTCAAGGTTTTCCTAATGAAGGTATTAATTAAAAAGATGCTGTGAGGCATAATTGAATCAGGAAACAATGTTACAAGGCACACAGCAGTTACGATGAGAATAATGCACATTTATGATTAAGAATGAATCGTTCATGATATAAAAGCATTTGTTTCAGCCAAAACCTTTTGACCTTTTAAGATAGATGCAGCAAACCCACAAACATGTCATTGTTTGTTTGGCTCCCATTGTTGCCGTCACGTCGTAAGATGGAGAATAGCATTTCTGCTCCCTCCGACGGGCGGCCTGTGGGCAGGAGAGCCGGGCCCTTGGTGCTTGGGAGCTGGCAGCCCATTCACAGCCGGCTGATTTTCTAAAGACCCACTTATTGAATGACGCAAGGTGCAAATTATGACTCACTCTGCATAGGTTAAGTTCGTAAAAATCAACCTATATTCATCTTCTTAGCACCTACACAGCTGCATAATGTATTTATTATCTCTGGGGTCCCATTAACCCTTTCAGAGGCCTAAAAGCAATCTGCAACACAACCCAGACAACCTGATGATGCTGAGTGAATTTATTTTTTTCTCTTATATCAGCGGTGGACTGGTGAACAGGGCAGATTTTCTTCTCTCTGGCCTGGATTAGGTCACAGGATGGCCCAGCAGTCTGGTTTTGAGCATTTCCTCCTGTTCTAACAGGCCTCGTAAAAAACACGTTGTTTGCTGTTGGTGTTTGCTGATATGTGACACTGTGTTTTCCAGGTCTCAGCCAGAAGAACCAGGTACCCTTCGATCTCTGAGTCCTCTAATGATCTTGCAATGACACTGTAAGTAATCATTGTTTATTACAAACAGCTTTTTAAGCAGAAGTTTGGTGCCAGTCCAGCACATTTTATTAGCTGAAACATTTCCTTGTATTTCCCACTTGTATTGCAACCTACTTTTTATGGTAGGTTTAAGAGTATGGGAGCCGTTTTGCTGGGCCTGAAAGGCCTTTAAAAGGACAGAACCACCTCTTCACCTTCCCCACCCATCTCCTTCCCCATCATCCCTCCTTTCAAAGGGAGAACATCAGGAAGTTTGGAGATTCAGATGTGGTTCCTAAACCTGTGTCAATAAGGAAGGTCTCCTACCCTGCTGGACATGGTGTGCAGCCACTTATTCCTGTATTTCAGCTCTCCTTCCTCTCAGGAAACCCAGACTTCAAGGGAAGGAAATCCCCAAATGACCCTTGTACATATCATTACAAAAACGGTGGATGCTTAAAAAAAAGGGCGTTTACCTTACATGTATGGCTTCATTTCTCCACCTATATTCCCCTACTGCGCATGTTACAAATAATGGTGGCTATTACAGGAGAGCTATATGGGATGCACGCTGGGAAAGGAAGCTTCTCTTTCTTTAACCCTTTGTCTGTCGTCCTAACTCCGGAATTTTCCTACCCTAGTAACACGGCTGGACTAGAGGAGAGACTACCTTCTCTTATTTCTGTGGGTAAATGAATACTGCAAAAAGCTTTTCTCCAATGTTGAATCAAACACTGAAATTAATTTACTTCCTCTCCGCTCATAAATACTACATGTCAGCTTTCTGCAAGCCACACTATGCTAACATACTTGCAGAGAAGGTTAGGTAGGAAGGCTTCCTTTCCTACATAAAGGAAGTAGAGAAATTGCATGTGAAATTATTTACAACAAATTAGCGTGAAAAATGAACATTGGCCAGATCCTCATCTGTGTCTTTACTCAGGGAACACGTATTATCCTGTGACATTCATGGCCAATCACTTCTAAACATAAAATGTATGTTGCAGAACACAAGTAGGGAGCAGATTGGAACTGAGTATAAAGATATATATGCTGTTTCTCAGCCCATAATAAAACTTATTGAATCCTGATGAATAATAGATGTATTTAAAGGAAATTATGATCTGCTCCTGTTTAATCCTTGAAAGAAAAAAGCAAATTTGCTCATGAATTCTCTGTAATGGTTTACTCTTTAAGACAAAACAATGGGCACTTGATATGAAACACGCTGGAATCAATCAAAAGACCCCCATTTAATGCCCCAAATTTGTAGGCTGCCCAGAAGTCTGTTATGGCAGCTGCCACCTTTACTAACCCGCCAGGGTTAAGACCAGGTTCCTCTTGGGCTATAGCAGTAACGGCTCTGAAGTCTGGCTGAAACAGCCTGATATTCCCGAGGGATCGGGCACAGAGGTGGACCTGTAACACACACTCACCTGTGCGTTACATCAGTGAGTCTAGTATGTGCTGTTCCAGTTGTAGCTCTTGTAAATTAAACAGAGAAATAAGCTGCTCTTTCGCTTCTTGCCACTGCTGAAATATGATCCAAGGCTCAGGTAGATTCCAGCTGTGATCTCGCTCCTTGGTTATGAACATACATTTATGTTCTCAGGACATTATAGCTCCTTCTACACAGGCAGAAATTGTAAAAACAAAATGAACAACGTTCTCTGTGTACAGTAGAGTTATTTAAAGCGCCTGAGGGTTTGAACATAAGCAGACACTGTTCACATACAATATAAGCAAGACTTCTGGGTTTTGGCATTTAAAATGACAATTAAAAATACAGCAGGCATGTTTCAGCAGCTTTATGGGATGCCATAAACATCCAGAAAAGGATTCCAGACAAAAGTAAAGATTCACAGAACAGATTCTTTTCTTCTTTTTGTTTCCTACCTTGGGAATTAGTGCGATGTGTTGTGACACACCACAAAACTAATGAAACCAAAGGAAAAAGCAGAAGGTGTTTTGCTCATTGGAGCTTACTGTAAGAGGGAAAATGCATCTTTGGGAGAGTCAAAGTTTATGATCTGTGGGGCTCTGTTCAGGTAAAGGTTTAGCTTCCTGCTCTTCTGAAAAGCTTGGGGAAAAAAAAGCCCCATACAAGTCTGGAAGGGGGAACACACTTTCCATCTTCAACACGGAGATGGACACAATAGACTCAAAATCTCTCCCTGGCACAAGTTTGCATGCCATGACACTGACTGAATTTTCTTACATATATTTATCACGGGAACAATGCCACTGCACAGTCAGTCAGCTGTTCCCTCTGTAGCCTCCTGACAGTGTGCCTACAGGACTACAAACCTTTGGAGTCTATCGTGTACCTTTAAGCAACGTCGTGTTTGCACACATATAAGGCACCTCCTGTTGTGAATGCTTTATGGGCATTAAGCTATGGTGAGAAGAAGAACCTGAATCTCAGGTTAAGGATTTAATTACAAGGCTCTTCTTCCTCAATAATTTTTTTCCTGCCTCTCGTAAACCTTTGACAGAAATGGTAGGGAGCTGGAGGTGGGTTCCTTGGCTTTGGTTTGGTTTTCCTTGATTTTGGTTCTTTGTACTCGAATGCTCTTTTGGAAAAACGCTTTGAAATGTTGTTATGACTCTGAGTGAACTTTCCTCTAGGATGGTCAGCGCTTTCCTAGCCTTAGGAAGGGAGACAGATTGCAAGTCAGCAATGCCTTTTGTCCTGTGCATGCACTGAAACCACGTAGCCATCAACTGAACCACCTCATGATGCTCAGCCAAAAGAAATTCCTCCCCAGCTTCCCTGAGTTTTGCTCAGGCCCCCCTTGCCACAGGAATCAATCGTGTGGCTCCTCTGAAAAAAAAAGAGGATTTTTTTTCTGAAAAATAGTACGTCTGATAGAGCTTTTTGGGCGTTCACAAGGAATTTACCTTCTTCATACACGCAGGGGCCAAGGAACAGTTTGTCTCTTCTTTCTTGTCACTGAGCATCCAGCACTGGGATTGTTTTTCAGGAGTTGGGGCTAAATATGAATTGCGTTCCTGACAGCCCAGAGGTAAGCAACACCCACATTAGTGAGCCAGAGCCCCAGTCAGGGCAGGAAGAAGTAAGGAAACTGCCCGCTCTCTGCACACAAATCGATCTGCAGCGGCTGGGAAAGAGGCATCTTCCAGAAAAGAGGGAGATACAGGGTATCTTAGGGTTACATTTGTATCCTGTGGCTGTGCGTTTGCTTTGTTTTAGTTTTCCTTTCTCCTCCCCCTTAACCTCAGTTCAGGACTGCGTACGTAGGAGCTGTTTTCTCCCCTTTGCCTGTATTTATTTCCTTGAGCTAGGCGACTATTTCACAATCTGAAGAATTCAGAGGCAATCCCATTTTCCATCTCCACCTTGCTAGTTGTAACCTCCAGTTCCTGACCCTGCCCCAGTTGCAATGCCATGCTGTGAACTAAAGTTCAAAGGTCTTTTTTTTTTTTTTTTCAGCCAGTTTATTTTTCACCTTGCATTCCTTCCCTTCCCCTTGGTTTCCTTCTCAATTAGCCCCCCCAGCAGTTTTGCCCCAGCAGGGGCATCAGGCGCATCCCCCGGCGTTTCTCCTGGAAACACAACCTTGGGCTGGTTCTCACCCCTCACACAGGTGCTCAGCACAGAGTTAAGTTCATGTCCATTTAAGAGCTATCTCAGGGTCTTAAGTGGGCATGAAATAGGGTATGATTTTAACACATCCTCTGTGTAGCATAAATTTGATGTTGATTGTAGTGAAACTGCTATGGTGGATAGTCTTTCTAGCTATGAGTGATCGTATGTGCTTACTCGTTTTCAATAGCACCTATGTGACTTTTTCATTTCTACAATCAACCTGAAACTTTCTTGATAAAGTAAGGTTCGTAATTGCTGCTGACACAAAAATCATGATGGGAAAGGGAGTTGCAGCACATCTCCAGAATGCTGTCTTGAACCCCTATACCTTGCTTACCATTGCAGATACCTTCTGCTGTGATGGAGAAGTGGAACCGACCTGAATGTGGGGCAGATTTGAATAAACCCTTTCACCTGTCCAGCAGTGCAGGATTGTTCTTTGCCTTTTATTTGCTCTTGCTGTGCTCAGGCTAATCACAACCAACAAAACTCCAGCTGTTTGGGCAAGTGTATCACAAGCCAGTGCACCTCAGCCTTAGGAAATTTATCTTACTTTTCAAGATAATTCCTCAAACTCCTTGACATTTACTCCCATGGGTATTTGTAGACTGTTATGTCTGCCCTTACTTGTTGTTTAACCCAGCAATAAGCATTTAGCTCTGTCCTCATAAATCATTTCCCTTCAGCTCCCTGGCTAGAATGACTGTGTGTGCTCCTAACTATGAAAAACCCAGGCTGAGCCCACCCTTTAAATGACTGCTCCCCGCTGGGCTTTATTGGTGGCACAAAATCCATGTTCAAGCCATGATTTCATTCCTGGCTCACTGCACGATCCTTTGCTGATTACACTGACCTAAGGATCCATAGCCACAGTTCACCAGATTTCTTTCCTGTGTCCTCCTGCATACTCCAAGACTCGCTCCACCTCTTCTTCCAACTTTAAAACCACCAGTTTAGGGTCCCTGCCCCCCTTTCCCCAAGAGAACATCTTCTGGGAGTCCCTGCAGCCTCTGCTCCCACTTTCTTTGTGCCTCACTCTTCGCTGGAGGACTTCTCGGCAGCCAGAAGTTGGCTCCTGGGGGGTAGGCAGAAGGTGGGCTCCCACAGCACATCTCACGGGATCAGTGTCTGGTGGGTGCAGCTCCCTGCAGCAGGGTAAGCAAGAGTGACAGGCTGGATTCAGACCTCCTCAGCCAGGATCCGTGGCAGGAGCTGAGACCTGGGCCATGTGTGCACCAGCCTACTGGGAGAACATGGGAAATCCTTGCACTCTTGTCCCCCTTCTCCCTGCACCTCGGTGCTGGGACGCTTTCTGTGCCCCTCCTTGGGGACCTCTCTGCATTTTGGGAGAGACATCTTTGGACTGCGTGCATGTGAGTCTCAGGAGCTTGGTGGTGAGTCCAGAACGTGCTGTTGGTTAAGGAGTCTTTGAAGGTATCTGGATCTTAAAATAATTGCTACAAAACATCACCTGGATCAGGAATAATTCAGGAGAACCCTGAAAAATGCAGGAAATTTTCCTCATGTGCAGATTTGCCAATAGCTGCCTAAACTATTCCTTTTACAAGCTTCCTTTTACTTTTTTTTTGTTGTTGTTAAATTTTGGTAGTGGTTACAACCACAGATATGAGAAAGCCCGGAGAGATCTCTCATCTAGCATACAACATCATCTCATTAGTATAAGGTATCCTACCACCATGTGTGAAGTAGAATGTTTTCTTTCTGGCTGGTAAAAGTTTGGAAATTGCAAAATTATCTTGCAGGCAAGAGACGTAATGTGACAGAAGACATTTCCCTTCCTAAAACTCAACAAATTTAGATAAGCCTCAAGCCCACTCTCTCTTTCTATCCTACTTGCACATTCATTTTAACTTCCCCACTCTCACCACATTTGCTGCTGTGTTAAATGTGGCTGATCACTGCAGGGCGTGTTCTTTCAGGACCCTTTTGTCTCCAAGGTGGAAGAGTCGTCCATTTGACTCCTAGCAGAAGAAGTGTTTGGTTCTAAGTTGGGGATGACTTGTCCAAAAGCTACTTCTGTTTCACCCCTGAGCTACAGACCTACTCTTTAAAACTCTGAACATTTATTTTGATTTTTATGAAGGCAGAATTGTCTTCAGACATGAGCAAGAGTCCTATGTAAGCATTAATTAAGTTAAATAGTGTCTGGAGAGTTTAGTCTTGTTTAATGGCTTTGTTCAGTTATTCTACCTGTTCATTATCTTTACATAAACATTAAAATCATACAATCATTACATTTTCTCCTCTAAAATAAAGGAGATTCTTATAACAAACTTAACTCTGCATGTTTTCTTTGTTTCCGTGTGAGTACACACGTGCACTTTTTTATTTTATTGAATAACTCCTTTAGCAATATTTTTCCCCTCTCTTTGCATCTCTTCAGACACGGGGCAAGCACAGAAGAAGAATTCCATGTGTAACCAAAAAAAAGAAAAGTTGGGTTCCCCCTCAGATCTTCATAATCATGGAAGTGTTGTATGCCTGTTGAAGCTGTTGCAGAAAAAGCTACTGATGTTCAGCAAATTGTATTAGAGTTTTCAAAACCATGGCATCATTCTCCGAAATGTGATTTTCTAGGAGCCAAAATGAGAAAGAAGAAGAAATGCAATAATCCACTTGGGAGTGAGGGTCTTTCATTTTGGCCTTAGTAGTTTAATAAAACTTTTAGCTATGTAAACACTTGTTCACCAGGAGAGGTTAGTCATTGTCATGCTTTCTTATACTCTGATACTGCTTTCATATTCTTTTTCTGGGCATTTCTCACCAAGCCCATGAAGTCTGACCTCTTACTCGCTTCTCATATTCATTTATTATATATCAATTATGCTGTAATGATGACCTTTATAGAAACTCTTCAAGGTACATCCATTAACTATTAGGGCAGCCCTGGCACGTGCTGCACATTCATCGGACTAAATCAGAAACAGAGCTGAAATCCTTTCCAAAAGCGAGGTTGAACATTTAAAATGAACCAGAGGAGATCTCATCGGAAACATCCTTGTTATCACTGTCCTTTGTTATATAAAAATCATACAGACTGAAACAGGCTGCCTGATAGAAACAGATTCTGCACTAGAATCACCTGAATGAATATGGAATCCGTGCAGTGTAACAATAGACCAGGATTTGCAAAAGTATGCTGTAATCCCTCTGACCTCCTCAATGAGGTGTGAGCATATTATAGGAAGAGATGTTGTGGGACCAAGCTAATAACCTTTTATTACCTTTGTATTGGCTTTGTGAACCTGTTCCAGCTTTCTCTGCCATGAAAACAAGGGAATCCCTGGTTTAATGTTGATCCCATGAATTGCTAAATGGCCTCATGCCCACTGACTCAGGGAAGCATATATAAACTGGGTAAGCAACAGCTAATTACCTCCCGTAAAACATCTCTCCTCTTGAATCTGCTTCTGGATGAGCCATTTTGTTGAATGAGCCATTTGAATGAATGTCTCTTGACTTACATTTAATCCAGCCTCTGCTGAAGGTAGTAAGAGTTAATAATCTGATTTTCCCGGAAAAGGATTTGGACCCTGACTTCAGCAAGTTAGTTTCTTAGAGCAGACCGGCATGTGGTGTGCTGCCTAATGGCACAGCCAGAGCAGGAATTCTGCAGAAGCCACGGGCTGATGGTAATTCTCTCGATCCCACTCAGGAGAAGACATTTGGCAGACAGAGCAGAGTGGGCTGATCCATCCCTTCTAACAAGCAGAAGCACAACATTTCTGTGGTTCGCCCTGCAAACACCTTCCCCTTCAGAGGCTGTGCGTTCAGAGCACCAATGGTTGAGGGAAGTGTAGGAAGGTTTCTGTCTACTTCCCAAACCATTTCTAAGAAGAAAAAAAATAGAATTCAGCTGACTTGAACATAAAATAGAATTCATTTAAAATGCTGTGACATTTTTAAAAGTGAGGATTCATTTAGAAAACTTCCATTTTTTAACCATGTTTATACTGGGAGCTGTGGACACAGAATTATCACTACTTCTTACCTGTAGCTGAAAAAGGAGCCATGTACCTCTGAACGTCAAACATGGCTTTAATCTGCTTCGCAGCTTATTTGTTTTGGTTTTCTCTGTTTCATTTCCCTTTGCTGTGTTAAGCTCTGACCCTGAAAGGTGAGGAAGTGAAGGAAATGGAAGAGTGAAATTTGGGGAGTCTGACAGTAAAAAACCAAGAGAACCACAAGGCAGTCTGTCTGGTTGTGAGATTGAAATGTAAGTGGACTCCTCAAATTAATTACTTTGGAACCCACTTACTTGGGTATATGGACTCCCTTAAGCATAAGTCTTACATTATGTCACTGAGATGGCATCTGGGCTTGATTTACGTTGGCACAAAACTAGCTATAAACTGCACATGTGTGCCCATAGTAGCCCCTTTTCAAACAGAATCTGTTTATAGAAACAGGAAGCATGGCTGCAGCAGGACTACACCGAGCTCTGCTGTGTCAACAGCGTCACAACTACAGGTATCCAGGATCTGCACCGTGCATTCATTTTCCACGTATTTACGCTCAGCCAGTAACTTGGAACACCATTACCAGAGATTAACGGTGGGTTGATGGAGCAAAAATGACTTATTAGGTGAAATGTACTCTGCTGAAGATGTGTATCTGAACAAGAGCTCCCTTAATCTTTCTCTTTCATACTCTATCTAATCTGTGGCTAGTATTTCATGGTGATAATCTCTCTCGTTTTTTTCTCCCTTGGAGAATGAGGCCACACTGTATTAATTATATCTGATTCTGTAGTCACGCAATTTATCTTTTAAAAGGTATGCTCCTTCCTGTCTGAATAAATGTGAAGCCTTCAGGACATGTTCAGGGAAGTTTGAACTCCTCACTGTTCCTAACAGTACATTTCAATTTCAAACAGTTCAATACATATAGGCAACATTCAAGATTTCTTTTAAGAGGTAGATAGACAGACATAAATGAAGATCAAAAGCTGTAGGGCATTTTTGGTGACCAAGAAAACTGTATTTTTTGGTTCCTCAGATGCATTGATTTGCATATTCAGCCTTCAAATTGTGTGAGTTGTGAGGTGCTATAAGCAGGCACAAATAACTCTGTGATACTTCATCCACTTGGATCTCTCTGCCAGAAGTGAAATAAGTTTTTTATGCTTCAGGAATGCGGCACCCCTGAACATCCTGGTGACACTGACCAAACCCTTCCTGGAGGGGGAGAGATGAAGGTGAAACCACAAGGGCCCTGTCTCTTCTGGCTTCACCAGTAGGAGTTCCCTTTCGTAACATCCCTTTCTTCAGCCTTTAAAGAAGTCTGTAACAGAGACAGTGTTGTTGTGTGCGCCGAACAGTTTTCTCTAAGTTTCTAAGAAGACTTGATGATGCAGAAGGATATATATATATTTCATACTGTATATATTACCCTCTTTTTTTTTTACTTCAGTTGGGAGAATCCCTATGTTGGTATTTAAACAATCCAGATTTTTTTAGGGCACATCTCATCCTGGCAGTTGGAAGAAAAAAAGATTTTCATGTTGTCTTGGAGAAGCTGAGAGGAAATGCATGTGAATCCTAAAGCCCACCTCCTAATAAGAAACGCAGTTAGTCGATGAAGATTACCTTGACGTAGGAACTGGTACCAGAGTCTTTTAATGAGAAATGTTCTACCTCATGCATTGAAAACCAGTAGTAACTGTGTTGTAGTTCTTGCTCAGTGGCTATAGGTAGTCTCAGAGACAACTTGAGTAGGCTGTAGTAGGACTATTATATTACTCATTGAAGACTTCCACTCCCTTTTGAGATGGTGTGGGAATGTATTTCCCTCAGGGAGATGTATTTCCTACAGCACATTACTTAGGGCTTCTTGCTTATTAACTGGTTGCAAGTCTGATAAATTTGTGAAAACATCTGTAGCCTACAGCATGAAAATCAGAGCCAAAGCACCTGCACGTAGTGTTCTGTTGCATGGATTTGTTCACGTCTGACCGCTGAAGATTGCCCTCGATGTCCTGATGTGGTCACTGTTGTTAGGATCATGGTGCTGAAGACAGCAGCTGCGATGCTCTGTTGGGTTGGGATACCTTTCTTATCCCTTTTGTTGGAAAACTGCTTGCAGGTAAATGCTTAGTCTGAATTATATAGAGCAGTGTCCACACAGACACGTGGCCTTCAGATGCAAAAAGATCTATTTTTCAGAAAATAAAGCATTTCTTTCCAATAGGTAAGAAGCATGGTTTGCAGAGTTCTGCAACGTGTTCCAACTTCTGTCATTAGGACAATGTTTGAGAGAAATTTTTCCCTTCGAAGTCTCTTAAAATCCACCCCAAATTCTCATATTTTACAATCTTTATGCGTACCAACTTTAAATATTTTCTCTGTGCCCTTGAAATGAATTTTCATGATAAATGTAGAGCGATCAGAACAGGATATGAAAAAGGAACCTCTGGAGCGAGCACGGGTAGGACACAGATGTAACAGCCCTCGGAAGCACACGCTGTGCACTGACATTTCTCGGTAAGGGGACGACATTTTGTTCCTTTTGCCCAATCCTAGCCAGGGATCACGGCCCAAGCAGATGTGTTGCAATAGGCAGAGGAAGCCATCAGTCGTGTCCCTTGATGGCTTCTCCTGAAGATTTGGGGTTATGCCAGCTGCTGCTCCAACCTCCAGCCTTTGACGGTGGTTCCAGCCCGGATCTGGAACACCCCGTTTCCTCCCAGCCGTGCTGTGTCCACGTTTTGGTATCTGTGAAGCAGCGACTGGGTGTGAAGCAGGACCAGGGAGCAGCAGCTTCGTACAACTGCGCCTTGCCTCTATCTGTATTAGAATTACCCAGAGGAAATAAAAACATTTCTACTCCTTTTGCATGTAAAGGGTAGGAGCTGAGGAGATTAGAAAGCTAAAGAATGAGATTTGTCAGCTGTGTTGGTCAGAGGGATGTGCAGGTCACTCCGGAAGGCTGCCCCAGAGCCTCTCAGGCTACAGTTAGCTCCAGCCTCAGGTCCTGCGTAACCTCCTCCCTTTCCCCCTGCCCTCCCCCAGACCCTTCAATCTTCCTTATCTCGGATACCCCCCATCTGACCCCTTCGTCCCTGGTTTCGGAGCGTCTCCTCCAGAAGCTGGACAAATCAGCAGATCTGTCAGGAGATGCAGGAAGGCGACCAGAGGTTATCTGCGTGTGCAGGTTATCTCGGGGCTCGCTCTCAAGAAACAGTATCTGTGAGCAGGACAAGTTATCCCAGGCTGGAGGCAAGTAGAGCCTGGGCCGCTCAGATCATCGGGGCCAGCTGTCTTGTGGATACGGGTGAAAGACGAGAAGTCTGAAAATAGTGCTAGGGTCGTCCCGGAGCCAGAGAGAGGTGCCTGTGATTGAGAAACCTGGAAGGAAAGTTATTTTCTTCTCGTGTATTTGGGGACTTTGAAATAGCTTCCTGGGCAAGGAAGGGCTTCCTGGAATTCTTCTCAGTGGTTTTATACCCAGAAGGGAATTATTTGACACTGGTTTCAATATAAACGTGGGATTGGGCTTTGCAGCGAGACAGCCCTGTGACAACCCCCTCCAAAATATAATCAGTAAAGTTTTCCCTTGATGCAAACTCTGTCTGCTTCCAAGTTGGACTCCTGCTTGCTCACTCCTTGTCTGGCTTCAACAAAACTTCACAACATTTAGTCTAGCTTTTCCTTGCAGTGCTGAGTCACCCTCTGATTTGAGTGAGAACTAAAATGTTTGTTACTCTAAGTTTTGCGAGCCTCTGTCTGAAATCCAAGTGAAAAAGTCTGCAATGTCAGTTTGTTCAAACAGAAGTTTTTAGAAGAATTCTTATGCCAAATACTTCTGTGTATAACACTTGGATAAATTTTGTTTTCTCTGTCACTTCTGGTCTCTTTAACTATACCATGGGAATCTGAACTGTGGCAAGATCAGTCACTTAAGAAGCATGACCAAAGTAAAACTGAGGTTTTATTGGTTTTAAATAGATTTTTCAATGTAAGAGATGACTTCAGAAAAGACAACACATCATTCTGTCTGCTAAGTTTTCTCCCTGTCCCGTAACAGACTGTAGGGTTTTTATGTCTGAGCTCTTTTTGGGTGTTGTATAATGCACTGTTTGGGGTGTGTAGCAAATGCTGGTCTTTAATAGCTCCTTCGAGGCTTGACATTTGTCTCGTATGAGTTAGAGTAGTTCCTCGTTTCTGTCGCAGCTCATCCTGGTCAGTCAGGAAGCACATAAAAGTGGTTGTAGGTCTGTGCCCATTGAACTCACATTGCAGTGCAGATGGGGAGCGCAGCTTTCTCTGAGCAAAAGATGCTAATTTCAAGCAGGCACAGCTTCCATCCACTAAAACCCCAAAGGCGCACGCAGCCACGGGAGAGCTGACTCTGGGAGATGTGCTGGGGAGCTCTGAACGTCAGACATCAATCACTGACTGGAAAAAAGCTCGGCAACGTCAGTGCTAGCAGGGCTGTAGCTCTATGGGCAGGGCAGAAAGCAGGGCTCTGGTGCATATGCAGTGACTGGTGGGGTATGTATGGACCACAAAGATTTTGCAGGGTATTGGGGATTGCGCAGATATAACCAAGGCCATAATTTTCAGGACCATACTCATGCACACAGAGGAAAATTTAGTTTGCAGAATTCTTTACTGGTGATGAAATGTGAGCCAGAAAGAACTGTTGGGTTTTCTGATGTCAGCGTGAGCTGGCAGAGTTGGCAATCGGAGAAATTATCCTTCAATTATAGGCTAAACAAGTTTAAAAGAAGTCACCGAGACATGGTTGGTATGGAGCCCCATATTGCTATTTCTCTATCTGCCTCTCAGAAAAAAAAATAAAAGACGTGCTTAAGAGTCCGTAAGCTGCTCCCTCTCCTTCTCCCTCCTCAGCTGAAGAATTAGCCTCTTTGTCATACGTGACAGCTGTACAAGTAACAGGAACAAAACATGTAGGTGTTGGGAATAAAGTCATTAAACAACGTGCTATTTGTTAAGCACATCAAGTTCTGGACAAATTCATACTATAGCTTCTCTGTTTCATGTGCTCAGGTGATAAAGAATATTGAAGAATTTCCAGCAGTAAAAATTGAATTTCTTGCCTTGAATCAAACTGTGATTCAGAATGTGAATGTCACTGAGATACGGGCTACAGTGAGAATATATGACCGCTGTTTCCATTTACCCTGTAATTAGAGGGGCTTTTTGTTGTTGATGCATGAGCTAAGATAACCTCTGCAGGACTAAGAGGAATAACAAGAATTAAAGTCCACTTTCATCAGAAAAGACAGTAGTTGATAAGCAATTGTTTGAAAAATGTTACATTCGGTGGTTCTTCATTGAAAGGGCTGTATTATTGACATGGAAGTGTTTCACGGTAAGAATTGTGCTCCCCCAAACAATAAAATGGAATGGAAACAGCCTTTTTTTTTCTTTTTTCAATTTTAGCATTTTTTCAATCTATGTAACCTTAATTATAAACTTTTTTTCTGAATTTTCTGTGATCTATGATATGATAATGACTTCATATCATTATATGTTATGATCAGTAAGGATAAATGATAAGATTAAATATTAGATGTTATATATTCATATATATAACATGGCTCCAGTTTGGCTGTGGCAGTTGCCATCAATACCTATGTGCAGAAGGAGGCATCTAGCCCTTAGGCACCGTTCATACACCAGGGAAGTTTGGGAACTTCTGGTCTCAGTGTTGGAGGCACCCACTAACATTTTTTTCTGTGCACTCCCCCAGGTTTGAGCCTACCTACCTTCTCCGTAGAGTTTTTAAAATGCCATTACTCTGAGTGATTCATCGCCCACACAGGGAGGGAGGAATTCGAATCAGATGGGAAGCAAAGCGCTCCCCACTGGGAAAAGGAGGAGATAGGGCTTCTGGCAATGGGATGAGTGGGGGAGGAAATGAAACCACTGCTGGGGAGAACGGGGTTCTGTGCAGGGGCATATACTGATTTGGTTAAATTGGGCCGGGATGCGAGAGCAACAGAATGGCAGTGGGAAAAGGAAAATGTATGCACATCAAACCCCATCCATAGGAAAACAAAAAAAACAACCTGGGGGACAATGCAGTGATGGGAGAAGGAAGCCAGACGTTTTCCCTGAGGATACCCAGCTTGCCTGAGGTAACACTTGCCTTTCTGGTTCGTTCCAAACCTGATCCCTGTGTTACAGAGACGACGGCACCTCTGGCCGTGGCCGTGTGGGCTCCAGCAGCAGCATGGGCAGTGGGAACCCGCCCCGGTGGTACCTGGCCCACAGCTCCCCGCGTGTGATCTTTGGCTGCCCTGGCTGTGCAGCCAAGATGCCGAAAACAGGAGGTAGAAGAGATCTGCAACAGGAGAGGATCGAGGGAAAGGAGATCTGCTTGTGTAGTTAGCTGGAGGTTTTTCTGGTTACAGATGAATGTATTTTTACCCGATACTTTGACATATCCCTTTCGTGGTGAACTGAGCTGTTGCCTCCCATTGCTTGCCTTTACTACACCTTGGTTACAAGATAGAATTTCTGCCTCCTTGTGCTATAGATTTGGTCCTGACCTGGTCATTGTCCTAGAGGCTTACTGGGGAGGGAGCACCTGGAGCTGGCCACCAGTGCAGGTGTTACCATGACACAGTCCAAGGCTCTAGGGGGTAAAGTGGTCTATCTTTTATTTTCCCATATAAACATCACCACACTCGTCTCTGTCAAGTATCCACAAATCTGAGGTAGGCTTTTGTAAGATGTTTCTAAGATGCTTTAAAAAAAAATCACTTAGAGTGCTCCCTGTTTGCCTTCTTGTTTACAAGTCTTGAGCATGCAGATAGGTTGCACTTTCAAGCTCCTTCATGCAGTCGGGGTTTGAGAAAAAAAATGTAGGCATAATTATATACCTCCAGGAGCTGGATCTCATTCAACTTGCAGTATAAATCACAACAGTTAGTAGGATTTCACACATTCGCCAAATGCCTCAGTTGCACTAGTTTCCATCTATTTATGTATTTACATGCTTATTTACTGCAAAGGTGCCGCAGAAGTACCAGCTATTTTGTTTAGATAAAATCAAAACATGTTCATTCCTAAAAGCGAGAGAGGGAAATCGGATAGATTCTGATTGCTAAATTTAGACAGATTTGCCACCTTTTCGTATACTTGAAGGAGAAGCTTCAGGTGGAAAATACCTGCTCTTCGTTATGCAGAAACTGGAAGCCAGCCAAAATGTTAGCCAGTCTGGGCAGTCTTCTGGGCTGAAAATGTCTCCTTCTGTCTCAGCGGGAGCCCCAGCCAAGCTGTCCATGATACCTGGGCACCAAGGAGCTTTCCTCATCTCTGGCTGCCCCTATTTCTTGGTCTCTCTCCTTTCGGAGAAGGTTCAGAAAGCTTCTTGAGTATATTTTCTGTGTTTTGAGATAACACGTGGAAAGGAAACTTCTTGATTTTTTTTTTTATCAGTTCTTGGGGAAGTCTTTTCTTTTTTCCCTTCTGAAATTCACATGACTGTCAGGAGTCGAGGAGCAAATAGGTAAGTAAGCACCAAAAACAAACGCAGCAGAGCCAGCCATCTGCTGTGCGGAGGAGGGCCGACTCCTACAGCTCTGATCTCAGCACGAACGCACGGCATCTGTGCGGGGCTGGGGCTGGCGGTGATGGGGATGTGCCGCACAATTAGCCAGATGAAGATCTGGCACTCACACACCTTGGGGGATGAGGTGCCTGGTGCCCAGGCAGCTTTCCACAGCAGCCGAGGGAGCAGAGGCAGAGGGGGAGAGGTCTGGGGGCACGCAGGGCTCTTGCAGGTTCCTTACTGGAAAGAGGTGTTCATGGACAAGCGGGGCTCTGTGCCACTGCTGTTTTAAGTGTTGTTGCGTCTGTTCCTTGGGATATAAGGAAGTGTCGTAACAAAAATTCAGAAGTGGTTGCTCAGCCCAGCTGAGCTTCAGCTTCCTTCCTCGATGAACCTGATGTGAACAGCGTTCCCTAATGGCCCAAGGGGAGGCCAGAAGTTCCTCGTTGTGGCTCTTGTGGGAGCTTCTTCAGGCTGTGAGGATGCTAGGGTGAATGGGTTCTTGGCCTTAGCTTCCTTGAAATTACAAGTCCTGGAGTCAGAACAGCCCCCGCGCAGCGCCAGTCCGCGCTCTGCTCTGCCGCAGCACGGCCAGCCCCGAGGCGAACTTGCTCACTCCTCACGCGTCCATCGGGCAAAACCAGCCGGGCTTCTGACAAATACTGCTTCTGATCTCTGTTTTGGGGTTGTATTCAGCTACTGCTGAGAGGAACCTTATCTTTATGGGAGCGAATCTGCTGATTTAGGGGGCTGGGATAAGGCGAGCTGTCGGCTGTGGTGGAGCCAGCAGTGGAACTGGGAGTGGACGCCAGGCTGCTAGGCAGTGACCCCCCTGTTCCGTGGAAAGCCTTGGACCTGCTGTTATACTGCCACTTCTGAGTGGAAATAATGATGATATTGCCTAAGGATACTCCTGAAGACTTGAGTAGTTTGTATTCCAGCAGGCTTCAAAGACATAAATGGCTGTGCAGTTGCAAAGTGTTATTTTCTGCCACTTCTGAAAGATGCTCCAGGTTTCTGTGAGATTTATAAAGCAAAGTAGAAAATTAGGCTATTTACTCTAGCATTCACTGGAAAATTAAGTTTCTATAGAAACTACCACTTCAGAGGTATTTACATTTCTCTACTGTGAAGCATCTTGAGAAAGCATTCCCATAAATAGAAGTTATTACATTTGTTATAATACGATAATATTTACAAAAAAGCGTTTGTGTTCTAAGTATTATTGTTAGATTGCTATATAAATCCCAGATCCATTGAATATATTGTCATGTTTATAACAACTGAAAACTAGCAGCAGAGAAGAGACTCAAGGCTCCCCATAGGAAAAAAGGCTGTGACGTTGTAAAAGTAACGTGTGAAAATTCCTTCGTGCCCTCCCTGGTGATGAATCGGCACCAAAACAGGAGATTTAATCAAATATCTCCGTCAGAACGGATTCTTTAATAACTCATTTCTGAGTAAGGTAACTAGGAAAACGCTAACATTTTTAGCTTTAGGTGGGGTGCTGGCTGCGTATGCAGTTAGAATGCACGTAGTTGTTACTGGTACCTAGCTTTGCAGTCTCCTTCAGCTCCCCAATGCACCACGTAAGTGTAGTTTATGCACCTCGTCAAATAGCTGTAGCATCTATTAGTGGTAACAGTAGAAATAGGACAAAGCAAATATAAACAGCGTTGGCTGTATTTGCAGTGGGGGATTAGGGAAAGTATGTTTGGAAAGGCTGCTGAGCAGTGCCCTGTGCACGTGTATCCCTGCTTCCATCCCGCTCCATCCCTTTCAGGGAACAGATTAAGCACTGCAAGAGCTTTAGAGCTTCCTTTCCAGTAAGTAGGCCCAGTGCAAGAAATGAGATTACAACCCACAGAAAACACCACCTGCCAGTGTCTGAATTTTGTAGAGAATCTGGGTTGCCGCTGTTGCGTACAGTGGAAACAGGAGTGTGAAACTCCCTAGGGCAGAAGGTCTGGGTCCAGCGTCACGTCCTTACAGCTCACTCTGTTGCTTCTGCAGATTGCAGCGATTAGAGTATGAAAGAGGGAAATATGGTGCTGGATTAGGAGAAGGGACAGCCCTACCCATGTCCTGAGGGGATCAGTCCTCATAGACACTAAGGAAAAGAAGGTGAAAAGCTGTCTGGCAGTCAGCTGTTTCCAGATTTTTTGGTCTGGAGGTTGCATCCAACCTGTTGTGTCTATTAGATATTGGATCTTACCCTCAAGTTGAGTCGAAGGAATTACAGCTGCGTTGGGAATAGGAAGGTGCCTTGTCCTGAGCATAGCCCAGCTTCCTCAGGAAAGCTTCTTTAAAAACACACCTAAGAGATTTAGGTGCCTGAACGTCATTGATGTCCTTTTTGTCAGCTGAATGCTTTGAAAAATGTTAACCAAAGCCTTTAATCAGTCTGGTAGCAGTGAAAGTCTATGCTCCAAAAGTAAATTACTCACTCCATTGATAAATAATGGCTGAAGTGGTTCTTGGTACCAAAACATCTTATGATGCTTGCTGCAGGTGCATGAGTAAAAAACCCCTAGGTACTAGTGTAATCACTTCAAGGTAATAGTTTATGTCAATTAACTGACCAATGCAACCCCCAAATAATAGCCAGTAAAAAAGGAGGGGCTGAGCTGCTGTTTCCTAAATCAGATTTGCTCTCAGAGAAATGGCTGAATTACAGCTCTTGATAGCAACGAATGCAGCATGTTGGTGCTGTCTTGACCCATTTCGTAGATTGTGGTATCTCTTCCATGACTTTGTTTTGTTGCTTTTCTTGCCCAAGACTTCTCAGAAGCCTTGAATACAGGACATAACACAGATCCTGCCCTGGTAGCAAGTTGTGCAGTCTTTTGTTTCAAGCACACAGCATGCACCCAGACTTGCTCATAAAATATCCATAGCAAAATCATGCGATGCCTGTCTCTCTTATACATTTTTAAGAGCTGTGCCCTAAATCCATTAAAGGACTGAGAGGCATGAATAGAAGAATAATCCATCCTACCACATGTGTGAGAAAGGGGTTGGGATCAAGTAACTGTACGTACAGAAAGAACCATGTGAATTTGGGCACTCCCAAATTCTGCTGGGAGAAGGGAGCACCTCTTGCAGTCTCCTTCTTTTGTCCGAATTGTTGGAAAGTATTTTGCAACATGGCATGGAGGAGCTTGCTACAAAGGAAATGGAGATGGCATAAAGAGAGGTCAGAGAAATAAAACGGCAAGAGTCAGAAGATGGTGAGGATAAGGTGTACCAATAAAACGTGCTTTCTGATTTAGGGACAACAAAGTGGAGGGAGTGGCGTGTTAGGTTAAAGCAATTACTTTCACATTATGAGGTGGCTGCTCTTATTTCAGAAGTGAGCCTTGGAAATCCAGTTTTATACCTTGGAAAAAATGGCCTTCGTTGTTGTACCCCAGGAGAGATGCAGAGAACCTAGTGACGTCCCAAGTAACATAGGCAGATGTTCAAAGGAGAAGGGCATTAGCCACTCAGATTGAAAGAGAACTGGGTGTCTACCTCCCTAAGGCGCTTTATAAAATTACATACACCAGCTCTTGCCAGGAGTCCTCTCATCTGATCATTTCTGTAGAACTGGAGTGTCTTTAATTTGGAAAATTGACACTCCGCCTACGTGTAGGCGCCAGGCACCTCCTTTTCCTATTCAATGCCTTGCGTCTTGGCATCACTTGCTGGTCCCCTCAGAGATACGTTTCACCCTTTAGCCACGTCCAGGATCATCCTCAGGATGTCAGCCATACAGACGGGGCTCACAATCAGCTGCCTTTGCTCCCCAGAAGCCGGGAGGTGGTGGGAGGGGACGGAGGCGATGCTCTTACATGGAGCAAGGTGCTGCATCGCTGCTCCTCTGCCACTGCCGGGCCATGCAGGGTGCCTTGCACTCACCAGGGCCCATCCTCTGTGTTCCTCTGTCTTCAGGCAAGTTACAGAAATGAGTTGTGCTGGTATTTTTGTGAGAGCTTAGAGCTGTAAAGCTCAGTGCAAATGTCTTTAGTTGAGCATACGTGTGCTCTGAATGCAGCCCCACACAACCACTACCACGGGTGAATTCCTCGGCGAGTCGGGAGCTGCCAAGAAAGCAGCACAGCCTTATCTGTGCAGAGGGGCTGAGAAAAAATGTGGCTTCTGCGTTTAGGAACTGATTTCCATAGAATTTACTCCTCTAAAAGCATACTCGAGAAATAGATCACGTATTGACTCTTTGCAATTGGGGTCACTCCTCTGAGTTTGTTGGAATTCCTTGCCTGAGCAGAATCGGTGGTTTTTATTCAGAAAAAGGCCAGAGGACAAGGCAGCCTCCATATGCTCTAGGATTTCACTCTGAAGAAAATCCCTTTGACAGAATCTTCAGTAACTAACTTATCACACAACTCTAAAAGCAAAATTTACTGTAAATATTAATTTGGGATTTTTCTATCTTGGTCATCTGCTTTTTAAAATGACTTTTTACTAGAATTGCCTTTGCAGCTTGTGTTTCTCTTTTCTACTTTCGGTTTCCCTTCTGTACTGCATCAGTTGTAAGCAGGCTGTGGTTTTCTCAAAATGTAGCTGTGATGTTTGCTGTGTTTTCTTCTATGATATTTGTATTAAAAAAAAAAAAGGGGGACCAGCTATAAAAAGTTGCTAAAATCTAATTCCTCATGCATTTAAGTTTCTACCATTCAGGCAAGTTTAACATGTACGGTATAAATGCTTCACCAAGATAATGTGTTTGTATGTTTATACCACACCTTACTTGTGCTTATTTTGAGATTTTTGGTAATGGTTTTATTGTTATGGGGTCCCACTGTTTTACAAGTGGGAACTTGGATCCTGCATTTGTGTTCCTGGATCCCAAGTAATGTCATTACGCTTCTGCCTGGAATTGGAGCCCACCCTTCTGGTTTGGCTGCTGGTGAAGAATTACAGTTAGCAAAATACCTTGACTTTCTGCACTGCTCTCAGAAGAGAGCCACTGGTATTTTAAAGCTTTATTTTCCATATTTCCATTTTGATACCCTCTCCTATTCTGATCATTTTCATATGGCAAGGTTGATTCTCTGTTCTCTCCGTTTTAAAACTCTTCAGGTTACTTCAGACAGAAATTTTCTTAGTCAGTAAGTGACCTCAGCTCCGGTTATCATCAGCCTCTACTGACATCAGCAGTACCTGTTTTGCAGGCCTTTCTTGTAGGGTTGTTAAATTTTCTCAAAGAAGTTGGATCCAGTTTTGTGCTAGATTTCTACATGCCTTGGTGATATCAGGTGCAGAAATAATTAGAGCTGCTTGCCTGATCTAGAACCAACGTCTTCTTTTGGTGATGAACAGAGGATATCTGGGAATTTCAATGAGGGCATCAACCAAAGGGCGGATTCTGCCACTCTTCATCAAATCGGGCGCTCCCGGGTTCCCTGGGCAGTGCCACCCCACAGGTTCCTGTTTTCTGTGCGTAGGCAGAGGTGGAGCAGCCGTGTCCTCTGCGTGGTGCCCTGGCATTTGTGCTGCAAGCGCTCTTGTCCTTCCTGTGCAAAGCTGCATCAGCCTTTTGGGGCCGGGCAGCTGCCCGAAATGAACCATTTCCTTCAGATCTCGTTCGCCTGTAACAATCTTGAACTTGTTGACCTATGTGCCTATTAATTATTGATATAGCCTTGCATTATTTAGGCTTGTTTCAGCAGACGGATACATTATTACCAGACAGACATTTGCCAGACAGGCTGATAGATAACATCCTAAAAAAAGGCTCAAGTTGCATTTGTCCAATCAAGCACTGTAACTTCATTAGTTTCTCTCCTGACCCCTGCCTCTCGCTGGCAAATTAGTGCTCTGCTACCTTGAAACCTTAATAGAAATCTGAATATAATAACCATCCCTTCAGGCAGCAGGATTAATCTTGACCTTGGTGGATCTGTGGTTCTGATGCTGGTCCGTCCTCAAAAATACAGAGGAAGTCTCTTAACCAATCCTCTGAAGCTGTTTTTCTTAAGATACAAGAAATTGTTTTGTTTGTCAAGCCCTTACCATGGAAAGGAGAACTGATTTCTGCCTGGTTGCTACGAGCTGTATTGCAACACGCCAGAGACTCAGGCAGGGCTCGATGTGTATCTCCCAGGGAAACCTGCCTTTGATTTTTTAAAACCCCGCTGCAGTCATGTTGTCTATGGATCCCAGAAAAAGGCATATCGAAACGAATTAGCTGTAATTTAAAACATGCACGCTGAGGGTTTCAGAGCCTTTATAGCTACAGTATAGCTTCCACCGAAGCAAGAACGAAGTAACGCAATCGTGGCAGTCATATCCAAACTGCGA
Source organism: Anser anser (assembly GCF_964211835.1). Lineage (NCBI taxonomy): Eukaryota > Metazoa > Chordata > Aves > Anseriformes > Anatidae > Anser > Anser anser. The sequence goes on from NC_139728.1 coordinate 28,453,141, forward strand.
GTGCCGTACGCAGGCAGAAGTGACGAGCAGTGCCGAATACGTGACAGGCGTCTGTGTGCTGCCCTCTTCCCTCTTTCTGTGCTCGTCATGCTTCACTCTGTCGCAACCAATTTCTCCTGTGATGTCAAAATCCCACTCACTGCTCAGTACACCGTCCGCATGAAAGCAGAAGAGGCAGAAAAGAGGAAGGAAAGCAGACGAGGGAGGATACAGACAAGAAATACAGTCTCGAGTGTTTGGAGCCAGACAACTCGTTTGTTTTCCATGGGTTTCCTCAGGAGGCAAAGTCAGCTTTGGGGGAACAGTTTCAGAAAGATATAGGTGCCGTTTTCAAAAGCGATGCAGCTCCCAGTTCTTAATGTCACCTGGGTACTTAGTCCTGCGGTTAAACACACCGGGGGGCTTTCAGCCTGTGTAGCCTCCTAACTCCTTGGATGCCAGCGGTGAATTTTTCACCCTTTGTGAATCACTTCTGTCTCATTTCTGATTCACTGCTACAGCAGAGCCGTGTCCAAGCGCCTGGTCAGGCTCCCTTAGTTCAGCCTCGACCCGAGCGATATGTTTCACCCCACCGCTCAGGCTCGTTTTTCTTGTATGCTGCCCTTACTATGTGGGCTAGCGTTTTGCCTGGCTTTCAGGAACACCAGCCACATGTGCTGCCCTTTCCAAAAACAAGTTCCTCACCCTCAAGGCCGTTGTTAATCCCTTCGTTTCTCCCCATTCAAGCACACAAAGGTCCAGCCTTGTTCAGTTCTCATTGCCTGGCACAGCTGAATAAAGCGAAGCAAAGAGAAACACATTATTTGGGAGGGAATCATCAAAAAAACATCTTCAGGTTTGTCAAATAATATTAACAACAAACAAAACAACAAATGAGGAAACTTAGGTTGTTTTCCTCGTGGCTCTGCAGTGTATCTTGGGTCTTGGTCAGCACCTTTAATATGACCAGGTTTCCCCCTGTTTTTTGCTTTTTTTTTTTTTCCAGTAGTTCTTTATTTGAATAGATGAGCATCAGAGTGTAATAGCCCTCCCTTCTAGTCCTGGAGAAGATGGAAGAATTTATCCTGTGACACATTGTGGGTTTTATTTCCATATAGAGACAAGGAAGCAACTAACTCCAACACTCCAATTAAATTTCAAGTCTGACATCAATAAATGTGTAAAAATCCCTAACACTGAATGCACAAAAACTCTGTAGACTTTCTAAATTATTTCAGGCTAGTTTACTGAAATTAAATTACATAACAGTCACACAGACCAGCACATTCTTATGTAAAACTGTACAAAACAAGTGCTGTGATTTTAACTGGGCTGAAAAAATAAAACATTAAGTGTAATTTTTGTCCAGGGACATGTGGTAGCTTTTGAAAACAAAAAGGAAATAAATGATCCAAGTCACACAGAACATATGTCTGCCAAATTATGATAAAACATATACCATATCTGGACATTTTAAGTGTGGTTAGTAATTCTTGCTGCTGTTGTGGCTGGAGGCTTTTGCAGTGCAGAAAGGCACATGTTACAGTGCAGAATGATTGTTATTCCTACTGCATCGGGAATAATCTTCTTGCAATAATGTGGTGGGTTCTGAGCCCTTCAGCTGGGGGAGTGCTGGAAACTTGCAGGAAGACGTTGTTCAGTCCTGCTGACTGTGGTATGGATCACTCATTATCCCGAGCAGGATATGCAGGAGACAAACTCAGCCTTTGGTGTACAAAACCCTAAACTTGGAGACTGCAAGGTCCAAAGGAATGGTCAGCGTGTGATCGGCTGAATGCAGGCAGTCTGGTACCAGGATCTCTGGCGCTATGCCCTGGAGTTGCTTTGTTAAAAAAGCCGTATGAGAAGTGGTGTGTTTCTGTTCTCCCTATCGTGTGCAGGCTGCGTTTTGGGAAGAGAGGCTGTGGTGGAGGCTCCTGCCATGCCAAGAACACTCTCCTGCTACGTAGAGGATCGAAAGGCACTCGCCTGCATCGTCATGTCACAGTTCATGCCACGTTTAACCCAAAAGGCACGCTCAGAAGTATTACCACGGTCCCTCCAGTAGCTAAGGATCTGTTTGTTCCCCAGATTCATCATCGCATCCATGCCCATCATCCTATCAGCTGCCTGAACTTGACTTCTACAGCTGTCACTGCAGCCTGAACCCCGGCTCCTGGAGGCTGCTCTTGGAGCACAAATGCCCGGGTCCTGCAGCTCTGCCGCTGCATCCTTGCAGTGCTGAGGGCAGTGCAGCCGTGGTGCATTTCTGCCTTTGGGTGCAAAGTATTCAGGGCATGGGCCAAGAGTGTAAAGTCTTAATTAGTTTTTTCTTGTAGAGCATGATCTCATATTGTAGGTACATGTGTTCAGCTGTCAGCTTGATTCTTGCAACAAAAAGAAAAGCAAACCAGTAATAAATAGAGAAGTTGCGTAAGCCAATCTTCAAATAATGGCATTGGGTGGAACATGTGAAATAGGAGCTGTGGCTTCAAAGCACATTGCTGCTTCCCATTCCTCCTTTGAGTGTGGTATAAATTACAACTGTTTAAAATAATGCAGCAACCAAGGAAAATATTGAAAGCCTAAAGATGCCTCTGTATTCCTCCTACTAATCCTGTTTTGGGTTTGTAGACTGAGAAAAGGAGAACCGAGCCCCAAGACTTGTTCTCGTCCTGTGCAGACCAAGTGGTTTAGTTCTGGTGTACTGAGCAAAAAGCTTCGTGAGTTCACGTTCATATTTACTGGTGTGACAGTCACTGATGTTGCGCAGGGCTTTGAGGTCCCAAGTCACAAAGAACTGAGTAATCAAGCACTGACTTTTTAATATTCTCTTGAATGAGAGTGGGAAGGTGTTCCTCAATACTTGAAGAAATCTCGCCTTAAAAACTAAGGCATGGCATTCCAGAAATATGGCAATACAGCTTGTAAAAAACTTCCATCGTTTCAGTTTTTTAAAGGTCTTAGTTTAGATTTAGATGGTAATGATTCATTTTTGTAGCATTTCATTGTATCACATGATATTTTTTTTGGTGAAGGCAGGTTAATGTGACCACTAGATGCGTATTTATCTATCAGTACATTAGTATTTAAATAGATGAGTAGTTTAAATGATTAATACTGTTCCAGATTTCTTTAAACATCATCATTTAACTTTAAGCCACAAATATCTTATTTAAAAAAAAAAAAAAAAAGAAAACCAAAACATTTCTTCAGATGTTTGGTTTTAATACCGTGGTGGTATGCTATACCTGAAATGGGAATGCATTTAAAGTGGCAGAATGTCCTCATCCTTTATGGTAATATAAATGCTCCCAAACACGTATTGTAAAATCTAAATTTCAAAGCACTGAATTCCACAGGATTCTGTAGTTCTTTCCAGACTACATCCAGAAACAAAAGGAAATACTGAGTTTTAGTCTTTCTTAGAGAAACCATTGACACAACTTCTGACTTCTTACGTACATGGCAGTATCACAAAATTCTGCAAAGAATATGAGAAGAATGGGTTCTTTGGGAGAGAGGTATCTGACATATTGATTGCCAGAGCAATTCTCCTAGCCCACAGCTCACTCTTTGCCATACTCATTCCTGGGGACCTCTCTGACATGGAAACTGAATTGCCTCAATGAATTATTCTCATGCCCCACAGCTCACTCCAGGCCCTCCTCTTTCTACAGGGCGTCACGTGCCGTTAAGTACAAGCTTCATGCCACAGAGCAGGAAGGGACAAAACCACAAAACACTGTGTCTTTATGAGAGAAAAGCAGTTTCAGACCTGAAAGACTTTGGTACCTACATTTTAGGGTATTTCAGCTTACTAGTCAAGTTTAAAACTCTCATCCCTAATGTATCTTTTTATAGAAGTATCCTACATTTAATGATACTGCAATACAAATCCTTAGGACTTTCTTCTTGCACAGGATAAAGTTATAACCTCCTTTTGGTTGTGAATTAACTTGCATTATCAGGTAGGGCAAATGATGCTCTTGATGGAAATGTTACCAACAAATTTGTTTACTTGAATCTAGACGTAAACATGACCTTTGAACTTTCTGAGGAAGAAGCTCCTTTTTAACACATATTTTTCACCAGAAAACCAAAAGCTTGGGAATGATTTTATCCACGATTATTTGCGCAATCATCTTCATCTTTTTTTAATGAAATGGTAATCTTTTATGGGGGAGGGATGAATTATTTTCTGGGCAGTCCTGTTCTGCCCAGAAAACCATCTAACATGGATAAAATCAAGGTTTTACAACTACTTAAGTGGATCAGTACAAGAGGGAGTCATTTACACTCCCCTGGAAGCGGGGAGTGGTGCGTATGCACTATCATCAGAGATTCTTGATTGAACCTCAAGAAGAATGCTGTTATGCTTTTTGCATTAATTATGCTTAAAAACATCCCTCTAGTGATACCGATGCCAATTTTTAATTGATACACTTAAATCAATTCCTTCATGGACAGACATTTGTTCATTAGGAGCTCGTTTTTACGCATGGCCAATCTCAAAGAAAGCAAGCTAATATTGTTCCGTCAGCAGCCAGGTACATTAGGGAAGCGATTGCTATACGTCTCCTTCTGATGTGTTTTGATGGTGTTCATTTCTTCTGGCATGCTTTTAGCTCCCGGTGATTCAGATGTGTCAGCTACTATAGCTGTAAGGAAACACTGATGATGGATTTATAACATCCAACTTAGTGACCTGAAAAATGGCAAACTATTTGCTTTTGAAGCAAAATTGGTTTTAGCCATAAAAAAAAAAAAAAAAAGAACATGCTTCCTAAATCCCCCTATCTGTATTTCAGTGAAACATTTTATCTTGCTTATAATTCATGACTCTTGCCAGATGAAGATTTCTCAATGAGACGGAGTTGGGGTAGCTACTGAATTTAGGGGAGGGAATCAGCTTAATCTCTTTAAAAGTGTCAATTAATCTGTATTGTGTAATGGTTCTGAAATGTCTCCCTGTGTATATTAAGGAGGAGTTTCTCCAGGCGGAGAGATGCTAGAGCTCTGTCAGGGCGATGGTTGTCCTGGGAGGGATGCTTTTCCGGTTGCCTTCTGGGAACAAATGAAGCTTACTGGTGGTGGTGGTGGTATACCGGTTTTAGAGCAGCTCCCATCTGAACTCAGGTCTTGCCATGCTAGGTATTGAAGAGGTATGAAGGAGATCACAGCCTCAGTGACAGATGTTAGCACTCCAGACAGAGCTAGGTTAGAAGAATGAAATGATTAGCAAAAAATCGCAATATTTGCAGACAGAGCTTTCTTCCAGCAGCAAGATCGGATATCAGGGCTTCAGTTCTGGTCTCCTCATTCAAGCCTGTTGTATTTCTGAGCAAGCTGTTCCAGCTTAAAAAAACACCATAGGTTATTAAATAATGAATTGGATGTATCTAGTATTTATTTTCCATGTAAGTTCTTCCAGTGGAGGAAGAGCTCCCCGGGACAGTGTCAGCTCTGGGCCACTCATGCTAGATTTGTTGAAAGCTTTGCTGAGTCTCTTGAGAGAAAAAAAATAATCTGCCCAGCAACAGTCCCACTGGATGAAGCCAAGAGATCTCGGTTCACTTTTTGGCCTGACTACAGATTCTCCCATGTCTTTGGATAAGCAGTTTAACCCCTTTCTTTCCCAGTTTACCATCTGCAGAATGGCAGTGACAGGGTTTCCCTCACTGATGAGTCACAGCCTTGTACTCAGGACTCAGGTATTATCCTAAACTGTAAGACAGTAAGAGAGATCTGTGATGCATTCTGGACTGTTTTGTCTCAAACAAATAGGGTCTCCCCAGTGCAAGTTAAATGTGATGTCTCTAATACAGTCCTGTTTTGACGGCTAGCTGGATTAGGAAGGACAAGTAAGAGGGACTGTTTTTTAAATGATGTCTGTGCTGCAAGTCAGATGAAGCGTTTTGAAGTTGAATAAGGTGATGTTGATGTTGGACAGAAGGAGTCAGATTATTTGGCTTTGAAGTACATCAGAAAGTGGCTTCTTCTCCTCCCTTCCTTGTCAACTACTGTAATTCTCCCACAGGGAGAATGTAGCTAGTACAGGCTACCCCTGGAGCACCTCGAAGTGCATCTCTAATAGGGCCACGGGGATTTTCTAGTCTATAATTCATAACCAGAAACACTTCCCTTATGGACAGGTTCCTTGACACACCCTAGGCTGAGGGCAGACAGCTGTGGTTTTCCTCCAGCTTCAGGAGACTACGTTAACCTTCTGCAAGTCACTAATGGAAGTATTTAGTTCTTGTCATCGCTGCTGCTGCAGTGGTGAATGGAGAAGAGAAGTTACTGACCACCTAGCAGGTAGAGATCACGCAGAGGGACAGCAAGATGCCCGTATGCACTGCTCTCCTTGAATCTTAACTTGAATATTTAATCTTCAAATGCATTCTGTCTTTGGCCTCCGGATTGAAGGTGCTAGTTTTGTGTATGGTTTTATGGTACAGACCTCTCTGGATACACTGCAGAAGCAAAGGCCAGCCTGGCCATGGTCAGACAGTCAATGGATTTTGGTCACTGCTGCACCAGCCTGGGTATTGACCAGTTGCTTGTGCAGCAGGAGGATGAATAAAGGAGCTATTTCCTTCCAGCGAGGGGATTTAAAGGGGTGATAAAATGTACTGCGAAGGAATTTGGATGCTCCTACAAGGAAAGTAGAGCTGCATCTTCATCAAGGTGCTCAGCTTTATAAGTTAGTGCCTTTCCTTACCCATGGAAGGGGACAGGAGCTGGCAAAGAGAGAGATGGGAGGTGCAGTGCCCAGCACATTGCCCTAAGGACACAGCAGAGCCCAGGAAAGGCTGCTGCAGCTCTGGGGGAGCAGAAGGCAGCCAAATCCACTTGTGTCTCCTTCTCCCACACCCTCCCCATGGGCCAAGCTCTTCCAGCCTCCCTGGAGGGGGCTGCAGACATTTCTCTGGTGTGCGAGGACCTGTGCTGGGAGCTTTACCTGTTCTTGTTTACAGCTCCCCAGCTCAGACCTGATGTCTGCACTCTCCTTTCAGCTAATCGGCAGACAGAGGCCTCAGGGTTTTGGTTGAGTGCCATCAGACTCCTGCTCACTCCGGCTGTGGTGTTCTTCCCCAGACAATGACTTCAGTAGCCTCCAGGCATCCCAGAACCTCCTAACAAACATCTCTCCTAACTGCCTTATTAACTGATTACTGTAGTAAGATAATAATTAACACGCTTACTTGAGTCTTAGCTCAGCCAAAGATATTCTCAAGTGGACTAAAAATGCATAAAATGAATAAATGATTTATGTTTACTATTTTTAATGGAGCTACTTATTAGCAACGCTCTAATACAGAGCGCCATAAAACACTCCGGATTTCGTTACGGATTTAGAATGTGGTAATGAAATGCTGCAAGGAATGAAACGGGGAAATACTCCCTGAGCCAAATTCTGCTCTCAGTTGTATTTAAAGATCTTGATGAGATGAATCCTAGAGAGGATTTTGGCCAGAAAAGCATTGAAATGCAAAGAAATCTCTGTCATCTGCTCATTCCAGCTCATCCATTCAGAGCCTGTACCAGCCAAGACAAGGGCACCTACCCTTTAAGTACACACACAAAAAAAAGAAAAAGGTGCAGGATGTGTATATCTGCAGCAGATCAGAAGGGCTGTGTTTACACACGCACTGTGCATTGCTGACTGTACGAGGCATGAGGCAGCAGGGAACTCGGCCTCGGCAGAGGATGCGAGAGGGAAGATGTGCCAAGTTTTCCGGGGCACTCCTTTACAAACAGAGCAATGCCACAAAACCAGGGTCCGGTGTTCTTTGGGGGATTTATTTCTTCCCTCATTTAAAGTGCAAAGCACTTCTCTGTGAAATTCACTTTTCCAATTAACATGTCAGGAACAGTCTTGGAAAGGAAACTCTACCTTTCCTCTGCCTTGGGTGATGTAGTGGCTCAGAGCTCCAAACTCCAAAGCTTTGACCAAAGTCTAGCCATAACGGGAATGCCATTGTCTGTGCTAAATTCCCAAGACCATATTTTGGGTACTGTTCATCTGTTAGCCACAATGAATGTCCACAATGGTCTCAGCAGACTTCTTCCATCTCGGACTGACTTCCTGATTCTTTGTATAGGTTTCTCCCCACGTTAAAACAAATCAGTGCTGACCACATACTGTTGGATATGAGGGGAAGGCAGGCTGGGGCAGTGTGCTGGAGGCAACAAGTGAAAAAAGCCACTGGGATGATGAAAAAAATCTTACACTGGCACTTGAAATAAATTCTTTTTCACTTTTCCCATGGCAGATGAAGTAGTTGTGCTGGCTTCAGGAGGCAGCCACATATTGCCAGCAACTCTGACCTCAATGGGAGGTGGAAAGAGTGGTGGTTTGTGCAGCAGATCTTTACTAATTTGTGTTGTTTCTTACAGTGATTTGAACACTAATTAGACAGGCAAGGTGGCCCTAGAGAGAGCCCAGGAATCAGGGGACATGAACGCTGTTGACTTGCACCATTGCCGGGTGACAAGAAATGCCACCCTTCCTCTGTGTCCTCTGTACAAAAGTGAAGGCACTGACCTTTGTAAGGTCCAGGTGCGTTAAAAGGATCCTTGACATATAGGAATGGAGCATGTGAACTCTTCACAGTGAGTAGGTTGACTTGACTTTAGCTCCTCAGACAGAAATATTTTTTGCTGTCCTGCTCCTGAAGCCAAGAGATGGGTGTCTATCACAAGCTGCTGTGGCCTGTCACTGTTGTGTGACACACAACACACACAATTCCCAAATGTTTGACAGAAAGTCTAAATTACATTGGTTTCTTCCAACTCTGAGAGAAGTCTTAAGCCCTGCCTCCCACTTATCAAGATCTTCCACTGATGTCTCTTCAAGGAAGATATTCATGCAGGCACATATCCAGCCTGTGATTTTATCCTGAGATATATAGTATTTAGGGTATTTCTTTTGGCATGCAGTTTATCTAGTGAATGCTAACAGAGATATTTTCCAAATACCATTAAATACACACAAATATTTTCTTGCCATATTAGCTTATATCTGTTGTGAGAATTAATAAAGTTCTTCAGCTGAAATTCCCCAAGAGAATTTGAAATGCCTTGCTTGCAGCACTGTTGAAGGCGTCTGATTTTTCTTCTAGATGGACAGGTTTTCAACACCGTCTGAAAAATCAGGTCACTCTAAGTTGTTAGAGGTGTCAGATCATTAGTCTCTAGAGATGCTGGAGAATTTTCCAAACTACCATTTTTTCACTAACATGTAAATGAAAGATCCTGTGGATAATATCAGCATTTCTTAGACAGTCCTATCAGTCAGTCACATACATACTAAAGGCTACAAAAGTGCACTTGTCATGAAGAAATACAGTATTTTAAAGATAACTACCGTTCCGACCTCTCTGATGTGTCTTAAAATGAAGTATTGCTCTATTTTTTTTAATTTCCAGAAATAAAAAAGAGTTTGCTTCAGGGCAGAGACAGTCTAAAAGCTTGTGCTAATAAATCTATGCAAGTTTAGTAGTGCTTAATACATATTCTGCTTCAAGTGCTTTTTAAATGCATTACCACCTTTAAGTAAATACAGTGGAAGACTGCCAAATGCCTGGATGCTGTTCTCTGTAAATTTATGCATTTATATCATTAATGCAATGAAATGTTTAAACTTTCATTGAATTTTGCTAACTGATTTGCAGTTTGAATGGTAGCAATTTTATGCATTTATCAATTACCATTTAAGTAGCTGCTATAATATTTCTGTTTAGGCAGGCAAAGCACACTTCCCAAAATACTTTTCATCTAATTAGATTTGGTATGAAGTATTCTAGTAATCCCAAAACAGAGAACACATCCAAAGTATGAGGAGTTCAGAGCTGCTTGTTCCTGATACGAAACAATATTGAGCCTAGCAAAAATATGTTTGGGGGGGAGAGGAGGAGGCTCAGATTCTTAGCCTACTGGGCAAATCCTTTTCTGCTGCACACTTTGTGATGCAAGAGGGTCTCAGTACTGCCTTTTCAATCAGTTTTATCAATATATCGTGAGTTACAGTTATGCTGAAAAATATGGCTTTTTTGCGTGGCGCACTGTAACAAATGAAGAAGATAATCTTTGCCCCTAGGAGCTGATACCCTAAGTCTTCGTGGCCACTTTATGCAGCTGCATATGGCTGTAGGGGGTTCAGGGTAGTGGTGAATTAAGGCTAGCGTGTTTTGTGTCGTTATACCACAAGTTGGCTCCTGGGGGCCATACTGTGGCCGCTGGCTGCCTCCCCACCCGGCTCTTGGCCTTGTCCTCACTGCTGCCGCTGCCTGAAGTACCAGGCATGGCCATAACCACGGAGCAGCGCCTGGAGGAGGGAAGGAGGGGATTTGTGCAGGGCCTCCATGCCCGTGCCCATGGCTGCTGCTGGTGTGAGGAGCAGCAGGCCCAGGAGGCCCGGCCTGGAGCCGGACGACACGGGCGGACAGGGCCATGTCCCACCGCCACCTCAGGAGGCCGCAGATGGCTCCTGTGTGCACCCACCTCCTCTGATGGCACCCGTGTGCTTGCCCTTGGCTTTTCATAGCAGAGGAATCAGACAAAGCTGCAGTGGTGTTGAAATGAGAATCCTTTGGTAATGGGTTTCACCAGCTCTTTCATTTTTGTAGTAAGTTATGCAAATTTTGTTTTGAACTGTTTTTCCCCCGGTTAGGCAGATCGGTAGGTTTCATGAGGGCTATGTATATTTGGCTGAGAGATTTACCTACAAAATGGCAGCAGGGATGAGGATCAGTAGGCTGAGCACTGTCAGCTCCAATAGATGTCAATAAACAGCAGCAGGCTGCGTTGACAACTTGTTTAAAAGCCAGCCCTACCTGTTTAGGAGCCAACCTCAAGGTAGACATTAGAGCAAAATAATTTAAAAAGAGCTGTGCATTGTCTTTTTAACTTTATGCTAATTTTATGAAAGGTTTTTTTATGGTAAAAGATTAAAATACGTGTTGTGAACAGTCTCTAATTTATAAGTGAGCTGATCCACCTTACTGTATGATAATTCTTCTTGAATTTTGACTATAAGAAAAGAAGATGTAATGATCCTGTATGTTTTTCTGCCTGTTTTGCTCAAGTTTTAAATTCAGAAACAAGTGAAGAATGGATCAAGTGCCTTATTTGAAGATACAGAAAAACATTTTTCAGCTCCCACTTGGGTTTAGTTTTCAAGTGACTAATAAGAAGGTGATGATCGCTTCATTAATATGCTCTGAACGGAGTGCACAATATAATTATATATTTCAGTTGTAATTAGGACATCTAATTGGTTTGTTTTAACTAAATTAACAGACATCAGGGGAAAAAAAGATTTATGGCAGATTTTGAAATGTTTTCCACACAGCCAGCTGGGTTCAGCTGAACAGAAATATCTGTCTTATTTCTGGATAATGTTATGAAGATCAAAAACCTTGTTACTGAGAAACTGTTATGAAATAATCTTGCATTTTTCAGCTCTGTCCTTTATATGACAAAAAATTGCCAGCTGAATTTCATAGATTTCTTATGACATGGGTATGGATGCCTTTGGGGAGAGAGAAAGTGACGGCCAGAAATGACTTGGAGATGTTTCTATGTGTTGCCATAAGAAATAGAGTTAAATGCAGAATTCCTTTCATCAGATTGGTTAATTGGTAACTCTGCCATCCATTTAGGCAAATACAAACATTATTTAGAAACCATCTTCTTCCTCATTTTTGGTCACTGACTTCCCTCTGATTTTTTCCCTAGTTTTGTAACCTGGCTCCATACTTCTTCCTGATTTGGAGTTATTCTAACAAGATGGCTTTTCACTTCTGGTTTTTAGCATGGAAGCAGAAATACTGATACAGCATGAGAGAAGCTCTACATGCAGTGTTGCTGCTAGAGACTCAGTGCAAGTATTACAAGACATCCTCCATCATTTTTTCATCCAGCCTTTTGTCTTGGAGGAGAGGGAGAACATCTAAAGGAGAGCTTACAAAGTCTGTAAGTTGAATTCCATCTACACTATTTACATCCAGTCAGGTGCTTTAGCTACCTGGGCTGCATGATCTGTAAGACCCACAAGGACTGCCAAACCCACCACTGACCCAAGGGCTGACAAGGCTGGCTGCTGTGTCCCAGAAATGTATTTAGATCATTGAGTTTCTGTGTGAAACAGTTTGGCTTGTCAGTTCTGTTTGCATTGATCATGCACTATTTTGCATTTTACCTCACTGACTTCAGTACAACCATGTTGCAAAAATAAAAAAAGAGACTCAGAATCTGCCCCATGCAACTGGTCCAGAGAAAATGCTGCAAATAAGCGTGCAGACAAGACATGCCTTGGAGGCAGTGGTGGTTTGCTGCTCATGCATATCTGTAGTAGCTGACTGTAAGGAGTAGTTTAGAAACCTCTGGTGTGAGAATGAAGTGGAGCTGCTGAAAGTGCTGTGGTTCCTAAATTTATTCTGCTCTTACATTTACAAGAATACGTGGAAGTGAGCATATAGCTAAGTGCACGAGGAACACACAGAAAGGAAACCTAAAGGAAAAGCAGTAGCTGGGCAGCCTTCTGGTAAAACCTGTTCTAGTTTTTAGGAACAGCTCATAATCCACTGTTTACAAACAGCAGTAACATAAACGTACAGCAGAAATGACTCATATTGAGACACAACCAGAAAAATGAAAGCAAAATCCCCAAATTGCCACCGAGTTCTGACACAGGGCACTAAAAATAGGCAAATTCAGAATGAAAGTTACAGCACAGCAAACAGCTCCCCTCTGCTAATGAGTTGAGCAGAGACTCTGGGGCAGAGCTGCACTAAGTGTGTGGGGGGCAGATTTTTCTCTGAAATGTTTTCCTCTGAAAATATGGTTTCATTTGAACTAAAAATTTCCTCAGGAACTTGTCAGAAGCAATTTAATTTCATTCAGATATCTTTAGGCAAAGAGATCTTTTGATAATGTCAATCATTTCATGTCAATATTTTCAGAACGTACGCTGCATATTTTTGTCTGAAATGATCGTTCATATTTACATATTTCTTGGTTCCTTCAAGAAGTGTTAAGAATTAAGTTTGGAAATCAGGATGTGATGGATTCACTTGATCCAACGGAAATAATTCAGTTGACACATAATGCCTTTCTATTTTTAGTGTCTTTATGTAGGAAATAACGTCTTGCAACCCTGATAGTACTAACTGTATGTACTAACTCTAATTCTAGTACTAATTCTATGGAAAAATATTAGCTTTACGAGCAATGTGCGTTACTGGGATATCTTGAAATGCATGGTTTGTTCTAGAGAACATTTTGCGTTATGCGTATTTGCACTGAGAGGGTCGGCTGGATCATTAGGGTTCTGTATAGGAATGTAAACAAGTTTTGAAGTAACAGCTTCTTATGAAACAGAAATCTGACTTTTTTTCCTAGCTGTAGGAGAGAGCAGACAGCATGTTCTGAACTCCACAGTCAAACCGTATGAAAGTCGTGGGGGACAAGCAGAGAAAACTTGTCCATGTGCTGTTCATTTGCACATGGGCTGTGAGGCTTTGGTTTCCTTTGCTGTGAACTAACAGCTCGACATTTAAAACTTGGCAAACTTCGGGAGGGAGCAAGGGTGTGCCCCTGCCTGGGCAGGGCCAGCAGCTGCATCGGGGCCGGGATGCAGCAGCGAGATGCTGCGTGGATGTGGTTACGCCTACAGTGAGACCCAGAGAGCTATTCACCCATGAAACATGGATCCTGGCTCTGGTACCAGCTTGCTATGTTCAAATCTTGTTTTTCAGATATTCTGAATACTCCTAATTTTAATGATGATAAGATGTATATGACTTCAGCATCTTTGAATATATGGCCTTTTATACTTAGTGCCATATTTCTGCTTCCAACAGTAAAATGAAGAGACTGAAACTGTTGTTCCTTCTTGCCCTCTCCCATCCCATCAGGTTAGACCATTGGCCGTCTCTTGCTAGCTGTTATGAGTCCAATCCCCATTTAGGTCTGTAAGGGCAGTTATGTTATTTTTATTACTAATATATCTTATGCTTCTGCAGAAAAAAATACAGCAAAATAGGGAAGGAATTACATATTCAGATCAGCAGCACATCAGGCTCATTCATAACAAGGAAGGAGTCGGTCCATTTTACTATTCTTTCTACCACTTAGTAGTCAAAATTCGTAGTTTATAAAATACTGAAAGTATTTTATATCTCTAATGTAGCACCATTGTAAATATTTATTTATTTATTTTCTGAAAGGAAATACGTGTAGTTAGCCCCTTGTTTCTTTGCACTCTAGGAAATCCAAACTTTGCATTTTGGTGCCACATTGCAACAGGAAGTAAAAAAGTCTAGAAATGGAAAGTGAGAGCACATCAGCCCATTTTGCCTTCCGTTTGGGGCAGGGGAGTAGAAATGCAAACTTCCAAAGCACAAATACTAGTCAGATCTTCACTTGGCACTTTTAATGAGTACAGATTCCGCAGCCAAAGAGTAAAATTAAAGAACAGTCCCGTGTGCCCTTTTAAATGTTTGAAGTTATAGTCTTTGCTGGTTTTATTGTAGGAAACCAAGAATCTGTTTATTATCTGTTTATTGTAAAGCAAAAACACTTTGAAATGACATGTCTTTAAACTGTAAGAGACTAAGTCTCGTATTAAATAGGAGACTCTGAATGCACTATTGAACTCTTCCTGCATTCTGCTAGCAGAATACAGGAGTTCTGGAATCTGGAGAGAAGTTGATGTAAGAGTAATAGTAGTAGTAGTAAATTACTGTAGGCTTTGAGCAATAAATGTGTGTGTGAAGAGTGTCAGAGAAACCTGTGAAGCTGACTGAAGTGAGTTTGCTATACTCAAGAAGCTGCAAGTATCGTTAACTTCAGTGGTAGCCCACCACTTTGCATCTAACTGGTGGACAGGTCTCTATACTTCCCTGGGATTCAGGAATTTGTCCAAAATATGGAAGGAACAATGCAGATGGCAGAGTCAAATACATGGACAGAGTACCAGGAAGCCAGTCTTCACGCCAGTGGCTCAGAATCCACCCAGCACACAACTGACATCAGTTAGGACACTTTGTGTGCCTTTTCCCATCTTGTGAATGTTGAGGTGGGGTGGAACGTGCTTTGCATTTTGTTTGCAACTTCTGCCTGGTCACAGCTCTTTGTAGGCTGAGAAGTGTGTGCTGAGATGTGGGCTTGTTGTAGCACATTGTTTGCCTTCAGAGTAGTCTAAGAAAGAGAGGGCTGTAAAGAGAATATCCTACAGCTACTCTGCAGGAGAATACAACCCGGGTATGGCTTAACACCTGTGAAGATGAGGTTCTTGTGGTGTTGACTGTGCTTTTGAAATGTAAGGGAGTGTCTGAAGGAAAAGAAGCAACCTGGATGCTGCGTTGGATGTAGCTTGTCTTTGCAATGACTGATTTTCCTTTATTTAATCAAAGTTTTTTTGTTGGTGGTGGTGGTGTTTGTTTTTGTTTGTTTGTTTGTTTGCTTGTTTGTGTGTTTTGTTTTAGTTTTGTTTTTAATCCTAAAGATGAGATCATTTTACCTCTATCAGCTGGCACAAGAGCAGCATGCTTCTTAGAATATTCTACGATGGACCCAAACGTTAGACTCCACTACTGTGGAAAGCAAGCTGCGAGTTGAGTTTTGCAGGCTGTTAATGGCCAATACGACCACGCAGAGAGACACTGAGGCTGAGCGTATTGCCAAGAAATTCTGGGGATTAGAAATGAGTCCAACAGGTATTATACTAATTACTGGCTCTCACAATGTTACCTTTTGCTTCTGTCCGTCCTGCAGGAACATTTTATTTGCTTCAAGCCCTTAGGTCTGGTGTTTCAGAATGGAAAGGTGCTTATCCACAAGTAAAACTAGCTGAGAAAACTCACTTTTTGAGGTCTTTGGATAAAGGCGTTTTTCATTTTTCAAAGGAACTCATTAGTGATATTTTCAGAAAGCTTCCAATAGCACCTGGCACAAGGGTTACTGGAAAACACTTAACATCTTGTTAGCTCTGCTCATTTCCAGGGAAATGTTGAGTCTCCCTGTTATTGTAATAAAATTTGGTAAAATAAAAATATCTGCTTTCAAGCCCTTCCTGAAAGCATTAAGTGCTGCTTGGTAAGTTAATCATATCAAACAATCATATCAAATACTTCAAACTGAGGAAAAAACTATCTGTCTGGAGAATAGTGAGATACCACAGAAAGGCACAAATATTTGCATTGGAAAGAATATTTTTAATAACCCATATTCTTCCAAGAAATGTCACTTTTCAGTGCCTGCTGGTTTTTGTTGTTTAAATCAATGTAGTAGTCAGTGTGGATTAAGCTTCCTATCTAAAGTGTTAAGTGTAATTAAGCAAAGAAATGCATAGTCAAAGACCCCGATTTATGTTGAGAGATAAATGGGATCTGTATCGGAGGAAAAATGCACTTTATGTAAGGCTGGCTCATGAAGTATTTTGCATTAACACTCTCCTGGTTACTCTGCTCTGTATATTCCCAATCTCATTTAACTCGATTTACTTGCCTCTTGTGGGCAGCTATAGCACCTTTTGCACCAGCTTTAAGGGCTATAAATCCTGTATTCATATAGTCAGCTACTACTTTCCCTGGGGGCTTGAGGGAAAACTTAGATCTTAAAGCATGCGAAAAGGGGTGCTTTGACCTGCGCTGAAGAGTTAATCTGATGAAAACTTAAGCACGGCCTCGGCTGAGCTCAGTGCTCAGTTGTGGTATTGAGCCAGGGAAGGACCAAGCCAACGAGCATATTCTGGCATCAGCTCCTGGAGGTTACAAGAACCTTATGTATCATTTTATGTATTTTCTTTTCATGTGTATATAATCAATTCCAGTGGCGAGGCTTGTGTTTTGGTTCATACAGCCAAGCCAGGCAATTGACTTGGCTCCCTTTTCAAACCTCTTGGCTTGCTGAATGTCAGAGCCGAAGTAGGGCTTCTCTTTGTACTCCAATCTCATACAATTGGCCTCAGCTATGTGTGTTCCCTGAGAGCACATGCACAGCCGTGAATACAAATCAAACTCCTTAGGAGCCAAACACGGAGGTCAGAGAAGCAAATATTTTTGTCTCCCCAAACTACCTTTTTTGCATCCTGGCACAGCTTTGTGAGGCCCAAGCTTGACAAGACTTCTAAGTCCCACATGCCAAGAATTGAAAGTGAAGTAAAGTAATAATGCTAACAGTGTAAATGCATTGACAGTCTCTGTTAAAGTTCCCCAGTGACTTACTGGAATCTTGCAGTTCTGCACCTAAGGGAAACTATAAATCCTCTGGAATACGGAGGCAGTGGGGAGATTCTTGTGATGGCTTCTTCAGAGCATTGATTGTCTTAGATCTCCTTAAACAAGTGGTGGAGAATACAGACTGCTGCAAGCACCAGTGATCAGTTTGCCATGAGATATTTAAATTTCCACTAAAACCTAGGGAACAGAAGAATGTTTAGGGAACAAAAGAATGTTTAGGGAGCAAATATTAACTGCATTATCCTTAAATGAGTCCCACAGGCTTTGATTGAAGAGACTGACATGTAATTTTGCAACAGTTTTATTGGAGCATGGTCAGAGATGCTATTCCAGTTGCAGCCGAATTGAGTCAAGAAACTATCACTCTCAACATGAGCTAGCCGGAAAAAAAAAAAAAGCCCAAACAATAAACCTACTTAAAATTGTTCAAGCTAAGCCGGATCATTCTGACAGAGCCAGATTTGGGAGTGTCTGCACATGCAGTTATTTGGCTCATTGAAAAGGGTGGTAACCCCTAATGGGGGGCAGTGGATAAACAGCTGTGGGCAGGCTGGAGGTGGTAACCTCTTAACCTGGCTCAGCTGCGTCTGGAACAGCATGTGGGGCTTTGCCCATAGTTACACAATACTGGGATTTCTTAATAGACCAGTTCTTAGATCGAAGAGCAAGCTGCTGTCCAAGTTTGCAATGAGATGTGCTGCATCCCAAAATGTATGCATAAATATACATTCCCCAAACGTGTGTGCTAAGTGAACATTGAGTACTTAACAGCACCAGCACATAATACTGGCTCCAATTCCTCCCATAGCCATCGTGGTTGGAGCACAGTATGTTCCAAACAGCACATTTTGCTGCATGAGTCTCAGCTGTAGATCTCGAGCAGAGAGAGGCTTCTATTAAATGCATCTGTACTTGTGTGTCTTTGGTCTGTATCAGATTCTCCTTAGGTTACTTAAACTGCTTCCAGACCAAGCTCTCTTATGTCCCCACTGCTCTGTGATATTCTTAACCCTCTCCTCACCCGTGATCCATCAATCAGGACAAGCTGCCTGCCTGAGCTGGTACAGCACTGAGCACTGTTTTGCCTTGCAGGAAGAGATATTAATTGGTTAAGCATGAAGCACACAAGCCGAAAAGAAGGCACTGCTCCACGAGCCTCTCCAAACACGAGGAGGGACGGAGGGCTGGGCCTTGCTGAAAGGTCACGGTGAGCTCACGCCAGCAGGAGGATAGCATTTTGGGCAGGGCTCTTGCTGGGTGGAGGGAGCTGCCTGAAGCATTCCAGGGCTGAACTGGCGAGAGGCTGTGCAGGGGGAAGAACCCAACCACACCAAAAAAAAAAAAAAAAAAGAAGAAGAAGAAGAAGGGGAGTGGGAGGAGAGAACTGGATATGCGGGCTCCAAGCTTTGGGTTGGTTCAGATTTGATGCGAGGACATGGAAAGATGTGGCTTACCACTGTTATTACCTTTTTTACATTTTTCCCTGGAACATATAAAAAGCTGTGAAAGGGGAATGATAAGACCCACCGTATGCTTTATCATGAGGATTTTCCTCAGACTTTTTGTCCCACATGATCTCAATCTCCACTCCACCACAAGACCACAATGCCTGTGATTACGTGGACCACGGAGACCCTGTAGTGATTAGTCCTAGGCCAGCTCCTGAGAGTCCCCGTACCAGTACCTTGCTGCCTGGCCCTGGGCTCACCGTGTGTCCCCTGCTCTGCTGGCTTCTGCTGTGCCTGGCAGTAGGTGGGAGAAGATTGGGCAAGGGGGTGGTGGGGTGGAGAACATCCCTAGCTGTCCTTCCGACCTCTCCCTTCATCTGCTGAGCTTCTTCCAATGTCCTCTGAGGAAAGAGGCCCCATGACACTGGGGTGTCACCCTGAGGTGCAGCCACTGGTAGCATGTCCTGAGCTTAGTGGGTCTCTAAAATATGTAAGATTTGGAGTTTGTGTAGTCTTAAAAATATACAGCTCCTCCATGGTGGAGTCCTTCTCTGTTACCTTCATCCTGTACTCCTGTTTAGGAAAGGACGGTATGTCCATGAAACAAATATTTGTGTCTCTCCAAATTCCTTTAACAGTATGAGCCTCCACGGCACCAATTCCCCTTTCAATGTGGATGTCCAGCACAGCTGGGACAGGTCTCAGGACATGGGTGATAAGCTGACTTTGAATTGTATACTTAGTTAAGGTTTACAGGGAGAAATTCATGGATTTAGGTTAACAGGGTTCAGTCAGGTGTTGCTGAAACAGGTGAACAAGTATGAAGGGTAAAAAAGAGTTGTTACTCTCCCGACCTGTGAGTCCTGCGTGGCTTACCCCAGCTCCCAGTGGGCAGCCCACGGCAGCCTGCAGCTCTCCTATCCCCAGGTGTGGGTGCCCAACCTGGCTCTAACTATCTGGTATTTTTTTTAAATGACAGTTTCAATGATGCTTAGAGAGGCTTGCATCCTTCAAACCTGCTGTTCTACCAGGCTTCCCGGGCACTGGTGCTCCTGGGGAGGGCCACACGTGCCAGAGCCTGCCGGGCTGGGAGAGTGAACGGCCCGGGCCTTGCGCAGGAGCTGCAAAACCTGTTGGTCCTATTGGGAAAGGAGGATTCCCTGATGTATTTGTACATGCACAGTGGGGGAAGAAGAGTGTGAAGCAGCTCTTGAGAAAGCAAGAGAGGAAGTTAACAACCAAGTGGGAGAGGGAACGGGTGGGTTTGAAGGCCCAGAGAGAGAACGGATGGGTTTGAAGGCCCAGAGAGGGAGTGGGGCTTTCTGTACGTTGTTTTGGAAGGCTGGCTGTGTATTTAGACCTGTACAGAGACAAGAAACACCATTGTACAAAGCTTGTATGATTTTCCAATTTGAAAGGCAGAGGTCCAGCCTTGATACAGAATTACTTGATTAGAACAGACTTTATCCCTTCCAAAAATGAAGAAAAATACC
Organism: Anser anser; assembly: GCF_964211835.1. NCBI lineage: Eukaryota > Metazoa > Chordata > Aves > Anseriformes > Anatidae > Anser > Anser anser. The sequence goes on from NC_139728.1 coordinate 28,473,313, forward strand.
ATCTTTAGTTGTAGAGAGAAAACTTTATAGGATCAGCTAGTCACCAGAGTGGCTTAAGAAAGGCACAGAGACAAATCCTTTGGGGTGGTGGGGAAAGAATACTATCAAGATAAAGCAAAAACAGTTTATTTTCTCTGCAGGGTGTCAGATTTATGTAGTTCTTGGCACAAGTTTTCTGAGTGACCTTAGCTTAGTGATATAAATTTTAATTGTGACTTTAAATGATGCTGGGACCAGATGGGTGAAGACTAAAGAAACAGCTAGCTCTGCCCACCTCCTCGGCCAGAGCTTTGCTTGCAGAGTGTCGAGAAGCTCTCTGTGAGCAGCCCTGACCGTGGTGGTGTGTTGTGAGGCGCGGATGTGGCCTACCTGGAGCCGGAGGCACGGGTACCTCAGCCTGGCTGCGCTGCAGGGCCTGAAGGCCGTGTTTGCAGCCATCCCGGGGCACGAGCAAGGTTGTTCTGACATCCAGCGACACCATTTCACAGACACAGGAGAACCCCTCCTCGTGCTAGTTAGCTGCTTTCCTGTGAGTAGTTGCTTCCGATGAAAACGAAAGGCTAGAGGTTTGGGGAGAGGTCGTTGAGCATCTGCTGGGGCGATGGTTGATTAATCCACCGGCCGGCTCGCTCTCTGCTAGCGTTTGCGAGGCGTGGGGGTTTCCTATCCCGTGTAATGGCTTCAAGAAATGGGCAATTTTATGTCATACCTAAAATTTAATGGTGGTTGCAGCTAATTTCACACAGCAAATTAGACAAAATACTTGAGCTGCTTCCACCTCCTGAACTCGACATCAAATGAAAATAGCTTTTTGGAGGGTAACTTGAGTGTTACTTGAGAGGGTTAAACGCGTCTCACCGGTGCACTCAGTTTGACAGGCTGATGCACTTTGTCTAGATGATAGATATGAAAAACTAATATCTCAGTTTTCAGAGGGGGTTCTGAAACCTAAAATCGAAACCAGATGTGCAACAAAAAAGAGCAGTGTATATTACAAAGTGTTGTGAAATAGCCCAAGGGAGGCAAGTAAGCAAAAACAGCCCTGCTTCTTAGCAACACCGCAACAAAACAAGTAACAGCCTGGCTGGCATCTGACAGGGCAGGTTTCGGTCTTCGCAGTGGAAAAGACGGCTAGAAAAAAAGTTGGAGTAACTTTGGGACTTTTTGGTGACCCGGAAACACCTTTTGATTTGACAGAATGGTTACCTGACTTCTCCCCTCCCCTGCACCTCCTCCCTGCAAGCGTGTAGCCGCCGAGAAATACCTGCTGCAGCCCAATGGGATGTGTCACGTGCATCTTCTTGTTCCTTTGCTTTCCCCCTCACTGAAGTCAATCGCACCCATGACGAGGGGGTGTCAAGGGAATGTTAACACCAAATCAAAAGAACTTTGAAGATTTCGCACAATTTGAAATGGCTAGGTGAAGGTTTCTCAGATCTGAAGGACTATCTGAATGTGACTCCTGTGTAGAAATGGAAAGAAGTAAGTGAAAAGTTAGGCTTAAAGACATAATTAATTAGTTCCAAAAGAGTATTTAAATCAGTTTCTGGAAATAGCACTCCTTTTTCATTTGATTTCATTTAGGTTCTTAATTAAACTCGTGCCTTTTGTCAACCCCACAAATGAAAAAATCAGTTTGGGTCCCGAGGTGTTATCAGATTCATTTAAGATTCAGTCCTGGAAGCAGGAGAAGCACTTGTTAAATGAGAGCCGCGGTGCACACTGGAAAGCTCGGCTGCCACAGCTTTGTCCATCAGGAGCAGGCGAAGGTCGTGCCTGTTGGCGGCACAGCTCCACGGGCAGAAGCCGTGCTGGGAACGGGCTTCTACCAGCGAAGCAGTGAGTTTGGTGAAAGAGCTCATTCAGCCTGGGGAACTCTGTTTGCTGGAACAAGCCGCATGTCCGTCGTAGCTGTTTGCCAAGACAGATCTACTGATATTTCTGTCTGAACAAATTCTTTCTGAGAAAATCCTTTCTAGAGTAGGCAAGCCATGGGGTATTCCTGTAACCAGCCTGACTCCAGGACCAACAGCTTGAAGCAAAACCGCAGCATGTCCTGAGATTTGTAATCAAATTGCGAGAGGCAGCAATTGTGAGGGGGAAGGAGGGTGGGTGGATTTGACTTGGCTTTGTTGTTTGTAGAGAGGTCGAGGCTGCCAGGCAGCTAGCTTTTCCTCTTTCAATTTCTCTCTCTCTCTGTCTCTCTGAATACATTTCTTTTGGAAAATGCTGTTTTGGCAGAATTAGAATTTTGGGGGAAGTTCATTTTGATGAAGTTTTCAACGGAAATGTTGATATTACTTGAGAATGAAATAGCGACTTTCATTTTGACTCCTTGTTTTAGAGTTAAGCTCTTTCTAGCCTCTAAAAATTACTATGATATTAAAGATTAATTATAGATATGAATGGTTTGACATTATAAGATAGAAATTCTTAATGAACTAATTTTAATGCTTTCAGCTAAAAATAACTCAGAATTTCCATTCTGTGAAACATTTGATATTTTGCTTTTCTGTCTGATTAGCAGAAAAGCAAATATCAGTGTCAGAATCTTCCATGGGATATATACATGTGGTTTTTTTTTATTTTGGCTACCTTTAGTAAGGCCTTTAAGTCACTGCCAAGCAGGCTGGATTTGAACTGGTAACTTCAAAAGAGGCATGGCTTTATTATTCTTGGGTGCAAAACTGGAAGGGAACAAGGTTGTGTTACTGACTTCCTTCTCATGCACTGAACTCGTGGTTTCTCTTGAGGCTTCTAGCAGTTCTGCAGGACATGAGGTCTCCTCAGCATCTAAATCTTGTTTAAAGGATACAAACAAAAATGGTGGAAGTAAGAGGAAGTGATCTGAATATATGATATCTGAAACAGGGGTCACTATTTACCAGTTTAGTATTTTTGCTATTTTATTTGAACTCAAAAGTAAGTATAGCAGTACAATTTGCAAGTGCAGTCCAGGTCAAATACGGCCAGTCAGGCAGGTGCAGCTGGTGTTTCTGTGTACACTCCTTTTTTAATTGCGGGCATGTTTACCATTATCAGTGCCTGAGATCCACAATGTTTAATAAATTAAAATGGTTCTTTTCAAGCAGCAAAGGCTTTTGCGTTAGACTTGTGCTGGCCAATGCAGTCCATTAGTGCCTGAATAAGTGGTAGTTAGTGGTAAGAGTCACAGTCGTTAGTGTATCTTAGCTCCCTCTTTGTAAATCACAATTGGCAGCTGTGGGATTCTTCAGCAGCCCTTGACCGGCACCTGTGGCAGGAAGGAGAGGGCTCCACCACAGAATGAGGAAACTTCAGGACAGGGAATAGTTTGGGGGATATGGCAAGTCCATCAGTCCTAGCATGTTCATGTCCCTCCTGATTTTTTTGGGAAGGGGGTGGGGAGAAGAAGTTATATCCATGGTGACCATGATATTCCTCTGGTGTCTGAGATGCACTGAATTCATTGCAACCCTACTGTGTAAAACTTGTTCCCGCATATTGTCTTCTGTATTCCCCCTCTCAAGCTTGCAAATGTCATTGGGTCTACTCTCCTACTCTAATTGTGGAAGGTGGTACTTCAGAAACCTCAAGTGTAAGTATAATGTGTGGACCCCTACGTGATTTCTAAAAACTCATCTCACCTGGTAAGGAAGATGTGGATGCACTTGCATAAGTGCTGTTTTGTCTTGAGGCATCTTCGTCTAAAAGGAGCATTAACATTCATATTATGTGTGGTGGGAGCCTGCAATATTTCAGCTGTGATAATGCCTTTGTAAATCAGGCAAGGAGATGCTTGAAATTGTTGTGCATTGGTTGTGATCTTGCCACTTGTGTGTCAAGGATTTCTCAGAATTAAAGGCTTAGATTAACCACATAGTGATTAGTTTTCTATTTGAAAGCAGAGTATTTCTGTCCTAAAAGTCCGTTTTCAAGGGGTGGCAAGCGTGGTCACTCTGCTATGCCAGTAATTGCATGCACTTTATGTCGGTGAACTTTTGTATCTTTCTTGAGATGGTGCTATTGTTCATACTTCCAGGAATGATGAACAGAGAGATAGCCAGACCTCGTGACTCAATCTAAAATTACGTATCGCATTTAACACCCATAAGTCGGGTTTGGAGCTTCTCGTGGGTACCTGTCCCATCCGTGCGAATGTGCTCAGACAGACAGATGAGGAATTTCTAGTCACTTTGCAGCTGTGTTTTGTTGCAGGATGAAAGTGTGCAAGATACAGATCAGATAGAGCTGCTGAAAAACAAATTGAAACAAAGAGTCTCACAAAGAGAATGGCTGCAGCCAGAGTTCATAAAAGGGCTCTATATGCTTTCTAATGTAATAAGCCTCTATTCTGCCTGGCTAGCTCTTTGAGTAATCTTAAGAGAAAAACTGACATCTCTTTTCAGTAGGAAAGAAGAACATTTATTTTATTCCTAACAGTTTTAACAAACCTCTCCATGATGAATTATGTATTTATTGTAACTGCACACTCCACAGCCACAAATTCTTGCAGTTTCTTTCCAGCTGAAGGCTCCAATAAAAGGGTTCCCTAGATAAAGGCCAGAGGATTTGGGCCATGGTTTTTGTACTTAGATTAATTCAGTTACTCTGATTTGTCTGGTTTGGAGATTTCACAGACCCGATGAGTCAAACATAGAGTAACTGAACTTACAAAATATTCACAAGTATATTTGTGCAGTCGTGTGCTCCAGCTTCAACTTCAGCTTTCTTCACCGATTCTTAATTTCCCACTTTTCCTCATCAGTTATGGCTTTTCTCCTCTTTCCTTCATATTTCACTCAATCCAGAGGTGTTGATAACTGTAGTTCATTCAGAATAGATGTAAAAAGCAGCCAAGTTATTTCTGGGGAAGAAAAGGTAAAGCAGGAGCCATTACCCCCAGAGAAACAGCCTTCTGCCAGCTAGGCTGCAGTTCAGCTGTGTGGGCAGTGGGGATTGTCGAGGGACGCGGTGTGCCTCTGGGAGCAGAAGCATTTAGAAGTAGCCAGAGAGGAAGCAGACGGACAATAAGAACTGGAAATAAGATGTCAGCAGCCATGAAAGATATTGAGGATAAAGGTATATTCCCATGGAGGATGGGGGGGGAGCGGGGGAGAGGCATTCAACTGTGAGTAAAGAGCCCAACTCCAGTTGGTCTAGTCCTGTTTTGGAAACAGAACCTCATAAATAAGATTACACTGGAGAAATACCTGACACTGCTCTGCAGTTAATGGAAGCATCTTAAAAGACTCTGAATATAGGCCAAGTATGTGGGTCAGTAGAGAAACTGCTATTTATATTTGGACCTGCATCTGAATACAGTGTAATATCCAGCTGTTGAAAATACTAAGAGAAATTGCAGAAAAGTTTTTTTAGGCATGTAGTGCCAAAGGCTTTGTCAGGTGATGTTGCTGTTTGAGCTGCAACTTTACGCTCATCTCCCACAAATTAGTGGACAACATCGTTAAAATTTGGTAAGGTCATCTTTAATCTGCTGAGAAAAGGAGATTTGCTCCCTTAAATTAAAAAAAATGCTGAAAAAACGCATAAAGTTGAAATTTGAAATAATGTACACTGAAAGTGAATTTTGCTGTGGATATTTAAGTATTTCTACAGGCTTTTGAATTCTAAGAATTCTCTCTTCACTTACTGGATTGTGAAATCAGTTTTTGTCATGGGAAAGTTCCCACTTGCAGGTTAGAGGATCTCAGGAATTCTCACCGAGTTTGACCGTGTGTGCTGCAGGCGAGCTGTATATCCATGCAAAACCCGGGTTTTCAAAAGTATGAGTTCCCTGTGCACAAAGCCCTGTAAATTATTCTTGCCTTGTAAAGAACATCTGTTACAGAGTTTAGGATGTGATGCATCCCTTATAAAAGGGGGGTGGGGGTTGCAGGGGAGGTTGCTGGAGTCAGTAATGCTGTGAAAAAGGATGGTCATTATAACTTCTCTACAAATATAAGCAGTGAGCATTTGGGGAGATCTAGGGGCTGAATTCGGTTGTAGAACAGGCCTGTAACATCAGTGGGAGCTTTCTGTTGGCAGGGTGGAGGACTTTAATTTCCATCAGAGCTGTGGGTCTTGGTCTTTATTGCAGAAATGGATCGTGCTCCGCTCTCTACTCCATCCATTGATGCAGGACAAAGGCAGTTACATAAAGCCAAGTTGGGGCTTTCCATTTTTTTTTCCTCCAAGTTCTTTTGTGATCCAAATTTATAAGAAAACAGCCAACATGTAATTCCGCGCTCAAAGAAAATGACTTTTTTTTTTGTTTTTGTTCCCCATAAATGCAATTTAGACAGTAATTGGAGTTTGCAAAGCTTTGAAGGTGCAGCTGGAGGGAAAAGTAATGTGCCGTGTAGAAGGTGCAGTTGAGTAAAAGAAAGCTTTTCCAGAGGACCCAAGGGCCAGAACGGGGAGAAATTGGATGTGAAACCTTCCAAGGCAGGCCAGAGTGCAAGTTTCTTGGAGTCTTCAGCAGCTTGCATTGCACTGGTGGTTGGAGCTTGTGCTGTATTTGATGAGCTGATGGGCCAAACTTTGCTCCCCAACATCTGCCGTTGAGCCTAGCATGCGGTGTGTATTAGCTGCATCGTGCCACCCTATTTATTCCTGGTGGTGCGCAGGAAAAGGGTGACTGAAAGCGGAGTTACATTCCTTGTGTTTAGATATTGACTCTATCTGAAAGTCTTGAAGATTTGCAACTAAAAGCTTGCTGGGAAGTTGGAGCGAATGAGGAAAATTATGTGCAGGAGAGGTCAAGTCACCAGAGCAAGATGACAGGGTGAGAGCAAGGTCCCAGCCAGGAACCTCTGCTTGCTCTGGCCGCGGTGCACGCCGTCTTTCATCCTGCCCGAAGGAAGTGGAAAAAATGATTTCATAATCCTTTGTCATGGGGTTGGGCATGCTGCAGGTCATGTGGACAGAGCCATTTGTTCAAGTAGCGTGAACCAAGGACTCCTCAAAAGCTGTTGAAATCTCACGGCCTCTCCTTCCTCAGCGGAGCAGAAGTGCTGCATCCAAGCTAAACAGGGACGGCTCCTTCTGCTCCCCTTCTTGAGCGCTGACCAAGACCTACTTCCTTGATCTCAGCAGTGTCTTCTGTATCTGAGAGATTTTGCTGCTCTTCCTGTAGTATTTTTGTAAACGCTGTAGGCCAAAGCAAGCTGAAAAGGTACCCTCCGCTCTGTTTGAAAATTTTTCAATTATTGCAATTTGTCAAATTATTTAAAAGCAGCACCGCTGATAACACTCGCTGTTTTGGCGGTTTGGCTGAGCCCCTCACTGCTGGTGTTGTTGTTGGTGTGTCACTGTCAGTATTTTGTACTGAACTATCTAACAGCTGTCTTGGCTTCCTTCCCCACTAAAACAACTGCTGCTTCACAAAGAACACAGATAATTTTGTCTTCCTTGATATTAACAGATCAAGAGAGGCCCTTGCCAATACAAACTCATGTTTTATTTTTACAGTCTGAGCGAGCCCCTTGGTAGAATTTGTTGTTCTCTTTAATTCTGTACTTGGAGACTAGTTGACATCTAATCTTTTCATTTGAAGTGATGCTGAGTGGGTGGGACATTTAGAAGGGGGATAAAAACTCTCACAAAAGAATCAAAGTCAAAAGGAAGCCAAAGGCAAAACAAAAAGCCCTGCACAAGGCACCCAAATGAAAGGGCTTGTTTAAAGGCAGTAGAACAGTAACAGCACAGTCTTCCCCTAGTTTTAAAAGGCAGTAAGATGAGAGATGCTGCACTGAAATTAACGTTCATCTCCCGGCGTGTCCACAAACCCCGTGCTTATGCATGGGAAGGAAAGTGGTTTCATGCACCAAAGGAGAAATGCTGCTGCTCCTGCTTTGAAAGCAAGACCTGGACAAAGGCTTGCGGTATCCACGGAAGGCCAACTTTCTTCTCCTCTACAAAGCCTGTCTGTGTGGTGGCAGAGGTGTTCACCACGGAGGTGTTCATGGCACAGAGTCTCCAGAGCGGGACGCTGAGAGGGGGAGAGAGGTCTGATTTAAAACCGCATATTCCTGAGATCATAGCCCAGGTTTTAGTACCTCTTGTAAGTAAGACCTCTTCAGATTGAAAAGAGGGGGGAGGTTTAGAGAAAAATTTTAAACTCAAGTGAAAATTTAGCATGTGAGATAGGGACAATATGTGTTTATAATGGCATTAAAAACAAAACTCCTGTCAAATGCGTAGTATTGACAGGCTCATCCTCCAGAACGCTCTAGGGAGTTTTAGATGATGAATCTCCCAGTGATTTGGGGATGACTTAGGTTCTTTAAAAAAATCTGCTAAACATCTTGAAGACTTAGCTTTTTGAGAGCTGTATGCTATTCATTTCCAGCAGCTTGGTCTTTAAAATACCTCAAGCCCTGCATTGCTAGACTATCAGGCAGAGCGAAGTCCTTTCCAGACCATTCTCACATCTGCATGCTGTATCATATCACAATCATCTCAGCAGTCCCAGGGCAAGCTGCCATCACTTTGTTTTCCCCATTTCTTCTAGAGTCATTTAGTCAAAATAAGTGGTGCTCTTTCTAGATTTGTTTCCTCAAGGTTGCATGCGTGCAATGAAAAGATCAGATCTCTGAGTCTTTGTTGTTTGGGCTGGTTGAAGGAAAACAGATTTCAGTGCCTCTTTGGCTTTACAGCGGAGGTTTTAATGGACTTTATTGAAAACTGGACACTTCAGGGGGGTGGGAGTAGCGGCCCAATAAGTTTTTCAGTACCCAGGGTGAAATCCTGAGTTTGAAGCCAGAAAGGTGAGAATTTCACACAATTGGATTTGAGTATAGGAATCCATATTCAGAGTTTGGCCCTGTATACATATACATACATTTTTATACATACATCTGTAGTCATTAGTCTATTTAACTCTGAAGGTAAGTTACTACCGAGCAGAATTGGTCACAGAATATTATTTGCCAGTTATCTTGTTGGAGTCATGATGGGAGAAAAGCAGTACAGCAGTGTGGGGGAAAATCTGCGAGTTTCAGAGCGGTTATGTGGGTAAACAGTAATACATTCTCACTCCCTTACTCCCACATGGATAATGAGCTGAACACGTACTATGAGTAATTTGTTTTTTAAGAATTGAAATTGACCCCAGAGCAGAGCATCTGTACCATACTAATTGTGTTGTTGAGGAAAATGAAGGATCATCACTTGAATATGGGGGGCTGGCTGCATTGCTATAAAATGAAATAAGATGAAATTATATGGGGAAAGGGCCTTGTGTGAAGGATGTTATAGATTATTTTTAAGGGCATCTGGACAATGTGCTGTAATATAAAAACCTACAGAGACTGCAATAGAAAGCATTCCACCCCTTCTACCTCAGCATCTGTCAAGCAATCCATATTTATTTATAAGGCAACCTCAACGAGTTCAGGTATCACAAATTATGTCTATCTGCAAACAAAAAAAAGCCACCTATGAATTGATGGACTATTTAGTGAGATGTTTGCTTTTATGTTCAAGAAGCACCTTTACTTACTTCAGTGATAGCAGACTGCTGTGCCCAACAGTCACTTTGCATTTCTGTGTTACCCGCTTGTGTGTGCAGCTACAGGGGGGAGATGACTGAGACTCTGCCAATGAGTTCTGTTTCCCTGATACCATTCTCCTCTGCTTTTTTTACTGCTTTGCTTTATTCTAGCTTTTATCTTCTTTAGCATCTTTATTTAAATCAGTACCCACTTCCCCAAATCCTACATTGCCTCTGAAGAAGCCTGCATGCTACGTATCAGAGAGCCCCTCTGACCACTAAGTCAAACATATGTTTTCTTTACACCTGGTGCTATTTCTGTATGCCTGCTTAAGATGCCCACCTATCAAATTAATATTTATTTAATGACTAGTGCTAGGTTGCAAATAAGCAGCATGTAGATTGTGCGATGTAATCTGTGTATAGAGTAATATAGGTTATATGAGGGTGGTGGTCTCCATCAGAGAGTCACCTTCTGACTGCAAATACCACACAAAGCTATGGCAAAGATGTTTGTTTTTTTTTCCTCCCACATAGAAGAGAAAGCTCTTGTGATAGCTTGTGTACCAGAGCAGTGCTATTGGCACACTGACTTTTTAAAGGCCTTGCTATAAATAAAAGCAAAATATCTTCATGATATAACTCCTTCTGGAAATGCATTGGTGGTGGTTTGTTAAACAGATGATTTGCAGCAAGGTCAGGGTTCTCTACAACACTGCGTGATACCGAGTGCCTGAGGCTTCTCCAAAGACTGTGCCAAATGGCAGAATTCATGAGGCTGCTCTTCTGCCTCCTCTCCGTGGGCTGTGTCTAGTCATAACCCAGCCAGCCAGTTGGCCCCGGGGCAGAGAAACTCGATAATAGCGGAGACCTGGCTCCCACAGCAGCTCTGCCCTGAAGTACAGGGGCAGAGAGGTCTGGTTGCTTGGCCGTGGGAAGCTCAAGCCTGTGTTCGAGCATTGCTCTGAAAAGTAACCGAGGCATGGGCAAGATAGTTCTGTTTCAGCACTTCACCCCTCAGGAGCAAAAGAAGTGCCTAAGGGGAACTGCCGTCCTATTCTCCTGCACCACGGGTCTAAGGCTTGTCAGGGTGAACAAAAGGGAGCTGTGGACAGGCCCGGGAAGGAAAGGTAGAAGAAGGAGAACCAACATCCATGATCTTCTCACCCTTTTCTTTACCACTGTAAATCCTGACAACAGCATGTTCACTCCCATTTTGGGCTAATCCTCCTGAGGGCTGGTTAAGTGAGCGCAGGACACCAGGAGCTGCTGTACAGGACCTTCCCAACATTTCACATTTCTCTCAGGCTTCCTCATGCAAAACCAACAAAATCCAGCCTGAATCACTTATTTCTACTCGTCGTGAGTGCTCAAACTTGGCAAGCTTCTTCTGACACAACCCTGCACTGAAATGGATATGCCCATGTCTAAGCTTCTGCTTGGCTTTCTGGTTCATTTACAAACCTTATGTCAAGTTTACAGTGGAAGCACTGACATGATCTCTGCCATGGTGGTCTGACTGAGGCACAGAAAACATAATTTTGCATAAGTATCACTTGACTAGTCTGTCTGGGCACATTTTAGTGCCTGGTCTTGCAAGGGTGTCTAATAACTTGGGCTTCTTTCTTATATCAAATGCTTAGGCTTGACCTTTAGAATTTGCTTACATAAAAGACAAATATTGAGGCTTTTTAGAGTTTAGAAAATTATTTCCAAGTTAGAGGGAAACAAAAAATGACAACTCATTTCAGCTAGAAATAGGAATAAGCAGCATAATTATTTCTCTTACCTAGGTAAAAGGTGAAACAGTATGTTTAGCTTACCTGTTGGCAAGCAATCTGTTTTTTGTTGTTGTTGCTTTGTTTGTTTGTTTGAAAAAAAAAAAACACAAACAATTCCCCGTCTTTTTTTTTTTTTAATTGCCTTTCAGGAGTAGAAGTTCAGCCACAAACCAGCAAGCTCCTAAACCTCTTAGGTGCATTCAAACATTCTCTTGCAAGTCTTGGTCTAGAAACATTGACTCATCAGAGACCTTAAAGGTTACGTGGTTTGAAACAAGATCAAGAACTCTAAGACAAGTTAATTAAATACACTGAAACCTCTTTCTTCCAAAATTTGCTAATCCAAAAGACTTGGCCAGCTGAATGGTAATGTGTTATCCCCTGTGCCACTCCTGCTGCCATGGCTACATTTTGTCTTAAGTCAGAACTTTGGCTTTAAGAAAAAATTGGGGGGGAAAAAAAAGGAAGAAAAAAAAAAAAACAGCATTCTGGTATGTCTGACTACATACTAATATTAGCAAGCATAACCTTGAAATAGCATTGACATTCACTAATCCGAACACTATTCTGGTCCAAAAATGCTCAGATTACTGACGTTCACTGCAATTTTCTTCCCCACGCCACTATCAATAGCAGTCTTAATACCAACCTTTGAATATACTAATTGCTTCAAACTGCCTTCAGGCAAATAAATAATTCTGTGATGCAAGATGAGGGAAAGGAGCTGAGTTTCTGAGTAGGTTAACTTGGATATTTTCCAGTCAGCAGACACATATATGCCCTCAGTTGGCTGTTTACAGATATTCTGCTACAGGAGTTTGGTAATGCGTTTGATGGCTGGAGGTGGAAACTTGAGGCAAACTTGGGCATTCTGGGCTGTTCTTCAGCTGATCATCATAGCTCAGCAGTAATCGAGAGCTTTTCCAGTTGACACCAGCTTTGAGAAGTCTGCCTGCTGTCTTTGACCTCACAGCTCAGCTTCATCTGTAACGTAGGCTTCATGTTTCCATATATACAGCCAAGTTAAGAGGAATTCTTCCTTGTGAAGTTAAAGGATTTAAAGGAGTGCTTCTCAGTTGTTGAGAAAGTGAGAACGCGTCCCTGCGAGATGTCTTTGTACATAACGTAGATTTTAAGTAAATGCTAATTGCTGAAATGTATGTTTCTTTGTCTTCACTGAGCCTAAGAGAACAATCCATAATACCTGTGAAAACAAAATTGGTAACTCTTTAGATACAACCACATTTGTCCTAAGTGGTATCTGCAATGTAATTCTAGACACCCACGTATGAAAAGTTAATTTAGGATTTTAAGGATTATTATTTTTCCCTAGTGCACTCTCAGCACCAGCTACATAAATAGACCAGAACACGGTAAATTTAGAAGGGGCAGGCGGAGGGGACTCTTTTGTTGTGTCTGGGTCAGCTGTGGTTAATGCCTTGGCTTCTCCACCATGGTGGATTCCTTGGGATGGTGGCAGAGCCCCATGCCCACGTGCTTCATTGTTGTATCAGAAACAGGACACGTTAGCTGTTCCAACCACCTGCCCTGAGAATCTTCAGACCTGGTCAGAAGGGGCATAAATCATCACTCTTGCACAACTTCAGCTCTGCGGAGGGTTATAAATAGGCTGAACAAGACAAAGAATTTAGGTAGTTGTGTTCTATGCTTGTGGTATTCCTTATTTTTATATTCAGAGCACTCTAAAACAATTTTGTGTTCCCATTTTTTGTAGAAGTCCAGAAACTGGAAGACTTGATGCTTTTATTAAGCTAGAATGGCTTTGCTAATGCCATTGACTGGTATACTGTTTTTAAAAAGTACGCTTGGTAAAAATACACTTAGTAAAGTGCACTTTAAATATAAATTGCCAGTTTCTCTCTGCAAGAGAACATAGCAACTGGAACTTGTCCTCATCTATTGTTTCACCCCCACGGTTTACAAAAATGATGAGGTGCATTGTTTCGGCAATTGCCTCCTGATTGCTGTAGCTTGCTGCTTATTTTCCTGCATTGGCTTTGGAGTCTTGCATCCCTAAACAGAGCATCGTGGATGGTCATGAGTCACTGTACAGGAACTAAATGTCAAAGTTGAAATAAAGTTTACTGCCACAGTTGGTGTGAACAGTGTGACCGGCGGTGTGTCATTCTCATAGCAGGGATGTCTGGGCAGGGAAGAGCTAGGTTGCTCCCCTCTTAGAGCAGAGCAGAATTCGGCAGAGGTGTTGCTGAAAGCAGGGCAGATTCTGCCTTGATGATCTTTAAAAACATATATTTCATTTGAGAGACCTTGAAAACAAATGTGGTGACCTAGAAGGCTGTGTAGGGCATGGTGCCCTTCAAGTGAAGAGAGCCGCTCACTGTGCCGCGGCGTGACTCCGTAGACATGCTCTCGCCCCAGCACCATGGTGTTTTCCTGGAGCAGCTGTGCGTGGATAATTGAGGAGGTCTTACGGTGTCCCGACTTGAGATCCCATGTAGATGGCAGGGCTCCGCTAGGGCTCCTGCAGCCTTCTGCTGGAACAGTATGTGAAAATTGTCTGTCCCCGATCCTCATCTGACCTCCTCTTTAACAGAAACCACTAGAGCAGTTAAGGACAGAGCTGAAGGATCACCAAAGCAAGCTCTGCCGTGGCCCTGTACAGAAGTAATGCTCTTTCAAGACACTTGTTTTGACTCATTTCCTGCCCTAATGTCACCCCTGCCATCACAGGCTCTGCTTCTTGCACCTCAGAGTGCTGGAAATAGGAGAGGAACAAAGAGTCGACATGGCCTTGCTGATGACAGCAAAGACCGGGCTCTCCTTTCTGGTTCTGCTACTGACTTGCCCGGTGAGCTTGAGTAAATTGCTTCAGAGTGCTGAGGCTGTGTTTTGGCTTCTGAAAATTGTGTGGGATTTTTTCTGAACTATTTCGAGATTGATGGTTGAAGCTCGTTGCTTCACTTTTAAGCGCTGCGAAACATAAAAACAAGAAGCAGAAACAAAAAAGGTGCAAGAACTCCTTGCTACTTGAACTGAGACTTGTTGGGAGCAAGGACCGTCCTTTCTGAACGCTATTGCAAGTGTCTATTGACAAGTGTAAATAGTCAGCAAAGGTATAGGACTGTGGTTTTTCAGTCTAGGTCGTGCCCCTGTGACGGGAACTCAGCATCTTTGATTTCCAGGGGCATTAAAGGTGCACAGCATCTTGCAGTTTGAATGTTAGATTTGTCTCTTTTCTTATTTGGCACTAAACCTTCGCTCCCATTCGTTTAGAACTCCATAAATAAATTAAACAACTTAAAAAAACCCTGACAAACTGGCCTTTTGGTATTTTTAGATCTTTTATGTCACCTCGTTTGTAGAACATTATTTATAGATTTTTTTTTTATATGCTCCCAGCTAACCTGCATTACTGGCTCTTTGCAGAAGCCTCTGCTCTACTATAGTACATAGCAGCACCCTGTAAGTGTCAGCATTCCTCTGCGAAGCTGGCACTTCAGCAAGGACGTGCTAGGTACATGACCCAGCTCAGGAGGTACGTATTGTCCTACATAAAGTGCCAATGCTGAGCCTGTTCCAGATTTATTAATTCCCATTGCCTACATACGGTTTGAACATTATTATAGATGAGGATTCATCTCCCCCTGATTTGTGCCTCCTGGTAGGAGTCTGTAATGCTTCCTGAGGGCAGGAGCAGTGCATAGAAGAAGTCTGAGTCTACAGAATAAAATAAAGAGCAAGGAGAGTCGTGAATTGCTGGAGCTCCCCATATTAATGTGAATCAGCCAGATCCCTTTTAAATTGGCAAGTTATTTCTGCAAAATTTAGAGATCACCAGGTAGATTTAAAAAGGTATACATGGGAGAATTACATACATGGAATGAGACAGGGGAAGCATGTTGGTAGCAGAGACTCGGGAGGATGCAAATGATAGAGATTTGTGGTCCTGAAACATGTCCCAGACCTGGTCCTTCCGAAGACCAGTCGTGGTTATGCTTTTTGTACTGGTTGATTGCTACCCACCGGGACTGGGCTTGGGCCCCTGCTCTCAGAGAGCACGTAAGGTGCCAGGTCTGAGTCTAAGCATTGCTGACATGCAGCAGCTGCAGCATGGCTTGGATACTGTCAGGATATTCTGCTTTGCTGTCCGACTCAATGTCACATTGACTCTTTGGGCACTTCTGGCCTAAAACAGCAAGAGAGTGCTTCTGGAACCGAGGCCTTCCATGGACTCAGCAGGCGTCAGCGGGCACGACACCTAAAAAAGGCTGGAAGAACCATGGCTGATGGTAAGTGGGATTAGGTTCAGTGGGAGGAGGCAGAAAGAAGCAACCTTTCCCAAAACTTGAGAAAGGGTCAGAGCATGTGGAGAAGGCACTCTGGGACAGTCCTACTGCACGTAACTCTATACATCTGTCTGAATGAAGCCATTCCCTGCTTTCAGCTCCTTTCCTGGAGAAAGTGAAACCATATCAACCTTGAGAAAACACCTGGACATCACGCTTAACTTCTTATATACCACTTACACTTTCACCTCTGTCTCATCAGACCCTAAAAATAAATAACTTTTGTCTCCAAAGTCTTGATATGTCTCCAAGCTGTGCTCTTATTGCTTTTGGACCTCCAACTCTTGTGAGTCATACCTGCAAATTGCATGAGTCGGGTTTCAGTGGTGACCATCTCAAACTGGCTGGCCATTTAAGGTGGAAAAATTCACCATAGGTTCATGCACTTTTATTTGGTCTGTGGTCTTTGCGTTGTGACTCTTTTCTGCCAGAAAGGAGAAATGGCATATAGGTGATCGTTTTTGAAAGTATAGCAAAATTTGGTTGCAAGTTTGCATTCAGAGCCATTGTAAGAAAAACTTTGCTTTGCTGGCCTTTGAGGAATTAGTAAGTTAAGATGTCCTTAAAACAGAAAAATGAGTTTCAGGTTCTCTGATTTACCTGGAGGCAGTGGAGTGTGTAGGTAACAAACAACCCCTGGAGTCTGAGGAGGCCTTGGCAAGCTGCACGGCACGGGGCCAGCACGGCGGTGCTGAGCGGTGGCGATGAGTATGGGCAGACGCAGGCTGCGGGGAGCACCGAGGTGCCTCCAGCTGCTGCCAGGGGTTTGCACGGACACCCAGACAAGATGCACTTGCCATGCAGAAGGTAACGCAGCAAGCATTACGCTTCCCGGAGTAGTGCTGGCATCGAGCATCCTCTGTGAGCTCAAATTTAAGGAAAGGAAAGCACTCTGCCAGCTGCAGCTCCTGACAGAGTGAGGATTGTGAGTTCCTGCATTCAAACACAAATTTCCTCAAATTGGCAAGCTGCTACCGGCGCTAATGTGAAGGCTTCTTCCAAACTCCAAGCGAGGGAATTTACACCGTGCTGAAAACAGCGATGAACTCACGCTGCTTCCTTCCTCGCTG
The DNA here is from genome assembly GCF_964211835.1 of Anser anser. Classification (NCBI taxonomy): domain Eukaryota; kingdom Metazoa; phylum Chordata; class Aves; order Anseriformes; family Anatidae; genus Anser; species Anser anser. The sequence goes on from NC_139728.1 coordinate 28,489,967, forward strand.
CAGCTAGCCTTTGTACCGCGCCGGGCTGTACGTCTGGGCTGCTCCAGAGCAGAGCGGGGACTGCTCCCGCTGCTCGCCTGGGAGATGGGAGCGTAACATAAGACAGCTATTCAAAGGCTACTGCTGTCTCGCCAGTGATTTATGGCACGCGGGAAAGATTCTGATGTGTCATGCTGCAGGGGGAAAGGAGAGCGGCACCGGGGTCATGAACAAAAAGGAATTTGCTTATCCAATTTCCGTCTCCTTCTGAATTTGATTGGAACTCGCAGTTGTCAGGCTGTGTTTAAGTCTAGTCTTTACCAACGCCTCCTTAACTGCGGAAGGTCAAAACCAATTATTGTTTTGCCTCCAGGGACTTTCCTTCTTCAGAGAGGCCTTACAGTGGATGTTCTTTAAACCCTTTTCCTTCCAATTAAGGCAGCAGACTCCTTTTTAGAAGGTTTTTCAGGGGACGAGGGGACAGTAATCGGGAGACTGATAGATTTATCAATAGCCTTGAAAAACAAAGCCTGTATGTCTCAGGGAGCTTGAAATCTAATTCCTTTCAATGACTTTTCTCACTCTGAACTTTAAATCTGTTGTTTCATTACACCGGGAATGGAAAGCCCCTAGTTTTCCCAGGCTACAATTTTCCTCTGGTTTTTAACCCTCAAATACCATGTGGATTTATGCCTCAGCACCTGAAGTTTAAGTTTTTCATGTAGATAAAAATGCTTAGGTTCTGTTTTTGGTAGGAATTTACAGCTGTAACTTCCAGAGGGAGTTGTGAGAGGCTGTACCTGCATCGACAGCTGCGGTCTGACAAGTAATTAATGTCTTCCACATCTTTGGGGTGGAAAGGGAGAACATCTTGAGAGTCTTTCATTCTTTTCCCCTTTTCCCCTTTCATTTCTGTTATGGACATCATTGTTTTCAGTTTTATAGATTGATTTTTCCCCTCTACTCCAATCCATTGATACCTACCAAGGCCTGTTTCAGCAGATGGCTTCTTTTTATTTAGACATGTATCAGGGACTGCTGTGATTATACTTTTAGCCATTGAAGGGGTTAAATGTATTGTTTCCTCTTGAATGTACCATTTGTTGTGGGAGAAGTGAGCAGCAGAGCAGATAGAAAATAATCTCATTTGAAAGAGAAAATCCAACTCTAAGGCCAGGGGAGGGGGGCTGCTGAGGAGCAGTAAATGCAGGAAACAATGCTTTGGTATCGCAGGTGCTGAAATACTTAGCAAAAATACTTTGTAATTGCTATTTATATCAGCATGGACCACGAAACCATAGTACTCTGTGTGAGATGTAACCCCCAAACATATCCAGGTACGTTTGTGTATTGTAGCGTTTAGGTGGCTGACCTAGAATATGCTACACTAGTTGCTACTACAAAAATACTGGATTGTGCATAATATTAAGGGAAGTCTGTTTTTCTGGAGCTGGCAGATTTAAGACCCTTGATTAATTATATTCACAGCTTCACTGAAGCAGCACTATAATTATGTGATTATAGGGCAGCTGTAGTCGTGTGGACTGAGAACGAGGACAGGAATTAGGAAACATGCGTCTTGGTGCTGATCAGCCACAGTCTCTTTGTAAGATCCCAGGCAAGTCACTTGAAATGCTCTGGCTACCATTGGATAGACCAATTTTAGATGTTGAATGTTGGGGGTTTCAGCTCAATTCCTTGATTCGGTTATCCTTAGGGAGAGCATGGAGTGACTGGCTTGGATGCTAAGGTTTCCTCCATGCCTGCATTTAATCAGATAATTCCCGTCTTCTGTGCCTAATGGGGATGATGATTGCCTTGCAGGTCAAGATATTATTTGCAATTGCTTTATAAAGGGTTAATCTACTACAGATGTCTCTCTGACTATACACAAATTTGAATAAGTCCAGGGGGTGCTGATAAATTAATTACAATTTACTGTTCCCATCTGCAGCGTGCTTATACTAAGGGTTAGCCAGGCATTAATCCTTTCTAAAACATTTATAAATAAAGCTAGAATACCACGTGTGACTGAAATAGTTAGGTATGACTCTGCAGGCAGAAGTGCAGAGCTCTGCTTTCCTTTGACACGGTGCTAGCCTTTAGCCCTGAAAATACATCTGGGCAGACACCATAGCAGCAACGCTAAGAAATATTATATTGGTTGAAAATAATGGTTCCCTTCTTACTCAGGAAAATCACCCAGATCTAATAACTTGCTATTCCCGTCCCGCCGGACTGGTCCAGATAGCGCAACAAAAATTTCCTTTGCTACTGCAGGGAGAGCCTGTCCCCAAAGAGGGCTTTTCTTTTGATAAGGTGTCTCTCCTATCCCGCGCTGCTGAACCAGCCTGAATCAGCACGCCAGCATGTGAGTGCAGGAAGATCCCGGTCTCAGCCGCTGAGTCACATGAATAACTGGAATAGTTCTGCAAAGCAGAATTAATTCCCAGAACCTCTTCAGGCATATACCAGCAGGCACATGCTTTTGCTCCAGCATTACTTTACAGCTCTGTGATGTAGTGGCAAGGACAGTACTGATCCTTGTAATTGAGATAATGCAGTTTACCTGGTGTTAGAGTGTTAAACCTTACAAGTTTATTGTTGACACTCTCCTGCTTCCAAGAAGATTTAAGAATAAGCCACAACATAACAGAGCTATTAGGGTTAAGCTTAAATCAACTGTGCAGTGACTCAGAGCTTGTAGCCCTTTCAAACCAAGTGTTGGGGGGGATAATCCTGTTGTTATTAACTATTGAGTTGCTTGTGCTTTGTGCAGACTGTTTAGTCAGCAAAGATATGTAAGGAAACTCTCTTTTTTTCTGTCCTTTCCTTTCCTTTCCTTTTTTTTTTTTTTTTTTGATCTATTACACTTTGGCAAAAAACTCTGAGTTACAGGAACAGTAACTCGACAGCACTGAGATTCTGGTTTAGCAAAGTCCTTAGACTACATGCCTGAAATTTGGGCTGAGATATCCAATTCTCTACAGAACCTTTCAGTCCTAAATTGTGTAAAGCCTGCAAGGATTTTAAAGAAATGAACTTTCAGGGAAGTGAGGGAAGAAGGCTACGTAGCAAATGCAGAGTCCAGGTATTCCTGGTGGACCAGGATGTGGGGTTTGTAACAGGGAAACAGTATGACAGAGAATCGTAGTGCTTAATGAACATTTTGAGATTTTTTCCTCTTAAGCACTAATTTATGTTGTCTAGATAATAGTGATAGGCTGGCCAAGCACATAGGAGAGTGAAGAAGAAAGACTGCTTGCACTTCCACCTGCTGCTCTTGAATATATCACAAATGAATTCAGGACGATCTGCTTTATAGTCCAGCATCACTGATCAGAGGAACTGATTTATTTCTGTCTTCTTTTCTTTGTTCTATAATATTAGTCAAAGTTTGTGCAATTTCTCCAACAAATGCTGTAATTTTTAATATGTTAGTAAACCTTATGTTGTTTTACATTTGACATGGTATTATCAACAACCATTACAAAAGAACATGAACTTTAGAAATTTAAAATAATTTGGAAATTACATTGAAATTATTATTATTGAAGAAGAGATCTAGGGCCAGAGTTTAGATATCTGGATGTCTACGCTTTGTGGTTTGTCCACGGATGAAAATGTGTTACTTGTTTGGGCTCAAAACCAGTACCTTTCCCTGGGATGTATCTGGAACAAACGCGCACTAAAAGCAAACATTATTTCTGACATCTGTTGCTTGTCTGGATGGCAAACTGGCAAGTGTTGAAATCTGTGATAACGGTCAGAAGAAAGTATATAGTCCTGTGGCCATGGAAACCTCATATAGTTTTTTCCTGTTTCTTTTTCTGCATTTTCTAGTGAATGAATTGTTCTGAATCCAGCTGGATGGCAGCCCAAGAGACTGCAGGCCTCAGCTTAGCCACAGCAGAGGGCAAACCTAGTGAAAAGCTTTCTCTTTGCATGTTCTCACCAAAATGCTATTTTCAGTAAGTAACTTTTTTCAGGAAGAGTAGTTCAGTGCCTCAGGAAGAGTGACCATTCATTCCCTGGCCTCTCTGGCTATGGCTAGAAAATAAAACAACCCAAACACAAAGTAGCAGATCATGACTCATATCCATATGATTCAACTCTTTTCCCCCATTCCTGCCTCCAAAGCAGGTGGCCTCCTCCAGACAGACTGCAGAGAATGGTCCCCCACGTGTGTCTGGGCATCGTCTGGCAGGGCACTCAACGGGACAGGCCAGTGCTGTGCCAGCCTTGTGTCCTGACTGTTAAACACTTGGGAGGTCACGGATCAAACCTGTGCCCTGGGCCTCTTCAGTTTACTCTGAAGATGAAACCTGTAAGCAGGGAAGGCAGCTAGTGCCAGCGGTGGTTTTGGCTGGGAGACAGGGACAGGAGAACAAGGCGGACACTGGCAGGTCACCATGACTTTTCACTAAGCGCTTCAACACACATCTGCTCCAAGTTCACAGAGGAACGCCCCCCAAACCAGGGGACCCCAAGGTAGCTCAAGGGTGGTCAGGATTTTCAGGGACCATGGAGGTCCTCTGGACATTTTTACAGGGTACCTGCAGCAGTACGATCTTAATCCATTCTTGTTACACTGAGATGCTGCTGTCACTAACTTTTGGTACACCGTTGTGGAGCTAGGGTGGGTTAAGCATAACTCGTACTGTCTAGATGTTGGGCAAGTGTTTGTGGTGTTCCCCAGGTATTACAGTATGATGTCTTATATACTTTATCAGCACAATATGTAGGGCAGACATACTTTCTTTTCCGGTTGTTTTCAGTGGGTTCAGTTTTAGGCCCCCAATATGTTCGTTGTGACAGCAGCGGCGATGCTGCTGAACGTGCTCAGCTCTTCCTACAATCACTGCTTTCAAAAACTGTTTGTTATTCTGTAGGGCTGGCCCGGTATTATTTTCTGAGAACACAGTCAGCACCTTCACCCAAATGAAACCAGTGTGTGGTTTCATCGTTGTCCTCAGAAAGAACTAGATGAGTCCTATAGCTATACAGCTACTCCGTGTGATATTAATGCATGAATTTTGTAGCTCCATCAACGAACGTAAAACGTGTAGTGTGGTTCTGTTCAGCTTTGCCTCTTATCTGTTTTCTCATCAAACAAGCAGGAGTTTGATGGCAAAATCTTGAATTTAGGGCTACATGATTCAGACAATAGATCTGACGGAGCAGTAAAGCTCAGTTTGTGTTCCAAAATGTAGCAGCACAGGTATTTATTATAGGAAAGCCCCCAGAGCACAATAGTTAGAGGAATGATCTTTCTGTAAAATTTTACAACAGGTTTATAGGATTCTACAGAGAAGATTGTTAAGATGTAATCTTTATTATATTTCAATCCAAATCTCTAAATATTTGTGATTTCCAAATATCTGTAAAAAGTCTGCCTCTAAATGGGCTTATCCACGGTCACGTGCTAAGTGCGTCACGCCGGAATTGATACCATCATTGGATTATCCTACTCGTTAGCACTTTGAATCTTCCTAATGCCCTTTGAAGTCTTCAGAGGAAGAGCTTCATGGGAATATTTGGAGAGCCTGATTCAGTTCTTAATTGGGCTGACTCATGCTGAGTCACCAGGAGTTCCATTAGCTGCGTCCTTAAATGCAACACTCAGGTTTTCGGAGGGCTGTGTGGCAATCAGACACCCCCAGCTGCTGCTGGAGTCCCATAGGGTCAGGAGATCTGCTTCCATTATGCCCTCTGGAAAGTGCTGATTTCAAGTCTACCAACCAACACGGCTCTGGCTGCAAAGCCGGCCAGTTCTGAGCTCTTCTGACGCCTGGTTGACCAACTGCTTGCCAGGCAGCTTTTGAAAATTATCTCCTACTCTGGCTTCAGCATCATTGGCATCTCTTACGCACAGAGAGTTCACCACACCCACACTTTTCCATCCTGCAGGAAGTACTTGGCCAACAGAAGCACAGTTAAAAACACAAGAAGCATTTTCCTTTAAATTTGTAGGAAAGGATTTTTGCTCCATAAGTCAGCTCCTTAATAAAACAGCAAAAGGCGGTGAGTAAGGCACCTGATGACTAAAATAATTTAGGTTGTGGGAAGCAGCAGAGTTTGATATTGAATACAAATCTGAGTGGGATTCATTTCACCTAACTTAAGCCATCTGAAGCTAAGCCTTCAGACTAAGGAAGCCACCCAACTCTTGATCTGTTGTCAATGGGGACTCTGAGATGGTGACTCATCCCGTCTGTGTTAGTTCTGCTGGGGTGAGGTGGATTGCCCTTTGAAGTTGCTTCCTCATACCACTTCCTAATGCTCTACAAAATACGATGATTGGTGATTGATGTTAGACAGCTAAAGTTAGGTAAGATAAAGACTAGCACTAACACATTGCCGTGTGCAGAGACCATATTTAATAAAAGAGAACACTGCTTGTAAGGCCCAGACCTGACTTGTATGAAAACAATGATGGAAATGGCCAAAACTGCACATAATCAACCAGGTTGTGGGAACGCTCCTGGAAATGGTCATACTGGCATGGACAGACACACAGATGTGGGATAGAGCAACTGTCCTGTGGATGCTAGCAATTTTTCATTTAACCTTGTTCCAGACATGCCCATGCACTCACAGTGTCTTGGTAACTTTCTTTTCCTTTATAGATGTCGCTTGTAGCAGCTTTTAGCTCACTGCCACTCTTTTGGGGTGGGAAAAAGGGAGGCATCTAACCTCACTAAAAAAAACATGAAACAACAGAATTGATCTGTGACAGCTCTCTGAACAGTAGAAGGTTTGACTTAAGAGTAACTGTGGGCAATTAAATATTGAATGTAATAAGAAGAATATTTCCTTTATGTTTCTTATGACATTTCTTTGGTTAATTATATCATGCATCTATTCAACTTATAAAATGTGATGCTAAAAATGTTCTGCTTTTAAAGTTAATAAAAACATGCCAGAAAACTAGATGTGTTATGAATAATACTAGAAACGTTACGAATAGTGACGACTGTGGAGCCAATGGGTCTACTCCCACAAGTAAAAATTAGCAGGCATGAATAAGAATTGCAGGATGACAACTGTAGTACTTTAAATCTTTGAAACACTTCACCCACTTTCACCCTGGAGACACCTTGCAACGAAAGCAGCGGAGATGCAGGACCTGATCCTGTACTGTTACGTCAAAAGGACCTTTGCCAATGACTTCAGTAGGTCTAGGATCAAGCTGTGTAATTTGCCCAGGGTTGAACTGGATGTCAGTGGCAGGATGAGCTCAGGCTTCTGGACTCCAACCGTATGTATTGTCCATGAGAGCATACGAATGCTTCTGTGCTGTGTCTTTTAGCATGGTTGTGACTGTGTAAATCACTCCTGCTTTCAGTTTCATATCATTCCGATGGTAATATGGCTAGAAGTTTAAGAAGCAGATTTTATATATATTTGCATATTTAAGAGTTGGACATGAGGCAACCTTTTCCTAAACTGCTTGTGGACCATAAACACAAAGGCTGTTTTAAGGTTCATTTCTGGTGGCCACACTCATCCCTTGTCTGATCCTAGGAGAAAGGGTAATGAAGATGAAACAGTCAGGGTAATAACGGTTGAGGCAGACCAAAATGGAAGGGCTTAGGGGACAGTGTAGAAGTTCTCTTTTTTTTTTCTTCCCAGAAGACTGATAAATGTATAATTCTGGAGTAAAGCCCAGATTTGAAAAGAGAAGGGATTGTCACAGGTAGTCAGCGAGGGGAAGGGTTGGATCTGCCCCGAGGTCTCAGCCTGCATTTTGGGCTCTTCTTCCTACGGTATCGTTCAGTGATGTTTTGTGTCCTGATGCTTGCAAATTGTTATTTGGGAAGAAAATCAGATGGGACAACTGACAGTTTGCTGGATATTTCACCTAGGGACAGCATTTGCTATGTAAGCTGGTGACTTGATGTTGACAGTGTGCTTGCTTTTTGCCCACGCCTGTACATGCGTAAGTCTCATTGATGTTGCTGACGCTTGTTTGTGAAAAGGTTAAGTAAAGCCCCAAGTTGCACTATCAACATTTCAGTCTGAACTAATAGTTGTATTTATGAGGGCTGATCAAATCTGATTGAAGTCTTTCCACAGACATTACAGGGCTTTGGGATGGGCCCTAACAAAGTCCAGATTTTTTAATTTATTACCATATTGCAAAAATGTTCTACATTATTTGCTTGTTGTTGCATAATACTTGATTTTGGAAACTTATTTTTCTTATATTAGAATGAGAAATCTGGAAAAACGTTGTTTTATGAACAGGACTGGTAAAAAACATGCATAATATATTGTAACTTATTGAATGAGAAATTAATCCACCAACAAAACAAAATATTAGACAATCACAGAAAAAAAAGATCTGTCAGGAAACAAAACAAGCTTTTGATGGGTTGTATCATTTTTTTAGGCAACAGTACTTTGATGCTGTTTTGTTCTTTGCCAAATTTTCTTTTGCTTTAGTTAGTATGCACAGTTTTCTCTAAAAACAACGCACAACTTGCAATGACACCAGAGTGGTTAGATATTTCAACATCTTATCTTTGTTTATGAAGACTGTCCTCAAAAAAGGTAAGTTCTGCTGGGATCATTTTAGCCAAGTTTTCTAAAGAAACGAGACTCATGACCAGTATGTGCATGGGCATTCCCTTTCTAGTAACGTTTAAAGTTGTTGGCTGAATTAACCAAATTTGACTGGGAAGTTGAGGTCAAAACCATAACATAATAAAACTTGTTATAGATTTTGTGAAAATATAATATTATATATATATATATAATCTGGCCAATTAAAGAAAGAGGGATCCTTTTAATGTCCCTTATGAGAGAAACACAAACATAACCCTTGTGTCAGAGAGTCCACATAGAAAAGGCAGAGTGGGAAGTGGATTTATTTTGTCCCAGTGCTCAGGGAACTACTTAGAGAGCAATGAGTTCGTCCCTCTCTAAATAGAAATGCAGCATGTTGGCTAATTGGATGACTTCAGCTTCATGAAGAAAAGGAGCTCTTCAGAGAATAAGGTGCCACCCTGTGTGCATAAAGACTTTGCACATGGATAAAAAGTAGAGGTTTAAAACTGAAAGAGAAGGATCCAAACAAGAAGGTGCAAAGATACACTGGGGGTGGCAGGGGAAGGGATGGGTGAAGGATTTTGTGACATGGTGACTGGATGTGTTGGCTGAGCAGGACTTCCCTGTGTCTGGCTGAGCGTTAGGATGCAGAGCTTCAGGTTTGCTTCAAAACATATGGACAAGCAAAAGGATTAAGTAAAAGAGGGAGTGAGGAAGCTGATCTTAACAGCTGCATTTTTCTGAGTATGCTGCACCCTTTTAGAGTCACTGCACAACGGCGATGTGGTGTAAGGTCTCTCATTTTGCTGGCAGAAGCTCGTACAGAGTGGGATGAGGGGTCCTTGCAGTTCAGAATAGCTGTATCTGTCTGGCTGGACAAGAACCCTGGATATTTTTTCCTTGAAGTAACACAGACCCTTTCTCTCCCTCTTACACATTATCTACTCTCCCTACTGAAAGCAAGGGGAGTTTCCATTATATATCTTCAGCTTTTGCCAGTCTTTCACATCTTGCTCTATTTCAGATACCAGAGAAGTTCTCTTTAGGGCTTAATTCTAAGCAAATGTGGAGGTTTATCAGAACTGCGTTTTAGTGCCAAATTGATGTGCTTGCTCTGTCCTTCTCAGAGCTAGTGAGAAGAGTACAGTAGGACGTGAAGACACAACATTTCAGCAAGTCCGTGATAATTGCCTGGATGCTCGCTTTTACCCTTGGATAAAGGAAGTTAGCTTCCTTCTCTTTTCCCGAAGGCATCTTATTTTGCATTTACTGAAAACAAAAGCAAAGCAATAAGGCCCCATTACAAAGTTCCTTCTACTCTTAGAAGTTCATTTCTGCCCTCACGCTGCAGGTTACTGTCTCCTCTTGGGGCCTGTGCAACTGCTTGTGGAGCCGTGCTGTAAATTAGATTAGAGAAGTAATCCGACCTAATGAAAACAGATACCCTCTCTCTGATTTTTATCTGGATTTTCTAGACCTGTGCTGTTTCAGTTCCCCACGTAGTTCCACAAGCAGTTGTCTGGCACATCGGTGGCAGAGGCAGAGGATGGGCCAAGCCTCGTGGCTGCAGCAGGTATCGCTCAGCTCTGGAAGCTCCTGCTTGCTACGGAGCACCTGAAATGCTTCAGGTTCACAGTGTCTTACCTTTCTTTAACTTGTTTCTGTGTTCGCGGCTAAGGCCCACTAGTAGCTATTACCTGTATCTTCCTTAGCAAACCACCGTAAGTGCATTTCATGGCATAACTTCAAACCTCTCTAAGGCTTTTTTAACTTACTGGCATTAAGAACTGATCCACTGCCATAGATGACAGAGCTCTACCGATAGTGAGATTGGCCACAAAATTGAAAAGTCATTGTAAATGCTTTAATACCGATGGATTTAGGGATTTCCTCAAGCACTTTACAATTATGTTCCCAGCTTTTTCTCTGCTTCACTGCCGATTGTCTGCTGTTCTCCCTAATCCTCCATGTGCTTTCTGGAGAGCTATCTTTGCTTCCTGCTGACAGATAAAAATTTATTGTTGCTAGCTTTAATGTGCTTCATGTATTGAGATCTCATTCCTTTCATGTTAACGTAGGAACGTTTTGGTGTTTTCTTTTAGCCTTGCATTGTTTAAAGATAATCCATCCAATCTATTATTCTGTTCCTATTAGCAACCTAGCATCTGAGGTTTTACTTTCACCTTGCTATTTCATTAGTTAAGGCTTGCTCACCACTTTGAATACTTAAAAGTATTAAATACTTTCAAAACATGATTATTTTTTATTTCCTAAATGATTATCATTAGGATTTTTTAAATCTTCTCTTTCCATCTAATGATGGAGTAATATCCCATGTCACTTCCCTCCAGAAGCTAAAGATGGTAGACCAAAACCATCTGTGGAGTAATTTCTTTAACATCATTAGTCTTCTGACAGGGAGAGATTTAGCTCTGTGCCACTTATCATAGTCTTGCTTCAGCCTTCCCCACTTCTACCATCCTCTTTCTGCTGTGGATCCTTTTCAAGTGGTTGTTTATGGATCCCAGTAAGACGTGCACTGCACTGGCGATGCATTTGTCTGTAGCAGAGCACACCGTCCAAGCCAGGAGTATTCCTGATGCACTTACTCTGATTTATGTGTTGGAAGATTAAAATTCAGTGTACCTTGGTTGATTATAATTACAGAATTCTCTCTCTTATCCATTAACAGTAAATGTGGAAACAGCTGTCCTGTGCAAGACTGTCAGGGGAAGGAGGGCTGGCAGTTTTCTAGATATCACTGAGGCTGTGTGAATATTCACACTGAAAAATTAAATACCCACTCCCTCCCCCCAGTTTAATCTTCTTCTTAAAGGCAATTTACCTGCAAAAGAGATGTAGATTTACTATCCGGAAGTAGTCAGCAAGTGATTCTGACAGTGTATTTAGTCTTGTGAATTACTTGTAGATTATTCTCCAGGACTACACTTATAAACGCTAGTTCTTATCATTACCGCTTGTTACTCGCCACTTAAGTCACCAAGTATTGTTTCCTTATCCGTAACTGGATAACTCCCAAACCCACAAAGACTCATCACATTTATAAGACATTTTTTCTGAGGCCAATTTATGCAAAAAGTGTTGTATGAATAGTTACAACAATGCTCTCTTTGAACATGCTCCTTTCTATAACTCTTGGCTGTAAACAAGTGAAAGAGAAGAATGTGTTTGAAGCAAATACAGTTTTTATGCATGAGTACCTTTTGGTAATACTTGACTGAGTCGTACCATTATTGCAAGAGGTCTCTGTGAGAGAAATGTGTGAGTTTCTAGTCTGTGCTAATTTTGAGACATGGACAATTTATTGTAGTAATAGAAATGGGGAGTTCTTTGGATTCAATTTTCAGTAAGACCATTTCTGATATAATTTCCAATCTTTTCCTACTCAGCTTTGATAATAAATATCTCTTGAGGACAGCAAACATGAATCTATTGAGAATCTTGGACAAGGGGTTTAAATGATTTCATTTGAAGTGCTGTTCATTCAATTCTTGCAATCTGTCTGTCTCTTTCTTCAATTCCTTGTGTTTTTACTCCAAGAAATCTCCCTTCCAATTAAGTGAATGAAGCTTAGAATTGAGTAAAGCTGTCAGAGGAAGCAAAATGAATATGACTGATTTTTATAATATAAATTGAAAGCAATTACCAGTTTTCTACCTTCTTGCTTGCTTGGAAAATTTACACTTAACCCAGCAATACACCTTAATTAAAGGCCTATCTATCTATCTATATAACCTTTTCTTTCTAGAAAAAGTCCTTCTCTGAGCTCTATTAAATTTACTATGGCTTCATCTCCTTATTAATAACCTTTATTAATGACCTTTTTGTATATTTTCAATTAAGTTTCTCGTCACATTATAGCACTGAGGTAAGAGCTCTCTCTGACCTTTAATAGGATATGGATAATAGAACATCTCTGGCTCACGTTCTCCTTTGGTAGCATAACCTCCCACTTTTACTGAAATCATCCATGGAATTTGCAGACTGCTAAATGCGTGTGTTGCATTAAAAAATACTACGCCAGACTGCAGTAAAACTAGATGGACATCCATTCACAGCCTCTGAGTTAGATAGTGCTTAAACAACCTCACTTTTTCTTGGTTTTATGGCAAACACTAGTGGGAGACTGTGAATGACTCTTAACGTAAGATAAAAATATTTTATTCTGACTGATATTTTCCATATGGCAGGTCATGCTTCTCCCTACATGAACCGTACGCAGTATACCATGGGGCAGAGAGTGTAGTTACTTTCAGATGATTAGGACCACATCATATTGGAATTCAGATACTAATGTTCTGGCATTTGGACACCCAGTAGAATTGGTAATTAATGATATAGAATGATAAGGGATGTTTATGCTCCCTTCAAGTCCAAATTATTTCTGGGTGGGAAGGGTATATTTGATGGCCAGCCAGAGTTTTGTCAATATGAATATCAGAACCAGCTGCTTTTCTTGCTGTTCTGCCATGACTGAATTAATCTGTACTTCTTTATGTCTTTGTCTTTTCTCTTCTAACCCGTACCTCGTGATGCTCTTAAGAATTTTACTGCCAGAGGCATCTGTCATGTATTTTCTTCTTGATAGGTGATTATTATATTACTTCACTGAGTATGAAAACCTCCGTTCCTCTTCAGCTCCATATTATTTTTGTTCTTGAATCATACTTAATTTGGTACGACAAATCATACAACCAGCTTCAGGTGAAAGTTGCCAAAGCACAAAGGGGACGTATTAAGTTAAATTTGCCAAGGTGACATACCTCTGCACTGATTCGTGTCGATATTTCTGTCTCCACGGATGTCTGAGTGTTTAGGAAACCTCATCTGGCATGTCCACAGAAGAGGGGGTCTAAAGATCAAAGCAGTAAATTTGTCCCAGATGAGGCAGGGTTTGATATTTCAGATGGAGAACTTGATCTAGGGCAGACCCTCGCTGGATGCCAAGGGAGCGGCTCTGGGCAGGGGTGCCACTCCTGCGCCAGGGTGACTCACGGTTATTCCTGCGTGGCTTTGTCCTATTGACTTGGACGCACGGCTCAGTGCATTTCTGGTTGAACCTGCTGGTAAATGTGCCATGTCAAAGAGTCGTGGGGCAATGTCTTCTTGAGGCGGGTGCCTGGCTCCCAGCACGGCTTTGGCAGTAGCTGAGATCCGCAGATAAAGCTCGCAGCGGTTGCGTTATTTCCGAGGTGGTGTTGCCTGGGTTGAGGTGCCGGCCGACGCGTCTTGCCCTGGAGCAGCAGAATCTAACAGTCGCCGTCTGTGCTGTTTCGCTCTTAGTCAGCAGGACTCATGCTTCATCACCGTTCAAACCGAAAATGTATTCTTCATCATCATCCTTTGTACACCTGTCATGGTACCTGCCCTCAGCTCGACCGGTATTTCCAGCCCTGTCCACCCAAGTATCTGCTTGTCCCACAATTTCCATGCTTCCTTTTGCGTCACAGCCCACGTTCCTGGTATGAACTCCCTGACTTTTTCCAGCAGGCTTTGAGTCTTTGCATACTAAGCCTTTCCTAAATAAGCATTTCAGCTTATGTTTCTCTACGGAACTGAATTCTCTACTACATGTGTTAGGTTTTGTTCCTGTTCTCCTACTCACTTTCTACCTCTCTATCTGTCCTGAGATGGTAGGTTGAGAAGCAACCTCATGTTTAACATACCAAAAGCATGCAAACACATGCTAAATAATTAGGCAGATATTTTTCTATTGCTTTCATTGTGATTTTTATTATCATTGTTTTGGTCTGAGGCTGGAAGCAGAGTGAGCCAAAGTACCTGTCTGCGACCAGAGCTGGGACTAAACCCTGAATTTCCTGACGGCCCTTCAGGCTAGAGCGTATGACTGTTCTCTGTATGTTCTCCCTTGGAAAATTTTCATTTACAGAAACAGGTCTGGAATTTGCATAATTTTGTGGCGGCAATTTCTGCTATGCTCAAAGGACTGGTTTTTATATTCAGGCCATTCCAGCTACACTTCTGCTAAACTGTAGTAGAGGAGATTACTGTGAACACTGAATGCTCCTCTAATGCTATTTTTCCTACCGTGAGTTTGCTGTGGTTGCTACCAGGCTGTTCTGTTACTGGGAAAAGGACAGAGTGGCTTCAGAGAAAGCACTTCTTTTAAGATGTGATGCACATTGGAAAGAGTCTCCAGGGCTGCATGTCTGGGAATTGCATTCAGGCTTATATTTGGGGGCTATTAATGATGTGCAGTCCTAATTGCAGAGGAGGGAAGGGACTGTGAAGCAGCAAATCTCTTTCTGTTGATGAGGCACAGGCGAAATCAGGAGGACAAAGCCGAGGAGGGAACTGCTGTAGGAGGCAGTGGTGCTCTGGGACTCTGGCCCCAACTACAGCAGAGCAGCAGACCCATCCCCCGGGGCCACCAGCCCTCCCTGTCGGTGCCGGTGGGCACAGCACTGAGCAGTAGGGCCGCGTGCTCCAGGGGGATGGATGGAGAGCGCACCATTATGGCACCGAGTCCTCCTGCCGTGCGCTAGCTGGAGTCTGACAGCCTGCTTTATTTGTCATCACTTTTGTTCCCTCTTCAGGTGAATCCACCTCCCCTCTTCTGGCCACTTCTGCACCGGGGCTGAACATGCAATGCCGAAAGGAGAGGACAGAATGCTCTGGCAGACAGGCATGCAGGATTTCCTCCCTGCTGCCCTTCGTTAGGCTCTGCCAACTCCCAAAGGCATCCCCTAGCGATCGATTTGTTTTCCTGGACAAAATTTTAGAAAGAACTGGGAGGACGGAAGCCTTTCCTGACACTTGTATTTCTGGAATGAGCTAATTTCTGGATCTCGTTTCTAGAACTGTTCTGCTTGGTAAGAGATGAACATGGGATTTAAGGGAAGGAACTGAGCTCTGACCCTCTGCCCAGTATTGTCAGATGCTCTGCAATGGCTTCTGCTGTTCATCTCCCTCACCCTGCACAGGAGACATTGGAAGGGGCTGAAGACGTGGTGGGAAGAGCCCCAACAGGTTGTGTGAAGCAGCGCATCCTCCAGCTGCTCAAAGGGACACCAAGGAACACCATGGTGCTGGAATGCCATGGACATAAGGAAAGGCTTTCTGTGAAGAAGTTGAGTGGGAGCAGATACATCAGACAGTCTGGAAGATGGGATATGAAGAAATTTTGCAAGAAGAGGGCTTGAACTGATTGGGAGGCCTGCAAGGAGGAGGAATTTGCTGGAAATTCATTTTCAGGAGGAGACTTAGGAACAGCATTTAGTTCTTTCCTGATTTAATCCAAAATCATTCAGTGTCTTCCATTCTTCAGAAAGCCCTAGTTCTTGTGTCATCTGATTATGTGAGGCTTTCAGCCTTCAATTAAAAATAATTCTCCCGGTTCTTCAGGAGAGAAAAGCTTTGCCACAGATAATCTAGTTTGAAAGCTGAACACCTAGAGTCTAAACTGCATCCCTTTGGGGTAATGTGTGGGTTTCCTAGTCGCATTCACTGCATTACGTTTTTAGAAGTCACCAAGACCCAGTCAGAGCTACAACCCATATTTGGGTTTTTAGGCCATGTAATTTACCTAAAATGTGGTAGATCTGTGGGAGGAAGATGGAACAGCCCAGAAATGGCATCATTTTGACACATGGAAGACAGTGATTCAAATATTTCACAGGTACATGGACTACTGCAAAGATGCAGCTCATAGAAAAAACTTGACAACGTTTAAAGGAGAAGTTTGGTAGTGTCAGTCCCCTTTCCAGCATGCCAACTGGTCATTTGGTTTTGCTGTATAAACAGAGGACTCAAGGAACGGGTGAACACTTGGTTTTCTTGAGGAAATACATCTGTCTTCTATGGAAGAAGAGTTGTGCATGAAGCTTTACTTGACACTCCTTGATCTGGACTTACTCTGTGTATCAGGAGAGGACCTCAGTCTCTGAGGATGCTAACCCGGCACTTCTTGCTGACCTTAAATTGACCTGCCTAATTTAAACCAATCTGATCTACAAGTGACACAATTTGTGCTGTGAAAGAGCAATATGTGCCAAAACTTTTAATAATACGCTTTTTTTTTTCTGTCTGTTTAATCTAGTATCTGATGTGAATGGAGAGAAAAATGATGTACAACATATTCCCTGCAACAAAGTCTTTGAAGAGAAAATGTAAATGCATGAGTATGACACAAACTCCCCTTCTGTTAACACACACTCACAGAAACTTGCTCAAGTTGCCAAAAGCATAGTTAGCCAACCTACAGTGTGTATATATGTAATGTACTAAAGGGAGGGGACAGGTCTAATTTATGCACTTGGCCCTTGGACCGTGGTTTATCTCAATACTTCTCAATGTGCAAATTCCGTAAATCTTACTGGGAGAAGGAATGTCAGCTCATGCCAGGCTCTGGACATGCTGAAAATGTCACTCACACAGATGATGACTTGTGTTTAATTTGCTGTTGTGGATGGGCCTGAACTAAACTCTCTTTTTCCAAACATCTCTAAATTTGGGAGGTTTTGGCACCCCCCATCCAGTTATGAGTCAATAGTTCTCCATGTTCCAAAGAATCCGTATTAGGCTGCAAAGGTGGGAGTTGTTATGTAAATGTGATAATATAAAGGAATACTTGTATTAATACTTTTGTTAAGCCTTCGAGCTAGAGGGTTGCCAAGGCTTAAGTGGACTTGGGATGAGCTGGACACATCCAATTAATCTAAGTAATGTGACTTTTTTTGAACAAATGTGACTCCTGGGTGCACATTACAGCTGTTCAACGCTCCACCTCTGCTGCGCCTGGTCCTCAGAGGTTAGAAATCTGTATTTCAACATTGAAACCAGGCCTTACTTCTGATTTTGTTTGGTATTAAATAAATGGTTTCTGATTTTCAGTGCTTCTGTCAGAGAAGTGAGTAATACGGTGTGTTGTTGATGGATATACAAGCCCTAGGAAGAAAACCATAAGATGAAGTTAAAGAATTTTGTATCTGTATTCAAATTCAGTGCATTGGACTTCCCATCTCTCTCCTGATGTCATTGCTCTGTTTGTAGTTTCTATATCATGTTAAAGTATTTTAAGATTTCTCTCAGTGTATGTAGCAGCTGAATTTCTTCTATTGATGCCATAATCAACATCTAACGTGTTCTGCTTCTCTCTCTTGTTTGGAGGGAAACTGCGCAGTTTTGGGCCTCGGGAGCTGGCTCAGATAGGTGAAAGACTAATCCCTTGAGCTGTGCAGAATGCCCTGTGCTCTGATGTTGTTCCCTGGCTTTTGGTGCTAAGGAAAGGAAGTGGGACTTCACTTCACAGTCTCCCAACAGAACCCTTTATTTTATTTAAATGTTTTGTGGTTCACCTATCATCATACACCAGCCTCACTCCAACCCAGTTGGAGTGGGTTTCACTACACAGGGCTCTAGCTGGAATCGCTCTTTCCAATCCAGTTTTTCCTTGCTGCTGTGAACCATGCCGGTCATATAGTGGCAGAAGAAGCCAGTTTTGCCCCCTTTTTTTTTTCTGTGCTGTCTGAAATGCTGTGCATTTTCAGTTACCCACACATGGAAGCAGTAGGCAGTGTAACACAAGGACAGAGCAAGCACAATGTACTACATGAGGATCAGCTTAGCACGTTGGATCAGTGACACTGTGCAGCATAATACAAACCACTTATTCTTTTTCACAGCTGTTCTCCCAAGCATTTTAAACACACATTCTCCCTTAGCATGCAGGAGATTTACGTATTTCACTTCCACTGACATGGTAAAAGAGACCCTCCTCACTTGCAGATTGTGCTTTTAATAGGCATCCAGCACAAAGGGGAATTGAGTACATGTGTGTGTCCAACAGAGACTAGACCAGAACCAGCTGCAGGCACAAATAACTGCTTAGGAGGCCCATTTTTTTGTGCTGATTTGGTAACTCCTGGGACAGCCAAATCTTCCTTTTTAGGAACGGGAAGAGGAAAGACAGAGGACATCATCTTCAGATTGTATCACCCATGGAAGAGGAGAGTCAGCAGGGAGAGAACTCCCTACATGAGGTTCTCCTCTCCCTGCTGGAGCAGCTGGAGCAAATAAGGTTCAGCAAATCGTGGGCAAATGTGAGCTCATCTTGCCTCCACTCTGAGCTGGCAGAGGAGTCAGGGTGTTTCGGGCCCTGAGTCAATGCTGTGATAAGTGGCTCGCGTGACTTACTAATTGAAGTTAGAGATCCTTCAAGATACTGAATATCTGCGGCGTAGGCATGCTTCTCTCCGCCTTGGTTATCTTGCACTCCAAACTCTTTCGAACCATAAATGTAAGTCAAATGCATTGCAAATGGTCGAAGGACGATGTGGATTTTGGGGGCGACAGGTAAGGCTTTGTGTGCATTCTCACTACCAGGAGAGGCAGAGGTGAGTCACCTGTGCTGTGTGACAGCAATGCAAGCACAAGGAACACAGTCCTCAGCAAAGTCCTTGGAGAATGAGCCACCCAAAAAGTTCAATCTCAAAGACAAAAGAAAACAGCCTTAGGAAAAAAGAAGTTGCAATGACCGAGGCCCTTAATTTGATGCCAATGATACCTCAGAGTAAGCAATTTCCCAGAGGATCGTCAGAGATGTGAAATGAATAGAAAGAGCTGCTTTACAGGCATTTGTGGGCACACACACCTGCTTACAGCAAGGGAAAAGACAGTGCGTAAATGTCTGGAATATTACATAAAAGCTGTCTGGTAGACTAGGCAGAGCAATTAAAATCCATCTCGTTTAAACGAACCCTGAGTGCAGGTCAAACAAATCTCATTTTTATTGTTCCTAGAGGAGATGTCTGTACAGGAGACAAAAGGGGGATGCAGCCGTCAGGTTAAAAAATCAAGATGCCTTAAAAAAATTAAATGTTCACAATAGCGCTACAGCAAGCTAGATAAATGATATATTACAGTGATGGTTTAAAACTAATTGATGACTAATGTTGTAATGCATTCGTAGCTACACTGATCTATTATATATCTTGGCCAAGCTGAAGGGACACTTCAAGGAGAAAAATTGCTAACTGTTTTAACCTGATGGAACTTGGGGAAAAAATAGTTACTTTAAGAGATAAATGGAAAGGTTGTGACCTCCTAATGTACATCTGGGTCTTGCAATGCAAAATCAAATTATCATTAAACAGAATGTGATCTGTGATGGAATTAAAGCAGCTACAAACCAGCACAGAAATTTCTGCAGGGAAATACAATAGAGCAGCTTCAGCTGGGACCATTAGCTGCAAAGCTGTAGGAAGTGCCTGGCTAAAGAACTGGTGTAACAAGTTGGTATGGAATTGTTTTGCTCCAGAATGAAAGTTCATTTAATTGGAGACTGCAAGAAAAATGTAAGCGTATTTACAGCAATTTACATGTGTAAGACATTCTATAAACGTTGGTTAATTAGTGTATAAATAATTAACAATTTATTCCAAGTTCTGAGTAACATGTGTGTCTCTGGTTCTTGGAGGGGAGACAGGAAGCCTCATTTTCCCCTCCTCATTTTTGTCATGCCTGAGGCTGATGCCCGCTGGGTTTTACCCTTGCAGTTGGAATTCGGAGAAGATGTCAGTCAGGCTCTGCTTATTTTCACATCTAATTCATGCAAAAACCAGGTTTCCTCCTGAGGCAATAAACTGGCCCAGATTTGCTTCAGAGTTTGGCCTAGGTTCAGTGAATGACTCACTTTAAGTAAGGTACATCCATCTTCCTGGCTGAAACACAATATGGGAACTGTTGTCAAAGAGCAGATACCCCCGTACAACTACAGCTTACAGAATCGGGGCCTTAGAAACAAAATCTAATAGGTTGTTTCATCCCCTAGCTTCCTGTTACCCAATATTAAGGACAGGGACGTAAGAAGAACATGGTTACTCAACCCAGAGAACCAGTGTGGGTTTTTGCATGCTAAACAAGCTGCAAATGACCAGGAGGCATTGCTGGAAGCTGCGCTAGGAGGAGTTGCAGTCAGTAAGCCCCACTGGCTCCGGGGTGCTGTTGCAAGGTCATATGGAATAAATATGGCAACAGGTTACAAATGGAGATATAACACTTTAGGGCACAGCTAAGATATGGATTACCTTGAAAAGGCCGTAATTAAAAGGCCAAAAATACCACTGAGATCCTTAGCCTTGCTCTGAGCCTCTGAGTTGGTTCCCTGAATATACAGGAACTTGATATAAGAGGGAGTAATTTCACAAAGACTGCCCTCACCACGGGTTACACTTTAATTTTCTTCTGGTTGAGAACAAGTTAATGTAGCAAGAACACTAACAGCTTGCAATACTGTCTGACTGCAATATATTCCTCTATGATAAATTAATTTTCCAGTGGGAAAGGAAATGCTTGCAATACCAAATTGCAAATATTTTGTACTGTGAAGGGTTTGATGTTCCAAAAACCTCGAAGCCTCTATATATTTAAGCCTGTTGTACATCATGCTTCCTCCTTTGCATTCATTCAGTTTTGGTTGGAAGCCCGATACAGGCAGCAGCTTGGAAAAGTAGTTCCCTAGCTCAAGGTGGAGCAGCTGAAGTCTCAGCCCTGGAGGTCTTTCTTTTAAGAAAGGGGCTTTCCCTTCACTAGCATACTAAAGCAAAGCAACAGTAACACACACTTTTCCTTCCATATCAAGCTGACCTCCTAAAGCTTGGTGCTGTGGAAGTAACTCTTGGATGGCTATTTTTTTAAGGCAAAAAATGCACACAAATTAGCTTTAGATTAAGTTTTTAGCTACTATTTAAAATATTCAGCTGCAATTTAAAAATAAAGTATGGAAAAAATACTGAGTAAACTTGAAGCATGGCACTAGCCAATGAGATTGTAATAGAAGATCCAAATGATGAGCTCCTGCTCTGAAAAACTTGACTAATTCAGTAAAAGCTTAATTTTCCTCCCCAGTTCTTCAGTTTACTTTGAGATTTTTTGGGGGGAAAATGAGTTATAACAGTAGAATATACAAACGAATGAGTGGACAGAGTTAAAGTATTACTCCCTTTGAAGAAAACAGAAAAGATCTACTGATTTGTGTCAGTAGATTAAAAAAGGTATGGACAGCTTAGTGTTGAATTATCCCCCTCCCAGAGTGATAGGAATATGGGATAGTTATGCCTCTTTCTGCCAGCAATCATTTTCCAGTATCAGGATGGATTAACGAGCTCGTATAGAGGTGCTCTGACCCCTGGACTCCCTCCCAAAACGCTGTCACCACCTTGGGGGGATCTGTGCAGGCCCCTGTGCTCTCAGCAGCGTGCCCATCGCGCTGGCATTGTGCCCCACACGTGGGCCTGCTTCCCAGCAGCTCACCCTGTGGCCAAGGGAAATGCAGCCCATGGGATAATTATCTGCCATCCTAATTCCTCAGTCCTGTGTCTCCCAAGATGTTAATTTCAGCGCACCAGGTGACGATGGGAAGGAGGCGTGGATTAAAACATCCCGTGGATTAAAACATCCCGTGGTATTTCCACGATTGCGACATACGGTAGGTGAGGAGGCTGGTGCGGCGTCGATCACGCTCATAAACAACGATCCTGGCGATTCTTCGGGAGGGTGGAGTTACACAAGCAGCCTCGTCCTCCTGTTTTTGAAAACAATCAGACATCAAATAGCCTAAAATACGACTACAGCTACAATTTATTTCCTTCCTCAGATGTTTATCTTGCTTCATCGCAACACTTCATTGCTGTGGCTGGCAGAAATGGCAAGAACGTACAGTATTTCTGATTTTTGTTCTTTTTTCTTCTTCTTTTGTTCTTTTTGTTCTTGCTTTTTATTTCACTTTCGGTTTTTCAGACTGGTCAATGATTTGAAAAGTTGATTAAAGCTCTGACGGTTTTATCATTGCTTCAGAAAGAAAACCTGTAAAATCCAAAGGTTATCAACGGTGATGTAGTACTGTGATTTTTAAAGAATGCTTAAAACAGTTTCCCTCTGTTGCTTGTGCTGTGCCCGGGAAGGAGCTCTGAATAGCAGCTGTCTTCTGTGCCAAAAACTTTTTTAACTTCTGTACAAAGATTTTAGAATAGTTCAGTTGGAAGGGACCTGCAAAGATCATCAAGTCCAACTGCCTGACCACTTCAGGGCTGACCAAACGTTAAAGCACTTTAATAACAGCATTACACGAATGCCTCTTGAACACCGACAGGCATGGGGCATCAACCACCTTGCTACTTCTATACAGCTTTTAATGTACTGATAGCATTTGCTCCATTTGATTTATAGAAAGGCTTTAGGCTTGTCAGATTAATGTGAAGAATGAGAATGAGAAATTTAAAATGTACCTTTGATGGCTCTATTATGTTTACCATCTTTTTCTTACTCCAGCTTGAGTAATCTTCCTGAAGTTTTGGTTCTGATATGGTTTCAAAACTGTTGATTTTCCCGGGAAGCCTTAAGCAAGAATCTGGGCATCTGCCTCACTCTTTTGGCAGCTCAAACAGTTGCAGAGAGAATGCAGTCGTCTCCCCCCAGTCCCCTGACAGCATCCCAATTCCAGTGTTTGCAGCCCCCCTGTCACGGTGCCCGGTACACGCAGGACTGACAGGAACTGCTGGGGAAACTCCTGTTTTCTGGGCCATGACCTATGAAGCTGCATGATTTCAGGGAAGAGCAGGTTAGCCCCCGGAGGAGGGAAGTGTTCCAGCTCTTTTTCACTGATTCTGCTCAGAAGTCAGAAGTTTTCAACATCAGTGAGAGCATCACTGTGTGCATTCTGATTTCTATGTCAGGCAAAGCACAAGTCCAAAGCACTATGACGAGCGTGAGATCAATCATGCCCCAAATATTTGAAGTCACATAAAATGTTGGAGAACTAACATTTTATATCTTTTTCTAAAGTTGTGAGTGGTGCAGACACTCTGTTATTATATATTACAAGCTCAGGCAATACATTAAGTTTAGAAAATAGACTTACGTAGCAAAAATGAAGCAGAATTAACTGGATCCCCAAATGTCTTTCTACTCACAGCTGCCTCTAATTGTTTCATTACTTTTCTTTGGTATTTGTTTCGTCGTGACTACCTACTGACAAGGAATCTGTAAGGAAAGAAGAAAAAGCAAGAAATTCTGACGTCCAAGAAATGCAATATAAATCCTATGACGTTTTCTACTATGTGAATGTCCCTAGATCCCAGACTAAAACATCCCTCCAGCTGACTCTCTCACAGACTTTCCTTATTCCAGAAACTTGGCCTGAGTTAGGAGGAAACCCATAACTGTCCCTTAGAAGTTGAATTGCATCAGTGTGGGCAAGATGTGGGGCAAAATTCTTTAATGGTGTAATTCCATGCAATCAGAAATACTACACCAGGGCTGAATCTGCCCTTTGGTATAAAATTATTTCCCTAGGGGCAACACTTCTGGAATCGGTATCGTGTTTTAATTATAAGCAGACAATTTGTTTTGGGTTGTGTACAGAGCATGAAAATGTAACTGCATAGGAACTAGCTACATATATGGGGATTTTATTCCCGTTTCTAGTGCTCTTTAGTTTATTTGTGTGTGATTTGCAGGTGGCTAAATGACCCTGCAAACTTCTTTTTATGTACTTGAATGAGCCCCTGTTGAATTTCAGCTTTTAAAAGATGACAGCGCTGGCTTTAGATTGTCATTTGTACATTTTGCAATGAGTTTAGGAGAAAGGCAGCATATTGTTTATAATCTGGAAAGTACAGGTTCCAGTTAACAGTCTTGTCCTTGGAGAGCAGACAATGATGTTTTTTACAAATGAACAGATGCTGGTGGTACTTTGACTTCCATAGCTGTATTCACGAGCGTCTGAATTCAAAGGGCAGAACAGGATCTGCCTTTTGTAGGAAGTCCCAGCCACGGAAGCAGACAAGACATGCTGCTCGGAGGGTTAGAGCCTTTTTCTGCCCTTCTCCATGCTGCCTGGATTTTGGCATCGCTGTATGATAGATCACCTCTGTAACGAACTACTTCACATAAACTAATTCAAAAGTCTTGAGAGGATGTTGCAGAAAAATATTTAACCTCTGCTAGTTACTTTTAATGAGATGTAAGGTATTGTGAAATGTAAGGAGCTCAACAGATTCTCGCAGCTTGGCTTGTGAAATTCATTTCCAGCTCAACACATTGTGGTTTCGCGATTTTGCACATCTGGATTTTGCCATAGGGTTAGGAGGGAAGACGGCTCCGACGAAGCTGCCTGCCAGCCAGAGCAGGGCCGTACGTCGGCTCCTGGGCAGTGAGGGGTCAGTCGGGTGCTGCCCCCGAACTGCAACCTGCCTGCCCTCACCTGCCGGCTGGCTTCTGTCCCACGAGGTACAGGCTGCATGGTTGTAGCCGGCCCTGCCATCAGTGGCCTCAGGAAATACTTGGCTATAAATGTTAATGATAAAGTCATATTTCTGATATTTAAGGAGTGTAAAGGGATATGCAGAAGTTGTATGTGTGCACAGACCGGGGAGCAAAGAGGACATTTTCACGTGCTGGCACCATGAGTGGTTACAGCAACAAATGTGTGCAAAGACTGTTGAGCATCCCCTCTGCCACACTGCAGCTGTGGGCTTCTTTTCTGGCCGAGCCTTTGGAAGGGGGGCTTCTCCTTTGCCTAATCTGTGGCGATCTGGCAGTCTTCCCAGAGGGGAGCCAGTTGATGAAAACATGACTTAAAGCCAGAATTATCAGCATTCACACCGCAGAAGGAGAGTTTACAAAGGTGGCATGTGCATTTTCCCTTTGTGCATCCCTATACAAGCAAGAAAGTCATCCCATCTTCCCACCGGGATCACACGGTATCACAGAACCCCACTTATTCTTAGGGCATTGGCAGTGTGGTTTCAAAAGAAAAATCCCCGAGCTCCCTGGAATGCCTAACTGTTGGGTACCAGAGTCTGAAAACATCCTGCCTGCACTGAGCGTTAGGAAAACAGAGCAGCACCGACTCAAGTGCCAAGCAGTTTTTTGGAAGGCTGACTCCCTCGAGAATAAAGGATGTTGGTATCCAGCCAGGAGAGCAGGCAGGAACCGGCCCTAGACAAGACACTGGAATTTCGGTGGAGCGTGAAATCTTGTATGCTTGTTTATATCAGCTTCTGACTTTTGTATTAAAAGGTGAGCTACCCAAAACTTGAGCAAATGAGTCACAGATTGATGAAATCTGAATTATTTTGCTAGTTATATTTACAGCTGTGGAAAGCAGGGATTTTCCTTTTTGGCTGCTGTAGTGTCTAAGGGTAACTTAACATCTCTGTTAAAACCAGAAAAAGTCCCCCAAAGGAAATTTCCTTTTTTTCCTATTATACACTCTTCAGAGAGTTTAGATTTCCACTCAAAAATCCCTTGTCATTACATATTATTGAGTTGCTTTTTACTTCCCTGTTTCCCTGTGTGAATGAACAGTCTTGATATGATAGTTCAGTAAGCATTTCATCCCGAGGATTTCCCAGCTTCAATTTCCTACACCAGTATTATCCTGCTTAAAATGAGATTGAAAACTACTTTAGGTGCTTGTAAAAACTGCCGAAGCAAGCACACGCTACATGATCCTTTATAAATCTTTTCTCCCCTTCAATTGTTATGTTAATCAATACCTAAGTAAGCGGAATTTTTGAATGCTCAAAGATCCAGTTCTTTTACAGCTCTGCTTCTACGAGTAAAGCAATTTGCTTATCCGCTTTTTTTGTTTTGCTAAATGCATTGGATGTAGATGAGGATTTCTGCAGAGAAATTCCTGAAAACACTATATATGAGTGGGAAAACTGCAAAAGAGAAAGAGAGTGGATACATAGGTGGATTTATGTTATTCATTTCCTCGTTGACATAAGTTTAGAAAGGTTTGCAAGATAATAGATCAGATCTCTTTGTGGCTTTATTTCCAGTGTAGGAAAGCAACTCTGTAGCCAGCATGGCTACTCTCTTTAAGGTTCCTCCTCTGAAAAAACTTGGGTAATGTGAACTTGTCTTAGCAGTGCTATCTATGCCATCCTTGGCCTCACTGAAGGATATGGGATGACAATACATCCCACCAATCTCTCTTTCATCTGTGCTGAAATTTGGCACTGAACTCGCCTAAGAACTTTGATTTTCTTGTGGTGGTAGTTTCAGTTACCAACACGTACGCACGCCTTCTGATTTGGGGCCCAAAAGAAACTCCCAAAGCAGTTCCTGTTCAT
Source organism: Anser anser (assembly GCF_964211835.1). NCBI lineage: Eukaryota > Metazoa > Chordata > Aves > Anseriformes > Anatidae > Anser > Anser anser. Next base: position 28,516,621 of record NC_139728.1, read on the forward strand.
CCTCTGGGGTGCACTCAGTTGGACTGAAAGATCGTGGCTGGAACATTTGAGAATTCTGAATCATTCAGAAATGCCAACGTTTTTTCCACTTATTTTTGCAAAAGATCCTGCTGACTTCAAAGCTAGGCTAGCGTTGGCATTTCCGGCATGGCTATGGTGGGCAATTCAGTAAGACTTTCTGCATATAGTTTTCTCCTGCGACATCTCACTTGTGCACGTGTGCTCCTGACATGACAGGTCGCACTAACATTCTCCAGCAGGCTGGGATCCTAGGCCAAATCCTGCATTCGGGGAGGCAGAGAGATGTTTTTGTGTTGATCTCAATGGAGCGGGATTGGATCTTTATTTCCTTGACAAGGCTGGAAAACGTTCGTTCTGTATCTTTCCCCTTCACACACATATTTTCTTTTCTTTGTAGAGTAAGTCATTTGTCTTTATCTCACCATTCACCTCCCTCTTTGATTGCAGTTAATGGAATTGTCACCTTTATGTACTCATGTGCCATTTCTCAACCTGTCTGGACTTTGGCCTCCAAAGGTTACCACTGCTAGTGAAGTAATATGATTAAGTGAGTCTTTTCAGACAGATTTATGCAAGATTTCTTCTCCAGCAAGTGTCACATCTAGTCTAGTTCTGTAAAAGAGAATATTTCAAAGATGCCAACTGTCATCTATAAACACTAAATTGTTCTGCGATGCTGGTTGAGAGGACTGCAGGCCATATCAGAGCAAGGCTGATTTACGCTACCTGAAGCTGTAGCTTGAAATACGGGCTTTGGGTAATCACGAAAAAAAGAACATTCCTGTCTCACAGAAAGCACATTTAAAACGGAATTTTCATTAGTTACTCTCAAATGAAAAGGTAAAAGGATACCTTTTAAGTGATTCTGTCCAAAATCTTGGAAAGGGAGGAAGATTGTATAAAGCAGTACTAACTGAAGCAAAACTACAATGGTCTTGTGCTTCATTTAAGGTACGTAAACCCACATCACATTTTCAGGTTTACAGATAGATTTTGAAGTTATAGGAGATGCTCAGCACACATATCTACTCTTCCTGCATTTGAAATGAAACAAAAATTAATCATCATTATTCCGCACTAATATAACACCTCTTAATCCTTAGCTTTCGGAACATTTCAAAGGAGTAATGAAATAAGTCTCATATGGTCATGGGGGTGTTTGATTCTTTCATTTAAAAAATAGCATTTCCAAGACTTTGATTTTGGAAACTGGAGATCCTGTAACTGTTCTTGAAAATATTTTCATTTGTCACCCCACTTGGAATGAAACCATGTGAGAGAAGTGTAATGAAATGTAAAAATGTATTAAGGGAATGTTATGTATTTCAAATATCCTTTTTTTTTTTTTTTCCTATAAATTTGAGAGGAAAAAGACATGGATAAACTGAGATACTTGTGTGATATAGGAGTAAAAAAGGCAGTGTTGATCCCTGTCTGTAACTAAAAGCGTGCATAGGAAATTATTATTACCACTGTACAAGTCACTAGCAAGACATCACTTTGAACATTATGCGTGATGTTAGGCTATGATCACTCATGTTTAGAAAAGATGAACTCTGACTGAAACAAGTGCAGAGAAAGATTATTAGGTAGTCCAAACCTTGCTGCTATGAAAGAAAATGTAAATGGTTAATGTGTAACTTTGCAAAACAAAGGCTAAGAAGGGATTTAAACTGTGTGTATAAATACACTGTGGGAGGAGAACAAGTGTTATTTATACTAAAAGAAAGTGTCAGCCAGCTATGAATACACAGAAATCACAAAATTTATTTTTAATGAACAGAGGAATGGGATTCTGGAACAAAACAGTAAAGAAGGAAGATAGTTGGGGGGTGAAGAGCCAGAACTATAAACTGGAGCTCAGTGTGTTTATGGAAGAGTTTACAGGATCTGACTGTCAGGGATAGTAGAAGAACACTTGGGTCCTTTTCCCTGGGTTTCATTTTACTGCTTCTCAGTTGCACAAAACATTTTGGTATATCCACAGTCACAGCACTTCGTTTTGGATCACTGAACTAACGTGAAACAGCTTGTGTCCATGCACTTTATACTTTCTCTCCGTGGCCCACTCCCCCAGTCAGACCAGTCCTTTCCGCTGCTAATTTTTCCCAGGGGCCAGGTCCCGCATGCTGGGACTGGTCTGACTCAGACCGTGATGTGCACAGCTCAGGAGAGAGACATTTGCATCCCGCTACAGGAGGTGCAGACCTCCCGGGGCGCGAAGCAGAGCATGAGAGCACAAACTCCCACGGCGCAGTGAGCTGACTCGGAGTTACAGCCAGGAGGGTGGTATTTGTTTTTAAAAAATCTATTCAAAGCAAAACATTTGGACTAACACAAGGAAGCGATGAATATTTCAGTTTGGGTCTAACGTCCTTTCCCTGCCTGTCTAGATGCAAGGTATCCCCAACGGAAAGTCAATTTTCACAAAGATTCCGGTTTTGTAAAGTGCTGTTTTCTGTCAGAAAAATCATTCCGACGGAAAATTACTAACTGGTGCTAATACGAAGTGACTAGCGAAGGGTTCAAAATGATTCAGTGGCCAAGCTGGAATGAGAACCCACAGCCCCTGACCACTAACCCTGAGCTCTGACCACGAGACGACACTCATCTTTCCCTGAGCAAGGTTGCTCTTGCAGTATTTCTGCCTGGGCCAAAGTGGGAAAATTCTGGAAATGTTTCAAAAGAGATTTTTGTTCAAAGATTTCCAGACGTGGAAGATGAGGAGGGTATGGGGAGAAACCCATGGTGGACGACTGGGGCCTTTTCAGACGGGTTTGGTGAAGGTTTCCATCCACTCTCCAGGGCTGGGTGGTGGAGGAAGGTGTCAGGGCCTGATCCTGCCCACCGCTGGAGCGCCGCTGCTGGTGGCCCTTCTCTCCTGCTCCACCGCTCGTGTCTGAGCAGACCCTGCTGCCCTGTCCCCCATTTTGTGCAAACCTCAAATAAACTCAGGGTTTATTCCTCAGATCTGGGATTTTTAGAACAACTTTTTAGGTAAAACTCTCAAATGGAGTAACCCCGCACAGAAGGTCTGGCTCGCACCTCGCGGTCCTGCTTTATCTGTTTTATAAGTGATTACGTATTTATGGTCAAGTTGGGGAATGCTCATTTCAGGCATAACCTTCGGTTTGCTTCCTCGCGTTTATTCTTCCCCTGGCTCCTGGCATAGCTGCTAAAGGGAAACCCTCCTGCACACCCCTATACGTTGCTGCAGTCCTGTAGGGCACCCGGGCTGCAGCTGAGATCGAGCAACATCCCCTTTAACAAACCAACGAGAGCCAAACCCCTCCCCTGCTTGTGCTTTATTCGCTTTGAAAGAAAGGAGAAGCACGGCTTCCTTTCCGAGGCAGGAGCGCTGGTACGGGCCGAATTCCTGACAGGGCACGGGCGGCGCAGCTCGGCCTAGCACACGGCAGAGCTTTGTGAAATCGCCGCGGGCGAGCTCGGCGCAGGGCCCCCCACACAAAGCAGCCGCGGCCCCCGAAGGCGAGCGGGGGAGGCCGGGCCGCCGCCGCCTCCCTGCCCGCCCTGACGGGGGGCGGCGGGGCCGGGGGGAGCGGGGGCGGCGGGGCGGCCCTGCCCGGCAGCGGGCGGCGGTCGGGGCCCGGCCCTGCGGGGACGGCCGAGCGCGGTGCTCCTGCCCCTGCCCGCCCCCGGGGCGGCGGCCATTAACGGTCGGGGCCCGGCCTCTCTGGAGAGCCGCGGGTTGTTTATTATTTTTCCTTCAACCTGGGGCCGCCCTGAGGCTGGTCCCACAGGAGCCCCCTTCGCTGCGCCCCCGATCCTCGTTGGCTCATTTAAAGTGCGCTGTAAGGGCCTCAGAGCCTGTTTGTGGGGTTGTTGCGTACCTATGGGGGCATTATAGGATTTACTTCGGGTCTCTCTGCCTGGCTTCCCCAGGTCCGCTGTTACTGACGTTTCTCAGAAGCACAGCCTGCATGTAAAACTTAAATTAATGAGAGCGGGCCTGCCCTCTCTCACAGCCCCTCAGTGCTGACAGGCCGCGGGCAGAAGCGGGGTGCCAAACACCAGGTGAGGAGGCGCTGGGGGCTCACAGGAGCTGGGCCTGCACATCGCCTCCCGTCAGTTCCTCTCACGGCTCTGCAGCAGGAGTCACCATTTTCTGTGCCGCCATCCCCTCGCTCCTTCACGTGCTTCAGATGGCAGCGCCCAAGTGACCTGGCGTAGGCGCATGGGACATGTGCATCGCTTGGTGCTTGCTTAATCCTTCAGATCCCGGGGAGTTCTCCTTAAACGTGTTTCTTGCCCTTAATGAAGGTGGTAGTTTCCAGGATTGTGTGCCCGGTATTCCATTGCCGCCACTGGTGTCCTGTTGCTGCTCGCTTCCACTGCTGCCTCCTTTCTCCTCTCGCTGTCCTCTCGCAGCTCTGCTTTCTCACACCTTTGCAGCGCCGGCTCCTTTGTGTCACCTCTCTGGACACTTGCCCCGGTATTCTCGTAAAGCTTGGGGGCTGGCAGGGCGCCCACCCCAGTAACCTGGTGGAGTTTACTCGTGCTGCGTGCCTCACGAGTGACGTGCTCGGCACCAGCCAGGAACCGGTGACCTTGCGGATTCTTCTCTCTTGAGGTGCCTGCGACTTGACAGATAGCTTAATAAATTTAGCAACAGTGCTTCTTGTCTGGAGAACACTTAAGAAACAAGTGTCAGGGAAGGAGAGGAGAGGGCTCTCTTTCCTCTGAGGAGCTTGGAAAGTAGTAAACACATGTTACATGGAGGTGGTCTTCTCGTTTTTCATCCTCATGTATTCCCTTAGCCTGGAAGACCGTTTGCTTAATTTGTTGAAATTAACTTTTTTTCTAAATGGACTGAAATACAGTACTGAAATGTACTGTAATTTTGAAGTGTCTTAAATATTAATGGCCCACTTTTCTACATGATTATGTACTGGGATATGGCAAAAAGGTCTTTTTTTTTTTTTTTTCTCCTGGAAGGGATGACGGCGATAGGAGGGTGGAAGAGGAAAGCAGGGGGAATAGGATTCTTTTATGTTCAGCTGTTCCCAGCTGTAAGAATCGGGTAGAAATTAATTTACAGTGTCAGGAGAGACTAAATAAACTAGTAATAGGCTGGAAAGTTTTTGTGTGTGTTCTTAGCCACTTTTGTTGCTCTGTTGTGTGTTTCTTACAGGGATACACATAAGTTATCATTCAAAAATGTTAATTCTTTTGAAACATCCTCTTCCCAAAAAAGTGTTCTCGTATATTTTGTTTCTTTTATTTCCTCAGTAAGTCTGTCTTCTGTCTTCCCATAAGCTCTCATTTAAGCCTTCTTTCGTTTCTGTTAGAGGCAGCTCTGCTACCTGAGAACTGGTAGGTTTGCAGGAGGGGATCAGAATAGCTCTCCTCTGTGGTCCTGGTTTGTATCTTGTGTTTTTCTAATCACTCGTGTTGAAATTTTCCCTTGTACTGGAATACTGAATTTTCTGGTATGCAAAACCAACACTAGTGGCACAGTCTCAGTAAGAAATGTGTTTCAGAGTTTCATTTTCAAAGGGGAATCTCTGCCTAGCATTGTCTGTTTGTTGGCTCTTGTTAATGCCTTCAAGTCAGTGTCTTGAGCTGCCTACCGTTTGTGCTCTGCATTTCCACTTGTGAAAGTACTCAGGCTGTTCATAAAATAAAATTGGAAAATGTGTGACCCTCAGCTGTTTGAGGCAAGCAGGTTTACAAGCTGGTGGCTTCTGGGATGTTTTGAGAAAGTCACCGAAGGGAACTTACAGAGAAGGTTTGGCCTGATACCCATTTAGGTGTGTCTTTGTGGGAGTTTGAAATTATGGGACTGATAGGATCATTAAGAAAGCAGATTTTGCATTTATAAAAAGAAAACAAAAACACCCCCACTCCCCCAAAACTCTGTATGTGGGAAGAAGGAAGATAAGTCACCGTGTTTGAGATGAACAGATGTGATTCTTTTTTAAAAAAAAAAAAAAAGTTGTAGACACGTTACACTTGTGTGGTAGGTATATCTAGATATCTGAGTTATGTGCAGAATGTTTCTTTTAGTCTAACCTAATGTGCAACCTCACTTGCTTGTAAGTGGTTGTGACAGGAACTTCAAGGCTAGTAATTTTAGTATTGTAGACCAAATAAATGTTTAATTTTAAAACGACAGATTATGTAGGGTTGTCAGTCCATGCTCTTCCCATGCAAGAGTGAACAAATACTGTAGAGTAGACTCGGGATTCGGCTTACAGACATGTTTGCTTCTGGGCTGAGCATCTTGATAGAAGTGGTTTACAGCACGTCGTTAAAAATTGATTTCACTATTGCATCTACTACTGGCCTAAGTGTTCCAGTATCTGCCAGGAGTAATTATAGACAGTTGGTTCAGATGTTGCTTAAATGTGTAAGCCTTGATGGGAAAGGCAGTGGATTTCAGCCAAAATGCTAATTTTGATGTTTTGTCATTTCATAACGCTATGAACTCGGAACAAATTATTTTTGTACTGATCTACCGATACGTAATCGCGCAGCTAGGGCCAAGTTCATCCTTGATGTAGCGCTGGGCACTACAAATGTGATTAAAGCTGGAGTATCAGCACTAACCTCAAGCTGACTAATTCCATATCTGCAGTAGCAGAATGGCTTTATTTACCCAGGATTCCAGGTAAGCTTATGTACCCAGCTCTGAAGCTCGTGATACCAAGGCTGGTTTGCTCCAGTAATGCAGTTTAAACCTAGTGTGAGTGTGGTTATATGAGCTGTTCATGCCTTTCAAATTGCATTCTATTCTGCACTATATTTTAAATTTTAAGCAGGTTTTTTTTTTCGTGTTAAACATTATTATGCTAGGGGTGCGTTTCCTACGTGACTTTTTTTTCTTTATTTCTGTTTTAACATAGAAGAGAATTAAAAAAAATACAAACATTAGTAGAGGAACGTGCGTCTTTTACAGCCAATGAACTGATCCTGTTTTACCTGTCCAGAGTGGGTTAGGTCAGAGTGACAGATAGATATGAATAAGAAAGGTCTTAGCATTACATTGAAAAGGATCAACCAGTGGGATCGATCAGTTATTGTGGAGCCTCTTACCTTCTTTCAGTTAGCCATGAAGCTGTTACAGCTACAATTTATGTAATAATCAGATGGTATTTTTTCCCCTCACAGCCAGTGTAAACAAGAATGGCTTCTTTCAGAGCTTCAGGCATTGTGCCGTGTCATCTGGGACACGTCGGATTGCCAGATCATTAGAGCAGCCTTTAGGGGCGCATGCGACTGCAGCGTCAAGGCGAGGATGGATCTAAATAGGTTGGTGTGCGTGAATTGTATCCGCTAATGTTTTCAGGGTGTGGAGGAGAAAGGGTGCAGCAGTGTATTCTTTTAATTCCTTAGGTTTTCCTGCGTGGGAATTGTGTCTTGGCGTAGAGTGATCAACATTTCCTCTGTTTGACAAGCTGTAGATTATGGCAAGCGTTCAAAATCCTGCAGACTTGAGAGTGCACCTGCAACATTCACAAGTATCAGGAGTCTAATCCTGAACTACTGATGTGGGTGGGAGTTTTGCCACTGACTCCAGCGGTTTCGGGATCACACCCTGCTTTGGAAGTGATAGTCCCGTCAAAGCAGGACCAAGATAGCCCCAGAGAGAATTGGAGCCGTTGGATTTCCCCAGCGGTTTGTGCCTTCAGTCCTCGTCTCCATTTCGCGTGTTCCTGTGGCTCTTTGCTCAGCCTTCCCTCTCTCTGAGAGCTCCTGCCTGCAGCTGTTTCCTGCTGGGCTGGTGTTAGGCAGTGGAGCAGAGAGGGAGCCGAACTCGCCTTTTTTGTGAGGCGTAGTTGCAGGCTTGGGAAGAAATGGAACAGCCCAGCTTTACGCTGTCAGGTTGGAAGATCTTTCAGAGGGAGAACCGGTCTGTGTTTGGTCTCACAGACTGCCTCTGACCAGGAGCCCGCGTGGCTCTCCTCATGGTTGGCGGCAGAGAGCCTCCCAGGACGCACTGCAGCTGTTGGATGCCTCGCTCCCCCTTCAGAGAAAACCAGGGAGAGCCTTCGGTCTTCTCCAAGCACACAGTTGGGAGGAGCTCCTGGGTTCCTCTGTTAGACACCCCGTGAGGGCCAACGTGCTGGGCATTGCCTGCAGGTTGAAATCCTTGACCTTTCAGAGGCGCCTCCATGCCCCCGAGCAGCACCTCTCTGCTCCTCTCAGTTACCACCAACACGTTATTTGTCTTCTGTGAGCGTATGTGAGCAGTACCTCGGCATGCCCAAAGCTGCCTTGGGCTCATTAGGTGCTATCTTTTAGTTCTTACCATCGTGTTGTAGTGCTTACTGCCACATCCGTGACCGAGTCATCTGGTCAGAGAGCAGAAACACCCCTTGCGGTGGATCTGACCACATTACGCCTGGGTTTCACTCATCACCCACGGTCTGTAGATAGCAGCAAACCTTTTGGGGGCGATCTGGGGTGCTGATGGTATCGTGGCTGCATTGAGCAGGTAGATAGGGAACGGCTGCTTCGTGTAGCTCAGGAAGTTGGGCACATCAAACAAAGCCAGCAGGTTTCTGAACTGGCTTGCTCAGAACATATGAAAGCACATTTTCTTGCATTGTTGACGCAGAGCTTTATAACTCATTACCACGGTATTCTGCAGTTGCAAGAGTTTCCCTGGATTCCAAAAGAGCACAAATAAATTTATAGAGGAAAAAGCCTTCAAGGTCTGTTAATCCTCAAGATAAAATTTCTGGCTCAGCAAGCTCCTCTACTGCAGATAGCTGGAGGCTGAGAAGTTGTCCTGGGGGAAGTATCAGCGTACGAGAAGGGCAGGCGTGTGCTTTTCTTGTGGCTTCTGCTCTTTGTGGCGGGAGGCTGCTCTGGTCAGGCCTTTCAGCTGACCCCTGCAGCCGTGCACTGCTGTAATAAGGGTTCAGAAAATGCTGTTGCTCTCACTCGATTAGTGGTAGGGACTGTATCTTCCAGCCTGAGTTCGAGAGAGGGGCTGGAAGGAGAGCACAATTTCTCTATTTTAGTACAAATCTATAATAGAGCGGATTCTAGAGAAAAACAACAACTCTGTTGTGCACTAATGAGCTTGGTATTTGTTGACAGTGGTCATGCTGACATCTTTCTGCTGTTCACGAGAGATCTATGTAGGCAGAAGAAACTGAAAATAAATGAATTTTGGATCTCGTTTCTTAGAGTGGTTTGCTTAGTCATTTTTACTTCCCTGCCCGTGTTACTTTTTTGTTGTTTCAAGTGATTTGGTTTGGTGTTGTGTGTTTCCAACCGGAACTCAGTTACACCGGGATGAAGCAGGATATGTTGTGCCTTGTGTCAGAGTAGGTGGAAGTAGTTTGGCCTGAAAGTATTTAAGATACAAATGATAAAACTAAAGGGCAGAAGGCAGTGATGAAGTAATGGTTTTGTCCTGAACACAGAGGGGAAAAGAAAAAAGGATAGGAGAGACATTACAGCAGATTAGTACATAGTGAATTATTTATAGAGGGAAAAAAAGGAGGTACTAGAAAGTAGTCGAATATTTTCAGTCCTGTGATAGGATTTATTTAGACGGTGTTACAGTGTTGGGATAGGGGGAAATTGGGCAGGTTCGGAGGAACAATCTAGGTATTATGGGGTGTTGGGGCCATGATTTTAGGCCTTTGCCCCACTACGTTCAGCTGTTTCCTCTTTTTCTAAGATATGAGGCAGCTTCACAGAATTTACCCTAGAATGGATATTTGATGGAGAATGTTTGTTTTTTAGTGAAGAAGACAGTGATGAGCAGACTTTGTCCAGCTTGCTTTTTCTTTATTCCAGTTTTGTTGTTGCTAGCAGAGTCCTCACATTCCGAAGTCTCAGAGATCTCCTGCACGTAGGTGTTTCTGTTTTGGGAAGAGCAAGGGGAGGGGAGGTGTGCTTTTGTTCATTGTTTTTGTTTTGTTTGCTGGTGGATGGCTGAAAAATAAGTGTTTGTGGGTAGTTATAGCACAGTCCCTTGGGCATTTTAGGGTATTATTCTATATTAGTACTGGCCTTCAACACAGCAAGAGAATTCCCTGTGTGCACTCACTCTCTCTCAGACATACGTGCACCTTCTTTGTTCAGATCCAAACAGGAACTAAAGATCCTGGAAGAGGAAAAGGAGCTCACTCTCCTCAAGAAGAGATTGCCAGTCTTCTGCCACCAATTCTGGTAGTTTACTGGAACCCTAGAAAGGCAACAAAATGTTGAATTTCCTATTTAATGTCAAAAACACTTATTTCATTTTATCTTCTTTCGACAACTGACAAACAGCTTTTTTTTTTCTTTTTTAAGTATTTACATCTTTTCACACCAAGATTATGAAGCCTAATTTGAGCCTGTTAATCTTTTCCCGGTAATCCACAGAAAAGCACAGCTGCACTACTCAAAACATACTGTTTATCCATGATCTCTGGGTCTGGGCAGCCTGCAGCGTTCCAAAGATCAAAGTTTAAAGCAGACGTGCCAGTCCTTCATAATTCCTTGTGTTTAATCTCACGACAGCCCAAAAGCTATACTTGCAGCTGATAAATACTTCTGCTGAGCTTCAGCCGACGTGCTTGTGAGTGTGCAGCCTTCTTGTCCTGTAGCTTTCACAGAAAGGTATGTCCTGGCAACTTGATAACCATGAAATAAGGTAGGACAAACTGAATTTAGTAGTTGTAATGAAGCAGTCATCTGGTTATTTAGTCATTCCATTTAAATTACAGTAAACGATGTTAAGGATTTTCTTTTTTTATAAAAAGAAATGTTTTTGCAAATGAATTTCACCCCTCCTTTTTTTCATTGCCTATGTGGGAAAACTAGCGCATTTGTTTAAGGATAAACTGGGAAGTCTGTGGTTTCCAGCATGCACATTTTGGATAATATTTATACAGACTATTATTTAATGGGCCATATAAATATTTATCGTATGCTGCAGGCCTTTGATCATAAATGCCTGTTTGAAAAGCCATTCTGTCCCTGCTGTGATTTGCAAAGAAAGAGACCATTGCTTTTCTTGTGCTTGGAGGCAATTTTGGCTTCTTGTCCTGGCTTAGCGGTTGTAGTCATGGCCCGTAACATGGTTAAGCTGGAGATGTCTTTTTAAATTTCTTTTTTTTTTTCCTCTCTCCTTCTCTTTCTGTTTGCAAGTTCAAATAATAACTTGTACACATGAGGCCCTAATTCTGCACTAGACAGACAAAGCTCTGTTGAAGTTTTGGGGGCTTTTTTTTAATTGCCTGCTCTGCCTCAGATACCTCACTGCTCTGTCACAGTGTGGAGAGGCATCATCTGTTCATGTTGTGTCTGGCAAAGGAGCCGGCATAGACCAGATTCCTGTTTAACTGAGAAAGTGGGTGAAAAAAAAGTGTATAAAGGGTAGTGGTATAATCACCACACACTCCACCACCTGGGAAGTCCATAAGTATCATTGTATCATCCATGCATCAAATATTTTGATGTCTTGTTAGGAATATTGTGCTCGAGGAGTTGATCTGTCTGACTGGGCCTTTAGGACTTTTGGTTTCAATTGCTCTTCTGGTTCATCGTTTTCCTTTTTCCTTATGATTCTACTGACTGCAGAAACTGCATGCTAAGAATCCAACAGACACAAAATGCAAACCAAAGTTTTATTGCACAACAAAATTTTCGTGGCATGTGGTAATAGATGTTGGTGTCCAGATTCCAAACCAGCAAGTTTGTGCTGGGACCTTCTCCTAGCTCTCCATTCCTTCGCTTCGTTTCTGATTTGGAGCCTCCTCTTGTGCCAAAGGAATATTCTGTAAACAAAATTGAATGAGAACATTCCTCTTTAAATTCCTTATAAAGTACTTTAGCTAAAGATTTTCAGCCAGCCTCACTGCTGAGTTCTTAGGTTCTCAATCCATACCTTTAGGCAGAGTCCCTGGCTGGTGACACGTTTGACCTAGAGATGACGGTGCTTTTTGTGGGCCTGGTTGACAAGTAGGTGAAATACCAAGGGGCTGGTATTCCAGAAAAACCCTTGGCATCAAATGATGTTTCTGCAAACAGATCAGATCCTAATTTAGAGACACTGTACTTTGAGCTGCATCGGTACTGAGCTCTTGCTGGGCCTGAAAAAAAGCTTAATGTTTACTTTTAGCCTTTTTCTATGAGATATCAAAGTATTGCTGTGTAAATCTAGGTGACTTGTACTCAAAGAAATGCCGGTTTCAGTAGGTTTGTGGTACTTCTTCTTGAAGTCTGTCATTTAACAATTCTTGCTTGTTTTTCACCAGTTTACAGAAATAAAATAATGTATGTTCCTAGACTGGTATGTGCTGCTTGAGCATTGAAACAAACTCACTCACACATGTGCATCCTGGTTGCTTAGTAAGGAAAAAAGGAAAGTAAACATTACATGGGCTGATTGAGTTCCAGGTTTCAAATGTTTGTGGGAAGAATCCAATGCAAAGCCATAATTTTAAGTGCTGAGTAGGAGGTACTATGAGCTTAATTCTCTAACATCTGTTAAGTTTATTCTCGAAGTAGCAAAACACATTAATAAGCTAAAATCAAGGCTGCCATACAGGGAAGAGAAATAAAAATTTGGAGTAATCCTGTGTGTGTGAGAAGGAGGCAGGATGTAAAGCACTCCTTTTGCTGTTTGTGTTCTGTGAAAAGTAAGAAAGATTTGCCTATGTCAAAAAAAAAAAATCTTAGCAACTTGTGGTTTATTCTCTTCTTTTTATGAGTCAGCAGCTAAAGGCAGTGCCAAACTAGGGAAAAACAGGGAAATTCATGAGATAGTAGCAGGACCAGTTCTATGCAATTTCTTCCTAACTAAGATTTCTTGCTAGCAGCATCTGCAGCCAGCCCTCTAGGCTTTGAGGAGATTGAGTGCAAAATTAAGAAGTGAACATCATCTGTTGAGAAGAATGTCTTAAAACTCCTTTTACAGCCAAGGGCTAAGAGGAAGATGCAGAGTGCTGTAAGTATCCCCAGCTGACAGATGCAGTATTAATCACTGATATCGGGAGAATTGTCCTCTCCGTGACAGAGGCATTAGCTTTTGTTAGTCTGACCAGGTCACAGAGCCAGGGCCAAGAAAATAAAGTGAGCTTTCTTGCCAATATTCCTAGGTGTTAGACTCATGGCACACCATTATTTTTAGCTGATTGCTCATCGCTTGAGCAGATGACCTTGCTTTAGCAAGATTAGCGTGCGTTGCACCTTCTGGGCAGGATCAGAGTGCTGAGAGTGCTTAGCGTTCCCTTCAGTACTGCCGTATACTTTCTAGCTTTGATTTTTTTTTTCTAATTTCTGGTATTATTAAAAACTAATGATGTGTACAACTTCCTCTCGCAACCCTTCCATGCGCCTACCTCAGTGCATGCAAACTGCTGTGTGATAGCTGCTTTGGACTGTACTGGACTGCCAAGGGCCTTTAGTGGGGGACCAGAGCTCCCCGGTGCCAGTGCCGTCCAACAGACAAAAAAAATGGTTCAGGGCCCACAGCGACGGCAGTCAGAGCATGCAATGACAGATTTGGGCAGTACGAAGTGATAGTACGGGACAGGCTGTGACTGCAGAACTCGCAGACTAACCACATTTCCAAGAACCACTTAAGGGGACGGGATGAAGGGAAGCTGGATGGATGAGCAGTTTTTGCTAGCCAAGGCCATTGGTTTATGCTGTTTTAACTGCAATTGAAACGTTGTCCTAATTCAGCTGTTACGCTGCTTAATTACCGTGCAGGATGATGCATGGATTATTAGTTTTCTGAGGCAGAGGAATGCCTTTTTTTACCCTTTATTTTTCTTCCTTATTTCATCTCTAACCCTCGCTGATAACGAATTTGTAGTAACCATCAACAGCAGTGGTTAGAAGCCAGCCATAGATGTGGACAGCCAGCCCTGTGTTCAAACTGACACCCAAGGATAGATCTTGACCTGTACTGAAGATAATTCATAGAAAAGTAGATTCTTGGTTTCCTGTCCTGTAGGAGTAAAACAAGTAAAAAGCATTGCTTCCAAAATGGAGTATAATTTACATGGCTGTACGATCAGCTGTTCCTGTGTAAAGGTAGAAAGAGAGCTTTCAGAGTTTTGGGTATCAATGCTTTCTATTGCATTTTGGGTATACTTTGCCACTAATGTTAGTTATCTCCAAAAATCATGTACAGAATTAGTTTAAAATGTGAATAATCCTGTTGTTCTACTAAGCAGTACTTTTCCAATCTTTCTGCCTCTGCCCACGTTCCTCAACAACCCATCTTCCACACACAGACGTAATCCAGGTCACTTCTTTGGGACAGATGGACTGTTTTGTTACAGAGCCCTTTTGGTGCTCTGTAAATGGATTCATCAAGCGATAATTGATCCTTTCATTTTCTGGAAGTCAGAGACTATGTGTCAGCTGAGTTCTGCGTGTTTCAGAGGCTTGATAGGAGATTCATGTAAGCGCTTGTCTGACCTATGAAATACTTTGTATCAGCTCTTAATTAGCATTTTCCCAGCTTGATTAAATGTAAATGTTAACTATTAATTAAGGACAAACTGAGAAATGAAGTACAGTGCATTTGTCACTATATAAAATGTCATCTATTTAAACATAATATGGTGAAGCATGAAACTCGTTGTGAATAATTAAACTGATTAACTTTAACTCACTTTCTTCTTGTAGGTTGTGAGAGAGCAGGCACAGATTTCCTGGGATACTCTCGTAACTCAACAAAATAATTTCAGCAAATTATTTTCTGAGTGTCTAAAATTGTGTGGAGTCATGGTGGATAGATCTTAAAAACCTAAGCAGTTAATTTCTCCTTTTTTTCTTCTTTGTAGGGCTCAAAAGTAGGTAATATGTCACTTAGTTATTTTAATTACCAACATGACACCCCTTTTTTGGGGAGGAGGAAACTGTTTCAGATTCTGAAGAATTCAGCCTGACTCAATGTCGCATACAGCTGTAATGTGGCACTCGTTGGCTTGGTGGCTCTATGGGAGGCACCAGCTCCTGGGCCCTTTTCACAGTACACAGAGTGCAAGACTTGAAAACTCAAAGTAATTAAAAATGCCATGTGAAGATTTGCTGCAAAAAAGAGTTACCAAGCAAAGCACTTGTACAGCATCTCTCCTGTCCTGTTCAGCACCTTTCCATCATTAGTCATTTTATCTGTTTTTTAAACACTTTTTTGTGTGTTTCTTTTTTCCTCGCAGGTTTTATTAAAAATGCACAGCAAGAAGCAGACTTCAGTGAAATACTATGTTGGAATTGATGTTGGATCAGCAAGCGTTCGTGCGGCTTTGGTAGACGAGTTTGGGACAGTAGTGGCGCATGCGGAGCAGCCAATCCAAATCTGGGAACCCCAGCCAGACCACTACGAGCAATCCTCTGCTGACATATGGGCTGCTTGTTGCACAGTCACCAAGGTATCTGAAGAAAAAGAAAGCGAAGGAGATCTGTGTTGTAGGCAGCACTTCAAGTTTTGAAAGTTCGAAGTCCTCCAGTCATTGGCCTTTAACTTTCAATCCCGTAGGTGCTGCATTACTGTTTAACTTGTAACCACCCGTATGCATTAAGGGCACCTTTAGGGTATGGCTCTTGTAGCCTCACAAGGTCTGTTAGGTGGGTGAGGAGCTGAAAGCCAGAGTGATACAGCTGAAAAGAGGATTAAAGCCCTTCTTTGTGCTGTTAGCTCTGAGGAAGGACTTAACCACTGCCTTCAGGATTCACATCAGGGGTTTTTTGATTCACTGGTGTATGTTCTAGCCACAGGACAATTCTTTTGAGGAGACAAAGTTGGTCAGAACTTGATAATGTGTAGATTTAGATGCACGCACTGTGTTGCACTGGAGTCACAAGCTCCTTTATTTATTGTAGAGAAGTTGCAGTCTGGTTTGTGGATGGTGCTCCGAGGGAGACTGTCTATCACATGTGATCCTCATGAAGATATCTGTCCAGTGTTATAAAGCCAAAATAAATTATATATGTTTCTGGATAGTGTTAAGCATAAAAACAGACTGAAATAAACGTTACTATACAGGAAAATCTCCTTGGACCCTCTGATCCAAGCCTGTACGTGCTGGTGGTAAAAGTAAATTACTGACCTTGTTTTGCAGCGTACGTGTGGGCCATTTTATGGCTCTTAATAAAGCCCCAGCCTGCTCCATGATCTAAGGTTGTTTTTTTAAATATTCATGATATGCTTGGTAATTTGCAGATGGACAGCTCACCCATTCTCTTGGTATTGATCAGCCTTTTCAAACATTAATGAGCTTGGCTCGGCAGAAATGCCCTGAGATGAAGGAGACGAGGTGAGGGGAGGGGAAGGGAAAGAGCAGTGTGACAGGAGTGATAGGGGAGGGCAGATAGATGTTAGAGCAGAGCAAGTCTTTTATTCTGCTTATTTGATTTTTCTCTTTGTATATTGCTTTGTTCTTGCTCTTTAAATACAATCTCTTGTACTTGAGCAATGAAATACAGTCTCTGGAACTATAGCTTTACAGAGCCAGTAAGACACTGGCACTGCAGCAAGTCTAGTGTCATTATAGTACTAATTAAGATAATGATATTTTTATTGTTGCTGAGAAGTGGCAATTTATTACTGTGTTACATTTTAGGTGTCTTGCAACCCCACTTGGCACTTGCTCCATTTGGGTGTTGGACTTTCTTTTTTTCCCAGTGCTGCTGGAAGCTGTGAAGTTCAGATCTTTTGGGGTAGTGATTTTTTGGGAAATATTTTGCAAAAAGAATGCTATCCAAAATCTTAATAGCAGTTTTTGAAAAGGAGTGCATTACAGGGGTATTATTACTGCTACAGGTTTTAACCAACTTGACAGAAATTTATTTTTGGAACCCTTCACCATTTTAAGGCCAAAAGCTGTGGCACGGTATTACCAGAGCAGTTCTAGATGATTCACTTCACAGGTGGTAACTGAGTGAAGTAACTGATGGAAACACTTGGCCCTAACCCTCTGTCCAGGTTTCTCATGCAGCTTAACTCAAAGCTTGTAGAAAAGAGATAAAATTAGCATTACTATTTTTCTACTAGTTTTATTTTCTGATATTGTTGTGCTTCCTGCTTTCATCCAGGGCTGTGGCTAGTAAGAGTTAAAAGCTACTGAAGAGCTTTTAATGGAGCTTTGAATACAGTTTTGAAAACCAAGTATTTTTGGCAATTTGTTGGATTTTGATTATCATTAAGACTGAGATGGTTAAATAATACTGAATCTCTAAATTTTTGGAGTTTGAGCTTGTAATTTAAATTTCAACTCGCTTTCAGTGGTCATTGGTTCACTCATGTATATGGATGGATATATTTGTATTTAAGTGTGTTTTATGTATTTGCAGAAAGTCGTCTGTGGCATAGATGCCAGCCGGATTCGAGGGGTTGGTTTTGATGCTACATGTTCCCTTGTTGTTGTGGATAAGCAGTTCCAACCTTTGGCAGTCAACTCTGAAGGTAGGACTCCAGCACAGAAGTTGGTGTTAGCAGCAGCGCAATTGAACTTAGTTTCATCCAAATACAGGGTTACGGGGTTGAATCTTGAAGGCAGAATGTCTTTTCTGTTAAATGACTTTTTTCTGTTTTTACTACTTTAATTCTACTGCAAAATTAAATTTGAGATGAGAATTACTTTTTATTTAGCTAAATGTTTGGCATCCTAAGATTGAATTCATTCGTGTTGGCTCAGAAATCTCTGCTCTTTTTTATTTTCTACAAGTTTGTTCCCCTTCAGACTTTACTAATCATGGCTTTTATTGTGTGTGTAAATGCCCATCCACACTGGCTAAAGGAATGCTAAAAATGCAGCGTTCGTATAGTCTAACTGCTTATTCTGTCATGGAGTTGCAGGCAAGAGATTCAGCTTGCATATTTTATTACACTGGTGTTCCGTCTTTGTCTAGAACAGTGCTAAACCTCAGAAATAGTCTGGTATCTTTTTCTAAAATAAATATTTGTTTATTAATTTTTTAAGTAGATATTTTGAAAGACTTAAGAAAAATCTGTTTGTTTGTTTGTTTGTTTTTTACAGAATCCTGTTTAAGATAAGGTGTGTGCTAAATCAGTACATACATAGCCATAATCACAGTTCTGTTGATGTTCACTTTCTATCTCAGATGTATTTGTCATCTCCTCCTATCTTTCTCAAAAAAAGCAATCAAAAAAACAAAAAAGAAAGAAAAAGCCAGCATTGCCCCCGAAATGTCCTTTGCTAAATTTAAGCAAGATTATTTATTTTTCTGTTTGAGAGTTTTTGACAATCTGTTCAATGTGTAATGATGTCTGGGGCTATTTTGGTCTGTTGAGTCAAATTCAGTTCTTGTTTTTTATTCTCTGATACACAAGACGAGAACTTTGACTTCACACAATGTTGTTGTTAAATAAAAAGACAGGAGTGGACAGAATACTGTCACACTGAGCGTGCACTGGTCTGATTTCAGGCAGTCTCGCAGATCTAAGTTGGATTTGAATCCATGTTAGGAATATTGGTGTGCCTCGTAGAGCTGGCTTGTCTTGGAGTATGTTTTCAAGATGAAATATGCATGAGTGGCTGTGTCATGAAGTTGAGTGTGCAGTGTGCTCAGCATGAGAGTAATGTGAAGTGTCACTTGGATTACTGTTCCACCTGTCTAGCATGGCCTTTGCAGGTTAATTTAAATAAAATGTTTCTTGCTTCTTGTTCCTATGTGTGACACAGACTTGCCAAATGCTTTTGCTTTTCACATCCAAAATAAAATTATTGCAGCAAATTACCCCCATGAAAGTATTTCTGAAAGGGTTTAGGGTAGTTTTCTCATAACAATAGAGGAGGAAAAAGAATCCTTGTTACTCAAGCTGACTGGTTAATTTCAATTTATAATTTAATTGGTCAGATTTTGTCATATTTTTAATTCTCAGTCACAGAATGCTTCTTTATGCTTTTAAATATATGTGCACTCTGTCAAGAAATGTGGGTTCTTTGGATGAAACACACTCTACAAGAGCATGGCTTTTCTAAGTTCTTGGGTGCTCACAAGCCTGACTGGTTTCACCCAGCATTCTCCATGCTCAGCATGTCTTAAAATTGGCCAGAGTTTTGTCTCTAGGCATCTACTGTCAATTATTTAAGCAAGCAGTATTTGAGTTTTCTATGGAGAAGTGAAGTAGCATAAAGTCTAGTAACTTATAGTACTTAGGTGGAGTTATACCAGCCCTAAAACAATCTCTATTTTATTTTATTTTAAAGGACAAAACTCTAGGAATGTTATTATGTGGATGGACCATCGTGCAGTCAGTCAAGTAGACCGCATCAATGCAACGCAACACAGGGTTTTGAGCTATGTCGGGGGAGTGATGTCTGTGGAAATGCAGCCACCTAAATTGTTGTGGATAAAGGAAGTGAGTACCTCTAAGATTGTGATGTATTTTTAGTAATAATTAATATTCTTTGTTGACTTCTGAGAATGAGATTCATAAACAAAATTCTTCAACCTTAGTGGTGAACCCAAACGTGTGCAAAGTAAGGCCAGTAACATCTCCAGTGCTTTGAGATTCTTTTTTTTTTTTCTCTCAGTTATTTAGAAATATCTTTAATCTTATTCAGATTTGTTTTTTCCCCACTGAAACATTTCATATGCCTTACATAATTTTAAGGTCAGGTATACATAGGAATTTAGGTGCAGGTGATACACTGTTCTTTCTGCTTCAAACAGTGTAGCTGGACGTGCTTACAAGAGTGTAGGTTCTGCTTCTGGGATGGATTTATTGCAATGTGTATACAGCGCTGTCTCAACACTGGGTATCCTTGCCAGATGTCCTGCCTTTGAGGCAATGCATCCGTCAGTGAGGGGCTGTGTGATGTCTTTGGCTGCTGGGATAGAAATGGTATAGAAATGGTTCAGTTAGAGCTCCGTCAACCTTCCAAAAAATGGGCTGAACAATTTAGTTCAGTAGTGTCTGTAGGAAGTAGATCATCTGTAGAAGGAAGGCACTCTGTTCATAATGTAGAACTCTGCTTCCGTCTCATGTTTAAATTTTGTGTGTTACAGGATGACATACAGCTTTTTAATAATAACTGTCAGATAAAAGGAAAAATGCTTGCCACTTGAATTTTTCATAACCTCGTCCAGTCTGGCTTTTACATTTGGTCTCAATGCTGGCTGTCATTTCAACAAAGCCCAAATGTGAATTACTTTCTGACAGTTTCAAGCAGCTGAAGTCTCTTGTCCTTACAAATGTCAGACAGTAACACACCAAACAGTATATTATAAGGTGCAGGCTGGGAAAAATCGAAGGAGTTAATTGGTAGAAGCAGGTACTGGCAGATTAACGGTAACAAAGGATAATAAATGCTGTTTGTAAAAGCTACACAGAAATACTAATATCAACCTACCAGTACTCTGCTTCCTGAGGTATGAGTATCATATGTAAGTTATTTTGTAAATAGTAAATAGTGAAATAATAAAAAACTTAAATGAAGCCATTGTGTTTGAAACATTTTCATATCAAAAGGTCAGGAATGTTAGTAGCTGACAGATCAGGTGAGTGCCTTACTTAAGAAGGCCAGGTTGTGGGGTCTCACGATGTGGTCACCCAGAGTTGTAAGGCAGTGGCCTCAAAGCCCTCTGACATAACTGCAGTAGTATAAAGGGAGGAACCATCAGGCACTTCCGGTAGCTACCATGTCCTGTGGTAATGAGTTACACTGTTTACCTGTACTTTGTGTGAACAGGTATCTCTTATTCTGAAACAAGCTCCTAAAATTCCCTGTGTCTTTTAATTACTGAACTGTATGAGACAATATCATTCCCCAGACAACTTCTCCATGCTATTCATGATTTTATAGACCCCATTTGGATCTTACCCTGTACCATCCCTTCTTTTCCAGCCTGGAACACATTATACTCACCTATTTCATTTGTCTTCATGCGAGATGCTTACATGCCTCTGATCATGCTCATCTCCCTTCTCTGTACTGATTTTTTTTTTCCACAGTAGACTTAGAGAAGAGGGAGCCAGAACTGCAAGCCAAGATGTCAGGAGACCATAGACCATTGTGATTTTTTTTTCCTTTCATTCTTTATACGTTTCTGAATGCAAGAATGGATTGGGCGTATTCTAATGTGACTGGCCATAATCAAAACTGACTTCGGGAACTTCCGAAGACAATTTACTTAAGTGATATAGCAAAAGATTTTTACTCAGTCTAGTGAAAGGAGTGCTTATGTTGACTAAACTGAGGTGTATTCTGAAGCTTTGTAAGACCTTTGTCCCTTTGGTAGCCATCATGTTTCTGGAAATTGAATTTCCATTACTTGAAGAATTTTCATTTAAACAATTATAGGTATTACTAAAGAATACAACTTATCAAATTTACTCTGAATTATTGGAGGTAATGAAGAGGGAAGAGAAGAGGGAGAGGGCTAAGGTGACCTAACTGTGCTTTTCCATTTCTGTCATCTTTTTCTTACTAGAATTGAAGTTGAAGATGACCTCACTCACCGTGAGGAAGGAGCTGATTTCATTGTACGAGAAGTAGATGCTGGTCATTGTCTCTTATGACTTTCCTGTTATACATGACTTGTATTTTTTTGTGGAGGGATATTGCAGTTTTTCTTCCAAATCACAAGTTATTCTCATCAGCTCCTTTTTGACTTTCCATATAATATTTTATCTTGTATACTTCTTTTAATCTTTTTACATTTCCACTGTACAGAAAATAAAAACTAGAAAGTAGAGGCTTCAGAGCATGTTCTGGTCATCCAACTCTTTCACTCTATTCCATTTTGATTTCACATTAAGAAACCAAAATGCCTATATGTCTTTGAGATCTTTTGTTTGAATTGTCTTTGCTTACATTCAGTTCATTACTGCTGAATCATTTTACCCTGTGGCACCTACTGGCTAGTCTACATGAAATTACTTGGATGGTCTTGTTGTTTGTGGTTGCAGATAGGTATTCATATGACAAAGCCACCACTGCTTGTTAAGTTTGTTTGTAGGTGACAGCTCTTTGTAGTAAATTGATCTACTGAATGCAGCTACTGTATAGCCTATGGGATGGGACCATCTTGTTGGAGTGTGCATATCTGTGGCCTACTTAGAAAGAACATTTTATTTCTTTGCCCGTGTGGACCATGTGTGGTGATAGGGTCCAGTGTTAAATCTGAAATATAAACCAAAACGAATATATGACCTTCTAAAACCTAATTTGTGTGGATACAGTCACATTTCAGTATGGAATGTGGTCAGCTGAATTAAGAACGTCAGCTGTAGATGAAACTGAAAAAAACAGTCATTATCTTTTCACAAATATTTAGAAACCAGCGGAAAGATAATTCTGACAAAGTCTTCCTGAAGTCAATAAGATAAGTTTGAATGTAAACTTCAATGAAAAATAACATAGCCCTTAGTTACTGGGTCTTTCAAAATAACCAATTAAATTCTCTCTTCTAACAATGATTTCCTTGAATTTCTTCATTGTTTAGAATGATCTTGTAAAATACTATTGCCAATAGTGTTGTTTTTTTTCTTTTTTGCCCCTCTGTAGTTGCAGGTACATTTTTTTTGCAGCTTTTTTTAAGCCACTTGTTCTGTTTTATTGACTTTGGCTAGAAAAATTGCATGTTCACTGATGGAATGAGAGCACAGACAGTTCTGGTGGGTAAATTTGTGCTATGAACTGAACACGTAGGTACATCTCCTTAACTTGGAGATTGTTTTGCTGCAGATGCATGTCAGTGCATATGTGGCTATACAGTGTTTTTTGTCTTTGGTGTGGCAAACCAACAGTACAGCAGTGAGGACATAACTAAAACAGAGCAACGTAAAAGCTGTGGTGGTTATTTCTTCAGCTCTAGAATTAGCTTGTTAGCATTTTTTCCCAGAGGTAGCAAAGAAAGAATCTTGTTTACTAATTTCTGGCTGGAAGTTTTACTGCGGCCTGTGCCAAAACAGGAGGATGCTTGTTACATTTTCATCATACTAATGATATTACAGATCAACCATTTCTAAAAAATATTTGTCCCATTAAATCAGAGGTGCTGTACCATATTCCAAATGGGTGGGGGATGCTGAACTGGGAATAGGTATTTGCTTGGTACTCCCCTGATGAAATGTAGTCTTCTTACAGTGTGCTTTCACACCTCATTTTTAACTGTGGTGAGTAAGAGCAAAGAAGAGCCTCCCTTTAGAAAAAAAAAAAAAAAAAGTCAGTCTGGCATATAATTCCTTTGCAATTAATCATTAAAATTGATAGTTCTCTAGTTATTTTCTTCATATTTTTTTCTGGCACATTGTTCAGTGATCATTCTGTATGTTGCTGGTTAACATCTTTAACATCTTCAGTTACATATGCCTTTTTATGCATTATTGTTCTCTTTTTTTTTCTTTTTTTTCTTTTTTTCTGCTTACCCACAACTTAACAGCCAATGGGATAATTTGCAGAAACAATTAAAACATCTCTTTCCAGGGCTAGGAATGAGAGGAAAAATAGCTGATGTACTGGCATTAGCTTGGCAGCAACATTCACGCACTTATTTTCCCTTGCTGCCTTTTGCAGCTGTTTTTTGTTGTTGTTGTTGTTCAATGCTACTTGTAAGATTTTACCATTTAAAAACCTCTCAAACTCCATGTTCCGTGAGAATGGATCCAAGCTGCTGGGTTTGGAACTGAACTCGATAAGGTTTGTTTATAAATGCTTTAACAGCTTTTTGTTATCAAAATCCGTAATTTAGCCATGGTTGCATAGGTTGTACTTTGGACTGTTGAGTTTGGCTTTTAGTTGCAGTTGCTAATCAAGTAGGAGTAACACTTAAAAAAAAAAAAAAAAAGGGTTAACAGCTGGAAGGTTTGAAACACTGGCACCTCTGAGTGTCTGTCACCCAGCCATACACCCAACAGGTTACTTTCCAAGGTGGCCTCACACCCCCAAGACACACTTCCAGCCTTAAAATGAATCTGATAATTCAGTTAGTTATTTTTTTTTACCAATTACTTTGAGTGCAACTGGTAGTTGCCAAACTGATCAGTTTGCCTTGGCTCTGGCAAGGATGGCATTTCTGCCTAGAGCTTATCTTGGGTATCAGAGTAGCTCTGTGGCGTGATTTGGCATCTGATCTGAAGTGTGGGAGATCCAAGCCCCAAGTTCTTGCTTTGTCTGAATTGGAGTAGGGTGTGGGACATCAGTTTCTTATATCCTCATGAGTGTGTGCATTGTCTTCAGTCGTTCTTTTTCTTCCTTGACACAATGCATGTTTGTTTTCTGTAACTGAGAAGAAGAGAGACTGACACACTACATAGCTTACTGTTACAGATTGCCTGGGAGATTTCGTTTCAAATTTTGGGTTGAATTGGTAAAAGCAGGCTGTTCTTCAGTGAATGTTTTCTTCTCTGATTTTTCAGATGACTTAGATCTTGACCTGATATGGATCTGGAATGCTCATGCCAGCTTTCTTTTTTACACTAACTGTAAAAACCTCTTCTTTTTTTTCTTGTCCCCCTCCTTTTAATCTAGGTTTCTAACACACCAGTTAGGGATGATTTTTGAATTTGTGGGTTTTGACTTACAAGTAACCATGAAATACAGACCAATACCCTGTGCTAAATCCTGTTTTGCTGCTAGCCCATCTTGAGTTATTCCTGTGGTCAACAGGGTTCAGATGCAAAGGCTGTCTGTAATAACATCTAAGTTCTTTTGATTCATATTAATCTGTATTAGCAATAATGAAAGTCTGCAGAGCTTCGGTGTTTATATATGCATTTTACTTCTGGTGGGGGGGAAAAAGCTTTTTCACTGACATTAGATATCTGAAGATTACTTCTTTTTACAAGAAAATAAAGTACCCTGTAACGGTAGAAATCAGAAATAGACTACCTCAACAAACCAGGCAAATGAAAATGTGAAAGTTCCTTTCTTTATTCTTAAGCACAACGTTCCTGTAGGTATCTCCAAAAAACTGCTCGATACTGGAGCTCATGTGAAGTTCTGCTTGTGTATGTATTTTCAGTCCAGTGAAGAAGTGAACAAATACATGTAACACAACACAAAATTGTGCAGTATGGCTTCGTGGTGATCTTTGGACTTTTGTCAAGGAATGGACAGTGAAGACCTTTCCTGCCCTACATAGCAGTTTTGCCAGTCCCTCACTCTGCTTTTATCCTTCTTGTTTAGGAATATTAACAGACACTGTACTTTGTAATTCTTGAACTCACTGCCCACAGATATTCAAGATGATCTATGAGGATTTCAAAAAGTTATTGTTTAGAGGTGTAGGTTTTTAGTTTGTTTGTTCATTTTTATTGTTTTAAATATGGCAGTGAAGAAAGAGGAATCCATGAGAACCTCTCAAAAATAGAAGGATTGAATTAGTTTCTTTACAAGTGAGTTTGGAGGGTGAGTCGCAGGATATGAATACAGCACTGGGAACGTTCCTGGATCTTTTCCACAGTGCTTTTAATGTGGTCACAAATTTCTGACTGTGAGTGAAAATAAATTAGAATTAACTTCAGTGAGTGTCGAAAACGTGGAGACTTTTCAGTTTGTTTGGAAAAAGCATCAGGACATGCCATTTTTTTTTTGTCTGTGCTAATTAGTGATGACAAAGCATCGAGATGGCAAAGAATGAATCATTTGGATGTTCATGAAACAAAATACTTCAGTGTCACTAACATGTGGCTTTTGGGAATTCCTGAAGCAGTAGAATAAAGATCCAGGGAACATCTTTGATAAAACAGATTTGCTTGAAGTGGACAGTTATTCTTAATCTGTTTTCTTTTATGATTAACATTAAAGGCCAATCTACTTCTGTTGTTACTTAAAGACTATTTACCAATACATAATGGTTTATATGATCAAAAGAGGCTTAATGACCTGCGTATTAAACTTGGGAGCACCTGTGCATTCACGTAAAAAGTCAAATTTTGATGTGAGCAGCAGCAACACACATCTGGCAGATAAGCTAAACCCAAGTGATTTGGAACAGGCATCCAATGCTTGTATGTTTTTTGTTAAAAGTTTGCAACTGGATCATTCATTATTTTTTGAATTCAGTAAGAAGCCAGTAAATTAGAGAAGCTTTTGAAGAGCTAAACTCAAAGAAGATGGATTCTTTTCATGATCCAAAACAAAACAAAATTTTGCTTTTTTGTACCTACCCAGTTGCAATTTGGTTTTTGGAATTCATAGATTCAATTTTAGTAACTTTCTGGAACTTATAAGATTTTGGTTTGAAATAGCTTAGCATCTGAGTTAAGTTAAAAGCAAATTGTATTTCTTAAAATTGAATTACCTTTTATTTTAATTCATCATGTACCTTCACTTTCACTACAGAAAATGGATGGCAGCTTTCATAATGCAAATAATTTAATTTTTCATTGCTACTTATTGACAATTTATTGAATAATTTGGAAAAAAAAAGCCTTGAAATTAAAATCATAATAACAAAGCTATTAGAAACTTTGCTAAAATAGTTTAGCCTCCTATCCAACTGTGTACCACAGATTCTTACAGGGTTGCTTGGTTTTTGTTTTGTAGCTCAAAAGCTTGTGCTATTGAGACTCTTAGTGTTTAATACTTTCACTTTTTAAAAAAATGCTCTTCGTCTGCAATCTTGTGCAAGAGTTTTGTCCTGAACTGATGGAGAGTAGATGAAAACAGTAGGACCTGAAAGCTAAAAGACAATAAGGCAAATAAATCATCCCTCAGATTTCTTGTGTAGAGATGAAGACCCACGTAATTTTCCGTCTTACGCATTTCTGAAGTACCCCTCTAGCTCTGCTGTAACTTGCTAGATGCAACTGTTGACCTGAATTGTGTTTTTGCTGAAACTGGCAGGGCTCCATGCCCAAAAGACCCCAGCTAGGATGTGGTGGTCTTAGTGAGCCAACTAGTCACTGTTTCAGTTATTTAAAAAGGCAGTGGAGATTTTTTAAAGCAATCTTCTCTTTCCGTGGAAGTCTGATTCGTCAACCCTGTGGCTGGCAGCACTGTCTTTGGTTTGTTTTGGTATTTCCTAGTTATCTCAATACACTGAGGTCAGTGGTGGTCACTGGGTGCTACTGTGGTGGTGCAGGACAGGGCAAAGCTGCACTGCCACGGGACGTTACTCTTAGGGGAACTTCCTTGCCATTGATCATCCTCTTGATACCAGCACCAAACTCTGTGTAGATGATCTCTCTTGGTAGAAGAAGTTCTTTAGGAGCTTGCAAATGTCGTGTGGCTATTGGGAGCTTATGGGTATAATTCCCCTAATCATCGTCTGCAATCATCTTCACCTACTCCCTCAGCTGGAGAAATAGCATTGGACCTCTTCTCAACTGGGATCCTAGGCATTCATGCTGCTTTGTATTTTGGTACTCATTTCAACCAAATTTTACAGAGAGGCAGAGTTTGCACACTTTTGGTAGTTGTTAGTGTGAATTTATCTGTATACTTTGATGGCAACTGTAAGGTTGTAGTGTGGCGTTGAAGCTGATTGTTACCGGTTCATCCATTCAGTTGAGAGCTCCTGAACGTCCCAGCTGTGGGGAAAACCAGCTTCACTGGAAGCTTACAGGTCCTTGCAAGCTTTGATCGACTGGCCAGATAGACTAGAAAGGTTTGTTCTGGTGCTTACAGAGGTATTCGTGTTTTTTGTGATTTTGAGACTGCTCTGACATTAAGCAGCTGACTGGGAACTGAAAGAGCCCGCGTTATTGATCTGAAACATGTGCCTCCATGAAGTCTTCTTGGGAAACTCTTTTTCTTATGATCAGTCCCTGGTGGGGGAAGGACTCAGTTCTTCAGGCAGTAAATTGCTGCAAAGTGAGTAGAGTGGGAATCTAGAGAGAGATCAGAATACTGGATTTGGGAAGATTGTCATTTTTACACAACTGGCAGGTTTATTAATTTTGTTAAAATAAGGACGTGATCATGTCTGGTCTCTAATATCTATGTTTCTATTTTTTTTATTTATTTTTTTGTTAGAACTTGCAAGAATCATGCTGGGAGAAGGCAGGCTACTTCTTTGATCTTCCAGATTTCCTATCTTGGAAAGCCACAGGTGTTACTGCAAGGTATGTTAATTATAACATTATGATTTGGTCTTCTTAGTCTATTTTCTTATCTATGTTTCTGCTTTAATTCATTTTGACTGGACATGCTCTTACATACATCTGTCTGTAATTGCCTGCTCCAAAACATCTTGAACCCATCTCCTGCTTCCATTGTACATTACTGAACACAGTTGTTCCTGTGAGCAGTGTAATTCACAGATAGAGTATGTTGCTACAACTGTTGGTTAATTGGTCTTGTACCCCATTTTGGAACATAAATATGATTGCTGTAGTTACTGTGAAATATGCTTTGAAATCTGTTTTTGTTGACAAATTTATTGACTTTCTAAGAACTGAAACAAAGTACTTTGCTGTATGGTGGGCGTCTGGTAAAATCTTTCTAAAAATGGTTGCTTCAGTGTAAAACATGGCAGCTCTATTGCTCCCTAGAGCGCTTGCTGAGCAATTTATCAGTACCTTTTGAGAGAAGCCCTTTAAAGTCTTGATTAAAGTGACTTCAGTACAAGTGATGCATTTGCAGATGAACAAATCCATGTGAAAAGTGAGGTACAGTGTTAATTGGTTAAAAAAAAAATAAAACAAGTCTTATGGCCCAATTCCACACCCAGCTCTGTGCAGTTCACAGATATTTCCACTGCACTTTGTGGAGTTGTAACTGTGCGAAAACTAGTCTAAAATGACAACTGGTTACAGGCTAGCTTTAGTCTCCAGAAGTGGAAGATGCCTGCACATCAGACACAGTTCTTTTTGTTTGAGTGCTTTCTTTCTCCCTAGTCAGTCTCCATAATAGGCACCTATTGGTAAATGTTTTGCATTATATAGCATGAAAGTGCAAGTTTAACTTATATTAAAAAAAATGTTTTTTGTAAACTCTTAGTAGCTTTCAGCTGGAAGATAGTATCTCAAGTTTAGTCAGATTCCTATGCCGTGTGGCTGTGAACTGTGTAACAAGGGAACAAATCTCACCCCAAAGATCTTGCAATCTAGGCTGACTTCTCACCTGACCCAACTCTAATTTCAGGAGGTTAAATCCCAGGCTCCCAGAAGATGTGCCATGCGGGGCCTCTGTATTGTGAAAACACTCGAGACTTTGATTTAGAACTAGCACCCTGTGCTCAGGGGACTAGGTGGAGAAAGGCAACTGCCTTTTTTCTATAAACAGTTTAAGGGTGCTACAGATCAAGTGCTTCTCAAATTTTGGCACAGTTGTGTGGGAGAAAACAAGTTTCCTGTCCTAAAGAGAGCCTTTTTGAGGTAGCTGGGGGGATGTGATGGCCCGGCAAATAGGTATGCCTAAATACAACTTGTATGTGGTTACGGAGTTTTGCAATTTGTCTTGTAATAGTTCTGTTTAGCAGAACATGGTGGAAACATCTTTATCTTCTCCAACATGTGGTAGGAGAGCCGTTGTATTACACCTGGCTAGGACACTGGTTAGAACACTGTTCCAAACACAGTTTCAGTTTGGCCTTGTGGCCAGATGGATGTTAATAGATGGGATGAAATGTGTGGGTAAATCAATAAATGATCACCCTGTGCTGATGGCCAAAGAAGCCAAAATAGCGTACAGTCCATGTGAACTTGCAGTCAAATGTCATTTGGAATGTGTTGTTAAAGGAAGCGAGGTAGTTTCAGAGGAAATGGTGATGTACTTGAAAGAGAATTCATGTCTTGCTTGAGCAGAGGGATCCCTAGCACTGATGAACAGAGTTCTTGCTCTTCCCAGAGCCCTCCCTGCCCCATGGCATGCTCTGTCCATCCTGGGTTTAACGGTGGCAGCTGTAATGTGTAAAAGAAATCCCCCTCTCTGTTCTCTCTTTCTCTCTCCATCTCTCTTAATCTCCAACCTAGTGTGAGAGCTGATGGAAAAGAACAGCAGTGCCTTCCTGCAGCCTTAAAGATGTAGCTGTTATTACAGCTAATTCTTTAGCTGTTGGGAAATGAATGGTTATATCGAAGTACAGGAGTTATGCTGGCGGGGCAGCTATCTGAATTGCAGAAGTAAGGGATCGCTGCTAGCAACGGATGCTGCAGCACTGGGGAATCTGGATGGAGAAGAGGATAACTGTGCTCAGGACAGTGAAGCTGTTTATCATCTTCCTTTTACACATTCCTGAAAATTCCCACCTGCTGTGGTTTTTGCAAAACTCTTGCTAGAATTACACAGTCGGTGTGCCATGCCTGGTGGTTGCTATTCCAGTGTAATATTTGTCATCTGTTTGCTGCATGTACCTGTCAGTGGCTGTAATTTCTGTGAGGTCTCTGGGGAGGAGCAGGGGTTTTCTCGGGTATGTTGTCAATGCCCAGCACTGCAGGACCCTAATTCCTCCTGGGAACTTGGGGTGGAGCAAACAGATCTTACGAACTAAAGACTGTATTCTCTAGTGCTGGTTTAACCTGTACAGGGGTACAGTCTGAATTCCTGGGATGAAAATTTTCAGCCTCCTCGGTAGCTTTTGTATGCAACCAAAATGTATGGCAGGAGGCTTTACAAGGAAGTTAGGAAGGGGTACATGGGAGCTTAGAGCATGGTAACAGAGTTATTGTCCACTGTCCCTTATGGATCCCTTCAATTCAGGGACAGCGTTAATTTGTGAGTTTTGGGGGAGGGAAGAGAAGGATGAGGGAAATAAAAATAGTGTTGTGCACTTAATGTGGTCCAGCAGTTGTGGCTTGCACTGTCCCCTGGCATTCAGACCTCAGTGAAGCCCAGGTGCTGTTGCTCTGAAAGTAGATGTGGAAGGGAGGGCTCGCGGGTAACTCCAGCTCCTTGGTCCCACCTCGCTTTGGCTCCGTGTTCTTAGCTGTAGCTTTCTGGAGGTGAGGCAGAGAATCTCTTCTCAAAGAAAAAAAAAATACTGCAGAAGGTTGTACTCCAAATTAGAAATGAGTGAATTATTAGTGGTGAGTCTGTTCCCTTGGAAATGCCATTTTGATTATTCCAGAAGTTTTTGACAGTACTGATGAATGTTGTAAGGGAGAGAGGAATGTAGGGAAAAGACTTTCTGGAGAAAGTGGCGCGTGTGTGTTTGGTTTTGTTTTTCATCTCCCCCTTTGGTTCAACCTTTTTCTATTTCGGATAAAATAGTTCCTTGCACATCCTCCTTTGCTGCTTTAATGTGTGCTCCCCCACATTAAGATGATTGTTTTGGCTCTAGTGGAATGTCTTATATGGTAACAAAGGTGAAGAAGTAGGAAAATAAGGACAAGAAATGTTTTGTTGAAATTAAACCTACTTTTTTTCCATCCTCTGCTCTCCCTTGCGCACACCTGTTTCTTGAGAATTTCCGTGTAGTTTGGTGAAGTGAAGTAATTCATCCTGCATATGTTCATAATTCTGTGGAAGTGGGAATTAACAAGTGTAAGATTCTTACCACCTTTTCTCCCCTTGAGCACAAAGGAGCCTATTCACAGGGCAAGGCACAGTGTTAGTCATTGTGAATCACACATTACATGGCCCTGGTAAAAGATACATAGTTTTTTAATCTGTTTTGGTGGTGGGTATTCTACTAGAATCAAAGCAGTTGCAGGTGCACTTATGTAGGAGACTTCTGCATGCATCGAAACTATTACTCTTGCTTCTTTACATTTTGAAGTGTCCGTTCAAAACATCTTGTATGTTTTTAACATTTAAAAACTATGTGTAGCCTGTTTGGCTTCACTGAGATTGCTCAGTGCTCCAAGTAGTGTGTGATCAGGATTTGAAGTATTTGAAGACAGTTCTTGATAAGTATTTCGGAGTATGAAATCGTTTGTCTTTCACTTTCAGATGATTGTGCTGGCTTGAACTGCCTTGTTGCCAAGGGAATTTTTTTTCCAGCGGATATATAGTAAGCACTAAATGCTTTTTACCTGAAAGATAGGGACTCAAATATAGTCAGATTTTTACCTACTCCCCTTGAAATTGCTGTATGTCTCAGTGAACAGCATCAACACATGAGCTGCAAAAGATGAGTTCCAAATTGATGATTCCCATTGGTCTTAAAAGATCACCTGCAATATTCCCTATTATAATACTCATTTTATATTATTGCTCCTTTGGGTTGGTGAAATACCGTGCGGTTGTTCTGAATGATCCAGATGCTGTTCTGCATTAGGAAGTGTTA